>NC_091483.1:52219151-52865958 GCF_947461875.1 Haliaeetus albicilla | reverse complement strand
AAAGAAAGGGATCATACTTGAGCTTAGGTTAGGCATTAGGAAAATATTTCTAAAAGAGAGAACAATGAAGTAAGAGAATAGATTGCACAGACTGATTGTGGAATCACTATCATGGTTTGGTTTTCATTGGGTTTTTTTGGTGGTTTTGTTTTGGTTGTTGGTATGTTTTGTTTTAAATAAAGGGTAGCTCTCTTAGGAAATATAAAGCTCATCCTTACTTGTGCAGGTATTCAACTAGAAAATATTATTAAATTCCTTATGGTCTTATTTTCAAGTGTTGAACATGCTTCTCATATGCAGTAACATATGCAGTTACTATGTCAATATTGAATTTTTAAAATATATAGTAACAGCCAGAGAGCAAGCCTATAATGAAAGCTTAGAAATGCTTCATTACATTTTTTGAACTAAAAAGCCTAACTGTAAAAAGTACTGTAAAAATATTTGTCAGTGTTTAATGGTATTGATTATTTCTCTGGACACGTATGGTATCATGCAACTCTATGAAATGGTATTATCTCTTTGAAAGAGGGCCCAAGATGAAGCTCTGTTTGCTTCTTTCTGCCAAATCTTAAAAAGAAAAGAATTCCTGCCTTCAGCTGAATACAGAGATAGAAGATAAATGTAATATAACTTTGCTTTTGCCCATGCCCAGCAACAGTATTTACTTACTTTGTGTGTAACCAGAGGTGCTTTCACTTTAAAAGGGATCATCAACTTTTCACAGTCACTGCAATATGCAAGAGGGAAGTGCATCATCAGAATTGCAGGCAAGAGAAGATTCACAGCTGAGACCTGAGGGTCGTTATTTTATCCTCAGAGACCATTATGCAACTTAAATCCCTTCACTCTGTTCCAGAGAAAATTAGAAAACCGTACTGTTAATGTACACAAAGAATGTGCTCCCTCTTCTTAGCATTGCCAAATCAATACAGCAAAGTAAACTGAAAAGGAAAAGCTTATTTTGGCTTGAATGTCTACAGATGCAACTCAACACATGCCATGAACAGAAACACCGAGAGATGAGGAAATACTATTTTTTGAACTGCCAAGCACTTCAGAGCAGAAAACACAATTCAAATAAGAACTGTGAAGAAGAGAACCTCATCTGCTAAATACAGACATGGAATAGGAAGGCTCAAAGATTTTTCTTGGCAGGAAGCCAGCAGAATGTCTTAAGCAATTTATTTCTAATTTCTTAGCTGTGGAATATATTTTTCTCCTGGAATTTTTATACTTTTTGCAAAGGATGCAAACAAAAGTAATCAATGTAGTCATTTCTCTGAAGCTCACAGAATTGTGATAGATTAATATTGCTGATTAAAATGTGGTGCTTGTCTGCATAAGACTTTTGGCTAGCTGTGTCTCTGTCAGAATCTGATAAACACTGTTCTATGCTTATTTGTTTAAACAGGCTTGCTATATGTTTTTCACTAAAACATTATGGCCCTATTTCCAGCAGTATGAAACACCTGCAGCTTGTGCTGACTTTATTAGGATTAGTGCATATCTAGTGCCTTTGGAAACCATCCTGCTCTGAATCTAAATAAAGGAAAACAAGTGAATCATTGTCTCTGTAGATTCATTAAGTAAATTTCTCTGTACTTAAACTAACTCAATCAGGGCAAAAGGAAAACCTCTGATATCAGTAACCGTGGCATGTTTTCATCTTTGTCACATATGGCTTCAGTTCAACATAAAATGAGATAAATTTAGAAATTTCTATTTTCCTAGCAATGCCCTTCAAATCCTGCTGAGCAAAAACAGTTCTCTGCTTGAATAATTTTAATGGATATAAGATGTCTCAGATAGGCAGCTCTGTTTCATAGGGAGCTTCAAACTGCATCTTTCCAAAGAGAAACCAAGACCATGCAGAGTGCCAGAAGAAATAAAAAAAGCTAGAGTCAGCATGCATTTTCTTTTTGTAATCCAATTAATATTTAAAAAAAAAAAATCCCATTACCATGTTGGAGAGCAGCTGCAGTAAGGGAAATTAATTTAATAACTCAGTATTTTAAGTGCTATTGTTTCTTATTCAGATTCTTATCGTTACTGTCTAGCTGTGGAGTAAACTCATACTTTGCTGAAACTTGTTCAGCAGATTTGCCATGGAGATGGCAATGGAAGTGGGCAAGGCGCTTGCTTCAATGCCAAGTCTTTTTTCAAATTCTGTATTTTATTGAAACTTCTGCAAGATTAAACCAAGCATCAGTATAACAATAAAAAGGAAAGCTGAACACACAGGACAACCAAGTGAATGCACTGGGGAAAAAAAGAAGTAAGAATATTTATAATTCCTGTGTAAAAATTTTGCACATGGACTTCATATTTACTTTGATGAAGTAAGTTACTTAGGATCTTAGGGGATCTGAGTGGATCTTTCTGTTCTGAAAGAGTAAAATTACCTTTAATTAGTGGAAATGTGTTTAGAAACAGCCAAAACTCCATTCCTAGCCTTTCAGAATAAAGTTTAAAATAAAAGGGCAAATTATTTTAACATTGAAAACTGGTTAACTTGCTCCTCCATTTTTAGTTATTTCATTTCTTTCATCTCACCTAGAGACCAAACAAGCATTTAAAAAAAAAAAAAAAAAAAAATCTATTCTCACATTTTGGTTTTGCCTCTTCAGAAGCTAGGACCATTGCAGAAGTGTTTATCATGGTGGTTTAACCCAATCTGCATACACAGTTATAAACTTTATAGTCTTAATTTTCCCTAGTTTTAAAGCTAATATTTTTTTTAGCTAATTCCATGAATACTGGACACATTAAGTTGTGAGAAACCCAACTGAAAAATCAGAGGAGAGCCACACATCAATAAATACAATGTATATTGTCTATAAAAAAACCCACAAAACACTGTCACTCCCACTTAGAGTGAAAACAAGTGAACTTGTTCATTGCTAATACATCTGTATTTTAATTCATCAAGGAAATTTACCTGCTATGAGCTTTTCAAAATAGGATAATAAGGAAAATTGATTTTAAATCTTGTGACCACAAAAAAAGGCAGCAAGTAGCAAGTATTTCAGAATGGCCCTTTCCACACAAGCTTATTTTATTATTGCAAAAGTTATTTAAAGTGGTTTGTTTCTTGTCTTTTGTCTTGTTTGGATTACATGACAGACTTTTTTTTTCTTTTAATATGTTTTACTCAAGTTCCTTTTCTGTTTGTAAATATTTTGCAATGTGAAAGCTGTTTCTTATCAATCATTACTGAAACAAGAACTAGGTGTAAACCTGTGCTGTGCATCCAGTTCTTACCCAAAATACAAAAGTGTTCAGATTCAAGTGTTTGGGTTTTTTTTATTATTTTATTTACATTGACCTCAGACTATGAAGAAGATAAAGCCAACTTCGCTACCTGTAAACCTGAACAGCAACACCCACCATAGGGATGTTAGAACCTACACAAGTCCTAGTGGGGTATCTTGGCTACTCAGGAATTTACAGTTATACAAACTAGAATACAGTGATACCAATCTATGAATTTAGGATTCACAAGTTTACACACAGTGTTTTGATTCACTATAAACTGTGTCAGCTGCATGATCAAGTTTCCAGTAGGAAAGAAAAGAAAACAAGAAAAGATCTATGCAATGAAAAAAAAAAAAAAAAGCTAGAAAAATGCTATACATTGTGAGAAAAGATGGGCTGGAGGCCCTAAATGAACTCTATATAAAAAGGGTCATGATTTTCTTAACTAGAACATGTTAGAGAGGAAACTAAACCCGTCATCTTTAAATTGGTGCTACTAGGCTTAGTTTCTGCTAACCTATTAGCAATATTTTGAGCAGAGGCAGAGAGAAACATTACAAAAGAAACAGTGTTCACTTCTGATAATGTCACTGAGAGTTCAAGAACTAACATCATCCTATCTAACTTATTGCACAGAGGTATCTAAATCCCCGCAGAAGAGGGTCCAAGTGGCATGGGACTGAAATACACATTTCCCTGGCATAATAGAAAAAGATAACATTGTAAAGGCCTAAAACTGAAATGAATAAACTCTAGGGAGAAAACTGAAGATAGAGACTAAAATTGTACATATTACATCAGCAGAGAACATGGCTTGACAGCTAAAAACATTGTGCTTCACTAATGAGATATTTATCTTCAGTAAAGTAGGACATTTTTAATACTTCTCCACTTTTTCCACTGCACTTTTCCATAACTATTTATGAGGAAATATAAAGAACCATAAGTATACATATCTTTAAAGATGGACAGTTTCATATCCTGAAAAAAACAAATTGTATTTTCTTAAAACTTACTAGCATCTATCTCTAGCAATAGAATGATAAAAACCCTAGTTAACAAGTTTCTGTTATAAAGCAGTCCAAAGAGAAGTACTTAAAGTCAAAGGTAAGGAAAAGCTTTACAAAATGCTTGCAATAGGAGGTATATCTATGCTCATATATTAATAAGTCTTCAAGTCCTTACAAGCCTTTACAGACATAATCACTGAATGAGGTATTGTATTGTTTGGCCATTTTCTAATGCAAAGTACTAAAAGCACGTTTCTAAGTGAAAAAAAAATAAAATCAAAAGCTTTAAATGAAAACAAAATCTTTGTGTGCACTTGTGTGTACAACTCCTCTATTCTTCTTTCTAGTCATCTTTGTTGCAGTGTCAGTGAAACATTTCCTCTATTTCTGTGCAAGCAGTTCACACTATACCATAATTAAACTCTTTTATTCTACCAGTGAAAATCCCATAGAAAGGTATATTTATCAAATGAACTTGTAACACTTATACTTGCCTAAAAAAAGTTTGCACATAGGCAAATAATATATTGTTCAAATAATGTACATATATTGCAGTTTTGGTTTTATACACAAATACAGATAAGCCACTTACAGAGCTATACATGGCCATCGTTCTATTTTTGCACACTGTTGTATTTCCAGCAGAGAGAATACAGGAAGGATGTAACTCTTGAATTTTGCAGCACAAGTGTGCAGAGGCAAAAACCAGAACATAATATGGACTTTGAAATGTCAGACTTGTAGGTGTTAAAACCCTTATGAGAATATCTGTCTCTATCCTCGAAAATAGTAATGCTAATGTATCAAGCTGGGTTGGAGAGAAGGAACAGGTAGGATCAGACTGAAGATTAATGCAAGTCAGACAGCAAAAATGAACAGGTTGAAAAGAAAAGTGAGAAGAAGAGAAAGGTAGTTATAGCTGTTGAAAGAAGCATGAGAAAGTCAAAGGTATGAGTGATAAAACATACAGGAAACACTGAAGGTATCCAAGACTGCATGGGCAGACTGACTGCTACAAGCCTTCTCTTCAAAGCTGCTATCCTCTGGAAGGAGTGCTACAAACCTGTAACAGCTCATTAGCCTATATTCTGAAAAGAAACTATTTTTGTCATTTATAGTATGATGAAGTTTCATGGCCTGACCAAGATTACATTGGTGCAGGAGCATCCACGGATACAGTAGTACAAGCTGGTGGTTGAGTAACTTGAGTTACACAAGTAAGTTAGGACAGTTCAAAGAAGGAACAGCATGTCACTTAAATATGTGAGTTACCAAGTTTCTGTATTATTATTTCATACATAAGTTCACAATTATTAGCTAGTTTTACTTTGGTTCAAATAAAAAGCATTCTCTGTCAAGTTTAATATTTGAACCAGTATTTATTTAGTTAAATTGTGGATTCTTCTCGGCAGTTGATCTTTCTTGATTGGACTGTCAGAATCTCTAGCAGATCCATTAGTTAAGAGATGTACTGGCTTAGACAGCAGAAAAATTTGGCCAATCAAGAATACTACCAAGCAAATCTCCCTTCTTCCAAATCATCATTCATCAGCTTCATTGGAAGAGTAAAAAGATGTGTAGGCAAACTAGAACACAAAATTAGTTTGAAACTGTCTGCAATGTTACTGTTAGGAGGTACTGGTTATCATCAACTTATGCGAGCTATTGACATCTCCAATGTGATCTTCCATGCTGTGGCTTGGTTTTTGTCACCAGAGTCTCAAATACACTAACTTGCTGCTCACCACCTCCCCCCCCCCCTTTTTTTTTTCTTCTTAATGGAATGCCTTTGTATCACTATCAAGCAAGCAGTTCAACATTCCCTTCATTAAATCTATACAGCTTTGAAACCAAACTTTTGCTTATGACAGTAGTGCAGTCTTGCAGTTCTTCATTGCATACCATGTCACCATCATCTGGCCACACACTGTGGACCAATGTGGCCACAATTATGATTCAACAGCAGTGTTGCCATGTGCCAAGACTGAATTTTGGTCATTGCGATTTCACCCCAACAAACATATTATGTATTTTGATTTACAAGACTCTGGGACTACTTAGGGTGGCGCTTTTCAGAGACTGAATTTGTGCATCACCGCAAGACAAAGTGTATTCACTGACATGACGTGCAACTGATAAGGATTAATGAAACTTTTCTAACTCAAGAAGAAAATTCGAGGGCTAACCATTGCATGTGAATAAAATATTTATAACTTCTTACTCTGAAACTCATTACCCTTATCACTAAGAATACCAGAAGCATTCTTTTACCTTTAACAGTTGACAGATTTACCATAAATAGTGATGGTTAGTGTCACTGAAATAACTGATCTAGTAAAATCAGTTGCAACTATGACAATATGATTGCTTGTAACTAATAACCATTGTATCAGGGCAAGAGATGAAGAATGAAAGGAGTATATTAAAAGAACAATATGAAGAAATTATCTTGGAAAGAGGAAATAAATAAATAAAAAGGTAGTTCTGTACAAACACCCTCTCCACAGAGTCACTGTTGTCTTTTTCCCTTTCCAGTCTGAAAGCAAGTAACTGACACTGGTTCAATTTCTTCAGTGCTAATACCAGCTGCTTAAAATGAGGTTAACACATATCTCTAGGACCACTGTTTAATATTTGCTCATTCTGAACTGCTTACACTAATATATTAAGAGCACAAATAGTCTTTCATCTATTATTCCTCAGTCCATAAGTAGATTACTATTATTAAGAAATTAAAATATGAAGTTTGACATTGGTCAGACTGTCAGGAGGCTTCTCCAGAAAACTGAATGTTATCATATGTAAACATATTGTTTTGCTTTCTAAACATACCTGGTTTTATTGGGTTCATCTTATAAGAAGCTTTACCTCCTAATATTTTAACTTAAAAACCAAAACAAACAAATGAAAAACCCAGAAGTATCCAACTGATTTCCAAGACAGAAATACTCAAACCCAATAAGCATAGAGGTTCTCAGGCTTAAGCAACAGGAATAATAGCCAGTAAGCTACAGGTCTACCTAGGTGTTGGTGTGTTGGCCAAGCACTGCGCTGTCACTACAGAAACAGGAGAGAGACCCTCAAAGAGCTGGTGACTTTAAGGAACCTCCATCACTACACACAATTCTTTCTATATAATTCTGTGAAGCTTGGGTAACAACCACAAAAATCAACTGGAGTCTTCAGCTTCCATAATCTAATTATGTGATGGAAAAAAGCTCTTTAAATTTACAAATCTGGATTAAAAAAAATCACTATAAATTAAAATACAGGAGTCTCTGATGCCCTGCTTTCCACACCAATGCTTTTCCCAAACCCATCTGTCTTGAAATTCGCTCTAAAAAACAGCAAGCCAGCCTGGGAGACAGCATAAAATCAAAGAATAGCTTGACAGCTACTTTTTTTGTTTCTGGAAATCAAAGCGCATCAAAAGGGAAAGGAATGGTTGATGAGCAGTACGTGGGCTTCCTCAGCATGGTGCACACCATGATCCTCTGGTAAGAAAACTAACAGCTTATACTACACTCAGAAAAAAGACCAAAGTCATTAAATGCAGATTAGCAATAATGTAATGGCTTCACAGGAACGTACCACGTTCTTCTGCTTTCCACAGCATCATCTTGGAGATCAGTTTTCTCTCAGATTAGGCAAAAAGTAGAATTTTCTTCATTTTCCAGCTATCAGCTTAGAATTACAGGAAATACAACAGCCAAGAAACAAGCGGCCAGGCCATGGCAGAGGATTTTATCCTCTGGAGCAATTCTTGCTGATAGATATCACTTCACTGAGATAAACAGGAAACAGCAAACACCTTTTTTATATTAGTAGTTAATTCTTTCTCTCTATCAGTCCTCTTACAAGTGGCCACTGTCAGCTTATCAGTTTCCTTCATGATCAGTAGGTGAAAAGTAGAGACAGGAGATCTTAGTAGTTTAGGAGCAAGGTTAGCATACAGGCAGATACCTTGAGAAAGCACAGAAAGGTGAGAGTGGATAAAAACAACATCTGGTAACTTGTAATAGACCACAATGTGGTTGAATAAAACCTAAAACTAGCCTAGATACAATAACATTTCAGACCAAAACAAATTTCACTTGAAAATAATCTATGTTACACTACAAACAATCACATCCTTGTCTTCGTAGTTAATGTTTGTACTTAGAACTATTGGGATTTCAAGAAGTTTTTCAAGAAAGTGCTAGTAGCAAATTGGGAAATATCTGTTTGAACATATAAGATAGGGCCATCTAATTTCCTAAATCTGATGAGCAATATCACACAATTCTGGTTCTCTGAGTTCATGGTCAGGATTAGACAACAGGGAAATAGTGTGAAAGATATAGTCTGGTTTTATAGTACACTCTGGTTTTATCTTTTTTTTCCCCTAGAGAAACCATTGTAGAATTAAAGGCCGGTATCTCAGAAAGTTAGCTTTCCTCCAAATCATTCATTTTCTTGCTAAGTACCATTTTCTGTGATCTCCCAAAGTACAAAGACTTGATCTGCAGAGATACACAAACTCTTTGCCAGTGGAAAGGTACAGAGTTGTATATGTTCTGGATATAGAGGTCTTAGAAGATGTGGAAGATTAATCAGAGGTAAAAGCAGAAGAATCCCAACTCCTTGTGTAAAGTAGACTCTCCTATCACCGAATATGTCTGCCTTTCCAAAATTACGTTTGTCCGTTTGCCTTCTCTATGTCCTGCAAGGTGTAATTAGACTATTCCCTCCTGAACCAGGACATTTGCAGCACTATTTATAAAGATGTATAAACAGCCCTACAGAGTGTGCTCACTACAGTGTATAAATCTACCCAGTTAACACCCCAGAAACACACATTTTGCTTGATGCTGCAAGTCAGTGTGACTTTCTAATGTTTACACTCGGATTTACTGAACTGTTGTTTGTACTTATCTATAGGCTTGTATTTTCTGACTCTTTTTACCAGACAGCTTGTCATTGCAACATAAAACCAAGCTAAAAAGAAAAATACTTCAGTCCTCTTAATCTCTCTTTTTCCAGCTTTCATCCAAATAGAACTTTGCTCGGCTTCAATCTTTTGCGAACTGGCTGAGCTACAGATAAGCAGATCCCCACCAGGGAACACCACTAGAATTAAAAGGCTGCTGCTCCTTCGATACATTCCCCATTAGCAGAACGAACTTACAGTATTAATTTTGTATATGTAGTTCATAGGACATGCACTGGTCCCATCTACTGTTACCATTAAAACGGATGTTTTCATATTTTAAACTTTGAAAGCAATATTGTGCTTTTGAAGCTAAATGACCTTCTCAACTGAAAAAAAAGCCAGCCAAAATTGATGGCTTGCTGAGAATTAGCAAATCTGGAGATTTAATTTACAGGGCATTTCAGCAGTGATCCCTATATGAAGTTTAGGTGGGTGAATTGATCTACCGAGTACATGAGCAGACAGGACAGCATGAGCAATCCAGTCTTTTTGCAAATTCAGCAGCAGAAACTAGTCTAACAGGTCTATGCCGTCCAGTAGCTTACACTGAACACTAGATACTCATTCTCTTCCTAGCATGAATTTGCTAAATTATTTTATTCAAGTGCAAATATTACATGTTTACAAAATCAGAAGATATGCTGCACTTGAAATTTGCCATGGAAAATGCAAAAAGGGACAAGATCTGTGGAGCACTTGTAAATCTTAATTGTATACCTTTATAACGCATATCTTTGTCTAGGTGAAGCTGTTGGAATGAATACTCAGCCTATGTATTATAAAGAAATAAGACTACTATATCATTTATCAGAAGAGTACTTTTAGTCATACAGTTAATTATTATGGAGTTCTCAAATGACATTTTTTGCTGTCCAGTACAATAATGTAAGACTGATAATGACTGGCTACACTTTCACTTATTTAAAAAAGAAAAAAAAAAAAGGTAGTATCTGTTCACAACCAAATAATTATGTAGTGTGTTTGGCATTGTTTTGGGGGGCTTTTTTAGTCTTCATTCATGCAGTAGAACACAGTTTCCTACTCATTTAAGCCCAGAAAGGTAAGATTTGGACTTTTTATTCTTAAGATTCATATCCATTACTAAAAAGATTATACGGGGTATATGGCTCAGTCCTCAACAGGTGTATATATACATACCGTAATTACTAACTGATTACCATTCAGGCTCTAAACCTAGACCTGAGAGGTCTTACTTGGTCACCAGAGGTCCATGGATTGGTTTGCAGTAGTTGTGTGACTCCTTTCTTGAAACCGACATATGCCCTTCAAATGGAGGACAACGCTTGGAGGAATTGTAGTCAGATGTATGGTATCATTTTCTTCGAGCTATGGATACGTCCAACAGTAGCACTGGTTTTATGTTTCCTTTAGTGTGGCTTAATCATGGATAAAAAGATGAACCAGGCTACTTCCTGAGGCTTTTTCATCCCTGTTTTCTTTAACTCTCTGTCATATTGATGTTAAACATTTCAACATGTCTGCAGTTTTTCTAACATCTTTTAATCTTTCTTAGGAACCATGGTTATAGCTAGATCTTCATACACTCCATTAACTAGTCTAGCCATATATTCAACTCCAAAAAAGTTTGAATCTGATGCTGTGATTCAGCTGCCTTTTTTTCCAGCAGACTTTACTGTTGTAATGTGGACATAAATTTAGTAATTGCAAAAACTGTGTGGCAGGGATCATGGTGGAAAGTGATATCTAAGCTATTTAAAAATTCTTGTAAGTCCTTCACATTTCTAAGAATAAAACAAAGGGAAAAGTCTTTAGCAGCCAGGGTTTTTTTTTCTTTTTTGTACTGTGATTCAACAAGCAAAGCCTCACAGGCTTGGACAAGCAGTTAGTTTGACATCCCAGCAGGCAACACATGCTGCAGCAGACCTTTTGCCTTTTATCAACAATATGTCGCCTTCAAAATTTCAACCACTTGCTGGGGATTTGACGGAACCCAGAAATTGCTGAAACAACCATAGTACCGGTAAGAGGCACTGCAAGATTGAAGAATTTCTAAAGCCACAGAGCTTGTGTTTCTCTGGGCTCTGATTTAGCCTACAGCTAATCCTGGCTGTCACAGCTGGGCAGCAAAATGACAAGACCATCATTAACTACAGCCTTTTTTCTGCATGTCTTGCAAAAAGAAGAAAAGTTCAGTATGTAGCAAATACTGTTGGTATCGTACAACCTTAGTCACAGAGAAGAAATTTCCTATTTCAGGCCAACTCTCATAAAAAACAGAATTACACAGCCACAAAAGAAACAATATAAAAACATCAGGAAGAGTTCCATAGAGAGAGGACCAAGTAGCAGGAGGCTAGTTACTACAATCAAGCGTGACTATGATATTCTGTCCCCTAAGGCAGAGGAAAATACAATGATAATTTGTACAATTGAAAGCTAATGTACTTCTTGTTCATAATTTGAAGCATTTAAAATTGGTAAATTGTTCCAAACCTTTTCCCAGGAGTGTTCTTTTTGCTGGTTATAGCTAACACTAAAATGTTCACAGCTACATTTTATTTCTATCACGATTAATAATTCCAGAGAAACAGGGGAACAACTATTTTCATAATATTACTGTGGATAGTGAAAAGACCCCTCTCCCTCTCTTATCCCTCTACTTTTCACCAGTACTACATCTATGGTTTATATGCAAATATCTCATAAACTTTGCAGTTTTCAGCTGTCAAGTCCATTAATTAGCAGGTTAATAAGGCCTTCACTTTAGACCTGTCTTCTATATTCCTAAGAAGTATGCTTAAAATACATTCTTTGTCTTCAAGCCAGAAGTACAGCATGCCAAACAATACTAAATTAAACATGGTAAAATTCTGGACAAGGGCGAGATCCTTAACTCTATGCCATAGTGGAACCCAGAGGAAGAGATTTTTCTTCTTCTTCATGAAATTTTCATCTTAATTAGTCCCAATTTATTTGCTTTTCAAATGTCATATTGTACAATCACTTAATCTAGTTCACATTGCAGCAAATCCATAAGACTTACTTTCAACCCCAGAAGCCCCTTCTCCTTTATCTGTCTTCCAACTTTTTCTGTTGGGCATGCCTGTGTATTCATACATCACAGAGAAAACAGATTCGAAGTAACAGAAGAAAACTGTTTAGCTTCTTATTGCCTGATATAACTTTTCTTACAGGCAGCTGAACAGATGCTTACATTAATCATTAAATAAATGTTTTACACCAAAATCATACTAGCACTGCAGTAAACATTAGCAAGAAAATAAACATTTGTTTCATTTTTATAACACAAAACAGTTTTTTCCCATTATGCAATTTAAGCTACATTAAGCAATTGCTGAGGACAGGGTCCTTAGGCCTCCAATGATTCTTAATTCCCTATTCAGTATTGCTGCACAATTCTCACTTCATAAAGGGCTTCTAGCTAATTGCTGCAAATAAAGGCCACCTTGTTGCAATATACTGTAGTCATCTGTTTTCTCTTTTGATACAGTTAGGGATGCTTCCTGAATATTAAGTTGTACCTTCTCAAAGACATTTGCATTCAAACCAAAAGAGGTAACTGAGTCTTAGAGATCCATACAAAAATGAAAATGCAATTATATGACAAATATATTTACTTTTTGTTAGTACATTAAAACTATATGTGCCAGAGGATATCACATTAATTAGTAAATGAGGAACAAATAACCTCATGGAGAACTAAAATAAGATGTGCCTACTGCATAAAGACTGACATTTCCAATCCAGAGACGTGTATGTGCATGGGTTTTGTGTAGCATTTTTTAAAGAACTGTGACAATATTCAGTAAATTGGACGCACTTCACATTAATTAATGCTGTATGATCTAGAAAACTGGCAAGGTCCTCACCTGAATCAACAGATTTTTAGCTTAAAATGCCATTCTATTTTTTTTTTTCCTAGTATGGCCAGATTTTTAAAATCATTTAAGAAGGAGATTTTTTTTAATTGAACAACTGTCATGTTGTAATTCTTGTACTTCAATAGCAAGAGTGCTTTCCAGCAGAATGCATTTATGTCAAAGAAAACAAAACTGGTGTTAAATCAGCATTGCTATAAAGAGTAAAAACTAAAGAAAAGTTTGTTATAGAAAATATGAGAGGAGTAAAACTAAAAGTGTGCATTAGTTGAAAAATAAAACACCTAAGCAAGAGTAATAAAAAGCTTCTTGTCTTTTATCCAGGAAGTTTTGATATGCTTTGGTACCATTTCTGAATATATCATACAGGTTTCAGATGAACAGCACTAGTAAGAGATGGTACATTCACTAACATTGCAGATTAGAAAAAAGTTTGGATTTTTCCTGAACTCAAAATATTACTTTGACTTTCATTCCTCAAATATTAGATTCAGAAGTGCTGAGAACAACCAACCTTAGATGCCTGTCCTGGTTTTGGCTGGTATAGAGTTAATTTTCTTCACAGTAGCTGGTATGGGGCTATGTTTTGGATTTCTGCTGAAAACAGTGTTGATAACACAGGGCTGTTTTTGTTACTGCTGAGCAGCGCTTACACAGAGCCAAGGCCTTTTGGGCTTCTCCCACCACCCCACCAGCGAGGAGGCTGGGGGGGGCACAAGAAGTTGGGAGGGGACACAGCTGGGACAGCTGACCCCAACTGACCAAAGGGGTATCCCAGACCATATGACGTCATGCTCAGCGTATAAAGCTGGGGGAAGGAGAAGGAAGGGGGGACGTTCAGAGTGATGGCATTTGCCTTCCCAAGTCATCGTTACTCGTGCTGGAGCCCTGCTTTCCTGGAGATGGCTGAACACCTGCCTGCTGATGGGAAGCGGTGAATGAATTCCTTGGTTTGCTTTGCTTGCGCGCTTGGCTTTTGCTTTACCTGTTAAACTGGCTTTATCTCAGCCCATGAGTTTTCTCACTTTTACCCTTCTGATTCTCTCCCCCATCCCACTGTGAGGGAGGTGAGTGAGCAGCTGCCTGGTGTTCAGTTGCCGGTTGGAGTTAAACCACGACAGGGGGCTACAGGGGTGGCTTCTGTGAGAAGCTGCTAGAAGCTTCCCCTATGTCAGACAGAGCCAATGCCAGCCGGCTCCAAGACGGACCTGCTGCTGGCCAAGGCCAAGCCCGTCAGTAATGGTGGTAGCACCTCTCGGATAACATATTTCAGAAGGGGAAAAAGCTGCTGCACAACAAGAAAAGCGCAGCTGGAGACAAGAGTGAGAACATGTAAGAGAAACAACCCTGCAGACCCCAAGGTCAGTGAAGCAGGAGGGGGAGGAGATGCTCCAGGCGCCAGAGCAGAGATTCCCCTGCAGCCCGTGGGGAAGACCAGGTGAGGTCCCCCTGCAGCTCAGGGAGGTCCATGATGGAGCAGATATCCACCTGCAGCCCGTGGAGGACCCACACCGGAGCAGGTGGATGCCCGAAGGAGGCTGTGACCCTGTGGAAAGCCCATGCTGGAGCAGGCTCCTGGCAGGACCTGCGGATCCGTGGCCCCATGGAGAGAGGAGCCCATGCTGGAGCAGGTTTTCTGGCAGGACTTGTGATCCTGTGGGGGACCCACGCTGGAGCAGTCTGTGCCTCAAGGACTGCAGCCCCTGGAAGGGACCCACGCTGGAGCAGTTCACGAAGAACTGCAGCCTCTGGGAAGGACCTACATTGGAGAAGTTTGTGAAGGACTGTCTCCTGTAGGATGGACCCCACACTGGAGCAGGGGACGAGTGAGGAGTCCTCCCCCTGAAGAGGAAGGAGCAGCAGAGACAACTTGTGATGAACTGACCCCAACCCCCATCCCCTGTCCCCCTGTGCCACTGGTGGGGAGGAGGGAGAGAAAATCAGGAGTGGAGTTGTACATGGGAAGGAGGGAGGGGTGGGGGGGAAGGTGTTTTCAAGATTTTGGGTTTTCATTATCCTACTCTGATTTTGATTCATAATAAATTAAATTAATTTCCCCAAGTCAAGTCTGTTTTGCCTGTGATGGTAATTGCTGAGTGATCTCCCTGTCCCTATCTCAACCCACAAGCTTTTTGTTATACTTTCTCTCCCCTGCCCAGCTGAGGAGGGGACTGATAGTGCAGCTTTGGTGGGCACCTGGCATCCAGCCAGGGTCAACCCACCACATGAATAAAAAACATGGGGGGAGTTGGCCCGGGGGGGTGGCAGCCCACTTCTAGGGGACTGACTGGGCATCGGTCAGCGGGTGGTGAGCAATTTCAATGTACATCACTTCTTTTGAACATTCTTTTATCATTATTATTATTTTCCCTTCTTTTTCTGTCCTATTAAACTGTCTTTATTCAACCCATAGATTTTACCTTTTTATTTTCGATTATCTCCCCCATCCCACTGGCAGGGAGTGAGCAAACGGCTGTGTGGTGTTTAGCTGCCTGCTGGGTTAAACACAACAATGCCTTACCTGAAGCAGTATCTTTTCTCCTCTCATGTACATTTTCATATCTTTTATCTGATTTACTGTTCCTTATGGGACAGCTTGAACAAGGTTTTCCAAAGAATTGTTGCACAACCTCATTGATCTTAGTATTGATAAAAGTTTCCTGTGGATCTAAACTTTCCTTGAAAATCTTTTATTCCATTACTCTGAAGGTTTACTCGTCAGAGAGGACACTCTCTTAGCAAGCAGAACCTAACAAGTCGTCAGACTGATCACTCTCTAAAAAGTTCTCCTCACTCTCCCAGAGGTTTCCTTCAGCATCTAAAGAGTAGCTAGCTTTAATTAATCACTCAACATCATGTTACAAGCTATATATAAAGTAATTATCTTAATATATCCGTGCCTTCCTGACCAGAGGTCAACAACAACCTAAACTTGTGGGTGCAGTTACTGCAGTTCTTAGTGTAGTTTTTGTAACTTCTTAATTTTCTTTTTTATTTTTGGCGTAAATCTGTCTATATAGATTCTTTCCTTTGGAACAAAGAGGCACTGATTTCTGAATGAATTTATGTTAAACATAATTACAATGGAAAAAATAATAAGAAAAACTTAGCATATTCAGTGTTTCTCCTACTCATTAAATATCAAAGGTATTTTGTTTAACATATAAAACTGAAATGATTCAATATGTTATATTCATTTTTATATTTCAGGATTGATTTGTGATACAGCAGGCAGTTTTTCTCTTCTAGTTATTCCCTACTGGAGATTTTAGAGGAATATTTTATTCATCTGAAAGCTTTGATAATATTTCTTCTTTGTAATTGAATGAATGAGCAAATCCACATGAGCAAACATACATTTAAAATTTACTTGCACGAGTGTTCACAGCAGAAGTTAACTTTGAAATCTGATTCCTAATGCTAACTCAGAGAATTTTAAGTACTAGGACCAAAAAGTGTATTTCACCTCTCAGAACACTTGTACCAATAGAAACTTCTTATTGCTCAACTCACTACTCACTGCAGATATTTCATGCCCAAATTTAATTTTGAAGGCAAATGACTGTGGAGCATTTTTCAGTATTTAGATGTCAGGTACACCATAAAGTGTCATCAGAAAAGAATTCTTGTGGACTATTGCCTTTCAAGAAAAAGGAAGGTCAGTCCTTTTGGAAGAATTCAAAACTTTCATTCTAAAATAAAGTTGGGAAGTCAGAGAAATTCTTCCCATGTTTTTTATATATTTGTTACCTATCAGTTTGGGGCTGCTGCCAGGGGTCCCAAAGCATGTCAGTCTTGGTCTGCTAGAGCTCCTCAGGCTACGTGCACTATGTTTTATGGTGAAGATGTCCAAAAGCAAATTTACACACAAAAGCCCTGTGATTTCCATGTCTTACATCTGCACCACTGGTTTTTGCTTAGGATCAAAGTGTTCACACTGCACATAGGTAGAGTGGAGTATACACTATCTGCATCACAGTCTGAAATTCTACATCCTAGTCTGAAATTCTGCATCCTCACCCTCCCCACTCCACCTGGCCCAAATAAATTGCTGGGAGCTTGGGTCTGGATTAATTCAACCTCCAGCCCAGGCTCCTGGGAAAGCTCTGGAGTCTCTCCTAAGCTGGTTCTTGACATGAGTACCTGAGTGTTGATGACTGATCCAGCACCATATTTTATAGCATCCTGGATGATGTCAGAAATCAGCACAAACCCAGTGTCACTTTGGTAACGAGCATTGCCTATTTATCCTGGGCAGAAGCCTGGATCCCATATCTTTGTTGTGTACAGGTTGGTACGAAGCAGAAAGCTTAGCAGAGAAGGTATTTTACACTGAAAGATGCACCGCATCTCAGCCACTGCAAGGAGAGAGAAAAAATGCACTACCTCTCCTGAGCAAAACTGCAACAGTTCAGTGGTTGGTCAGTGAGGTATCTGAGGTGACATGTGCCACCGTAAGAGCTGAACAGCTGAGTGCACGGCAGTATCACGCCAGTGGGGAAAGGAGGACAAGGCTTCAGGCAGCTGTCAGGGACAGAGATGGAGCAGACTGGCAGAGTCCAGACAGCACCTCAGGGGTTCAGTTTGAAGATGTTTCAGGTGACACATTTTGAGCTCTCTGAATCAGCATCTACAGATGAAACGTTCACTGGGACATTTCAAGCCAGCTGTAGTAATAGGATTTTTGTGGTGTCATTAATCATCGTTATCGCACAGCCCTGCAGTAGTGCTACGGACCCAACCAAGACTGTGATAGTGCCCTGAGGAGAAACAGCGCTTATCTCCACAAGTTTACAGTCAGAGTAGATAATTCTGATTATGGATGTGGGAAACAGACACAGAATACAAAAACGGATGAATAACTTCCAAAGGCCGCAGACATTTGCAGAGAGTTTGTTAGGAAAGGTACAGACTAGCATAAAGCAAGAGCAATGAAAGCATCAAGATGAGGGGCAGAAGAGACTAGTGGGGAAGGAGGGAGACACAACACAGTACCTAGAAATCCATCAAAACTGCAAATCTGAGTGTCCCTGCAGGGATTTGTTTCCCACACAGGAGAGTGGGATGGGGAAAAAGCTTTCTTCTCTCACTAAACTTCTTTTTTAGAAATATTCTGCAAGAGAAAACTATCTAGCTCTTAGATAAAATTTAATATTTATAACTGTTGACAGGAATTCTATTACTTCCTTAATGATACTTTTTATGTTTATGTCTTACGGCTATAGAAATAACCATTCCATGCATTTTTACATCTTAACAATGCAATATTTTGCCTGAATTTATTGCAAGCATATAATGCTACTTAAGAGAAAAGGATATAATTTTCTCATGATTGCCTATCATATTTATGCAGATACTTATCTGGCAGATCTGGTAAGGACTAATTATTTGAGGGGAGGCTGTTTGATTAAAAGGATCAAAATAATCAAGCACAGAAATGAGAATGGAGCAGAGCAGAAAGTTGTGACCCGCTTAATAATTCTGTCTCCAAATTTTTAGTAAAAGCTAGGTAATTCTTCAGTTTGGTTGTGTAAGAAAATTTTGAGCTGGATACTTCAAACTGACATCAAACTGCCAGTCACTAACTTACAGAGGTGTTGAAACAGGCGTGGTTTGGCACAGACAGATTAGATAAACAAGAAATAAGTTTTGCATCATTACTATGCTTGATTAGCTATTGTTGTTTGCTCTCCTTAGGTTCTTCCTCTTTGTCCCTCACCCTGAGTTTAGAGTTATTAAGCCTGAAATACAGGTAATGGAGAATAGAACCTTCCAGAAAACAGTAAGAAATTACTTATATAATTATCCTAAACCATGCTCTCCTTAACAAAGAAAAACAGAATAAATCAAAAGCAACATCTAATATGGATCTGTAGATCATGTATGATATTTTCAGAAATAACAGATGCAACTTGGGATACATCTTAAGCAAGTTTCTAGGAATATATTAGTGTCCAGCTAGATTAATTACAATTTTTGCACTCTAGCATGCAGCTAAGCTGTATGCAGTAAGAGCTCCAAATGAAAATGGAGTCACCTAATCCACAGTTATATTCTCCTCAAAAATGAAACCTTGCCTCCCACCCTTCAGCCCACCTCTAGCATTACTACGATCCTGGGGTTTGGATAATTTGCCAATTCCAGTTTACTAATGCAGACAGATACATGTGAATAAGGTATGGGACTTACCACACTAACTTTCCATCTGGCATTTTAAAAAACTGCAAACAGAGAAAACTCTCCCAGTTCTCTGCAGTAGTTAGGTTTTGAGACTAGGGATCCCCAGAGGTAACTTCCAGCCAACAGCTGTACGATTATATGAAAACAACATCACTCTGGGAGGCTGTGAATGGATCCAACACAGTTGGATAATGGCAACGATGGAGGTAGGAACTCACGGCTGAAGGCTTTTAGCCACTTCATAGGTCCGATCAAATATACCATCAAGCTGTACTCTTATAGCACTCACTTATCTCAATATCGCTTTACAAATTGCCAAGTAAGCACACTGAAATCCTCCTCTGGGCACAGAAAAGGTTAGGGAAGGGGATCCAGGATGGAGATGAAGCAGGAGGGAGGAAGGGATGAGCAGGGAAATGCCAAGTCTGTGTAATAACGTAAACCTAGTCTTCGCTACTTCCACATATCTGCTAAACTGTGACTCTGACAAAAATACTAAACTGCATGAGAGCAATATAGGGCATTATAGTACAAGCCTCCTATTTACAATTCAATGTAAAACATTAATTAAAAGGCAACAATTATAGACTCATATAATATTGTATATGTTATATACCTATAACATATTTTATATAAATATATATGTACCATCTATAATAAAATAATAATAATCACAAATATCAGCTACCACAAACTAAATACTGCAATGTCACAGACCAGGATTTCAAAAGTGAGCAAACAGCTATATGCATAGGTTTCAACAGGAAAGTTTAGGATGGCATAGAATATGTAGTATACAGTAGCTGGCTTAATAGTAATATTAAAGCTGCCAAATGCAATATCTTGCAAGGAAGAAATCTATCAGATGGCAATACCTTCAGAGATTAAAAAAGCAAGCACACAAAAACTAAATAACTGAGTATATTAGTTATAGAGGCTCTAGAAACCTAGATGGAATGAGTAAAACATATAATATTGTGTATTAAGAAATTTTCCCTGTCATCAAGTCATTCTATAACTATCTCTGCAAGGTCCTTGTACCTTCTTTTTGTACATCTTCTACTGTCAGGAATTGCATATTGGACTCCACACATCACTGGGCTTGCTTCTCAAGTCAGCTCTTATCTGATCAGCATGAAATATAGTTAATGATAAAAAATCAAACATAATCACTAAAAGCTAAAGAAAGAATAAAAATCTCCTCACTGTGTTGACCTACTCTTCAAGTAGAAGGGAATGTAAGGGCAGAATTAGACAATCAGTTAGAATATTTTAGCTATAACACTGCTTGGTATGAAGATGCATTGTAGATCCTCACAAACATGTTCATAAAACCCCAAACTTTTTAATGGCAGTGAAAATCAGGACATCCCTTTGAGGTTTTAAACTAGTGTTTATATTCCTCCATCCTCTAATTAATTTACAGTGTTTATTTCTAAAAATAGATGAGTTTTTTTCCTTTTATTTAGTTTTTCCACATGAAAGAAAAAGTTGACTACTAATGACTAATCTACGTACAGTGTCAAGGCATTTTGATATTAACCCGAAAGATATATTTAAATTCAGTTACATGTCTAAGATCAATAAATATTAGTCTAAGCTATCAATCAACAAATACAAATTAATTCATAAATGTATTCATATATAACTGAGGTGTTTTTAAAGACAGATTTTAAATCGAGGTATTTTCTAATACCTCACTTGGAGGAGGAGATGGAGTTTTTAAAAAGTAAACCTGAATGTAGAGGACCAAGATTTAAGGCCTTCATTCATTAAAGTAATCTAGAAAAAAAAAAATTGCCTTTCTGAGCCCCTGCCCTAAATAAAACATTTCCTATTTAGAAAAAAAGCCACAAGATGGGGTTTGGGGCACACCTGTCACCTGCAACCCTCACTTTTGATGGCTGCAGGTCCCCAGGAATGTCCAGTACCTCCACTTCCAGCTTCTCCCTTTCCAGGCATCCCCCAGACAGAGCTGTCACCTCCCGGAAGAAAGAGCAGGGAGACAGCATTAAATCAAGAGACACCTTCAAATTTGTGAGTGTCTTCCTGAGTGATAACTAGTTCACCAGAATGACATGCATTCATTAACAGAAGTACCATACATTTATAAAATGAAGCACTCCAAGAAAAATAAGGTACCATGGGGCTTATTACCATCCATAATTTCTTTACCACAAGAGAGTCAGTATAAACCAAGCTCATCTCAGATCTACAGTAATTGTTTTTCTGATAGCAAAACAGAGAAGAAGAGGGAGAACTGCACTGCATAGGGGTCAGGTGGGGAGACAAGGTGCTTGAGGACCAGTCATGGAAACAAGGTGATGATCGTAATCAGTATCTGCAGAAAGAGGTAGCCAGGTTCACCCACATTTTTCCTAGCACAAACCTCTCTATATGAAAGACATTCCCCGCTTTGTCCCCAGCTGATGCAACAGCCACACTGAGTTCACTGCTTGCTTCTCCCAAGTGTCACCCAACTCCACCTCTTGTGGGATTTTTCAAGAACCAGGACCTGGTCACCACCTATGATAAATTCTTTCTATTAGCCCTCCAAAAACAAAGCAGGAAGAAAAAAGACTGACTGACTCAGGAGAAAAAAACTGATGAATGCATGGAAGCCCCTCCTTGGACTACCTGCTAGTAATAATTATTTCTTTTGGACAGACAAATGAGTAAAAAAGGTTAGCAATTTCAGAATGACTAAATTTGGCAAAATTTTTCAACCAAAACTAAGGGAAGATAGTGTTAAAATCAAGACTTCTGATTTAGGTTTTTGTGAGTAGCAGAAATAACAATAATAATACATGAAAATAATAATAATTTGTAAATGACAGGTTGTTGTGCAGACAATTTTTGAAGAGTGAAGTATCAACAACTAAACCTGAGGACATATTTTCCATCTAATTAAGGCTGTCCCATTTTGTTTGGAGTAGAGAAGTTGAACAGACTTTTTGTTTGTTTTCCTGAGTAACAACATTTCATGTCCGACAAGAAAAATAAGTCTCCTTCCCCCACCTTCCATTAGTATCAAAAATGGCATTATTTACACAGCCCTACCTATGACAGTAATATATAGCGCCTGTTAATATACACCATTTGTCATAAGAAAGACCTGCCACTATGTACCATTTCAACACTTTAAAATCCTTTTGAAACATTTGATGAAAATTATTATTGAAAGAGTGCTTGCTTTAAAAAAAAGAAGAATTTTCTCATCAGTTAGCAAATAGGGAAATAAAATGAATAATCTACACTACCAACAAATCTCCTTCCAGCTTTAACTCAAGGTGACATCTTTTAAATGACACAAAGTCTGTATTTTATTTGTTTCTTCTGCAATAGAACGAAGTATATGAAATGTCATCCCCCCAAGTATTTTTGGAGTACGTGAAAACATGTAGCATGAAGTATAGGTGTGCAAAGTTACATTTTACAAATTCACAGAATAGTCCTATTCTTTGCACACATCCGTTTTCCAGAGAAGTTAGGATTTTACTAAATCACAAAACAACACACCTCATATTTAGATAATACTGCTGTAATAACCACTAGTTACTGCCATTATGTCTGTGCAGCTGCTGATTCCATATAAGAATATCTCATAAATTAAGGGAGAAGTGATGATGGGATGACAGTTTCCTTAGGAATTCAATTTATCCCTGTTGGTATAGGTATCAGTGTTCACTGAATTTTTTAATGTCATTTTCAAGCTCATTTAACATATCTCAAAATAGACACAAGATAATTATCAAGTTGACCCAACACTTATATTACTTATTAATTCCTTCTGCACCAAAATTAATACATTTACACATTTACAGTTACAGGGTATACGTGGAGCTGTGGATATTTTGCTCAGTAATCTCAGTTTAGCAGTATGAAAGAAACAGGGAGCAATGCACTTGCAACTAATACAAGATGATCACTTGGATACAGTTTCATCCACAGGAAAATCTCTCCACTATGAATTCCTTTACATTATTTTGAAGAATAACATAAGAACTACTCGTGTTGTCTAAGTAGGTGGTGTCTAAGTAGGCACGATTAACTTAAATTATTTCCGTCAATCTACAACTAATGAAGAATTAAAAAGGTCCATGAAGGTTTTTTAATTCTTGTTTCTCATCATTCTAGTTAGCAAGAAACAAGGAAATATAAGAAGTTAATAATAACAACTCTGATATTTTAGTGAACTTAATAAGTTGTTTAGATATTATGATCTGGACTACTTTACTCGATAAGCGCTTGTCCACAAAACATGTATCCTTAATATGCTGCTTAGAAATCAAAGTTAGAATTGGAGCAATTAGGTGGATTGTTTGGATTTCTCCTGAAGTGGAATGAAGATTAGTCATTCAGCTGATTACAATAATAGCAATCATTTGAAAACAAATGAAAGGCATCAAACACCTAGATTTCTATATTGTCTGAGACCTGAGAAGTCTGACAAAACAAATGTGTTAAAAAATTGTAATTAGCAAAAGAATAGCTTCCTTGCAACTCTAAAAAGGACAATATTGAACAAAGGGATGTGAACAAGGGAGAAAACAATAATTGAAAAGAATCAGTGAATACAAAATTTGATCTCTTCATTACAGAAATGACATCTAAGGTTATACTTGAAAGTGACACAGGGAAGAGACTTAACTGGAAAATAAAAAGATGACAGGTAATAAAAACTGTTACATTTTCTTCAAAACTCTCTAACATGCACTCCAAAATAAGTCAAACCAAAAGTTTACATTTTACTTTAAAATAGCAAGAGATGAATAATCACTAACAGAAGATCACATTCCCAAACAAAATGTTTGTGATATTACTAAAGGTGAAACAACCTCAGATTGTTACAGAAAAGAGACAACATGTAAAATAACACACATTCATAAAGAAGCAAACACCTCTGAAAAGCCAACTATCAGATTCATATAGCGATTGGAAAAATTATTGAATGTTTGCATCATCTTACATGGAAGGAACACATGAGGAGAGAAATGCTTAAGTATATAGGAGGAATAAAACCAACTGCATTATCACTAGAAACAAGAAAAAAACCTTGGGAAGTAACACAGGACAATAAGCTGAAGCAGTAAAGCATCACCCAAAGATTATGACAAAGGTGGAAAGCAGATAGCAACTTCAGACATTCGGTTTGATCTTTAGCAGAAAAACAACAGTTGATGAATTCTGCTTGCACAGTTGTGGACTGAAATAATGCTTACATAGTAAAGGTGGAGATACTGGCTGGTGACAGAAACTCAGTGGTTGTTACTGAATATGAAATCAACCTACGTATAAGGTATATAGAGATCACAGCCTCTTCTTGATTATGTTTCCAGCCAGAGAAATCAACACACTGGTTTTCATTAAGGAAAATTCTCAGGCTGCGAACGTAAAGAACATTGATGTGACAGAGATTGAAGCTAGGTTTGCTGAGAATCTGAATTTATTATTCTTGTGGCATGTGCTATCTGCATTGCTTTCTTTGCTACCAAAATACACAGTTATCTGAGAAATGGAGCAGAATAAAATCTTAGAACCCTGCACCAGGACAAAGGAGAGAAGCTTGTTCAGCAGTATAAGAGTGCAAGATACTGAATGGTAGCAAATAGAAAATACAGTTGTGTAATAGCAATTGAAAAGAAAAAAAAATATGACCAGCAGAAACAGATTAGTATGAAAGATAATACATATCTTAAAAGAAATCAGGCATCATTTCATACTCTTAAACTGAGATCAGATATTAAAGCTGGTGTGCAAATTCAGGAATTTTAAACTTTTTTGTCAGAATCTGAATTAGAGTAATTTCCATCAAATATCAGTCATTATTGACTTGGTTTTGCAAATACAGCCATTTATCTGAGAAATTAAACCACACTGACATTCTTAAATGAGTTGTATACCTACCAGTCGTTCTCTCAGCCTCAGAAGAGATCCAGGGTGCTTTATGGTAGAGATTAGGAGGCAACACAAGGAGATCATGGTTGTTCATCAGAAGGATAAGGAGAAAGTAGGGTATATTTTAAAGGAACAAAAGAGCACAAATAAATGAAAAGCTTCTACCAGGGTAGGTACAGAGACAGGGTGTAAGATTAGTCAGCTTTCATTACGATATTCCTACTATTGCCAGAGAGAGGGGGAAACATCAGGGCTGTCAGTAATGCCTCCTCCCTCTCATTGCCTTAATCTAACTTAATGAGCGCATGACTGATGCGATCGAGAACAGAGCAACAAGGCAGAGAACGGGCCAACAGGAACTTCATCGAGTTCAAAGGCAGAAAGCCCTTTACCTGTGACAGATTAGCCTGTGCCACAGTACAGCACTGGCTGGTTCACTAGTGGCTCTGCAAAAAAAACCCCACCAACTTGAACGCGAGTCAATAGTGGGGATGTGGTCTGGAGATGTGGGCTGTTCTGTTTGCCGGGTTTCTGGTCCCCACAGCACTGAAACACACAGATCAGAGCTTGCTAGGGCAGCTAATCATCCCCCAAAACTTCAGTAAGAGTTTGCATGCTGGGAACATATCCCCAGCTCACATTAGGACCCACAAAGCAATTCCTGAATCCAGACTTAGAATACATCTGGCACGGTCAAGGAAAGGTAGGTTTTTAGGGCTCTAAGGTTTTCTGGGGGTACTCTGGTATACATTTACTGCTTAGAGTGATGGAGTTTCTACTGATTATACTAGGAGGATATTATAAAAAAATCATCTTTCACATAAAAAAAATAGGGAGAGAGATTCTAAACTTTGGTAAGTAAACACTGCCTGAGCAGCTAATTATCTCCTCTTATCTGCTCAAGCACTGCTGTTGTTGCCAGCAATAGTAAGATGCAGAAAAAGGTATATGATTTTACTCTGCATTAACTTTCCCAAATATATTTACTGTCAGATCCCCATGTGAGACTCAAAACCTTAGAAAAATCAGGTCAACACTATTCTTCTGTAGCTAGAAATCTTCTGATCTAGAAGCCTATATTAAGCTGATAAATGTCAAGAAAAAAGACTATTTTGTAAAATGGCCTTGAGAATTATTTATTAGCCTTCTCACAAGGTGATACTATATTCCATTACTATATTCCATTCCAGATCTGCTTATAGCTCTTTAATGAGTTGCTTGTCCTTAATGGGAAAATCTTTTACATACCTCTTTGATCTTCAAGTAATTTCAGGTAAAATACATGAATGCCATTTCCTATAATTCCTGTTAGGAAATGAAGATTACAATAATCTTAAACTTTAAGCATCCATCTTCTAATGAGAATCTATCTAGTTAAAGGGTCTGCACAAACTTTATATGAAAAAATTTACATACTGTTTCTTCAACTTCTGTCAAAATCATTGCACATTTTGGCAGAAATATATTTTAGTAGGTATAAAAATGTATCATGGCTCCTTAGGATGGAAAATGTATTTGAAACTTCAACGTTTAAGAGATTAATGTCCAGTTTGGTGCTTGATTTTGAATAATTTGAACCTTAGTGCTTTATTGCTATATTTTCAGTTGAAAAGGAAAATGTCTTATATATCTGCCAAGCTGCAAGATGGATTAACAATTTGTATATGTCCCTTTTTTCTGCTTAGAACAGCAGCTTCCTTAGAAACATCTTTTCCTTCTCTCAATATATGCAGGCATCATTTTTATACCCTGCATAGTTTGATAGGCAATTTTATTTTCCTTTTTTTCAGTACTTGATACAGTAGGAATCCCATAGAATATTATGGGATACTAAAAGTGGCCAGTTTTGCCTGTATCAACTAGTTGATGGTCATTTTTCAAAAGCCTAGAGAAAACTTAAATACAGCAATGGTGGTTAATTCGTTTTCATATATGGACTGAACCTAGAGAAGTACTCGAGTTAAAGAAAGTGCACACTAACTTTTGTTAGTCCCAACATACTCCACCTCCTCATAAATGGCAAGAAAATGCAGGTGAGATGGACAGTAACCTTTTCAGTCATGAGCCGGACTTCCCAAGCAGGGAGGCACAGCGCACACTTCTCCAGGAAGGGAAGGCAGTAGCTTGAACTGGGCCTCATCTTCCTTGGAAGGTCTTGAGTACCCTGTACCAAGATCCTAAATGGTGGGGAACAGGTACCTGACATTGTAAATATCACTGGGTGCCCACTTCCCACACTGGAAGGGGATAGGTATCTGATATGTCATATCTGCAATTCCATGAGGATATTGCACACATTGCAGGGACCTAAAATGGCATCAGACACCTATGGTACATCAACTTTGTCCAGAGTATTAAGATTAAGGCTTTGAGACAGAAATCCTTTTACACAAACTATATGGTACTTGTTTCCATATAGGAATTCAATGAGGTCTAGAGTGAGAAGAATACACTTCACAGAGAACAAAGAATTTGAGTAACATGATGAATAATACACTTTGCATCATTGTCTTGTCTTCCACTCCCTTTTCCTGCTGGAAGACCATAAACAGAAGGAAAAGAGCATGCTAAATGGATTTCCTCTCCCCGCTCCTACAGCACTGAGGGATACACAGAGGATACCGCAGCTGTGAGGCCTGCCTAGAGAAGTTAGCTACTCCAGAGTTATCCCAGCTAAAAGATCTGAGTGATCTAAAGTGCAGGTCTTAAATCACAAATGACTCAGGACTGCAATCTAGAATTCCCAGAGGACTGATTTGTTCCAAATGTTGGTGACTTTCTCAAGAGTCCTGTTGCCAGCTAAGTACATCATGGTACCAGACTGAAACAAATATCATCCAAAAAATAATGAATGTGTATATGCTGTGTGAGAAGGATTTGATAAGAAGAAAAAATTTCCAATATTTCCCCTGTGATAAATAATTTCATCGTCTTCACTAAAAATAAAGACTGTAGAAACTCAAATACAGTGACGCAAACATTTTGTCCTAGAAGAAATAGCATATTCATGAAAACAAAAAAAAACCTCTAATGATTAGAATACTCATTAAAGGCACTATCTGCATTTAAACTGAGGACAGCTACATGGCTTGTAGTTTCTTCTGAGTGTCGTCATCCCCCCTTTCTGGATCAACAACAAAAGACGTTTGTTATTCATTCATGTTATGCTGGTTTTAAGTTTAGAAGTTAACAAGCTATGAGGGTCTTTCTTTTTCACTCCCTCCTCCAGGAAATAAGAAGTTAGCTTTTAAAAAGGAAAAGGTGAAGTTATATATCTCTTTCTTAGGACAGGGTATTATTTTTATTTCCTTGGTTTAATGGTGATGGTATCTGGTATTTTTTTTTTAAAGTGGGGTGGAGGTGTATGGGTTTTTGTATTACAGCTGTAGGAATCACTATTAGCATTTTATCAAATATTTACTAATAAGTAAGAATGAATACATTTGCTTATTCTCCCAAGGGAGAAAATGGCTATAGAGAATTTTGAGTGATAGAGGACAACCATAATTCCAGCACTTCCTTTTAGCAAACACAAGAATTTAAAGCCTAGTTTGTCATTTCCCCCATTTTTCTGATATAAACTTAAAGAAAATGCAAAACAAAGTATGATCAAATGAGAATGGTTGTGTTTAACACCCACCTTTGATTATTTTGAATACTTATGCACAAGGTCTGGATAATGATAAAGCAGATCTTCAAACGCAGTAGCATCAAAATTAGGCACATGCAGTAACATTTAACAAGACACCTTTCTTCTTTAAGGAATCTCTGGAGCTAGTGTAAGGTATCACTTTTCAAAGTATAGACATGCAAAAAATTCTGAAATATCACAGGGTTCACAACCACATGTCTGTGAGGGCACTCTGACTCATACTAGAAGGACTATGTACACACCCATTGCTCCTTGTCATTCTCACCCCAGATACAGGCTGTCATTTCACAGCCATAGAACACTTTAAAACACAATTCTCCCTTGCTCCCTTCTCCCCCCTTCCATTAGCAGCAGGACTTTGAAGTTTTCTTCTGTCACAACACTGCATTGTATAATGGTTTGGGGCAGGAAGAAAAGGAGCTCGTAGCAAGGCAGCAATTAATTGCCCCACTTTCCTTCAAGGAAACATTGCGCATAACCAACCGGTTGATTAACAAAGTTGTAGCTATGAGACAACCCAGCCTGGTAATTGCAGAGCTCATGTCACTAATTTGGTTTATTTTCATTTCATATGTTGCCAAATGCAAATATTTTTAATTTCTATTTGTTACAAAGATCAGAAGTTACAGGCTTGCAAGTTCTAAGAATCCCACTGTAGAACTGTAAGCAAGTCTTCAGGCTTCTGAAAAGTTTTCTTCTTCTACAGCAGACTCTTGACTATTTTTCGCATACAAATTTGTTTGACTACTCCTTGTCTATTTAGCAAATTAATACATAGCTCAAGTTGTGAAACTGTCTTATTAGGAGATTACAAATAAGTGGTAGATTACAGCATGAAGAAGAAAGTGAAAAAAACAACTATTACTCAAAGTCTCTGACAAACAGCTATTGAGTAGCTGCTAAAGGCCCAAGAGATAAGCATATGCTTAGATCACCTAGAATTTAAGTTAAAACTCTTAGTAGGGCTACTTGTCAGTCTAGCCTCAGATGCGTGGAAGAAAAGTCTTCTATTTACAGCCCATTTTCCCCTGCCCCCCCCAAGATTAGCCATCAGCAGTAGCAAATCCTGATCATTGTACTACCCCTGGGAGCAAAGGAGTCCACTGGAGGTCAGCTTCCATCAACAGCTATATGCATTGATTAACATCAATCTCCAAACAACCTGCTCCAACATTCACAGGTTTCTCTGAGATGTAGTTCACCAGTTCACCTCTTCAGGTGAACATGTTTGGACAACCATTAAGGATATTTGACTGATCCCAGGTGCTGTCTTTCATTCTTTGCTGATTGTTGAAGACAGAACTTGTCTCCAAGCCCAAGACAGAGAGATGCACTAGAGAACTGCCCTGGCAAAAAGTTTCAAAATTAGCCTTTCTCAAAAACAACATGTTACAGGAGGTCCAACTCTTTCAAGTCTGGACACAGAAAGGGAGAAATCCAACGCAGTTATTGGTTTAAATGATTGTTGAAAATGATTGTGTACTTCCATGCTGTTTACAAACAGTGATTCTACATCACAGACACATGACAGTTTGAGTACCTTATTTTATTAAAAGTTAAGCCTCAGTTCAAATACGGTCCTATAAACTCAACAAATCATACAGCAAACTACTGAGTTTGTTACCAAGCTGTAAAATGTTTCTGATCTTGTCTGAAGCTTCTTAATAAAATGACATTCCTCATGTTTGGACCCTGCAGTATTGTCTGCTAGAGATACATTATAGTTTTATGTACTACATTAATAAATGCTCTAATTAGCACATGATCACTTCTGCATTTTTAAAAATAATTTTCTTATATGCAGATAAGCTATTTAACAAATTCTTTTTACTACAGAATTTATTTTCTTACCAGAATTCCTGTGCATGTTCTGCCTTGAGAAATAACAGTTCCCCTTTAGTGGTTGAGTGATTTCCCTCTTTCCCTGTTTCCCATCCCTCTACTGCCTGTTTATATGCAGTACTTCAGGTACAAATATTAAGGAACCATTAACTTTCAAATCACTACTGTGATTTATCCTTTAGCAAATAAGATCACGACCTTCATATTTAGCCTACCCCTCTTAGTGTAGTTCTTTTGGACCGCAATCTTTGATGTCAGCCATACTAGAAAATTCTTGCAAAAGCATTCTAAAACTGAGAATTGCTTCCTCTCATAATTAAATAAGAGGGACTCAGACAGGATGAATACAAATGCAGCCAGGAGTCCTTTTCATTTTTCCAGTCTAAGGACAACACATCATGTGTCCTGCTTCAATGCTTGAAAATAAATCTTAAGGGCTTTCACAGCACCAGATATTTTATTGCCCCTTGCTTTCCATTGAAGCTCTGTCAACACAGCTACATCAGTTTACCCTGGCTGCAAACCAGCCTCTAATTTCACTTAGTGTCAAGAACAGTGGTGCTCAGAAGCCGTGCATATTCTTGAGACTTCTCCAAAGCCACTCCTATAATTGGTAGCACACTGCTGTTAGCTTCCATGTGTTATTTGGGGGGGGGGGGGGAGGTGAGAGGAGGGAAGCACAAAGAGTTGTCGTTTTGATGTTAAGATTTACTTTGTTACCCACACCAGAACATTGATGTTGGTAACAGAGTGCACAGACTTTTGACCTTAAGACCAGTGGATATTTGGCTAATATGGCTGATGTGCATGCAGATCCATAACTAGATCAGGCGAGAACAGTGAAAAATGCTGGCAGGTCAGAGTTCTCCATCTTCCAAGGTGCTCAGCAATATTAAGTGCACCTCATGTGCAAAAGCATACTATTCCATCTAAGCAGCCATGAATCTCAATAGGATGATTTCTCATTTATTTTCAGGAAACTGACACAGAAATATGATGTTCTGTATACTTCTTCACTATAAAGATAGTGTCTATGCTCACACTAAAGTATTCAATTACACTCATATGTTGCTTTCCTTATGGCAAGTTCCATCAATAATTCCTCAAGTGGTTTGTTATTGGCATTCATGCTATCAGAATGGCTTTTTTTTGCTCCTATAAATATGCTAACGTAACTATCTGATAATTTTTGGAGGCACCAAGGCTCACAGAGAGAAAAATATTCTAATTTTTCTGTCAGAGAAGTAAAAAAAAAAAAAGAGTAAGGAAGATCAGCTAAGCAACAGTCCAGGTTAAAATAATTCTCCTTGGGTATGCTGATTCAGATCCAAGGATATCCACCTGCAAAATTTCTGGATGACACTATATGTACATTAGAACTATTCAAATAATAAATATGAGCACTTGTTTAAGAGTAACATGCTGAGTCACAGCCACTTGCAGTACTCATTTCTATTTGTATCTGCCCAGCGACATCTGCCTCTGGATAACTTGGGTTATGGAGCTCTGTTTTGAATAAGCTACATGCGGCTATAAATTCAATCATATGTGGTACTGGGTGTTTATATGGCAGCTTCTCCCAGTTTAGCTTGCTTTGTATGACATGTTCCCCAGCAGCGCAGGAAGAAGACTTCAAGTGATATCGAAATACTCAAACAGAATATGCTACTGAGCCAACAAACTGTCCTGAAATGAATACTAGAGTATGCTTGCAGTTCTATTTGCTAGGCAGAAGAATATCTGTAGCATTCTAGGCATGGTGGGGCAAAAGCTATCTATTGGCTCATTTATGTTCCTTATAGCATCAGCATTAAGCTTGACTCAATATGCAGAACCACTCCAAAGTCATATTCTGAGCGGCCAAACCACTGTCTCATATGTATGGAGACAAGCTGAAGAAAGCTTGTGTTACTAAAACTTTTTCCTGAAGGACTTCACAAGAATGCTATTTTGTTTTATAGGCTAGGAGAAATGAGGCTCTAAGTGATCAACTCAAAGGTCATGCAGTGATTCAGTGTGGAATTACAAGTAAAATGGAGTGATTTGTCTTATCTTCTGACTTCAGGTGAAAGTATGCTACTTCAAGGGAAAAAAAAAAAGCTTCAGGAGTCCTACCAGCTGCTTATCTCTTTGCAAAATCTCAGCACTTTTCTTCCATATTTATCTCAATTAGCAACCATTTAAACACCATAGAGCAGATACTGAACTCCGTGGAAGAAAATTGTTTTATAATGAGTGGCATCATTTCATAATCAGCTTTGTACACCACAGTATCTTATTCTTGGTCTTATTTATCTTCAATATATTAAATCCTTTGGGAATTTATAGGCAAGAGACACAGAGACAAGAAATAATTGTCCCTCATGGAAGTCCTACATTCTAATTAAATAATTTCGTGTGGTACCATCACAATGTCCAGTGATTATCAAACAACTCGGTCACTGTGTGCTTTGACTTACATTAGAAATGTTCTTAGTTATTGAGTTCCTCAAGTACAAATTGTACAAGTCTCTTTGGATTGTTAAAAACAAGGTCATAGGAAGAGGAATGTTGTAAGTGCTCTGAGACCAGGACACAACAGGAAAACAGGTTAAAAAAATCTACCCAACTTCAACAAAAGGAGAATTTGGTCTCTTGCTGTCAGCAAGCAATTTTCTTGTGCACTTCACTAAGTCATCTCAGCCTCTCAGCACTAGAAATGGACATAGCCTGTCCTAGCATGGCTGCCTCAGCAGAGGGATGAGGGGCTCTATGGGGGATAGTCTCACAGCTGGCACAGCCCATGGATAATTGCAGATAATGCAGGAAGTCAACAGGCTCAAGTTCAGATTCATTCCAAAATAAAGCACGTGGGAACAGCAGTGATATTTCCATCATTCCTTTCGTAGGCCATGTTTACCAGCTGGTGGCCAGATGTACAAGTGAACAGACTTCTCTGCCGCTATCAAAGGCAAAAGTTAATTTCTAGACTAACAGTCAAGTTAACCATGAACTACAAGACAGTTACAACCACTACGTGTAGTTGGACAGAAACATTACTTGGTGACTAAAGTGACAGTGAGGAGTTGAGTCTTCCCAGGGTGACACATTTGGCATACTTTTTTTCATATCATGCTACATAAATGTAGCATAAGGTTTTGGGGGGGGGGGTGTCAATCGTAAAGTTATCCTTTCGGTATTTTAGTTAGAAGTTAACAGGTTTTCGTATTTATTTGCCATCAATTTGATGATTTCAGCATCTCCCAGATGGGTCATATGACAAAAAGTCTTGATTTCCAGAAATCTGGTCACTGATCTTTGCTTCAAAATACTTCATCAATGTGGCAGTAAGCGTGCTAAACAAGGACCGTCAGGAGAATACTCATCTCCAAAAGAAAATACATTAGTTAAACTAAAATCTGTGTTTTGCCAAGCAGCTTGTGAAATGGTAATTGCATAAATTTTTCAGTTAGTGTTATTTTCCACACACTCACATCATGTACCTGTGTGTGCTTCAGTATATAGTTGTTTGCAGTACAAGAACAGTGCTCTCATGAACTTCCTTCCTATGGTCAGGCAGACAGGGTAATATGAAGGTAGTAATCCAGCACAGTGACCTCCAGTTGCTAAGTCACTTTCCAGATGGTTTTGGACAAGATCACAGAAATAATATTTTTAAATAATACACGATTTGTAAAATTGTACTTAATTTATAAAATCATTGATACAGAAAGCAATTATTTTTCACAGAGATACATGGTGGCCAAAACATGACAGAATATATATTCATTCAATTTTAAACAAATTTTTCATACTTCCTTTTGTACCTAAGAGGAAAACCAGGCTCACAATTATTATCATATGTGATCACAAAGGTCAAATAAATCTTCAACAAACAAAAAGTTTTGTTGCACATGCCTATTGAGTCACCTTGATTATTTCACCTAAAGTAACTCTTTCTGTAGCATTAAAAATATCTTAAATTTTCTGAAGCCCCCAACTGGAAAAGAATATGAGTATCAGCTTAGTTCAGAATGTAGAAAATTTCAGGCATACAATTTACTGGAGTCCTAATAGACCTATTTATCTTTCACTAGTTTGATTATTTGACATATTTTACCCCTTTTACTGAATATTCCTTTGATTAAGTATTAACTGGCTGTTCTTTAGACTCTACTCATATATCTTTACTATCTAGTTGAACTGTCTAGCAAAAGACATTAAACAAAATAAAAAAACCAGACATTAAATGAAATAAAAAAATAATGATTGGAGACAACGAAAGATAATGTCTTAGACTGGTTCATTATGCCAGCCTTCCAGTGGATTTATAGTCGGTCATGGACATGAATGTCACATTCTCTGTCATAAGTTTGTTAGCAAGTTTCTAGAAAAATCTTAGAGAACAGCCATTCATCATTCTAATGCTTTTCCAGGAAAATGTACCGTGTCCAGTAAAGATCCTACTGGAGAAGGTTGCTTCTTTTCATAGTGGACTTCTGCTCAGATTCATATCCCTCTACAGCCACTTGGTCTAGACTGTGGGAATTCTAGAAGAATCATATTTGTGCCTAAATCATCCCACATCACCTCCATCCCTTGTTAATGTTCAAGTAATACGGAGCACACCATATTTGCTCTTCTATACTGACCAAATTCCACAAAGTCATGAGCAGACATTCAGTAAAGATTACTTGTTATTATAAAACTTTCAGAGCATATGGGAGACTGAGTCACAGTCCTTGACCTCAATAAGAGAGCAAGGAATTTTTTTTCTTTTTTTCTCCTCAGTCTTAGATATGTGTCTACTGTCACTGAGATATGGACCAAAATGCAATCTAAGGTGTCTTATACACAATAAATTCAAAGGGCTTCACGTCAGAAAGAAACTAAAGTTTTACAAAGCTGCAAAAAAAAATTAAGGTATGGGGAAGCTGCTACTTGTCTAGATCTACTATAGGGAGTTAAGGCTCCTTCTACACCTCTTCTGCTCTGAGCAGAAGTTAGTTACTGTTCATACCAAGGGAGACCAGTGCACGTAAGGCCATGGGTGTTCAGAAAAAACATTTGCATCTAGGTCCTGTTTTCTATTTTTATAGTTCAAGTGCCCAGAATACACTTTCTTTCATCTTTTGACAAGCTTTCACCAGTCCCGTTCACCTCATCCTCTCAAACATCCTTCAATTTCTTTAAGGATTTTTTGTGGTTGATTTTTTTTTTTAATGTGCTATGATTGGATTTGCATTTTGAAGCTTTCTATTCAGTGTTTTATATGGAACATGTCAAAGCTTTGATTTCCACTTACCACCAAATAGAGATAAAAGTAAACACACAAGCAGTAAACGAGCTCTTTTTTAGTGGAAGTACACTGCAGATGGAATGTAGAATTGATGAGTACACAGTATCAGCAATGAAAAATTCTATTTCATGTTTAGCACAACAAAACTGAGAAAGATCTTTTATCTAACTAGTGTTCTCACTGACACATGCAATATAATTGTACAGATATCTGTCATTTCTATTTTGCTTTGCATTTACAATCCTCCTACCCTTCACTCTTCCTACTGCTCTGCTTTGTTTTGTTGTTTGGTTTTTGTTAAATAGCTATGAGTAACACACAATTGATAATGCATAAGTTCACTATTTCTTCAGTTTCCCTTCCCATCTCCTCCCAGCATTATTTTTCACTTTAACACAACAGTAACTATGCAGTCTAGCATTGCAATCAAATCAAATAGTCCTCCCAATCCTGGTAGGAGTCAAAGGAAAGTCAAAATTAAATGAAAAATCTCTGCTATTTCAATTGCTCGATCACTGCATTGATCTTCTTCCATTCCAATAGCCACTAGGTCACAACATGGAAGAAACATGATTTATTTATTTATTCTGTACATCAAACTCTAGCTTTCAAGTAACAGTTGTTCCCTCAGCCCACCAGCTCCTAAGATCATATCAAGTCAACATGGTCTTCATATTTCTAAGTTTTTCCTAAGCCTAGTTTAGATTTTCTGGTTTTCACCAGTTTTCGGTTCGTGCCTCTCATTCAGACAATGTTGCAGAGATCAACTCCTTCCCTTGACAATTTGCTTGTACTATGATTCAGCTGGCTGCCTTTCCAACTGCGGTTGATCTCTTTTCTGCTCATCTCCTCACACAGCAGGAGATGTCTGTTGATGACGATTGTCTGTTTCCAATCCATCTGATTCTTAAAGCATCCATTTTTAAAGATGCATTTTACTTGCATATGGCAAGAATACTAAATAGATAGCTATGACATGGTGTAACAGGTATTTTTCTACAACTCCCTATAGCTATATTTTCCTCTACGAGTTAAGAGCATACAAAGAGAAGGTCTGGTTCAATTATACCGGTCACACCCAGAACTGAGATGTCCCTTTTTAATTACAAGCAGGAAATACCTCTCATAGCAGATACAATTTTTAGGGTGCACACATCAAAAAAAGGTGTATTTATTGAGGTGTTTTTGGAGCATCACAAAAGTATGCACAGAGAAAGCTGTTTAGAAGTGAAAGCCTAACGAAAATCCAGCCTGTGCTAAAGCATTACATACAATGCACTTAGGAGGACACAAGCATTGAAGGAGAAGTCCATCACCCATCATTAATATGCCTACTGAAAGCGCAGTGGGTCTTTACTACTAGATAGCAATGAGAATTTAGATAAAGATCGGACTTAATTCCAGTTTAGGTATTTTGCATTCTCTAAAATGCTAATGAATGCTGACAAAGATTTATGCACTACTGTTTGAATGCTTTATTGGCTGCCTCTCTGTAACTGTATTTAAATAGTCACACAAGGAAAAGTGTGAAAAGAGGTTCCAATGAAAGCTGGTTATAAAAACATGTCACAGAAGAGTGGCTTCCCAATAGACTTCATTGATATCTACAAGTCAAACAAGTTCAAATGCTGTAGAGGATAGACTGCTTCATACTTGGAATATTCATGAGTTCATTCACATAAATCCATCATCTTGATATTTACAAACAATCCTTGAAAATTAATTGGAAAAATTACTGGGGGGGGGGCGGTGTTTGTTTAAAAACAAATACATTTATGTGTCAATTCAAGAGAAAAGTCTTACACCAACAGAATTTATACACAATAGAATATTTCAAGTTTAGAACACTGAGTACTTAACTTATACCTAATCTAATGGATAGACTAAAAGGTTTTTGTTTATTTTTTTTAAAGTTTTGGGTTGGTTTTTAGTTGGGGGGTGGGGGGGTGTTGTTTTGGGGTGGGGGTTTTTTTACAGTACAAGTGGAATTCATTCAGTTAAAACCAAACTGGAAAGCCTTTTTGATGAAAAACAGGAGGGTCATATTCAATGTTTGTCCCAGAATGGAATTCCAAACTGCTGCTCCTCACCCCAACCCTTTTTTCTTATTTTACTCAAATAAAACACCAGCATACCAATATTTAGGACATGAATCCCCCAGGTGCTCTACCTGCAGGCTCTCCTCTACAGTCGTCTACCAATGCCGATATCGTTGTGCAAACTCGGATAACTCAGATAATATAGCACCCTAGTGGATAATATGTTTGTTAAATAAATCAAATTTAGCTCTGTTTGTATGCATAGTATTCATAATACAACACTACAGAAAATCAGAGGGGGAAGCCTACATGTGTGTGGAGGTGGTGGTGGAAATAAGTCATTTAGGTTTGTGCAACCAGGATCAAACAGGCATGCAGTAAAAAAAAAAACCAGCAAAGATGTTGCCATTTTCATTGATAAGCAGATCTACACGTCCAGATTTGTTTTGTCTAATGTTTATTCCAGAAAGTATTCAAAGCAAGTGGTTCAACCTTTCTGTAACAATAATATTTTTCATTCGCTCTGAACCTGGGAGACATAAATAGTCTTTGCATAAAGCTTACATTAGAAAGGAGAACTTTCACCATGGGATGGATATTATTCAGCAATATTTTTTCTTTCTGTAGCTCCATGTTGAGGCTCCAGGCAGTAAGTGTGTAAACAACAGTTGCTATTTACATTCCACAGGGAGATGTAGAAACTGCTTTTGTTATTTATAGTATTTGTGAAATTAAAGCAACAAGTTCAAAGTGTATGTACAATTGTCTGTAGTAAATTGTTTCTCTAGCACTTCCATTTTAAAAAGTGACACCTATCTTTCCTTTCTGCTCATTAGTTCTCTTTCAATTATAAGCACCGAAAACATTTTTACTCCTCAACTTGCACAAGACATATGAACATTGAAATAGAATTCAATGTGTCCATTGATTAGAGTACTCTATGTGTACAACTCACAGTCTAAAAGAATCACAGATGAAATATTGTGACAGCTACTAATGAAACTGATCAGTGCTTCCATTATATGTTGGAAGTACTTCAGCTAGTTTAGTATTTTTCAAGTCTTTAAAACATTCTGATTTTGAGATTACTGAGAGACAATTTTTAATTAAGTACGCATCAAATAAAGATATAACAAGAATACTGATATTACTAACTTAACACCAGTTTATGCATAAACCCAAAGTTCCAATCCTAACATACCTGATTTTATAAGTGCTTCTAATGACTAAGAATTAGCAGGCTTTTTTTTCTTTTTTTCCATTTAAGATGACTAAAGAACAAAAGGAAGATTTTTAGCACATTTTGGAGCATTAGCAGAACTTGAGTTCCCCTTTGTCACACTTTTACGCAAAGCCACAGGAAACAAATCATTTTCCAGCAAGAGTACCAATCAGCATAACTACTTCATTTTACAGAAACTCATTATACGGGGAGAAGAGTATAATTGATCCTTTTATTTTGTTTAGTAAATCAAACTCAGTCATGTCTCCATAAAGTTATACCAGTTAAGAAGCCACTTCACTGACAAAATCAGTAGTTTCATTAACCTCAGCTGATCATTTAACCTTAAGGTTGTTAACAAGTCTGGCAAAAAGTGTCTAAATATTTGCTGCAGGGATCACTTCAGAATAACACAAAATCAGAAATCTTATCTAAAAAAAAAAAAATCTCAAAAACATCACATTTTAAATCATTTAGGGCTTTTTTTAAGACTTGAGAAATAGTTCATAAAAATTTCTTTGATATCAAATATATTACTGAACATTACTATCTGTTAAATGTTTTTCTGTATCTAAATATGTCCAGTTACTATATGTTAATATTCTATGTAGTGTACAGAAGCTAAAAAAATTGTCCTCCCCTCAAAGAAATTTATATGGATGTGAAATTCAACACAAAATTAGTAAAACTAAGTGTGCAGATCTATATAAATAAATAACACTCCCCCTATATTATTTTATAGTATCCACATTTACCCTAATCTTGAAAGCTTTCCTCTACCTTTGGTTACACACAAAATTCCTGGTGCTACCCACTAGTGGTTACCCAGTTGTATGTATGCCTGTGTAACTGCTTGTACAATATCAATAGTTTTAATGGCTTCTCAAGGATTAAAGTGCTCTTTTTGAGCATACTTAAATGTATCTCCTGGTGCCTCAGCTTCTTGTACTTATCCATTGAAATTTCTGAGTGAAATGTAATGAAGGGAAGGTGTTGCAGTGAATGAAGATATCAATGAACCCAGAATACCCATGGATTATTTTGTCTAATAGCCTATGTTCATAGATAATTATGAAAGAAAATATTAATTTTGATTCCTAATTACATTTTCATATTGAGAATTAGAATTACTTCACTTGCACAGAATCTCAGTTTAATTAAATTAAATGAACTATTAAAGCATTGAGTTATCAGGTAAAATAAATTAAGTATAGAGCATGGATTAACACTTTCATAAAATATGGATAGTGCTATAGCACTCTCCCATGTTTGTATTCAGAAGTGCTTTGTTAAGAATCAGTTCCATCTCAAGGACAATTTACACTTGATAAAGCCAGTGCAACTGAAAAATTACTACAGTTACTATAGTTATATCCATTATCACATATTAGTCAGAACTTCAGAAATGCAAATATGTTGATGTGTGTTTTCAATAATGAATTTTGAAAATATGCTATTTTGCCACAAGTCCTGTGGATCAAGACAGGCATACCAGGTGGCATCAGGAGAAGCTGTGATACTACAGCAATAGCTAGAATCCATTATATGACGAAAGTGCTAACACTGATTGATCCTGTAAGAAAGTATTCTGAAGACAGACATTTTAGCCTGAAGTTACTTTCATTTTTCTCCCCCAAGGAGAAGCTTACTTCCAGATTCTGAGGTCCAAACTATGATGGGACTGGAGAAACACAGAGGTAGCAAAGACAAAAGAGAAATCAGCAAACCTAGTATTGAAAAACAATTACTGCGCAAAACGAGGATGTACATATACCATAAATCAATCCTTGCCATGACGACAAAATGTGAAGTCCTCAGAAGTTAATATTGTTGAAGTGTATGACCAATGGAAACTGGTTTCTTCTAGGAAGACTCTGAAGTCCATGACACTGATAAGTACAGAACTGTAAGAAACTATCCTACCATTTTATTAAAGCTTTGTATTCTAATGTGGTGTTAGAAATACCAATAGTCGTAATTCTAATTGACGGTTGAACTAAGTGCCACCTCAACTAAAAGGAGATCTGCATCTGTTGAAGTACAGGCCACCAAAGGAGTATTTACTTTTCCCAGTTACTACTGAGGGTCTAACAATATATGCTTCCACCAACCAACTTTACCTTGCCTGTATGCGTAGGTCATAACTGCACTGCTACCACCCACATGCATGTCCTCAGCACTGTGTAAAAACCAACAGCTCCATGTTTATACTACTTGGGCTTTCTCAGGTTTCCAGTACCAAAGAAAATACTCACAGCTGAGCCTGGCTAACACCGTATTTGTCATCTAGCAGACTATTGCGAATGAACTAGCTATCAGTTAAAACTACAAATTTAGGGGTATTTTCCCCCTCAGGGGTGCTGGTTCCTTGGTACAGCTCCAAACAGCAAAACTAATTCTAATGTATATTAAGAAAACAGTAGTCCCAGTACCCACCTAACCTTCAGGCAAACCTGCTACATAGCAAAAAAAAAAAAAAAAAACAAAAAAAACCCCCATGAAACAGTATTTGAATATTTATTCCACATAAGAGCAGCAATGGCTGGCTGAGTAGTTACTGAATGTTAAACCACATATTGTGGCAGACAGACAACATATTCCTTCCCCTTTCATTTTCGTCTACTGCATAGAAAAAAGGAAATCTGGGTATTTATTTTAGAGCAAGATTTGAAGCCAAAAAGACAATGCTTCTGGCAAGGGGGTTGGCAGGTTCTCTGCCATAGCCAGAGGTATAAAGCCTACAACATATTTTTGTGTTCAAACATTAATTAAAGCTTTCACTTAATAAATATCTTGTACACGAATTTAAGAATGAAGGATCTGTAAAGCCACTTTTAAAGCCCATTCTGTGGGCACTGAAGGTTATTTTAGTAATCTATTACCTCTAATAATTTTCAGAGCATGTACTCAATTGCAAGTTGCTCATGGTTGGTGTACCATCACAATTTGAGATTTCTAATGACATCTGACTATAGCATAAATTGCTGAGTCACAAAATTATTATTTCAAGGTTATAAAATATTCAATCTGCAAATATTTTCACATGTTGTTAGTTTACTTTGTATGATCAAACATTTACTGTATAGGCATTTTATATTCAGAAAGACTGTTTACATACGTACTGATATACTGCTTCCAATTAAAAAAAAAGTATCAACAACTTCTGCAAAAAGTTTAGCTACTGAGGTTTAGTGAGACCTGAAGTTAACTTTAACAATGATGTTTTACCAGTACTTTCTAAAAATATGACTTAGATGAGATGAGAAATGTTGAGGCAGAAATAAAGTTTGGGACAAATAAATGAAATCGGTATTAGAGTTTATAGTTTTATTATTAAAGTGTCTGAGATCAGTTGTATAAGTTTTTACTATCATTATTTCCTCAGACTGTTTCCATAGGATGATCACCTTTTTTCCCTATACCCTTTCTATGTAACCCTTATTCTTTTGCCATTGTTGTCTTCTAATCTGTGCTTCTCTCCATCTTTAAAATGTTGCCTACAAGAACTTTAATACCATGTTACTATAGCAAAACAGCACTATGTTGCAATGACCTATTTGACCATCTTTACAACCTTGGTGGGGGGAAGAAGAATTAAAAAATCACAAGAACAAAACAAAGTATCCTAAAATATTCCTTCAACAGCACACTTGCCAGCATAAGGTTTTTCATTTTGTCCCTAGAAGAAGGTTGTGCTAAACTCCAACTTAAAATTATGGAAGAAAATGGGATTACCTGCATCAAGACAAATGAGAGCCAATTGCAAACCCACCATTTTTAACATACCAAGAAACTTTAGGGTGTAATTTGACAGATTGGCTCACTATATACTGTGCTAGCAGTTCTACCTGTAGCAGTTTCTATTACGACTACAACTCACAACTACTCAGAGAGCACATTTACCTGTACAGTGTCCCAGTTATTTCATAAGACACCATCTGGCAGAAACATCTTTAAAAGATATTACAAAATACAAAAAATATTAAACACAAGTGTATTGGCTTTGTGTGGCAAGGTTTTGGTAGCGGGGGGGTTACAAGGGTGGCTTCTGTAAGAAGCTGCTGGAAGCTTCCCCTGTGTTCGAGAGAGAGCCCATACCAGCCGGCTCTAAGACGGACCCGCCGCTGGCCAAGGCCAAGCCAATCAGCGATAGTGGTAACGCCTCTGTGATAACATTTTTAAGAAGGAAAAAAAGTTAGGACAGAGGGAAAATGGCAGCCAGAGAGAGGAGTGAGAACATGTAAGAGAAACAACCCTGCAGACACCAAGGTCAGTGAAGAAGGAGGGGGAGGAGATGCTCCAGGCGCCGGAGCGGAGATTCCCCTGCAGCCCGTGGGGAAGACCATGGTGAGGCAGGCTGTCCCCCTGCAGCCCAAGGAGGTCCATGGTGGAGCAGATATCCACCTGTGGCCGGTGGAGGACCCCACGCCAGAGCAGGTGGATGCCCGAAGGAGGCTGTGACCCTGTGGGAACCCCGCGCTGGAGCAGGCTCCTGGTGGGACCTGCAGATCTGTGGAGAGAGAAGCCCACGCTGCAGCAGGTTTTGTGGCAGGACTTCTGACCCCGTGGGGGACCCACGCTGGAGCAGTCTGTGCCTGAAGGACTGCACCCCGTGGAAGGGACCCATGCTGGAGCAGTTCGTGAAGAACTGCAGCCCGTGGGAAGGGCCCACGTGGGAGAAGTTTGTGGAGGACTGTCTCCCGTGGGAGGGACCCCACGCTGGAGCAGGGGAAGAGTGTGATGAGTCCTGCCCCTGAGGAGGATGAAGTGGCAGAAAATAACGTGTGATGAACTGACCGTAAACACCATTCCCTGTCCCCCTGTGCCGCTGGGGGGTTTGGTAGAGAATCCGGGAGTGAAGTTGTGCCCGCGAAGAAGGGACGGGTGGAGGGAAGGTGTTCTGAGATTTGGGTTTATTTCTCATTACCCTACTCTGGTTGATTGGTAATAAATTGAGTTAATTTTCCCCAAGCTGAGTCTGTTTTGCCCATGATGGTAATTGGTGAGTGAGGTCTCCTGTCCTTATCTTGACCCACAAGCTCTTTGTTATATTTTTCTCTCCACTGTCCAGCTGAGGAGGGGGAGTGATGGAACAGCTTTGGTGGGCACCTGGTGTCCAGCCAGGGTCAACCCATCACAACAAGATTGTTTATGGCTCTCAACTACCAAGTAGTAGGAAACAGAAATCATATGCCATCATTATTGTTTCCTAAATCTACAGCTTAACTCCAAGAACAGCTGAGTTGTAAAACACTAATTTTAGCAGGACAAGAGACCACTAAATAAGAGACAGCATGTGATGGGTCATTTAGATGAGGTTGCTATGGAATGAAATCATCCAGAATTCCAGTTTTTTCAGTCTTGTTTTCAGAAAATTTAGATTCATTGTGAGACTAAAGGAAGAATAAAACCATTTACTTCAGAGAGTTTGAACATTGCTGTGGCCTGCACCAACATTTAGCCTCAAAGTATTCCAGCACTGACCTCCAACTATTTTACTGTTAAAACATCTGTTAACATTGTTTGCATCATGTTAGCAGTATATTATAGAAAATGAGCACTGCATCTCAGCCAGTGTGCTACTGCTGACAAAGTAAAGGGCACATTAAGATGCAGGCCCTATTCTACAGTGCAGACATTTATACAGAGATTACAGAAGCCAGTTGAAAGATTTTCAGTAAGAATTACTTGTGTCATTAATAGAGGAAGTTTAGTCAACAACATCAGCTCTATGTTATTTTCTCAGCTACAGAGGTATTATACTAGGTACCATGATGATCACACTAATGTCTTTCAAAAGAGGTTTCTAAACTTACTTTTGTACTCTATACAACTCTAGTTTTTGTTTAGATCAGCTTAAACCTGTAGTTTCAGGATACAGTCCTTTGTCAAACAGGTGAACTGCAGGAATCGTACAATATACAGCATCAGTAGAACATCAAACATACACATTAGCATGGCATAAAACTGATGCACGCTTCTTGAAAACAGTATTCTAGCTCCTGAGCAAAGTAATGGTGAGGGAATTATGAATTCAGCATCCTGTCTTCCAAAGACGACACTTTTTTTTTGTTACCTTCATCCCTTCAATAAAAACAAAAGCCTGTTACAAGAGAACACTTTTTTCTTCTTTTAAATAGAAATTAACTTTTACATCAGTCCTCAAGTCAAGTAAGCAGCAGCAGAAGATGCCATTTCAATAAATGAAGCAAGATGTCCTCTCCACTGTTTTGTTTTGTGGGGTTTTTTTTTCCTCTGGATCTTCAATGTTTTTAAAGCATAACAGCAAAACAAAACAAAAACATGATACACTAAGTATGTGCAACTCACATCAGTTGCATTCAGGATTTATGTTTGACAAACAATCTTTGGTTGCCACACTAATACATATATATATACACACATACATATATACACACATATGAATATCAGTTTGGCAACCAACGATCTTGCTTAGAATGGAAATGCTATGGTAGAGAGTTCCACAGAAACAAAATAGCCCCCAGACAACAAATAATTCTACTGTTTGTTTGCAAGACAAGGCACTAAAGAGTTAGTAAAGATGGTAAACTTAAGGTCAATGTGCTGTGGGGACTTGATGATTCAAAATCTAAGACTTCTCAGGTGAGACATCAAGTAATTTTGTTAGTTAACTTAGTTATTACCATTTGTCTGGCTACTGTGTGGCAACACAGCAAAATGCAGGAGGTGTGCCTGTGTAAAGGCTGAGATTGAAGAAAACAAAATGACATGGGGAATAACCATATACCAGCTGTGGGAGCCTGTTTATATTTGGCAGAAGCATGAGGTGGTCATTTGAGTGGGACAGGTGAGAAGAGACCTGGACCCTGAAAAGGTTAGAGGGAGGGAGTGGAGAAGAGCCAGCTGGGAGCCATGCTGTCAGCCTGGGAGCATCAGCCCTTCAGAGCAAAGGGTGCATTTAGCTGGAAAGTCATATCTCCTTCTAACATGTGTTGGGATGCAGGAACTCAACCTTGCAGAAATAAAACTATTCCTCTGAAAGGATCAGCTCTGCTAAAGTTGAGCAAATGACCTCTTGATATCCTTCCTAGCCCTATACTCTGAAGGGAAATAGAAATTTTTAAATGCCTTAATTTTTTTCCAAAATGAAATAAGTCTATTATCCAACTGGTGGCAGTATTATTCTGAGCAAGGAATAGACTAACATGCTAGTCTGATTAACTTGTTTGAGCTCTCAGAAGTAACCATTTGCTCAGTTTCATATAGTGCACAGTCACTCACTGCAAGTGGGATGCTTACGTACAGATGACCCACAGACGATGGCAGTGTCTTTGCAGATTTATTAATAGTTAGCGCTCCATCTTCTGAAGTATCTGTAAAGTTAGAGAATCCAAAATATATCTAATTAAAGTCAGTGAGACTATTCTCAGAAGGAAGATGGCTTAAGTTACACAAAACCAACAAAAATAATTTCAAATTTTAAGTCATCTATAACATGGGATAACTGTGAGCTTAAGATCAATTCAGCCAGCTTTTACTTAGTCAAATCTAAGAAGGAACCTTACATTTCCACCAAGACCATAATATCCAGACTCAGGTCTGTGTTGTGTAATATTCACTATAAAATGGTCCTCTTTTAGATTTGCTGTGCTTTCAAGCAAGGAGAGTGAAAAAGAACCAGAGATTACAGTGGATTGTGAGGGGGACCCAAAAATAGAGTTTTAGTTGCTGATATGCCCTTATGTAGTTTTTATTTTCTTCCTTTTGACTCATTTTGTAGGTTTTCTGGAACTCTAACATAGCATATCAATGCTGATTCAGTGTTGTCCTTGAACATACAGGGTTCAGTACACAGACAGAACACTGAAAGAAGCAATTTAGGTTCTTCCTCCCTCACAGTTTCTTAGCATCAATGCTGAGAAATCTCACAGGAGAAAACTGTTGGTTTTGAACAGAAGAGATATTGAACAGCATACTTACCTGTTCAAGAACTTACTACTCTCTACAGTGTTAGTGAATGAACACCTCTACCCACCCCAAAACTATGTCTTCCCCTTTCCTGAACTTGCCACACACAGTTTACTGCTTTTTGACACTAAAATTGCACCACAGCATATGACATACACAAATTTCAGATATGTGGGGCTGTTCATACATCAATTTAACATTTATAACAACTGGAAGCCTTCTTTCTCCTTTGTTTCTTTCAAGATTTCCAAGTCATTGTTTTCCTAAAACAATGCAGAAGCTTGAAGGGCAGCTAACAATCCTAAAAGTTCTTGTTTTGGTAGAATTGCTTTTAGCTTAAGTCTACTTTACACTGCTGTATAAAAGCTTTTGCTAGCCTATTATCTTTAGGTAAAAATGTGACAGCAGATATTTTTAACTAGGGTCTTTTACATGAAGCAACCAAAGTGATCCCTCATTAGAGAGGCAAATATCTCTTAGCAACTAGATAGCATTCACTTTCCACAGCTAATTTTAAGGAAATTGTCCTTGAATGTCTATTTTTTTGTTTTCTCCAAACAGGAAAGTGGAGACTGAACAAGTTCTGTTCTGTAAAATAAAAGAAAGGCATAAGGAAGTCTCAGTGACTGAATCTAATTTCCTCTGTCATATTCAGCTTTTGTTTTTCTGGCTAGTACCTTATGACTAATGTATCAGAACAAGTTTTAATGATAATTGTGGATTAGTTCAAATTCACTTCCTCTTTGATCTGAAGCTATGTTAAAACCCCAAACATGATTTGGATATGTTTTACTACCCAAGTAAAATCCTACATTCAGAAAAATAAGTCACCTCTATGCTGAAGTACACCAATACCTTAAGATCCTGGGCCAGATCATAGCTGTTTCTCAGTTGCCAGACAGCCCAGGGTATGGCACAGATCCATAGCAGTGGTAAGAGGATTAAAACAGCCCAATATAGAACAGACATTTTTAGCTTGCAGATTACTCAGCAGCAGCAGCTATAGTAGAAGTAGAAAGCGGACATACTCAAAGGAGGCAGAAGTGCTTGAATACTGAATTTGGGCTACTCTACCAGCTAGTACCTATAAGACTGAGTGAAAGGAGTTTAAGACAGTGCATGAAGAGGAGCAGTACACTGGAAGCCCCAAAAGCTCAGAGCATCACCTTGCTATGTGGATGGCAAAACACTTCAGCCAGGCTGCCATATCAAGTGTCATTGACACAAACAGTTGAGCCATGTTCCTGACACCACACTGAGAAATAAGCTGAACAAGGTAACTGCAAGGAAACAAAAAGCCTCCCAAAAGCCCAGAGTCTTAGTTCAGCATACAGTTGCAAACACCCTTCTTCTACCAGGTGAACAGCTGCTGCACATATCCCTGTGATTTAAAACACAGCTATTAACTAAATGCAATTTGGCAGAGGCATCCACCAAGGCTCCCACCAGTTTGCACATGCTGAGACACCCAAATTGTTTGTGTTCCATTAGGTAGCTTTTAAGCTGGTTTTGGCAATCACACAGAGTTACAGTCACAGCAACCCTATTCTGGACAGTACAGACAGCATGTGAAAGGTCAATAGTAGGTTTTTCAGCATGAATGGCAGTGGGGTTGGTATCCTGAAACACTACACTCATAATAGTAAGGCTCTCCAGAAGCTCAGAGGAGGGCAAGAATGCCCGCAAAACAATATATGTTTATATGCCGTTATTTGGTACCCTTACGTTTGATCCAAAACTACTGACATCCACAAAAAAAGATTTGTTGAAATAAATGTGTATCTTAGCAGGCCCTTTCATTCAACACTGCTACAGAAAGGTTTTTCAATCTGAAAGAGTCACCCAAATGACAGTATGTAATTAAAGGTACAGATAACAAGACAAGCTGGTCCTCATCCTCTCTTTCACCTTCACATCACTTGAATATGCAAAAGCTATCCCACAAAAAAAATTTCAAAGAAGAATTACTTGTTCTTTATTGAAAAATTGATCCTACTCAGAAAAGAGAAAAGTTCTTTTGTTTATGTCACTTAACTCCATATAGATGAACTGCCTATAAATGAGTTGATTCAAGACGACTTAACAGCCAGTTACTGGTTTGAAATAGAATAGTATCTACAATGCACGGCAGAGGTTGCTAATGTGTTACCTCCGTGAAAAAAGGATTCATGAGCCAGATGTTCAGGAAACACTGCTTGTACTATAAGGTCTTAAACAAGGATTTTTAAAGCTGCCTTCTTTACACAACTCCTTACTGCTTGCTTTTTAAGAGTTACAAGGTTTCATTTCTATTTTACAACTTAGGAAAGAAAAACATTTCCTTGTTTCCCTTGCTAATTATTTTGTGGTGCCATAGACTACCATATCAATCAAAGCCAGTAGTATAGGAACATTTAATGACATCCACGACTTCTGAGCGCATATGGTCCTGTCAGTGGTGTGGCATAAAAGGTACTTACTAATAAGACAAAAAAACCCTGAAGCCAGAACATCTGCAACACTACTGCAAATAAAAGAAGGGTTTACATTTGCTTTCAACCAATATCTGTTGTAAAAGATGCCTCATCTGAAAGGATACCTTCCCCTATTCTTTTACTATCTAAGTTACACAAAGCAAAAGTTTCCCTTAGTGGGAAAAAACACAGAGGAAACAAATTTGAAACATTTTCTTCAAATAATTTTGAAGAAGTCTTTGGTTTAATCACTTTCTTAAACGACAAAATATTCAATGGGTGTGAATGTTACGGCAAACCTCTATGCTTCAGATATTTTCTTCCTTTCTAAAAGGATTCAAATCTCCTGACCAACTGACGTCTCAGGATATGGGGGACATCACACGGGGCAGGGGGAAAAGGAGGACTAGGGGACAGAGGACTTCCCTGGAGATGATCCAGAGCTGCAGCTAGAGGTGAAGCCAATTATTGTTCAATATCAAACAACAGCTAATTTTGTAGTAACTAATTAAAGGGAAGACGTTATTAATTTCTCATTTAGAGAAGTATTTCTTCACATCCTCCTTATAAGGCTACTACATAATGATAGTAAATACTACAAGGAAAAGAAATCAAAATGTACATTTCAAAATTCAGTGCAAAATAAGTTGTGTTTTCTTTCTGAATGAAGGAGACAGTAGAAGGCATATAAAGAAAGAGGAGCAGTCAGGTAGCCCAATAACTAGCTGTATTTACTAGTATGTGCTTGAACACATGCAGGTTATTGAAGATCAGTAACGAGCATGGACAGGGCATTAGCGCTGGATACAATATATGGATTTTCAGTACTTTGTTTAGGGATGGCATTTTGTGTTTTCTGAACCTGAATTTTTAATGTCAAAGCACTGATAAAAATACATAAATCACCCATCTGAAAGAAGCACAGTGCTATCAGCCCCAGCTGTCATTGCTAAGAAGACTGTCAGCTTTATGAGATTCTCCTTTATTCCTCTCTCTACCCCTAAAAAAGCAGAAGTCTTAGAATTATGTTAGTTATGACATAAGTAAATTATGGCAATTAACATGAGGATACATTTGACCGTGAAGTCACTGTAGCCTCCAGTCTCTGACAGAAACTAGCATCTGTTCCAATAACCTGCTATAAATTACACCCTTAGAAAAAACAGCAGGTTAGCATCTTCATCATAAATAGCCCCCTACTTTTTTAAATCACTAGTGGTATATTTCCATACAGATGCGCATATGTATAGACATAAATATATACATAAATATGTATGTATAAATACATTTACATATATACACACATGCATATTTATGTATCCTGACAAAGGATAAAGCGTCCTTTCACTTGTAGAGGGTTCTAATTTTTTGCATTCTCTAACTTATTAGTTTTAGTTACACTGCAATATTTGCATGATGACATTCAAGAATGACCCATCCTATGAATCAATAGCAGCAATGCTTTGTACATCCACTCAGAGAGTCAATGCAAGCTCACTAGCATGCTCAGCTGAGAATCTGGCTCCTTATTTCCACAACAGACAATGAAATCAGGCAAATCCTTTTTGGCAGGTGTAATGGAACACTCTCCCACAAGTTATTTTGCAATATTGATAGCTCCTGTCTAAAATGCTGGGGTTTGTGCATTCAATAAGATGTTTACTTTCAAGTAAGAAATTATATTCTTGATAAAGAACCGTATTCTAAGCCAGAGTACCTAAAAATATTTCTTCTCTATTCTCCCTCTGTTCCTAGAAGAAAAATTTAGTGATGCTTCAAAGATCACATTAACAGATCCATTATCACATGATTTTTAACAAAACTACAGTTTTGAAAGCCTGTTCAAGTACTTTTCAGAGCTTGCCAATACAGATTTCTTCTTGATAACATAGTCACCCTCATTTGCTCGTATCAAATGGCAGTCCACAGCTTTGGTGCATATATCCATCACCAAATAAGGTATTTCCAAATGGGAGGTGTTTTCTGAGCTGGGTATGCTCAGTTTTGTTAGCTCAGTTTGAGTTCCAGGAACCTGGGACAATGAGCTGTCCATTTCAATGACACCATGATGCTCTACCACATGCAATTAGGAGATTCTTTCTTATGAGGCTCTAGGGCATCAAAGCAATCGTTAATAACTTCCCAGATTTCATAATATTATTCTAGGATTATAGTATGTAACAGGGATAAGTACAAGCAATTCCCAGGTGGTTGTTGGGATGAAATTCTTCCTTTCTGGTTCTGAAAGCAGTTTGCATTAGAGATCTAGTGCTGGATGCCTTGTTGTTGTTTTGAGCTGCATGCATTGCCATACATGGAGACCTTGTTTTGTTAAAACAAAAACTACTCTGCAACATGCATTTTATGCCTCATGTCCATGCTGCTTGTTCGTTCATTGCACAGGCAAGAACTCCATTGGTTCAACACCACTTTACTAGAGTCCTATAGCAAGCATCTTCAACAACCGCATTCTATATATTAAGTCATTTTTCACTAGTAGCATAAGATGCTTTCTCCGAGAAGAAAGTCAAGTGAAATCACTGACCAAATTGAATCGCAGTGGGTTAAAGCCAAGAATATAGCTAAGTAAACAAAGCCACTGGAACAAAACAGATCTGGCTTCATTATAACCTTCATATTTATACCACTGCACAAAGCAGGTCTAGAGTAGATAGCAACATAACAGCAGTATTCCCTTCCGTATGCAATGTGTAGTACTATGCAAAACCGGTGGCAGAGTTAAGGTTATACTGACAGCTAGAAGTAAGATTTTCCTCACTGTAGATCACTTGAGTCTAAGACAGCAATATTACTTTAAAATACTTGGTTTATATTGTGTATACATTGTGTAATGTAGGCATATGTATATAAAAGCACATTAAAGCTTATACTTTGATACAAAATATTTACGAGAGCATTTTGGGCTCAGTCTTTCCTTGATGAGTCTGATATGAAGGTATTTGATGATTATATCACCTGGATCCTTTGTTCACAACTTCAATTTGCCTATTTACTAGTGAAACAATTTTTGGAGCAGTTTGGTAGTATTTTTCAAGTACCTTCTTAAAATTCTGCTGAGAAGTTTCTTCCCTGAAGTGAATGGTTCATTTGCTCAAGTGGGCAACGAAACTAGTAGCTGTAGGATAAAGCAGTTTAGCCCTGTTGGCAAAAAGATCCCATTTTAATGACTGAAAAAAAGGCTACTGCTATAAGATGTCCTCATCCATAAAATAAGGAAGTAGAATAGGTGTGCCTTTTTGCCAAAAAAATGTAAACTAACCCTGCATAATAATAATGTTTGAGGCTTGCAGTGAGATAGCTGGGTTTTAAATAAGATTGTAAGATTAAGAATAAATTTTACAATAGTATTAATAGAACAGCAAATTAATAGCTACAAATCAACTATAGATACTACCCCCTGCCCTCCAATGAAGACAAAATTAACCACAGCAAGGAGGAGCCTGTGAGAAGAGAGCCTTGATTATCCAAGCACACACTGGCCATCTGATCTTGGATGCTGGCAATAAGTAGGGTAATTATTTGGATAATTACAGTATTGGTTGCTCAGCACTCCCATATGTTCCATTAAACAAACCTTTGGCGTTATGAACAGGCTGTAGGCAGATCTGTCAGAACTGAAATGGAGATACCTGAACTCCTAAAAGGGGTGGCAAAGCTTAATGAAAGAGAATTAATGGCAACACATGATCCCAAATATCAGCTAAACCAGGCAGGCCCTTCATGGCTTAGCCTCAGAAAGACACAAGGTGATTTCAAACTAACACAGGCAATTCAGGAAAGTGGCATCTTTGCAAATTCAGCAGTGGACCTAACTTTTTTTAAAAATTGGATGGTATAACTTTTATGAAAGAAAGCAAGGTTCCTTGTTATGAAGCCTTTCATAGGAATTATTCGAAAACATTTAGAGTCACACCTGTTGTCTCAGATATTGAGTTAGTTAACCAAGTATCCCAGATACTAGGTGTTTAAGTAAAATTCTCACCAGAATAAGCTGCACATGTTATCTTCTTCACTCAACTGTATTTAGCATTGGTGGTAATTGTTGATTTAACTTAGCAGAGAAGAAATTACTTCAGTGAAAGTATGTGTATATATCTTTTCTTTTTTTTTTTCCCCCTTTACAGAGGTACCATTTACACTTTTTGGTAAACAGACCTACCCAGTAAGGATTTAGTTTGAAACTCAGCAATGAATTGTTTTTCCTAACTACCACTTTAATGTAGGACAATGGTATGTTTCTGGCCTTCATCAGTATCCAGACCACAAAAATAATGTCCGATTTTGCAACTTTATATATGCTTTACGTAGACATTTTGCACCTGGACTGAAACATTCATCTGTCCCTTCCCTCTACCTCTGGAAACAGTGAGTTGAAATAGTAGAACCCATCCAGTTTAGTCAGTTTCTAAATTCTGGGTCAGCATTGCCTTGTTTCCATGGACAACAAAGCCTCTTTATCCCCCAAATAATTTCACCAGGTTTAGGCACACAGAGGTTCTTCTCTGGATCTTCCACCAGTAAAAGTTTATTCTGGGGTATGGTTTTCATGTTAAATTGTTCAGAATATTTTTACAGAGAAGCCTTTATGCTATATTAATCCACTCTCTTCAGGCACTATTCCTACAATAAACTAAGCTTATCTGCAATTCTGTTAAAAAAAAAAAAAAATAAATTCCAGAAGTGATTAAATAAATTACTGAATTGGTGCCTAGATGGATATTTTGATACCGTTACCAATAAGTGTAACACATAGAAGAAATACTCTCTTGTAGATAATCAGAAAACAGCCTTCAAACAGGCCAGGATTTATTTTAGGGGAGTGCAAATTTTACTGAAATAATAAGCACAGTCCATCTAATTTTGCTGAATGGATTGACATTTTTTATAAAGTTGAAAGAAATACAGCACATAACTTGTGTTGGTTGGATGTAGGTGGGAACTATATATGTAATAATTATAATAGACCAATTTGGAAGTTTACACATTGAAGATACTTGTAGGCATCACTTTCACATGCTTACACAGTCTATCATGGCAACTTGAAATATTTTGGACATCTTTCTCTTGATGCTCAGATTGCTTTATCATCAGATGAGGTACAGCTGCAAATGCAGAGGGGTCTACCACTGACTGTATCAGCCATTATGGACTCCAGCCATATGCTCATATGCCAAACTGGTAGTCAAACACTCCCTACTGGCTGGATATGACAGCTACTACTTGATCCAAATGATCTTGTCATGTCACAGCACACTGATCATTCAAGACTCAGTAGACTGCTTTAACTTTTCATTGTGTTTGGCATAAAGCACTGTCATTATAGTTTGTTACTATGCAAATGTGGTATCAGGTGTCTTTCTTTTTTTCTCCCAAACAGCTGATGATCCTGGGCACCAAAGCTAGCAGCATGCCCTGCTGCAAGTACCATTCAGCATCTGCTGCCATCCCAACTTCCTATGGCACAGAGGATTTCCACAAGTTAATCTTTCTTGCAAACCTTTGTTTTCTTTAAGATTTCAGTAAAGAGCAGCTAAGCTGTTTGCCCTTATTGTCAAGGTCCAATATCATCACTGTGACAAAGCAAACAAGTAGGTATCTATTTTTAAGAATCAATCAAATGCATGCTTGAAATTTCTTCCTGTGCCTAACTGGGGGGAATATATCAGGCAAGTACCCAAAAGAGCTATCCCTTAAGACTCCCTTGTTACCTTGCTATTACAGGTAGGTTTGCCCTGGTGCACTAGATTTTGTCACTTCTATCTACTTCTGGGTTTACCGATGAGTACCACAGAATTTAGCAGCTTTGCATCAAGTTATCATTGTGGAAAGAACAGTTTAATAACTCTAATAGTTCATGTTACAATTACCAGCATGTTGTGAAATCTCATTCTCTCAAAACCTACCTTTTTTTTTTTTTTAAATATAACAGTTCATGAACAGCTCTTTGAAAAGTGATTAGCCGTTCTACAAATTTTACCTCTTGGTCGAAATCAATAACATCATACAACTCAAAGGTTATAGCAAAAGATTACAAATTTTAAATGAAGTATCAGACCAACCATTCTAATCCATCTCTTGATAACTTCCTCATCCCTACCACTTGGCAATAAGCAATTAAGTATCTTGTTATTTCAAAACCAAGTAGTCCACACTTCAGAAAGTTGCAGTCTTATACCAAGTATGAAAAAGAGCCTTCCTTAGAAAGACACTAGTTGGATTAGTACTTCAAACTGCGTTTCTAATGTTTCATTATTAATATTTCAGATAAGGGTGTCTAAAAAAGCATGAAGTCAGAAGGCCAGGAGTCAAATATTGCTGCTAGCTAGATTCAGAAAACAGGCTCTAAATATAGCACTTAGATTTCATTTAGCACCTCCTGTCATGTCAACAGCCCTTTATGTTGGAAATTACTATTCTAGGGAAGAAAGTTAGACAAATACTCACTTCCATTTTTTTGATAGCCCCTGTTACTACTTCACACAAAATCCAATTTTTTTTTTCTTTCAAACCCACACATATAGTTTCAATTTACTAAATTCTCTGTAAAGGGTACAGGCTTACACGAACATTAAATAAGAATCCACTTGTTTCTGTCACACATTGCTGAATGAATGGCAAGTGCCTTCAGCACTTTAGGGTTAGGGCTATTTTATCTTGACCACTAAGGGGCCATTGGTGCTTCCTTCCACTCCTTTTTCTTCCATGTCTTCCCCCTTTTCCCCCTTCTGTTGATACCTTTTCCAGGAAAGCCCATTCAGGCAGAGCCATGGCAGTCCTGTGGGCAAAGAAAATGAGTAGAACCTCATGACTCGAGTGAGAACAAATCTGTTCCTTGCCTTAAATATGCTGATACTTTTCTTTCAGATCCAAGACTTAAAAATAAATGGCAACTTTTCAACAACTGGAGTAATAAGAGTAGATGGTGTTAAGGACCATCTGCACTGTTGTATAGCAAGTCAACGTAACAGTAAAACACCCATGGTCACAGTGAAATGGAAGTGACCTCATAAGTGAAGGTACTTTCTCTTGAGTAGCCCAATAAAAGTAAAATCTGATCTGACAGTTATGTCAGCTTTTCATAGACATGCTACAACAGCCTGAAGATAAAATGACTTTTAATGGAATGGCTGCTTGCATTTAAGGCTACTTAAGTAAAATCTTAAACAAACCAACCCCACCTCCCCCGCACACACAACATACCCAGAAACAACAGGAAGAAAACCCATCCAGACAGGTCAAGTTTAGATCCCACTGACTGCTGTAATTACCGTACGACTTCATCTGGCTACTGCTTTTTTTCTAAAGACATTGAATAAAACCAGAAGTGGGTAAGAAGTGTCAGAGAAAACTGACAGTGTTTTGTCAATACCTCAGCTAAAATAAAAAGGCAGTTTATCACATTAAACAATTTTAAATTTTTTTTCCAACATCTTGATACACAAGGTCTCAGGGAGAGGCAAAATGATTGTGCTGTTTGTGTAACAGCTACCTGAATAATCTCACAACAGAGAAAAAATACCTCCATCAATAGCAGTGAGCAACAACTCTAGACCTCCTGGGATTTCAGGGAAATCATTCCAGCAGGCAAGAACTGCAAGTTAGGAATGGTACTCACCTCATTATGAGTTTCGCTGGTAAGCCAGGTCATGCCTTTCTTTATGTACAGGCATTTACTTAAAGAGACCAACAGATAGAATTGTGCAATTTCCTTGTGTTATTCAAGGCACTTTGATATACTGATTTTTCCCCTAAATATTAAGGCTAAATGCAGAAGTAACTAAATGTTGCTAACATAAAATAGCACAAAATGATTCAGAGTAACACAGAAAAGTCACTCTTAGAGAAACGAAGCAACTAAAACAACTGAGAAAACCCAAACCTCCTCCGCTAGAGGTAAAAATTGGCATTTTCTTCACCATCAAGCGCTGACATAGCTGTTGAAAAGTCAAAAGCAACAACTGAGGCTTCATAAGGAGCTTTGGCTTGCTTGAAGACCAGTGGCTGGTAGTTTACTAAACATAGCCTGTACACAGCAGATGGTCTTACAGAAGCTTGTGCATTTTAGTACTGACCGCAAACAACAACCTAATGTTCACCTGCACACACTAAAGCTTTACCTTTAAACACATTCAAGTGCTGTTAAAATACTAGAAGTTACAAACACTGAATTAGTCTTTCACAGCTATCTATAGAAGTCTAATGCCTATATCTTACCCAGCTGTTTAATCCATAAAAGGCTGAAGGCAGCTGTAGGGCACAGTCAGATACTCTGAAGATCACTAGAGGGAAAGATGTATCTACCACTGCAGCTGCTTTGGGCAGGAGTCTAAAGCAGATATGCTTCTGGCAATAGCTATGTAAAGAGATTTTTGAATGCCTGCAACCTTACTTGTGCTGGAGAGTCCTGCATAAACAAGCATAATTCATCCACATAATCACAACTCCAGTATTTCAGCTCAATCACACAGGCAGTGATTTTAAGAAAGACTCAGCTGCTACATCTCCATAGCTCAATCACACATGAACTGTACACACAGCCTGCTTCGGAACTGCTGCTTTCGCTTCAGAGTGCCTGAGCGCCACATTGCTGACTGGGGGAAGGGAGCACACAGACATATATTACTGAATAAAAAAAAAAAAAAATCTCAAATACAAGAAAGCCCAGAGTTATGTTGGCAAGTGAACCCTTTCAATTCAGGGACACATCTATAGGGCAGATTTAGATTAAGGAGGACAGGTTACTCAACTGTCCTTCTAGTCACTTAACATAATTAGACCTCCTCCACAGATTAAAAGTACTTTAACTTGCTTTCCAAAAGCTTGTATTTCATAGTTTGATGAACTATTGACAGACAAAGTTAGTCCTTGAACTTCCTTGTGCTTCCCTTCTCCCCAGCCCTAATTCAGGGTTTAAATTACAAGCTATTTAGACATACCTTTCATAAAAAAAAAAACTAGCTACTTTGAACACAGTAACTTCCTCTCACCTACTAAATTAGCTCCTCACTTTGCTCTCCAATGCTCTCCAGGAACCCCTGTCCCCTAAACAGCTGTTAAATAACACACCAACTTACCCTTTCCCCTTCATTTGGAACTGGTGAGATGAATTACAATCAAGGATGTTAATTAGAATCAGATGCTTAAGTTTCCACTTTGGGCTGGTTTCTGTCATCACAGGAATGTAAGTAAGAGTGAAGTCATATTTGGAAAGAAAATTTGGTCTCTTCAATAACTCCTCTAATGTTTTCCTCTAGCCATATATAACTAAACTGTGGAAAGCAGCTTGAAAGAAAAGGGTCTGGTAGATGACAAGTTGGCTATGAGCCAGCAACATGCCCTTCTGGAAAAGGCAGCCAACAGCCTCCTGGGCTGCTGAGCGTTGCTAGCAAGTTGAAGTAGGGAACCTTCCCTTCTAGTCAGCCCTGGTGAGACACATCTGGAGTGCTGGGTCCAGTGCTGGGCTCCCCAGTACAAGAAGTAATTGGATGTACTGGAGCAAATCCAACAAAGGGCCACAAAGATGGTTAAGGGACCGGAGTACCTCTCGTGAGGTTCAAGTTGAGAGAGCTTGGACAGTTCAGCCTGGAGAAGAGAAGGCTCAGGGGGATCTCATCATGTAGATAAAAATCTGATGGGGAGAGGTAAAGAAGTTAGAGCCAGACTCTTTTCAGTGGTGCGCAGTGACAGGACAAGAGGCAGTAGGCACAAATTGAAATGCAGGAAATTCTGTTTAAATGTAATAAAACATTTTTCTTGTGAGGGTGGTCAAATACCAGCACAGGTTGCCCAGAGAGCTTGTGGAGTCTCGATCCTTGCAGATATTCAAAACCTAACTAGACATGGTCCTAATCTACTCTAGCCAACCCTGCTTTGAACAGGGTGGTTGAATTAGATGATCTCGTGATGTCCTGGTCAACCTTGTTCATTCTGTGATAACTGTGTAATGTGGTATGGTAATTTTGAAAAAACTCCTTCTGCAAAAATATAATAAATGTGAAATATTTAAAATATAACAAGTCTCTATAGCTTCCAGAAAAAATGTTTCTGCATATAAAGAACTGCTCTTTCAAGTATTTTTGCACCTTTTAAGATAGAGAAGTCAACCAAGCATGATTTTAAAGGAAATGACAGGAAAATGTCTATTTTTAAGCTTGTAAGAGAATATTAAATTAGCAGTCATATAATGAAACAAAGCTGTTCAGCTAATAATCTTCTCTCCTGAGTCTTGCAAACCAAGTTCACTCTTTCATGAAATTCAACTCTGCAAGGATTATTCAATGTGAAAATGCATTTGAACTTGCAATTCAAATATTCCCAAATCTTCCTCTGAAGGGTTCTCTTAAGGCATTTCTGTGGTTGGGTTCCATTATCTCTCCTGTATCATAACCCAATTCTATTAATTGCAGAGAGTGTAAAATAGAAGGCAGCTGCATGTTTAAGCAAACAGGAAAGACCTGAAGAAATAAACACATTCAACATTACAGCTAAGTTGTAAGATTACAGGATGTGATTGAAGTTATTCTGGTTTTCACTTGATGATGTCCATTAAAAAAAGAAGTAGAACCATCTCAGGAAGTTATGTCTTTGAGGAAATCTATAAATAATGCAGCCTGTACTACTATCACTGTAGAATATTAGTGTCTGAAAAAAATAACTAGTTTACTTCAGGAGTTATTCATAGTGTCCAAGTCTCTAAATAAGCAGCCCAGCCTAGTTAAGTTTTCTTACTGAAGATCCAGAGTCTGAACATTTGAAAATAGACTCTAAAATAAGAAAAGGATGAAACTACCTATTCATAGACTTGACAAGCTTTTATCTGTTTCAATGGTAGAGAATAAATGACTTATTCCTGTCTCTATTGAAGTTACTGGCAAATTTCCTATTATCTTTAATGAAGGCAGGGACAGTCACTGTGGGTCTCTGAGGATGAGAGTTATTCATTACCATAAAGGAATGTGGGTCACTGTGGAAAAAGACCAAAGAGGTTGTATCAAGAACACACAGCGAGACGCTTTGGTGCTCATTTCTCTGTGAAATCCTGTGTTGTGCAGTGTTGCTTTTCTGTGGAAGTCAGTCAAAGCCTGTCTGCCAGAATGGCACCTCGCAGGCAAATAATCCAAGATTCAAATATTTTAATGGGGTATCTGATGTCTGCCTTCTTTCCCTTCCAAAAGAAATTAGCCATATCTAAATAATTAGTACTTTCATGTGAGAAAGAGATATTCCAACACTGGCCTCTAATTAAATTCACACTGCACAAGAACCCTGTTGCCATGATGTTGTGTAGATTACCCTCCCATAACGACCCCCCAAAACATTGCTGTGCGTGGTGAGAAAGCAGACAGGGGCTCAACTCCTTGTAATCCTGGTTTTATAGTTACTGAGGCTGAGGCAGTACACCTTGGTCATTTGGAAAGCTGTGAATCATGTCTGTGTCCCACTAACGTTCCTGATGTTTGCTTCTATCCAGGAAGGTAAAATGCTTCCTTCTAATGCCACTAGCCCAACAGTTTCATAGACTCCAGGAGCCTGATACAATGCAAGCATCCTAAACCTCTATAAGGCATTTACAACGGAAGCAGACACGCATACTCTAGAGTTTTTCACTGCTTTTCACAGCAATCGTTTATGTTGAAATGCCAATGTCTATTTAGGCTGCACATACTAGCTTCTGAAAGTACCCTGGTAAATACTTACACTCACTCTTTAAAGGAGGGTATAAACCCAAGATACATTAACTGGGAACATTTCTGTTTGCCTGTTTGATTTGAGAGAATAACATATAATTTAAAGTAGTTACTCTCACCGAAGATAATTTAAGGTTATTTTAAAATTTAAATGACTAAAGGATAAACAAAATTCAGACTATGCTAATTATTTCCATTTTTCTTTTATGTCGAATTTAAGTATGGAGGGCCAATCTAAAAGTTTTGAAATTACACGTGGATAGCAGGTTCTTTTGTGTGTCATATAGAATCATTTACATTGGAACAGTCATTTACGATCCAGTCCAACCGTTAACCTAACACTGCCAAGTCCACCACTAAACCATGTCCCTAAGTGCCACATCTACATGTCTTTTAAATACCTCCGGGGATGGTGACTCAACCACTTCCCTGGGCAGCCTGTTCCAATGCTTGACAGCCCTTTTGGTGAAGATTTTTTTCCTAATACCCAATCTAAACCTTCCCTGGTGCAATCTGAGGCCATTTCCTCCTCTCCCATCTCTTGCCACCTGGGAGAAGAGCCCGACACCCACCCAGTCACAATCTCCTCTCACGTAGCTGTAGAGCAACAACCCCATTTACTCACGGGTTCTCCCATTGCCTTTCAAAAGTGTTAATCTGTGAAGGTTTTATTCTTGAAAGCTTTTTAAAGGGTATTCAGTGGGGGAAAAAAGGAATGACCACAACAAAGAGAGAACCCTACAAGACATCTGTGCTGATGCCCTAGGGACAACCAGAGCTGTACCTGAACAAGGCAGGCATGACTCAGAGCACTCTCTGTCAGGGCAGGACTCCAGCTGATTCCCATCACTGCTGTAAACCAGGACGATTTCTTCATCACCCGAGCTGATGAAGAAACACTTCACCTTTTCCTCAGGGCTGCTTTTCTACTGGAGTGCAGCAGGCAACTGTGCCAGTAAGATTGAATGTGGCTGCTGTGCAAAAACTATTTTGGAGCTTAAATAGGAATATTTAGACCTACCATCATTTAGAAAGTATCTTCACTGAGGAAATGCTTAGTAGCAATTCAGATATTACTGCAATAGAAATAAAGAGTTCCATTTGTTTCACTATGGCATTCAGTAATTAGCTTTTAAATCTTTCAAGGCTAAAATTTCCTTATTGTAATGGAATTACTATAGTTGCTACATTACCCTCATTATAATGGAATATCATTTACAATATCATCTATAGCAGAAATGGTTTTACCACTTAAAGGTCAGTTAGTTACTTCCAAATTTTCCTGTTCCATATAAAAAATTAATTAGAATAAAATAATTTGAGGCCTGTTACAATTCCAGTTGTTAATGTATCTTAAGGTTCTATGAAACTTACTTAATGAACAATTGGTTATTTTCTTTGGGTAGATGTCCTGGACATGAGTAAGAGACAGTTAATTTAACACAAAATAGTTTATTTGTGTTTACTACAGTTTATATTTGGCATGATTGTAAGCATAGTTTATACTTGGTAGAGGACAGCGCTGGGCCAGGATTCTTACAGGTGTATTTATACAATTAATATTAGTTAACATTAAATAGATATAGTAACTATACCTGTTAGTGCAAAAACTGAATGTGAAGAAGCTTGGGTTTTGGTTTTTTTTTCCCAGCTACCTTATTTTGGACTTCTTCCATCCTGAAGTTAGAAAATCCAAGCTAAATTTTAAGACAAGCTTCCAGCACTAAACAATTAGAGGTCAATTTTTCAAAAAGCTTTTTCCTTATGGAAAAGTGCCCTAGATATTTTTTTCTTCTTGCTCAGCTATTGGATTGCATACTCAAATGGCAAATAGCAGATGCTGTGATATGAATTGTCCACAAATGGTCCTTTAAGGCACAACCAGAAATAGCAGATTTCTTGCTCTTTGGCAACAGCAGTTCCTGATCCTTAAATAGAGAGCCAGCCTGTCTTTAGCAGTTCAAAACATCTAAGAGAAGAACTGAGCAGTTTTAAGCAGATGAGTTACAGGTATTTACAGTCTACATTTGGTTTCATACACTGTTAATCATTATCATTAGCATTGTTTGACTGAAATGATGATGTGGAGGAACTGTAGATTTAAGAGACAGTAGGACCAGATTAATGCTGAATAAATTAATGATAAATATTTAGAATGTACATTCTAAATGAAATGTTTTTCTAAAATGAAGCAGATTTCTGCCCGGTTCTCTGGCTCTGAGTGACTGCTGAAATACCACAAAGACTAAATCATCTTATGGTGATGGACACATGAGAAATGCAGATGTACTAGATAAACTAAAAAGAAGCAGTCTTAGTACTTGCTATACGTTGTCTGAAAATTTCTTATCTTTAGTCCATAGTGATCTATTGGGCAGATCTACTTATAAAGCAGTCTGGGCACACTCCTGGGATTTCCACAGTGGATAAACACACTGCACAGTTTAAGGAAGACCCATCAAAAACCCGTCCTTGTAGCATAGCACTGAAATGTTGTATATAGGCATATGTGTAGGGAAAGTAAGAATGCCTTTTCTGCTAGATAAACTACTTCATTTAACTTCTTTATCACTAAATGGCTTCAAGAAAGATTAGGATGTCTAGAGAAAGACCATGACATTTCCTGTTTCCTTCCTAGTCATACAGCTTCTGTAGCTACAAAGAAGATAGGGAAGGATGCAAGTTGTCTGAAAACTGGCAGGCATAAGCTCTCCCCTTTTTTAAACTTTATGCTCACGAGGAAGAGAGAAATCTGCATTTAGGAATAAGTACACACATCTAATGGCTCCTTCACCCAGAAAAGATATTGAAAGTCCAGTAACACCCTCTGAGGACTACAGAATTCTGACAATTCATAAAAGAATTTGGTTTCAGTCCAATTCAGAATACCTGGTTTCAGATATTACCTTCTTATCAGACATAATACTGACTTAGTCCTACCAAGCAGTCCATTCAGTATGGCAATGTCAGACATTCTCATCACACACAAAGAAGTTCATATATTTGTTTAAAGACTTTGGATCATACCTCCAAGGCTGTTAAAAAAAAAATAAAAAATTAAAAAATCATGCTGTGAAACTATGGCATGATATGATTTTCTGAGTTTTAATTTCTTTCTTTTTTCCCCTCTTTCTTTCATTCTTCCTTTTAGCAACCTTTGTTTTATCTTTGGCAGATGCTTACGACAGACTGAAGCTCATGCAGGCAACTCTCAGAAGATTAAAAGGCAAAAGATTTTATTTAAGCCTGCAGAACTCTTGTTGTTGCTGTTATTAGTTTCCTTGTAATTTATGAAATTTACCTTCATTCTGAACAATTCATCAGCATCTGAAATGTAAAAGAATCTCTGTTTAATTAAAGTGCCAAATACTCCCTTATTCACTATCAGATAAAGTATTAGAAATGTAGTTAATTTCACAGAGATATGCAGGAGGGCATTATGCTACCTTATGGCTTAGGTGGGCCTTTAGAAAATATTTTAAACAATTGTTGACTGAAAGATCCAAGAGTATGGTCATTGTATTTTGAAAACATAGTGTTTGTGTGTAGAAAGATAGATAAATGTTTGTTATACTTCTGAAGGTAGGGAATATGTTAAGATGATTTCCAATTTAATTTTGCATAATTTTCAACAACTGTAATGAACTAGTAAATATTAAGCTTCTAGCATGAGATTGTCATTTATTGAATGCCTCAGTAGTTTTAATCTGTTTAAGAATCACTGTACATATATATATACTGAACATTCACCACCTAGATTCTTGCTTTCCCATGTTGGGCAAAGTTTACTGGGCTTATTTGTAGCTAATGAGGAAGAAAAACATCCAAGGGACTTGGATGTAGTAACTGAGTAACGAATGAGGTTTAAGCGAACACAGAAAATAACCTTTAGGAACCTATCCATTGAACAGTTTAAAATATGCTTAGACACAACAACATGCACCAAATTACTGCTGTGCTGTAGTGTCCAAGAATACTGCAAGAATTTTAATATACTATTGCCATAAAAGGAACCAATGCATTAGTCTGATCTGATGAGCTAGGTTGTCCTGTGTTGACCTACATGTTGAGGCTGATGAAAATCTCTGCCAGATGTAAAATTAATTACAACTGCTGTATGTGACAGTTTTTCCTCCTACAGTATAAAGCACCTGATCATAGATTTATTTTTTCTTGTTTAAATACTATTATTTAAGAGGAAGATGAGTATTTAAGAGGATTTTAGAGTATTTTGAGTCTTTTTAGTAACTTTATTCTGTCAAAGAACAACCAGCATTCAAGTATACCAAATTGCTGGAGGGGTGGGATTCTTCATTCAAAGATACTGAAAAGTTACATGCTAGATCATAGAATCATAGAGTGGTTTGGGTTGGAAGGAACCTTAAAGATCATTGTATTGGCTTTGTGTGGCAAGGTTTTGGTAGCGGGGGGGTTACAGGGGTGGCTTCTGTGAGAAGCTGCTGGAAGCTTCCCCTGTGTCTGACAGAGCCAATACTAGCTGGCTCCAAGACGGACCCAGTGCCAGCCAAGGCCGGGCCCATCAGCGATAGTGGTAGTGCCTCTGGGATGACACATTTAAGAAGGGAAAAAAAGTTGCTGGGACACAGAAACGGCAGCCAGAGAAAGAGTGAGAACATGTAAGAGAAACAACCCTGCAGACACCAAGGTCAGTGAAGAAGGAAGGGGAGGAGGTACTCCAGGCACTGGAGCAGAGATTCCCCTGCAGCCCATGGGGAAGACCATGGTGAGGCAGGCTGTCCCCCTGCAGCCCAGGGAGGTCCACGGTGGAGCAGATATCCACCTGCAGCCCGTGGAGGACCCCACACCAGAGCAGGTGGGTTCCCGAAGGAGGCTGTGAACCCGTGGGAAACCCAGGCTGGAGCAGGCTCCTGGCAGGACCTGCAGATCTGTGGAGAGAGAAGCCCACGCTGCAGCAGGTTTTCTCGCAGGACTTCTGACCCCATGGGGGACCCATGCTGGAGCAGTGTGCTCCTGAAGGACCGCAGCCCGTGGAAGGGACCCATGCTGGAGCAGTTTGTGAAGAACTGCAGCCCGTGGGAAGGACCCACATTGGAGAAGTTTGTGGAGGACTGTCTCCCGTGGGAGGGACCCCACGCTGGAGCAGGGGAAGAGTGTGATGAGTCCTCCCCCTGCGAAGGATGAAGCAGCAGAAATAACATGATGAACTGATCGAAAACCCCATTCTCTGTCCCCCCGTGCCGCTGGTGGGGGTAGTAGAGAATCCAGGAGTGAAGTTGTGCCTGGGAAGAAGGGAGGGGTGGAGGGAAGGTGTTCTGAGATTTGGTTTTATTTCTCATTACCCTACTCTGGTTGATTGGTAATAAATTGAGTTAATTTTCCCCTAGCTGAGTCTGTTTTGCCCGTGATGGTAACTGATGAGTGATCTCTCCTGTCCTTATCTTGACTCACAGTCCAGCTGAGGAGGGGGGGAGTGATGGAACAGCTTTGATGGGCACCTGGGTCAACCTACCACAATCATCCAGTTCCAACCTCCCCTGCCATGGGCAGGGACACCTTCCACTAGACCAGGTTGCTCAAAGCCCCATCCAACCTGGCCTTGAACACTTCCAGGGATGGGCATCCACATATTCTCTGGGCAACCTGTTCCAGTGCCTCATCACCCTCTTAGTAAAGGATTTCTTCCTAATATCTAATATAAATCTACCCTCTTTCAGTTTTAAGCCATTACTGCTTGTCCTATCACTACATGCCCTTGTAAAAAGTCCCTCTCTGGCTTTCTTGTTGTCCTGGTTTCAGCTGGGATAGAGTTAACTGTCTTCCTAGTAGCTGGTACAGTGCTATGTTCTGAGTTCAGTATGAGAAGGATGTTGATAACACTGATGTTTTCAGTTGTTGCTCAGTAGTGTTTAGACTATAGTCAAGGATTTTGCAGCTTCTCATGCCCAGCCAGGGCACAAGAAGTTGGCACAGGACACAACCAGGGCACCTGACCCAAACTGGCCAACGGTGTATTCCATACCATGGGACGTCCCATCTAGTTTAGGAACTGGGAAGTGGGGGCAGGGAATCGCCACTCGGGGACTGGCTGGGTGTCGGTCGGCAGGTGGTGAGCAATTGCCCTGCGCATCATTTGTACATTTCAATCCTTTTATTACTACTGTTGTCATTTTATTAGTGTTATCATTATCATTATTAGTTTCTTCTTTTCTGTTCTATTAAACCGTTCTTATCTCAACCCACAAGTTTTACTTCTTTTCCTGATTTTCTCCCCCATCCCACTGGATGGGGGGGAGTGAGTGAGCGGCTGCGTGGTGCTTAGTTGCTGGCTGGGGTTAAACCACGACACTTGTAGGCCCCTGTTAGCTACTGGAAGGCTGCTCTAAGGTCTCCCCCAGAGCCTTCACCAGGCTGAACAACCCCAACTCCCTCAGCCTGTCTTCATAGAAGAGGTGCTCCAGCCCTATGATCATCTTTGTGGCCCTCCTCTGGAGTCGCTCCAACAGGTCCATGTCCTTCTTATGTTGGGGGCCCCAGAGTTTAAAGTAGTACTCACTCCAGGTGGAGTCTCATGAGAGTGGAGCAGAGGGGGAGAATCACCTCCCTCAACCTGCTAGCCACATTTCTTTTGATGCAGCCCAGAATGTGATTGGCTTTCTGGGCTGCAAGTGCACATTGCTGACTCATATTCAGCTTTTCATCCACTAATACCCTCAAGTCCTCCTCCTCAGGGCTGCTCACAATCCACTCATCACACAGACAGTATTTGTGCTTGGGATTGCCCCAACCCATGTGCAGGACCTTGCACTTGGCCTTATTGAACCTCATGAAGTTTGCACGGGCCCACCACTCAAGCCTGTCAACGTTCCTCTGGATGGCATCCCTTCTCTCCAGCGTGTTGACCGCACCACACAGCTTGGTGTTGCTGGCAAAGTTGCTAAGGTTGCACTCAATCCTACTGTCCATGTCACTGACAAAGATGTTAAACAACATCAGTCCCAATACCAACCCGAGAAACGCCACTCATCACTGCTCTGCACTTGGACATCAAGCCGTTTACTGCAACTCTTTGAGTGCGACCATCCAGCCAATTCCTTATCCATAGAGTGGTCCATCCATCAAATCCATGTGTCTTCAATTTAGAGACAAGGATGTAGTGCAGGACAGTGTCAAATGCTTTGCACAAGTCCAGGCAGATGACATCTGTTGCTCTTCCCTTATCCACCAATGCTGTAATCCCGTTGTAGAAGCCACCAAATTTGTCAGGCACAATTTGCCCTTAGTGAAGCCATGTTGGCTGTCACCAATCACCTCCTTAGTTTCCATGTGCCTTAGCATAGTTTCCAGGAGGATTCACTCCATGATCTTGCTTGGCAGAGGTGAGACTGACTGGCCTGTAGTTCCCCAGGTCTTCCTTTTTTCTCTTTTTAAAAATGGCAGTTATGTTTCTCCTTTTCCAGTCAGCGGGAACTTCCCCAGACTGCCACAACTTCTCAAATATGATGGATAGTGGCTTAGCCACTTCATCTGCCAGTTCCCTCAGGACCCACAGATGTATCTCATCAGGTCCCATGGACTTGTGCACCTTCTGGTTCCTTAGATGGTCTTGAACCTGGTCTTCTCCTACAGTGGGTAGTTCTTCATTCTCCCAGTCCCTGCCTTTGCCTTCTGCGACTTGGGCAGTGTGGCTGCAGCACTTGCCAGTGAAGAATGACGCAAAAAAAGTCATTGAGTACCTCAGCCTCCTCCAGGTCCCAGGTAACCAGGTCCCCCATTTCCTTCCAGAGAGGGCCCACGTTTTCCCTAGTCTTCCTTTTATCACCGACATACCTATAGAAGCTTTTCTTGTTGCCCTCGACATCCCTGGCCAGATTTAATTCTATGAGGGCTTTAGCTTTCCTAACCTGATCCCTGGCTGCTCAGACAATTTCTCTGTATTCCTCCCAGGCTACCTGTCCTTGTTTTCCACCTTCTGTAGGCTTCCTTTTTGTGTTTGAGTTTGTCCAGAAGCTCCTTGTTCATCCACGCAGGCTTCCTGGCATTTTTGCCTGACTTCCTCTTTGTTGGGATGCATCGCTCCTGAGCTTGGAGGGGGTGACCCTTGAATACTAACCAGCTCTCTTGGGCCCCTCTTCTCTCCAGGGCCCCTCTTCTCTCCAGGGCTTTGTCCTATGGTACTTGACCAAGCAGATCCCTGAAGAGGCCAAAGTCTGCTCTCCTGAAGTCCAGGCTAGTGAGCTTGCTGTGTGCCCCTTCACTGCTCTAAGGATCTTGAACTCCACCATTTCATGGTCACTTCAGTCTAGGCTGCCCTTGAGCTTCACACTCCCCACGAGCCCCTCCTTGTTGGTGAGAACAAGGTCCAGCATAGCCACTCTCCTCATTGGCTTCTCTATCACTTGGAGAAGGAAGTTGTCATCAACACATTCCAGGAACCTCCTGGATTGCTTATGCCCTGCTGTGTTGCCCCTCCAAGAGATATCGGGGTGGTTGACATCCCCCATGAGGACAAGGACTTGTGAATGTGAGGCTGCTTTTATCTGTCTGTAGAAGGCCTCATCTGCTTGGTCTTCCTGGTCAAGTGGCCTGTAGCAGACCCCCACTATAACATCACCTGTCCCTACCCTCCCTTTAATCCTGACCCATAAGCTCTTGGTTGGCTCCTCATCCATCCCCAGGTGGGGTTCCATGCACTCTAGCTGATCATTGACATAGAGGGTGACACCCCCTCCTCATCTCCCCTGCCTGTCCTTCCTAAGAGCCTGTATCTTTCCATCCCAACACTCTAGTCATAGGAGCCATCCCACCATCTCTCCATGATGCCAGTAAGGTCATAGCCCTGCAGGTGTGCGCACATCTCTAACCCCTCTTGTTTATTCCCCATACTACATGCATTTACATAGAGGCATTTAAATTGGGTGCCCAGTGAAGCTGACTTACTGGCTGGAGTGGCTGGCATTCCTTTGTGCTACTCTTCAGGTGCTCTTTTGCTGACCTGTGATCCCTCTCCAGACTACAGCCATCTGTTGCTGGCGCTGGCATCAAACTGGTAGGAATGGGATGGCTTGAGGTTCCCCTGCTGTGGCAACTCTCATTTAAAGCCCTCTTCATCAGCTCGGCAAGCCTATGACTAAAGATGCTCTTCTCTTTCTCTGACAGATGGATCCCATCAGCCCCCAGTAGACCAGGTTTCTTGAAGTGAGTCCCATGGTCTAAGTAGCTGAACCCCTGGCTATGGCACCCATTCCATAACTGTTTGTTGATTTGCCAGATTTGACTGGCCCTTTCAAATCCCTTCCCTTTGACCAGGAGGACTGATGAAAAAACTACCTGCGCTCGAGTCCCTTACTGCTGGTCCCAGGGCTCTAATCCTTCTTGATACTCCTTAGACTGCTCCCAGCTGTATCACTGGTGCCCACATGAAACAGCAGCAGCAGATAACAGTCAGTGAATTTTACAAGGCTTGGTAGTCTCTTGGTGACATCCTTGATACGAGCTCCCGGTAAGCAGCACACCTCTCTAGAGAGTGCATTGGTGCAGATGGCTGGAAAGAAATTTTGCTGTGTGGGTAGGGTGATTAGAGCATTTGAATATTTTTTTTTGTAAAATCCAATGCATGAATGCATTGATTTAAAAGTTTAACTTCAGAAAATAAATTTTAACCACATATTAATTAAGGTTGAAGAGGTTGAAACGTGTTTTGAGTTCACTTTAACTCTCTGGATATGATAACTTAAGTCAGCTCTAAATATGCAGAAGAATAATAGTAGAGAGCTACACCCGATTTCCATTATAGCTGTATTGGCCATGGTGATACACGTGAGGGGCTTTGTGCATTTCAATAAAATAAGGTGTTTTCTTAAGCCTTTTTTCTAATAAAATAAAATTCCCCTTAGTATCATTAGGGAATGTATTTATATCAAGTAAAGCCCATACAAGAAACAGAAAGCAAAAGTACAATGAATGAAGAATAAACAGCAGCCTTTTGGGGGAGTTACTGAATGTTTCATGAAGTTTATTAAATTAGATGGAATTGCTATTAGAAGGTAAATTCCTTGCAAAGAGGGACAATATTATTGTCATCTCAAACACAGATGACCATGATGCTGTTGCTTTACAAATAATTACACATACAAGCCTACATTAAAAGCAGATTTTAAAAAACATAATTCAGAAGTTAAAAAAACCCAAAACTAGTCTGTAGAATTCTAGAAGGCATTTTCTACACATAAGTAAAATGCAGGCTTTAATTATTTTTTTCCCCTCTCTGATCTTTTCCTTTTTTAATGTACAAGGTACAAATCCTGATACTTCATAGGAAAAGAAATATTCTATCATTGAACTGTTAACTGAAACTCACTGAAAAAAAAGTTAACTGAAAGTAAAAGAATGTTCTTTTAAAAGAAAAAAAAAAACCTAAGTACTGATTAATGAAAAATTCAGATTGGAAGGCTGATGGCTAACAGGATTAATAAAGTTTTTCACACCTTTTCCTAATATAGGTGACCTCCTTCAACCTGAGTCTATTAGCATACAAAAGTTATAACTATCTTGTTACTCATTGACACCCATATGGAATGAAATGATTCAAAACACATGTGTCTGTGCTTTACTCCATGGAGGGTATTCAATTAGTAAAAATACTCAGTCCAAGATTAAAAGTCTTTTCAATCACGCAGTAGCCCTTTGCACATCACTCATGTGCTCTGTTTCTCTAATAATTAATCACTAAGTTATAGTAGGAGACATTAACCTAGAGGTTATTGAATGAACCTCTAGGTTTATTCAATGTCTGTTGCTATTGAGAGTGATAATCATTTGTGTTAAGATATTTGTCTGCCGCCTGATTAGCTTGATAAAGGACAATTAACAACATCAAGCAGTGCCACATTGGAATACTGGAACATGTATTTTTTCACTGTGATTGGAAATCTTTCATTTGTAGGATTCACTGGATTTGTGTCCAGCTTTCCTCGAGTTTCCAGCAGTCACATAACAACTTTTTACCTTAGTTCTGGAGTATTCACTATCTGTGTTATCGCTAGGAAAGCAAATATTGAGGTAATATTATCTGCTATGCTAAGCACAAGATTGTGGCAGCAAGCCTTTCATAGATAAGTGATAGAACTTAAGAGTCACTGTCCTCACTGGACGTGGCTGGAAAAATTGTGCCCATAGAGCTTTGAGTAGAAGCAAGGACATCTCTGCAAATTAGAGATTAAAGAACACCCACCCCCCACAAAAAAAAAAAATCCCAAAACATAGAAAGTAGCTGTAAGAAAAGGAGGTGGGGGTTATTAGGTTATTTAGAAATGATGGTTCAATTTAAAAATAAAATAAATCATGAGAAATCAATTGCCTAGCTAGAATCATCTCACACCAGCAATGTTTTTGGTTAGCTTTTCATACTTGGATATTTCTTTTCCACTTGTAGACTTCAGTGTGTACTTGAAAACACCAGAAGATTTTTTTTTTTTCCCCAATCAGTAATTTCAGGTGTAAAACTCCTCTTTCCACATCAAGCAGCTGTCACTGGGTGCTTGTGCTCCTGCAACTCTAAAATCAGAGCAACAGCCACATACAGTTATCTTGTGATGTCTCTCAGAGTGCTGATTTAAGAGTTCTGTGCTCTTAGAAAGGCATATCATGATCTGCACCAGGAGAAAGGAAAACTAAAGAATCACTACCTGCACCTTTTAGAGAAATTGTTTACCTAAAAATGTGACTGTGAGGGCTGTCCACATGTAGATGTATATTTGAACTATTTGTCTACATTTCTGTTATATCCCATGGAAATACAAAGGATTTAGTTCAACTGTTCACTTTAGGTGCCCACCTAAAACTGTTAATCCAGACGACGTCTCAGGTACAGAAGCCCTTTTTCCAAAGTATATCACTGCCCGGGAACATATGCTGGTCTGTGACCTGAGCAAGGTAAGTGAGGCTGTAGACCAAAAGCTTTCCAGTGTCTCAAGAACTTTCAAAAACTAACCAAAGAATCCAATGAAAGTGACGAAAGCTTGCCATTTCGATAAAGCATTCAACATTACTTATTCAAAATTCTTAGTTTGTTCTCTTCAGAGACGCAGGTGGACAGATTTTTAAGTCCATCCTGAAAGTTTGAAGGAATGATTCACTAAGTTGAGCCAAAAATATTTTAAAAAGCTGAAATATTTGGTTACGTTTTGCCCCTTAAAACTGCTCATATGAAAAACAGGCTTTCCAAACAAAGGAAATTTTCAAGACATCTAAAAGCCAAAATATTTTGTTTCTGAAGTTCTGGAGAAGTCTATTTGAAACCAAGTAACTTGTTGAAACAGACACAATTTTGCTAAATATTTTGAGTTAATAAATATCCTTTTTGCTAAAAAGAATTGTCAGTGTTGTACAAATATAGTTCTGCTTGTTAGTTCCATAGAGCATAAGATTTGCAGGAAGTTATCTGCTCTGCAGTTTTATATGAAGTGGTAATGAAAAGCCTATTGCATTCCTTCCCATAATTTAAGTGAGCATGGACCTAACACCTTTATTCATTTGGCTACTCAGTCTGAATTATTTTTGATTACTCTTTATCTGAGCAACAATTATCACAAAGGCCAGTTTCAGAAATTGGCAAACTAAAAATAGCATTACATTTAGCCCAATGTTATCTCTTAAGAGTGTTGCAAAAACAATTATTAGGAAACTGAACCATTACTGAAAACTATATTTCATTATTTTTCCTCACTCAGCCTAGTTCTTTGCTTTGAGAACAGCCTTTGAAATTAATCGAAAAGAATAAAAATTATATGCTCAAAAATTATTAATAAAATCACACTTTTTTTTCCCAAAAGTAAAAAAATTGGTTGAGTGTGCTAATATCATAATATATGTCATTGGTCTATTGATTTCTCTATAGAAATCAGTTACTTGGTATGACAGATGATGGGTGGTCACATTATATTGCTATTATTGTTGTTGTTATTGTGAAAACAGCAACAATAGTTGTAACAGAAGTAGACATACCAGTCATAGTAATAATATCAACATCACTGCCTTTTCATAGGATATCCTGAAAGACAGACAGGGCATTTTTGAATAAATATTGTATCAAAAACAATTAATTTTTTCAATTAACTCCTGATTCATTTCAATATGACAAAATAGTCAAGTATAGAAGTGGTCTTAAGACATTTCTGCAGCGCATAGTATATTTCTAGGTGTTTGGGTTTTTTTTCTAAATAATGGGCTATAGCTAAGACCTGTTGTTTGCTATTAACAACCATATTATTCCTTGTCGTGGTTTAACCCCAGCCAGCAACTAAGCACCACGCAGCCGCTCACTCACTCTCCCCCCATCCAGTGGGATGGGGGAGAAAATCAGGAAAAGAAGTAAAACTTGTGGGTTGAGATAAGAACAGTTTAATAGAACAGAAAAGAAGAAACTAATAATAACAATGATAACATTAATAAAATGACAACAGCAATAATAAAAGGATTGGAATGTACAAATGATGCGCAGGGCAATTGCTCACCACCTGCTGACCGACACCCAGTCAGTCCCCGAGCAGCGATTCCCTGCCCCCACTTCCCAATTCCTAAACTAGATGGGACGTCCCATGGTATGGAATACACTGTTGGCCAGTTTGGGTCAGGTGCCCTGGCTGTGTCCTGTGCCAAGTTCTTGTGCCCCTCCAGCTTTCTCGCTGGCTGGGCTTGAGAAGCTGAAAAATCCTTGACTTTAGACTAAACACTACTGAGCAACAACTGAAAACATCAGTGTGTTATCAACATTCCTCTCATACCTAACTCAAAAACACAGCACTGTACCAGCTACTAGGAAGACAGTTAACTCTATCCCAGCTGAAACCAGGACATTCCTGTTAAAGGGTGAAGAAATAAGGAGGATGCAAGGTGAGGGGCAAAGAGATTTGCAGGGTCCTCCAAGGTAGGAATTCCTACTCTTCTGCATGAGAGGCATGCAAGGTCTACGGAGAACTGCAGAGAGTTCAGCAAGAGCAATAGAGTCAAAACCTGGTCTCCCTTGCCGAACATTTCCTATATAAGCATAGGAGATATTGTTACTCTTGCCCTGCCACTGTGGTTGAGGAACGTATTTGCTCCATAACCTCCAAGACTTTATTACATATTGGCAATACCTTTACCTTTTCTTTTAGATCCCCTTCTGTTACAACTGAAATAACTCAAATCCTTTGAGTGCATTAATGTACAAACCCAATGAATTTCAGCACATCATTTTTAGAAATGTTATGCCATACTTTGAAACCCTATTTATTCTTTGATGGAATCAATTTCTTTATAAAAATGCTTAGACTCTTACCTGGATCCTTCCTAAACTTTCAACAGTCTTCCTAGGAATGTCTTGAAAATATGGCACAGCAGAAAAGATGGTAACATCCAGCCCAGGTTTTAGGAAACAGAGCTGTGACTCTTTAGTAGTATGAAGCTGTGAGTGAGAATAAACATAAGCTCCGCATCAACGAGGTACCATTTCTTTGTTTCTCTGGAGAGACTGGGGATGAGCACAGCCTGGAGAGGCTGTGGCACTGCTCTGCAAACACCTAAAGGCTTACTGCAGGGACAGTGACTTGAGGGATGGAATGATGTTTGTACTCCTCTGTTTACTCCACTCAGTCAGCCTGTGTTCGTTTCAGCACGTAAGTCAAGGAGAATAGAAAGTTTATTGTAACTACTCAGGCAAAAACTGCTAGCCTCTGAATGGGTGCCAGTGGCAGGCAGTGGGTTGGAGCAGAGAGTACGTGCATCATGTATGCACGGAGGCACAACCATACAGAATTATCAAAAACGCATGTCCCCAAAGTGGAAAGAAAACATTCTCTGGTTATCAGCAGTCCTCCACCCCACACAGAAAACTTGTAACTTGTTAGGTGGCAAAATGCAGCCAGTACTGCTTCTTTCCTTATCTCTTAACTGAAACAACCCTTAGACGCAAAAGCCAAAAAGGGTTAAGGACCCAGTTTAAGAGCACATAAGTGCTTTTCTTAGGGCTTACAGTTTCAAACACAAGTTCATCAAAATTAAATCAACTGCTTACAGCTTGGTCTGATCAGAAACTTGCATACTTTAAAGGACAGTTTTAATTTCTGAGGCCAACATTAATTATGCACCAGCTGCTGTCTCTGCAATATTGTCAAATAAGTGATAAAGCAGTAAGCACTCCTCATGCTACTGAATTAAATATGAGGGTCATAACTGTAAATTTGCTCAGGACATTAACAAAGTCACATTCTAAAAAGAAGTTATTGTAATGCACATTAAATGGAAGTTAAATACATGATAAAAATAAACTATCATATTCACATTCTTAATTGCAATATAATGCAATATAAAGTGAGCTCCAAAATATACATATATTCACATTTTTCATAGTATTTGTAGGCAATTAAAAATAAAACATTGTGGTTCAGCTTTTGGTCTAATTTACACTGCTGTAATCCAGATTAATATTAGCAAGCAGAGTCAGACTGATAAAAAAGAAAAAATTAGATGTTAAGGAAGAATTGGATCCTCTATTGTGTGACTTTTTTATTATAAAACACCCTTGAAAAATATATTTTCTTAAAGCTTCTTAAGAAAGCCATGAGCTCTCTCTTTTGGCAATATAAGAAAGTTAGATGGATAAAATTATAGTTGAATTATTTCAGCTCATAATTGTTTAGTTCTTTCATTGTTTTATAAGCTTTATTTCAAGACTTGAAGTAAAAGGAGAATAGGAAGAAAAAGTGTTTCAAAAATCTTTCTTGGTCAATACTCATTTGCAAAAATACAGTTTTTCTAGCTACCAGTTCGCTTATGGTTCTATAACTTGAGATCAAGCAAAAATTTACCAGAAGTAATCCTTATTTCATATTCAAATACACCAACAATGACTCTTTCCTATAAATTATTTCAAAGTATGCTATGACAAGGTTATTGTACTTACTTTAAAATCTTGAAAGGCAGTCATAACTATATATCATATTTTCTGAAGAGTAATAAATATAGCTCTCAAGATATAACTTCAGGTTACCTTCCTTTTAAAACTGAGCCTTCTGCTTTTTAAGAATCACCTACTTTTTTGCCACCAAAAAATATGGAATCATGGAGGCATAATATTTATTGTATATGTTACACAGAATTGTACAGCTACCACTAAATGATGCACTTAACATTTAAGCATTAGCATAGTAATTTTTGCTTTTTAGAAGGTATGGCCTGATTCGTATATAATTCCTGCTGTCTTTTCAATAATACTCCATAGTCTCTATGACTTCTACTAGTTGTACATGTTATTTCTCTTGCCACTGGGGACAATTATTTTATGCCAAGCATAGCTGACTTTTTATGTTTTTCTTTGTTTTATTGCTTTCATCTTATAACATGATCATTGCCATCTATCCTAGTTTAAATGCACAGATCCATTTTTGGCCTACACAAGGAAACAATATGCAAGTTTTCAAATGCCAATGCATGTAAATAATCACTATAGAAATTTAAGAGATGATTTTTGCTAGAGGAATGCATGCTCCTTTCATTTTCTATTCTCTTTCATCCTAGTAGGTTTTGCTTTGAAAAATCCATGTTTTCAGGCAATAACAAGGGCATAAAGTTATTTTCTGCAAATTGTGCAGTTCTAGCAATCTTTGCTTCTCTTAACCATCTCTACCGAAGTGGTTGTATAAGCATTTTCCAATTACACATCAAAGTGTTAAGTAGTTCTAATACCTGCAAAGGTCACAGTGCTGTGTACCATTGTGCTAAGACTTCTCCATCAGCTTCTTACTTGACATACACCCCATTAACACTGAGAAGAGGAGCAAGAAGCCCTTTAACAGTAAACAGGTGTGTACAAAACAGAGGAGAAAAAACTGCCAACAATATGGAAGTAAAGGGGAAGCATTTTAGGTTTTGAATAAGACTTACAGCTGTTTATAGCAAGCCCACAGTGCTGCTCTGTGTTCAGTACCTTTCTTACAGCTGTTGGCCTAAAAGGCTACATTTGCTTCCCTTTCTTCTCCTTCCTCCAAGCAGGCTTCCCACAATTCTCCTGAGCCTCAATGCCCCCAAAAGATGGGACCTCTATGTAAAAGGACTTTTACTCTTTTTTGAAAATTCCCCTTCCTTCTGTAGCCTCCATTTCTCCTGTTCTCACAAAGACAACTTTGCAATTCAATAATACCTGCAGGATGAATTGTGTAACACTTTTGGGTTGAGTTTCCTCTTCAATTCGATCAAAGAGGGAGGCAAGGTGGTTTGGGTCAGGTTGGCCTGTGACCAAAGCAGTTCCTTCAGAGGCAGTTGGCAGAATTGCTTGGAACTGACTTGTAAAAGAAGAGGCAGCAGATTCATCTGTGCCCCAGGAATCACCTCACAACTTCACATGCAGAATGAGATTTCACCTTTTACCCATTTGGTGCAGTACGCATGGATGGAAAGTCTGGTATCTTCACTGCACAGCTAGTGAATTTGAATTATATCCTTACAACTAGGTGGACCGTGCTCCAAAAGGGCAGATGCAGCCAGATTGCATGTTAAAACATGTTTATGATCTAAGTACAACTAAAATATCAGATTAATATGTAGACTATCCTTGTCTCCCAATGTACTTATTTAGCAAATGGGAAACCTGTGTGAGAAAAATCAGATAAAACGTGTTGGATTACACATCCTTAAGCAAGCTGTGTGAATCAGCTTTTTTAGAAACTAGTGCTCTTAATCTACAGCAGTTTCCTTCTTTTTCTGCAGAGGAAAAATGAATAGTTTGAGCAATGAATAGTTTGAGTTGTAGAAATAGGAGACTGATACCTTTCTTTTCACTCTTTAAATACTTATCTACAACTTTACATAATGTTTAACTATAGCACTCTGCTTTTCCACTTGTAAACTTGCCTTTCACATGCTTGGAGAAATGCTCATAACTCTCTCAGCTCACAAGAAAGTGTACTGAAGCACCTGACAACCAGACCGATTTCCTCGCTAACTGATAAACTTGTCACTGTTACTAGATACTTCAGAATTCATAGCATAGATTTCATCTTCATAAATTAATATTTCAAAAATACAGTTGTATATTTCCATGTCAGCTGATGACCTTTCACGTTGTTTCTCTTCAGTACACCATTGGCCCACTGCAGGGAGGACAGTCAGGGAAAGCTGTTGAATTGATGTTGTTCTTGTAGCTTGATTTTAAGTTCTACATCCATGCTGGTTTTAGCTGGGATAGAGTCAATTTTCTTCACAGTAGCTGGTACGGGGCTATGTTTGGGATTTGTGCTGAAAGCAGTGTTGGTAACACAGGGCTGTTTTTGTTACTGCTGAGCAGTGCTCACACAGAGCCAAGGCCTTTTCTGCTTCTCCCACCACCCCACCAGTGACAAGGCTGCAGGGGGGCACAAGAAGTTGGGAGGGGACACAGCTGGGACAGCTGACCCCAACTGACCAAAGGGATATTCCAGACCATATGACGTCATGCTCAGCACATAAAGCTGGGGGAAGGAGAAAGAAGGGGGGACATTCAGAGTGATGGTGTTTGTCTTCCCAAGTCACCGTTACACGTGCTGGAGCCCTGCTTTCCTGGAGATGGCTGAACACCTGCCTGCCCATGGGAAGCGGTGAATTAACTCCTTGGTTTGCCTTGCTTGCGTGTGTGGCTTTTGCTTTACCTATCAAACTGTCTTTATCTCAGCCCATGAGTTTTCTCACTTTTACCCTTCCGATTCTCTCTCCCATCCCACTGGGTGGGAGTGAGAGAGCGGCTGGGTGGTGCTTAGTTGCCAGCCAGGGTTAAACCACAACAACATCATAACAAAATTCATAATGATGGAAAAGATTTGCAGAATTAATAAGAGAGCAACCATAAACAGGAATCAAGAAAAGGAAACGAATAAGAAGGCAGAAGCAGAAAGTAATGGGGAGCCACCCTGCCAAAAGAAATGCGGATGTGGAAAATGGTTTTTCCCAGCAAACATACAAGATGAACAGAGCAGAAACCGAAATCAGAAAGTGGCTTTCAGTCCAACAAGAAGAACAAGGTCCTGAGCCCCTACTGTTTTGTGAGAACTAGAGTAGCTCATCAGTATAATTTTGCAGACCTAAATTTATCAGGGTCTGGGAAACAAGACACTCCCAGTCACCTGATGCATAATGCAAATACATATTTATTTCTCCCATGTATCTACATTAAATGTATCCTCTTGCTTTTAAAATAAATGGTCTTTTTCTTTCCTTTGATTTGAAATATAATTGATAAAACAAGATTATTACAATCTTGGGTTTGCCATGGATACATAACCAATGTACATATCTAAATCATTCCCAGCAATACAATATTAAGTTGAAATAAATTACTTTACCTGAAAAGTGCAATATTTTTCATGAATGTTATATGAACATTGAATAATATTTTCTGATTGTTTAATGTTTTACATTTGTTTGTACTCTGTATTACACAAAATTAGGAGCTATAAGAGAATTAACACTATAAGAAAATACTTCAAACAAAATGGAACATAAGTAGAAGAAATCTAATATCAAGTATCACTTTGATTTTACTCTTTCCTGTATTAGTTGTTTGCTTTCTCCTTTCCTCTTGACATGTATGTTTTCAGTATAGCCTTTCTTTTCTCTTTCTCTAGTTATCTCTTTCCTCCCTCAGTCTTTTCTCTTATTTCTTGCTGCCCTTATTATTTCCTACTATTTTTAGTTACTCTGCTCCTGTGCCTTTTTCAACCATCATTTGGGCTCAGCAAGAGAGCAAAACCAGCTCACACAGGGAAAGAGCTGAAAAGAAAAGAACAAATTTTTTTTTTCTCAGTCTTCCCAAATGAATCCATAGCATTTCCAAGCAAAAATACACTTGAAGGAATGATTTGCTGAAATTCACTAGTTTAACAGGGAAAAGTTGCATCTATCTGCTATTTAAACAGTAATGTGCTTTAGAAATAAATCAGTCAAGCAATGCAATTCTGGTGGCCACACTGGTGAAAGCGTTATTGAAATTGTAATTTATGACAAAACTTTATCTCTGTTTATGTCTAGTATGTAGAGACTATCTGTGGCTTGCAAGAGATTGGGTTTATTCTTTCTTGGGTGCACATTCTTACTGCTTATTACAGATGCAGATTCCAAAGAACATAAACATGAATGCAAAAAACTAGTAAATTCTTCTTGGTCACCACTTACATCTATTAGTTGTGTTTTGGACTAAACCAGTGACAAAACAATGCCGTAGGAATACTAGCTGCAAAAATGTAGGACAAATTTTCAAAAGATATTTGATGTTAGCATTAATTTATTATATGCCCTGATTTTTATGTAGTACAGAGTTTAAAACAGAAACACTCTCTTCTAGAAAAAGGTTTCTTAGACCAACTTCACCTCAAAGGGTAGGTTCAGTATGTTGCAAGTGCAGAAGTATGTCATTCTAGCTTGCATAATATTAAAGAGAAAAAAGAGCAGTGCCTTTATCCACCCCAAAACTGTATTTTGAACAGAAGCTTTCAGCTTGGTAATGAAAAGTAATTCTGAGAAAATCTAGTACCAATTATTTTCAAAATTCTCAAAATTTTGGGTTACTAAGTTTATTTTTAATACCCAGCTAGGTCTTAACATGCAGCAGTTTTGAGAAATGTTAGAATCTCTTTTGTACATGTACTGCATTATCAGACAGAAAACAGTTTCTGCCCTCAATAGAGGATAGAGCAGATAGATGAAAAAAGCCACTAGATAGGAAATAGTTGAGAGAAGTACAGTATCTTTAGCATATCCTAATTTGTAACCATCTTCAAACAGCAACCACATTTCAGTTTCCAAGTGTTCAAAACACATGTAGTCTTATTAATAATTTTTCTAATTATTTTCATATTATCCATTATATTCAGTATAAGCACATACTTGGAGAAATGTAAAATCATGTATGATTTTACACAGGATTATTTTTCCATACCCTGGAAAGACTGGAGAGAAGCATATTTACAAAGAGGATATGAATATTTATGCACTTTAACGTGGCAAGATAATTGTCATTTTAAAGTGTTGTTAATGCTGGTATCTCAGTATTTACAATAAAGTATATGGGAAAGCTGTGGAATAACCATTTTACATTTAAAGTTTCTCTGTGGAATTAAGAAATAATGAAAAATCATTTCAAAGAAAATAAATGCAGGAAATGTTTTCTGTTCTGTTCCACAGAAGAAGCTATTTGGCCACTAAGATGTTTATAAAAAATCAACTTCCATTTTTATCTGTAGATGTTTCTGAGCTAAGTGGTGCGGTTGACATGCCTGAGGGACAGGATGTCATTCAGAGGGACCTGGACAAGCTCAAGAAGTGGGCTCATGTGAACCTCATGAGGTTCAACAAGGCCAAGCGCAAGATCCTGAACACGGGTCAGGGCAACCCCCAGTATCAATAAAGGCTGGGGGACAAAGGGATTGAGAGAAGCCCTGCTGGGAAGGACTTGGGGGGACTGGTGGGTGAAGAGCTGGACATGAGCCAGCAATGTGCGCTCACAGCCCAGAAAGCCAACTGTAGCCTGGGCTGCATCAAAAGAAGCGTGACCAGCAGGTCAAGGGAGGTGATTCTCCCCCTCTACTCCGCTCTCGTGAGACCCCACCTGCACTACTGCGTCCAGCTCTGGGGCCCCCAACATAAGGACATGGACCTGTTGGAGCGGGTCCAGAGGAGGGCCACAAAGATGATCAGAGGGCTGGAGCACCTCTCCTGTGAAGACAGGCTGAGGGAGTTGGGGTTGTTCAGCCTGGAGAAGAGAAGGCTCTGGGGAGACCTTATAACAGCCTTCCAGCAAGGGGGGCTTATAAGATGGGGACAGACTTCTTAGCAGGGCCTGTTGCAATAAGACAAGGGGTAATGGTTTTAAACTAGAAGAAGGTAGATTCAGACTAGAGGCAAGGAAGAAATTTTTTATGATGAGGGTGGTGAAACACCGGAACAGGTTGCCCAGAGAGGTGGTAGGTGCCCCATCCCTGGAAACATTCAAGGACAGGTTGGATGGGGCTCTGAGCAACCTGATCTAGTTGAAGATGTCCCTGGCTATGGCAGGGGGAGTTGGACTAGGTGATCTTTAAAGGTCCCTTCCAACCCAAACTGTTCTGTGATTTTAATAAACCAACTCCAACAGACTGCCTAGATGAAATTAAATAGAATATTCTTTAATGGTATATATTTAAATGAATTGTACAGAAGGATAGAACAACTAAAATACTTCAAATCAACCTGCTTGGAGCCCTTTTTGTTATAGTACCTGTTACAAAAGTAAAATGAAATGACATAATAGAGCTTTAGCATGTAAAATGTCTTTTAGAAATGGCTTGCAAATTGCTAGCTGTCATGTATGACAAATACATACTTTTGGTGTTACTTTTCCTCTGTCTTTGATAAAGCTTCTCTGAGAAAGACATGATCTTTATTACAGTAAAAGCACAAAATCCAATGTGATATTACTTCTTTTAGCAACAGATCAACATTACCTGTTGTGTGACTAAACTTTCTTCCCCCACCTTTCCCACAAGATGATGCGTGCCACCATTTCTAGATTTCTCAGAATAATAATCCACTGCATTTCAGTAAAGAGTTAATGAAATAATTTTAATTGTGAAGTATATGGCATATTTCTGAGTATTAGGTAACTGAGACCAGTGTATGCAGACACACATGTTCTACTTTTCTCAAACAAGTCCAAGCATCTCTCTTCCCCTTGCTGGCTTACTGCACTACTTGAGGATGAAGGTACACACTACTGGGTTATGTTAAATGACAGACTTAAATCACAACGTATTCTAGATACTGGAAATAAGTAGACAAAATGTTAGGAAGATAAAAATTTCTGAAAAAGAAAAAAATCTGTTTTATGATTTTCTTAATATGATGAAAAGCATAGGTCTGCTTAAAATCTTAACATGCAAGGTAGTCTCCAGGCATTTTTTGCTTTTGTGGTCTGTGGAGTAGTCATTACAGCACATGATATTCTAAGCCCATGAGATCTGATTTCATAAAATAACTTCTGAGTCCTAAAATCAGCTGACATGAGCACATGTTCAGCAAGCACTTGAGAGCATTTCCTAAAGTTAAAAAATATGTGCATGTTCCCATAAATAACTGTCCTTCGTCTACAACCCACATTACAAGAGTTTGAACTTCCTATTGTACTTTTTTCCTCACAATCAAAACTTCTCAAGCTCTATTTTCTCTAAGTCTAGCTAAGTTTATTTTTTATGTAGCTAATTCTGGAAGTATCACATGGATTATCTTGAGTACTCTCAACTACAGAAGAGTGCCCTTTGCCATTTATGTTCAGTAGTGGGCTTGCCATGACTGAGATGCAGTTGTGATCAGGATAGAACAGCTGTACGCAAGCACAGCTCTTTATCACATGATCTGTGGTCATGCTAAAGCTGGTCACTAACACAGGAGGCAGTTAGCACACACTTCCACATATCCTTTCCTCTTTGATAAGTGTATCTCTGACAAGGGTAACAGTGGTAGTGCTATCATTTCGTCAAACATGAAAGGACTACGCACATGTAATTTGATATGCATGTTTTCCCAACATGTGAGGCTGCTCAGCTTCAATGAAATTATTATAGAGAATGCCGTTACTTCTGAAATAATTGTCTACTTTGCCAACCTTTCCTTAGGCAATCATGGTATTTTCTTTGATTCTACTATGTGCACAACATCTGGGTATTCCAGTGCTGCCCCTCCTCAGACCTCTGTGCAGGTGGGCTGTGACCAGTAGCCACATCACCAACAATTATTTTGCATCTCTTTGACCAGAAGTCATAGCAACAGTCACTCAGAGAGCAACAAGCAGACTGGTATGTGATCTAAAACTGTCTAGGGCATTTCTCCTTAAGACATTAGGATTATGCCCCTAAGGATAAAAAAAAAAATAAAACAGGAAAGAAAAATTCAGACCTTACACTACTGGGAACTTGCCTCTGACTTCAGTCATATCAGTATTTGTCCCATAAAAACAGATTTTCATCCTTAACCTCCATGAAGCATCTATTGTGCAAGTTTAATTACAGAAAAAATAAACCCAATGTGTTGTTGCAGCCATACAGAAATGTTAATCAGACATTTCTCTTTTGGCATATATAATGCTGGCTTCTCAAAAAAATAATCTTTCACTCTCCTACATACACGTGTTGGAGGGGAGCTTTTCCAGTTTTCACAGTCTATTTATACATGGAAATTGTATTTTCATTTTCTGAGGCTTACAGAGAAAGAAATATTACTCCAACAAAATGCAAGTTGTGTATCTGTCTTTTAGCAATAACAACAGGAGAATAAGCAGAAGCTGAAAATCTAAAGTTGTTGCAATGCTGTCAGGCTGGCCACTGCAAAAGCAAAGAATGTGTTTCTTTGCTTACTTATAACTAATTATTGAATTAAAGCACCACAGTACCTTCTTGCTTAATCTGTTTATTTTCCTTATTCAGATAAGAGTTGTCAGTTTTAGTGGTGTACTGCATCTTGAGTTTAATCTGAGCATTACTTATTTGTCAAAGACTCTTCCCAGTTGACAGTGCTGTGAAAAATGCAATTATACAAAGCTGATAGATTTTTTTTATTATTTTTTTTTAAGAATCAGAAACTGTCACGTTTATTCACCCTGCATGTAGAAGCCTGCACACAATTATGTTAATATGTGAAGATATTATGGACAGAAAGTGGCAGAAATATTTTCAGGTCTTTAGTGTGTCCAGATTATGCCTAGATCACCAATATAGCTTAGAAAGCATGAAAAATGAATGTATTCAAGTAGACTAAATTAACATCTTTACTCAAGAAGGACTGTAATGAAGTTTTCCTCTTTACCTGATTGATGTTACCTTTAAGTGACAAGGAGGCCATTCATCTTAAGCAGTAACTGTGGGAAATAAAGTCAGAGTTACCTTTATAGTTTCATCTCTCTTCCCTCAGCAAAAATGCTGCAAACACATACACTGAGAGGACTAAAAAAACGGGTGGGGGGACCCACATAAAGAGCTACTGAAGTTGATAAGAGCTTAAGTCTCTGTAAAATTTCCTTTTTTCCTTCTCTGCGTCTACCAGCTGCAACCCAAAGGAGAGAGCATGACCTTCACAAAACAAGTGACCTCATAACCGCTAAAGTTCTTTAAAAAGATACAGCTTCTCTCCCATAATGTAAGCGCCCAACAAAAAGATGAACCACACTTTCTTTTCTACTCACAGGACAGAGTAGGGCTTCTTTTCAGCCACCAGAGTAAACTGAACTTCCAGTCTCTGGGATTGGAAACCTGGACCTGAAAATAGGAACCGACAGGTCCCAGGAGGAACCTGAGGATACAGTTTCTTCTGCTACCAGGTGGATCTCTCCTAATTGATCTCAAAAACTAGCTTCAATGCAATTAAAAGCTGAAGAAAAATCTCTTACTTATAATTTAATAGAAAATGCTGTAATGATGGATTCCTAGAAATTCATCTATACATACATGTATACACAGAGAGAATATATTTGAATGTAAACTGAAAAGTTGACATTTAAGATGGAAAATACAACATACAGATGCATTTTGTCTGCAATTAAAGCCATGCTAAACTGCTGGAAGAATTCTTAAAAAAATAAGCTTTCATGATTCTGGATTTTTTTTTTTAACATCTTAGGTTAGATTTGCAGCCTGGGGAGTGGGAATCAAGGTTTGCTTGTTTAGTCTCCAGAGCTAAATAAAGTTGGTAATTTGTGATTAATTTTGTATTTGGATTTCATTTTCATTGAAACAAACAAAAAATAAGACAAAAGGAGTTGAAAAGTAGAACTGCAGAAAGTTTAACCTAACAACTTGAGACCCGAAACTGAAATTTTTGCAGAGCTGTTAGTGTAACTTGCTGGCTAATATCCATCACTAATATCAGTTAGAGAGAAAAGCAGATACACTTAGCATGTGGTTAATAGAAAGTCTTTAATTACTGTCATAGAGAGGTCCCTAGGGAACAGAAAATTCCACATTTTCCCCTTTTGATGGCTAAAAAGTTTCAATGGTTGCAGAATTATTGCACTGTAACAGGTGGGGATCATCTAAAACCCTATTAAGTGGCTCTGTTTCTCTTTTAAATAGTTAGAGGGTTTAATGTCTAATGTGGAGACATGCTGGCCAGATCCATGCACAGAAGTGTTCCTACGGTGCCAGAGGCCTCATGTGGAAGATAGTGACAAATACCTATTGACTTCAGCAGCAGCAGAAAACCCCTCTTATCTCTAGCATTGTAACCCAAGCCAAGTATAATTTGTGATTGCTTTCCCCACCTCCTCCTCCATCAGTACCACTCCCCAGCCACTGGCAGAAGCATGGTCCTGACAGTAGGCATTCAGCCTTTACCAACAAATAAGCAGCAGCCTTAGCACTTGGCAGCTGCCCATTAGTGGCTGATGTGGCATCTCAACCATTGAGTAGCACATTTGCATCCCTAATGAGTAACTCCTCCTAATGCCGTAGCAAAATTGTTTCCTGAGCTACTAGACTAAAATCTTCTTGTGTCTTATCATATTGGTGGGGCCTATGACAATGAATGAACTCAAATGCTGAAGTAAGTTCCTGGGAGGATATGAAGCCTAAAGGACTTTGGATTTTTATTTATTTAGTTTTTAAAAGGCACCAAACATTTGGAGCAGCGTCAGAACCCAAATGAAATTCCAGCAAACTTCTATTAAACAGTGGAGTCTGGAGGTATTCAGACACCCCAGCCAAGCGAATTTTTTTCACATGTTGATTGTATACCGACATAGGCTAACAAAAAACCTTTGAAAAAGGGTAAGGCTGCAAAACCAGCTGCTTAAGATGTGAAAGATGCCATAAATCAACACCATCAGGGCAAAACTTGCGCCATTTGCAATTTAGAAACTAAAATCATATTCTATCTATAGCATTTTTGAGATATCTACAGAGCTTGGCACCAGAACCGAAGCATTAAAATCTATTTCAGAGCTGTTGCGTGAGTATAGGGAGGATTCTCTAGCAATAGCAAGATATCACCATGTGCTAGCGCAGGAAGTGGAACAAGAAACACTCATCCATAGACTTCAAAGATAGCCTGCAAACCACAAGAAAGTATTAGCTTTCACACTGCATATTGGTGGTGCTCTCCAGAGCAGTCAGAATCAGCCTCCCCATTTCATTCTCATTTTTCCTGAGCTGTGCTCAAGACCTCCTCACAGCTCTCTCACTGTACTCCAGCCCCTTTAAGCAAGACTGCCACCATTTCTCTCTCTCACCTGTCCTGTCTCCAGTTCTATCATATTCTTCCTCTTGGCTGTCATCCAAATTTGTGCCACAAGGCTTTTCTTTTCCCTTGCCTGCCTCACCTCCCTGAGACTATGTCTACACGAGGAAGTAAGAGATCTGTAGGGTGAATCAGACCTGAAGTCCACGCTATGCACATTTTATATCTATGCTTCACTATTGAAGCAAGTATGCAACTCCAAATAAAGTCATATACTTCCTGATGTGAAATCTGTAATCTTCTCTTCACTTGAGTTTTCTGTAATATGAAGCAGTCTTTTACCATGATGTGCTTTTAACTAGAAAGCACACCACTAGCAAGTTACACTGAAATAAATTATGTCCCAATGAATCTTTTTGAAATGCATTTTACTATTTGTCCTTTAGGTTTTTTGCTTTATTAAAAGCACAGCAAGATATTTGCCACTCCTAAAGTTGAGAACAGCCTGGGAAAAACACCAGCTTTGATTTTATTTTATGTTTTTATGTGAGTAACATGTCTAAGGTGACAAATGATTTAAAAAAAAAAACCCAGTAAAGGTTTTAAAGTGTCATACAGGGAAAATGCCATTTTATTTTCTAATAGAATATTTACATGCATGAAAAAGTAGGTCAGTATTAGCTTATGATTTCAGCTCAATTTCATTCTTAGATATGTCTGTCATTGGTAATGTGTCTCCTTTTGTGTCCCTGTCAGATCTTTCCCATTCCAGCCTTATCAGAAAAAAATCCCTCTTTTCCCACTCTTCAATTCAGTTTAATCATTTTTTCCTCACTGTCTACTTCCATCTTCTTGCTCACTCTCTAGTAGCCCTCATATCTCCACAGCAACCCTGCTTTTTCATTTCCTATGCAAGTTCCCCAACAAAAGATTGTGCAGGAAAATAGGCGCATTACAGATTAAGGAGGTTACCACTGTTATCTCTGACTGTTATGTTTCAGAAAATACATACTAAAGAAAGTAGAAATCTCACCTCCCTATATCATGAGGGAGGTTCACATGTGAAGTCTTGAGAAAGTCTGGGTTAGAATTTTCATATATCATTTTATATGTGTATAATTTAAAGCTTGATATGCTCAAATAGCTGTAAGGCTTTACTATTTATATTCTAAATAGCAGTATTGATTGTTCAAGAGGTTTTGATTTCTAAACCTAATAGGAGTGAAATAAGATTGATGCTGTATTTTCTTTACTACACATCTGCAGATGTATATGGATGGACATATGTATCTGTATGATCTGTCCATCTTATCTTAAGACACTCAGTGGTTATATACTTGTGTTACATTACCCCCAAATCGTGTTTTCAAGTAGAAAATCTGAAAATAATACTCATTTTCTCCAACACGTGTGGCTTTTTTCCTACTTTATGTCTGTGTGATTAAATAAATCAGGCACTACACTGCAATATTGATTACCAGGAAGCTGGAAGTGTGGAAGAGATGTTTATACCAACTTGCAACACCTATAAGGCAGAGGAGGCCCTTCCATTTTGTGTCACGTAAATATAACTTTCAGTTAATAATTCTGATAATTTTCATTGAAAATCATGATGAACATAGACTATTTGCACATTTTGCAAAGGTTAGCACATTTATTTATGGATTTTCCAGAGGATAAAAACACCCATGTCCTATTTTGACACTTGGGCAACTTGTCAATATCACTTCAACAATATTTTTCAGAACCAAGTAAAATGAGTTCAAATGGGAAAAAAAACTTAGATGTAGTCACCTAAGCGTTGCTCAGCCCATTCTCCCACTACAGACCGCTGCAGAAAGGTGAAAAGAATGTTTGACAGAGCTTACCAGTGTCCAAAATCCACACCTTTCTCTAATTATGTTTCAACAGTGGTGAGACTTACCACTCAGACCTCCAAAAGATTTTGAATGAGGGTGTTTTACTGCTGCTCAGCTACTTCGTATTTTTATATACATGTGTACACACACACACACGTATACATATATACATACACACACTCACTCCTTTGTTCCCACCTTTCTCCCATACATTTCTTAAAACAAAACAACCCCACTTCCCAAATCCATTGAAAAGTACTTGAGTATAACTTAAAGGTTATATGGTTACACACTCAAGAGTCAGGAGGCACATCAAAGTGAAAGCTGAACTGTTAGATTTACAGTAGTGGCTATCTCATCATTGCTCTTTGTGGTCCCATACAGATACAACAGAACTGATACCTTCCAGTTGACTAAAGGCATAGAAATAATTATCCACTTCTAAATCTACGTAGTTTTAAAATCTTTTTACATGAAAATTAAGATATTAAATTTTAAATTAATAGATTAAGAAAATTGCAAGATTAACAGTTTGCCAAGGAACTCCAGGTCATTGGTGATATCCAAGGTACCTAAAGGAACTGGGTGGGGGAATAAAGATTCTTGCTCTTTCACAGATGATAATTCTATATAAATAGACTATGATGAACGTTGGTTATGAAATGAGTGAGATTTTAATGCAACTCTCAGCAATGAAACTGAAAACAGTTAAATAGCAGTTCTAATGTTACTGAAGCATAACTTAAGTAATTAGGTAAGGCATAAAAATGCTACTTCAAATTTATGATAGACACAGCTCACATCTATAGGAATATTCTTTTGGGATCTTTTTTTCCAGTTCTGTTTCTTGGACAAGGATAAGCATAAGAACAATTAATTATTTTTTGCTTCTTTGTTCTGCAGTGATAAGCCAGACTGTCAACTGCTTATTGCACCACTTGTTCAGAGCACGGAATGTGCAAGATTTTAGGTCTTAACCCCGCTAAAGCAGCCTTTACTTCCATTCCATCTGCTGTGGACGTGGAGGTAGAACAGTTTCTGTTAATATTTTAAAAGACCATTTTCAGAAGGCAGATGTCATTTTAATGGCTTTTTTTATGGGTTGAGTTTTCTCCTGACTCACTTGCATCTCATCATTTCGCTGTTTATGTGTTGGTTAAAGTATCTTTGATACAATCAGGTTAGAAATGCTGAATATTTATGCCTATATATTGTATACAGAAAAAAAGGCATGGACTACTACTAAAACCAAAATGCTTTACTGACAGGCCAAGATTTTTCAGCTTTGATACCAATTTAATCAGCAACATGATTTTCCTTGTTTTCCAAAGGAGTAAGAATACAGAAGTACAAAACAGGAAACATACAGTAAAGCTCAGGCCATAGTATGACATACTGACATACATTTATCAATATAAACATTACTGTAAACACATCAAGAGAATTTATCTACTGACAAGTTTTACCCAGCTGCTGCAATAACTGCCTGCAGCAATGCTAACATGGTATCTCAACAGACCTGGCACATTAAGTGGGGACAGTCAAAGTAAATTGGAAGATCTCCAAAGCCTAGAGTTTGGCCTGAAGGTGATTTATTAAGCATATTTATTTGGCCTGAAGATGATTTATTAAGATTTATTATTTCCTCTGGGGCAACACAAAACCACTGACTGAGGTGCTATCTTCAAACTTATTCTTTATAAAGAGCTCAGGGGTTTCTAGTGATTCCATGGCTGTTTCCTAGAGGCAAAGAGTGTTTATATACAAGGGAAGCAACTCAAAAGAAAACTGGCAAAAACATCAGTTACCACATCAACTTTAACAAAGGTATATAAATCAAGAGCATTCATAAGAAAAAGGAAATTACATTTCTTAGGCTTCAGAAGAAAAAGGCAGATTACATTTTATCTGGCACAAAAAAGGGAAAAAGACACTCAGAACTGCAAACAGAGGAGTAACATGCTAGACCTTCAGGCTACTTTGAGGTAACAGCATCAGACAGTCTAGGAGCATTGGGCATGTCGTTTTGCTTAGCCTTCAAGGCCAAAGTTTTCCTTGGGATTCTTGGAAGAGAAGCACTACAGTGAAAATGAATTGTTATTAAATATAATTTGGAATTGTTATACTGCTTTATGATTCTTTTTGGTGACCATGTTTTCCACCTCTGTAATCAAGCACTTCTTATTTTGTTAGAAACTTGTTGTGTTTTAAAACTAGGAAAGGTTAAGGTTACAGGTGAGTAGAGATAAAGCTAACTAATAAGGATAGACGTTTTTGTTGGTTGGTGGTTTTTTGTTTTGTTTTGGATGTTGTTGGGGTTTTTTGGTTTGGTTTGGTTGGTTTTTGTTTGTGGAGGGGGGCAGGGGTAAGTCTTTGTAAATCCCATTGAACTGTTCATACACAAACCTGAGACAAAATTGAAAGACCAAGGTATTGGGGTAAGCCTTCTTTTGAACCCTAGATGTCAGCATCAGGTGACAGATTTTGAGGAAAAGCCCTTCCTATCTGGCAGACACAGACCAGCAACTCTCTGGCAAGAAGCAGATGGCAGAAATACAGCTGAATGCTCTGAACATTCACCAAGATCATCATGCTAATCAAAAAGGGAAGCACAGAATAGCCAAATGAAAGCACAGAAGTGACTCTATTAATGCTCAAATCTGCTACAAGATATAAATCAAGCAAAATTGAAGTGGGAAGAACCACTCTCTTTTCACAAATTGCTTCCAAAATTATCTTGCTTCTCATGCAGGTTTGCCTACTCTAGTAAGTGCTTGGCAACTATCAGACATGAAGTCTCACTTCTTAGCTGTCTTCTCAGGACATGTAGGATTAATCACTTAGTCTTTGAAAACAATCTGATCAGAGAGAACAACTAAGTAGGATTAAGAGATATTGGAAAGAAGGCAGTTAATCCAAAGGCAATTTCTAGCTTTATTGTCTTCTGAGTTTAAAAGTGAGTCATAAACTAACACCATTTCAGACTGAAGGAAGGAGATACAGGGATATCCTGTCCCATGTAATTTGTCTGTCCAAGCAGGTTATCTTTGCCCCTTAATATTTCTAAACTCCATGTGTATACAGATCCAACCAGTGGAAACTTTAGATTAGGGCTTAGCTTTCAGTTCTGAAGGCTGGATTTAAACAAGCATATGTAGGAAACAGCATCTTAATCATACAGTAATAATAATGCAAAGGCAGTAGCCATCTATCCTTCCAGGGTTATACAACTGGGATCTGCATAGTAGTAGTTATAAAAGCACTTGGAATGAGCATATCCCACTGTGAATGGCTGCAGTTGTAGATTGCGTATGTTATTTTAGTTATGACTGGTTAATTTTCAGACAGTTTTATCAGCTATGATAAAATGCTGTCATATTCAATCATACAGTAGTCTCTCATATTCAATCATACAGTAGTCTCCCATATTCCTCTGGGTTCTCAATTCTACTCTTACTCTGAGAGGTACTTTGGCACCTAAATCAATATTGACTTCAAGAGTTGCCTGTAACATGCATCTAGAAATCAGAGAATTTGTTCTTCAACATTTGAAAATGCAGCTGTCATGTTCTTCACTTTGGTATCAATGAAAACAATTACCGAATTCCCCAAACAATACACATACAGGGGAAAATGAACAACATTGAAATTACTGCTATTATATCACTACTGTATTTGCAAAAAAACCAACCCATTGAGTTGTTGTCCATTGGACAATGCAATTAGGATAGTTTTATGTTATTTTTCCTTTAATTTTGTAATTATGGGGTTAGTTGAAAATTTTCATATGCAAACTTTTTTTTTTAAATGAAGAATAACTTTTCTTTAATTTCTCAGACAAATGTAGTACTAAGAAAAGTTACCTTCAGAATTTTCTAGAGTGGCAAACTTCAGTTCAAGTATAAAGTTTCTTTCTAACACTGAAACATATTACTTTCTTTCTAACATTGAAGCATATTAGATTCTAAGTAGAAGACCCCTGGACAATAGGAGAGAGCAAACTCTCAGCAACAAAACCAAATCCTTAGAGGGGAAAAAAAAAAAAAAATCACAGAGAACAGTCAAACAATGAGACACATTGCCCAGGGAGGTTGCACAATTTGTGTCCTTGGATATATTCAAAACTCCATTGAACAAACTGAGATGGTTGGGCCTGCTTTGAGCAGGGTGTGGGACTAAAAGAGCTTCAGAGACCCCTTGCAACCTAAAATATTCTGCACTTGTATAGATTCTATTTCCACTAACTCTATGCAAGTAATTTTCCCCAAATCACTCCATTAAGAGAAGAAAGACAAAATAATTGGAGAACTGAGCAGAGAAGCACAGGAGGAATGAACTGGTTGCTCAGAGGTAATTGCTTAATTATTATCAGAACCAGAACCACCAGATAAGAAGCGTTGACAGTAAAGACAGTAAATTAGGCTGTTTATTCAGTAGTATTTCTAGTGAGAATTTACTACTATGTTCTTGGTAGAATTAAGTCTAAAGCGAGATTGAAAGGCAAAGAATGAAATTCACAGAAGCAAAGCAGAAAGCACCGCAGGGGAAGAAGTACAGGGAGAGACATACAGAGTAGTTAAGATTCAAAGTTCTTCTCAGATTATATGAAATCATGATGCGTTTTGTGTTAGAGACAAGCGGCGGGAACAAAGCTAGTGGAAAGAAACTGAAGTTAAATTAAGACAGGAACCAGTATGGCACAATAGTGAACTGGCGGAAGAAGGAAACATACAGTCAGTGTGTGGGGTGCATATGTGATGGAAGAATAAATTTATTGGAGATGGCAGTGAGTAGTGACAGACTGCAAAAGAGATTAAACCAAAGACCTCCTTATGCGTATCAGTTTTGCTGCTAAAGTAGATCATATTCATTGAATCAATAAGCCAAAGTGATACCAAAGAATAAATAAAATCCACTAGTTGAGAGAATACAATTTGCATCAGTTAAGAAAACATTTACTTAACTGAATAGGTTATAGTACATTATAATAACTGTATAATAAGTTGTTTCATTCCATATTGGAGCACCTTGATATCTTGTTTTGCACTTGAAGGGTTTTTTGCATGCTTTATAGATAATGACCCAAATGGCTACAAAAATTCTTCTAGCTATACCTTCCAGCACCCTCTAGTAGAATGAAATGCCTATTAGTTGACAGAAGAATTGGAAACAGTTTTAGAGAATGAGGCAGGTCATTAGACCAAAAAATGATAAATTAGATTTTTGAGCAATTGGCAATGGTCTAGGCAATATGCTGTGTGTGCATGTTTTGGATGACAGAAACCAGATGTGTGGTATCAGAGCTTATAGCAGCCTCTGTCCAGGCTCCTCATAATCACAAGGTATGCTTCCCTCTTCCTCACCATTCCTTATTCACTCCTACCTATAGTAGGGTTTAATTAGTGAAACTATCCGCTCAGTCATCAGGCCTCTATGGTCTGAATTAGTTTTCTGAGTTCCTTACCACTACATGTGACTTTGAATTAATGTCACGTGTTGCAAGTTAGACTTTCCACAAAGTTTTTTATGTTGTCTTTATTTTAATATTTAAAAATGCTTCTCCAGAACCTCAGAAAAAGTTCCAATACTTAATTTTTCCATCTTTAGTAACAACCACCACAAATGTCTGTGCTGAATAAAATTCAGACCACTTTCCAACAGAAAAATACTTCAGCAAGATGAAGAAAATATTGCTGTGGGATGTATTAATTGGTACCAGCTCTGTTCATCATATACATTATAGACCAAGGGCAGACTCACTTATTCCAGATTTAGTCATGAGTTTGCCACTAATAAGTGTCTCTGAAAACACTGAGAAAAATAAATGATACTTTGGTTAGAGCCACACTTTCTATCAGAAAGGGCTGCTAGCACTTTCTATTTTTCATGTTTTCTTCCTTCTAATGACAGAAGGAATAGAAAAATTGATACCAGTTACAACAGTAGTCTTTGTGTTTGCCATGTAGTGGAGCTATTTAACACCTTCCCGCCTACACCAAGGAAGAATGCATAATCAATATTGTAATAGTCTTGACTGCTCTTCATAAAGTGCCCCTGGTGTTACAGACACTAATCATGAACAATCCTATTAGATTTAACGTAAGAAAATGAAGTTCATGATAACAGGCATCTGCCTGACACTTTTAAGTGCATGGGATTTTTTTAAGAGCACTGGGCCTTCATGGGTTTTTACAACTGTAACACATTACTAATATGCATGAACATCCTCCCCACCCCCTCACATCCCACTGACTCCTCATATCTATTATCTCATAGAAGAGGTGTACTCAAGATTTTCCATACAGCCTTTTTTGCAACTTTGGTGTGTACTCTTCAACACACAGAATTTGAATTTGGGAAAGACAAACCTCAGTTGACGTAATACAGCACAGCTCTGCACCCTTAAATGGAGCAGACATTTACACCAGACAAATATCTTCTAGGTCGCTCATTTCCTGAGGATGCATACAGCTATTTTCTTTTTATTACCTGTTTTTCAGTCAGTGTTAAGAATATGACAGTCTAAATTTAGGATCATCTCAGCCACAGGAACTGCACAGATATGTTAATAAAAATTGCCATTTTTTCTTTTTTGTCATGCTAGCCTGAACAGATAAGCAACACAGTCTTTGGAGGGAGAGAAATTAGGGGATTAGTTCTGTAATCCTTTGTAGAATATTGTTGCTCAGCAACTTCTTTGTGAATCAAGGAAGGTGACCCTGCTATCATCACAGCTCATCACATTTCACTTAATGAGAACTCAAGAGGGCACTGGTGAGAAATATGGTATAGAGGGATAACTGGAATGAATTTGATGATACTACATTACAAATTGTACCTAGTGTTATTCAATTAGTTTGATATGTTGAAGTCTCAGAGGAAAAACTAAGCAAGGCAAGATTTATAGGGAGAAGAGACTTCTCTCTCAACTAACATTGTTCAATATACACAAGCAAACTTTCAGGTCAGAAGGACTATGTCAGATAGCTTCTCCCTTTCCTCCAAACCACATCAGCTGGTCTAGCACTCTTCCTGAAAGCTAATCCTTTCCTCTTACATCACAATAGCCACAGCATCACTGCAGCAACTGAAGGGAGAGTTGCTAAAAATATATACGATTGATTCATTCATTCAGTAAGACTAATTCACAAAAAGTAGTTAGTAAAAAAAGCGACTGCCACACACCCCTCCACATCCTCCCATAGAGAGATAGAGAGTGCACACACTCATCTGGCACTTTAACCATCAGTAGAAGAGAGGTATTTTAACTGATATAATTGTAAAAGACATTCATTTAATGTAAACTAAACAGCAACAATAAGTGTAGAAATGGTTGTCTTCTACCTTATCAATATTTGTTTCTAGTCTCCTGTGTACAGTAGGTATAAGGCATTTTTCAATTTTAAAAATGTCTCCACTAAAATTTAACAAAGTATTTAAAACAAAAAACACATTTTTGGCATTGCAATTAGTTAAAAAAATGTTTTTCTCTAGCCCAAGAAAGCATTACATTCCAGTCTTCAGAATGCTGTATGTGACACATGACACAAGTTCACATATCTCAGAAGTCACTCCTGTTAGTTCCAACAGAACAGAGAAGGAAAACATGGTTAAAAAGCTTCCGTGACCCTTGGAAAAGTGATTTACTAGGGGTAGGGGGTTTTTGCATAGTAATACAGGGTCTCAGTCAGTTCAGCTGTAACTTTTCATAGCGACTTTCTTACTAAAAAAAGATCTATTTAACTGGAAATTACTTGTAAGAGCGATTTAATTTTGTCTACTGAATACTAAGGTTTTTTGCAACATGGGCATTTTCAGAATGTTTGTTCTGCTACCAAACTTGCTTATTTGAGGAAAAAGCTGAGATCAAGTTTTATTTCTCTAATCTCACACACATTAACATATCCCCCCAAAGTTATTATTTTTATGTCTCATCTCTTAGGCATAGAAGTTAAAGTGTCTTAGGCTAGTCTTCCTAACTTGACTACAGACTCTTGAAGAGCAAATTTGACTGCTGTCTTCATATACTAGAACTTAGGTGTCATGGTTTTGATGCTACGTGATCAAACAACATCATGTCCATCTATCATACTCAAATATTTATTTTGGTTTCACAGGCATAATTAGCTGGAGACTAAAAACTTTAATAGTCAAATAAAATTTTTTGTATATTAAGTTATTTTCCATATGGGACCTCAAATACTGAATCATATTGCATCAAGTATGACATTCCATGATCCTTTTGTTCTTTTTTTTTCCCCTCCAATAAATGTAGAAAACCAATTTTTCTTGCCCCCAAAAACCCAATGTCACTGTCTAAATATTTATCAAGCCTAATAGGCTGGACTGAATTTTGAGCAGAAGATGATTTTGGCCCTCATGGTACAAGGGTGGCTTCCTGCAGCCACCAGCTGCAGTTCTGAAAGCACTTGAAAGGTGTTGCTCTTTTTTAATAGCAGCTTGTGTGATAAATATGCCAATTAATAGCAGAAACCTGCAAGCAAATCTTCAAACTGATGCCACGCATAACCTGTAATTGCTTAATAGTACTTTGGCTCAATTCAGATAAGACTCTCTGAAGTCTTTTTCCCCCAGTCACAAGAACTTTGTAGTACAGTGTTTTGGTTTGAACAGACTGACTGGAGGGCCACAAGTGCCCTCCTCTGGATATCTGATGCTACTCCAGTTTCTTCAAGGAATAGCACAGATGACTGACTCCTGACTAGGTGTCTAAAACACCCTGTGCTGGAGTGCTTTGCATTATATATCCCTTGTGTGAAAATGAAAAGATTTATTGAATTGTAAGCTTGCTTGTGCAAGCTACACAGACTAAAGAGCATCAGCAAAATAATTTAAGAAAATACCCAGCATGTAATTTAGCAGAGCTTTAGTGTCATTTACAGATAATTTCTCTGTGAGCATGTTTCTTAACTAACTGAGCACAGAAAATTGATCTTTAATCCTATCATTTTCAAGCAGGATTTAGATTATAATACACCTCCTCCTTTTTCCTCAAAGCCTGAAAAAGAGGTTTCCAATTGTTTGTCTTATAATATCAATAAGAATAATCTATACATGAAGGAAACCATTAGAATGTCAAAACCCAAACATTAGTATAGCTTATACCTAGCTACCAATCCACAACGAGATAGATAAAGGTTCCTGATTCCCAGCTGTGCTGGGAGGGTTCACAGCTCTGAAATGTGTCAAAGCATATCTATAAATCAGTATGTGCCTAAATATGGATTTAAGATGTTTACTATAAATTTAGGTATCTGCATTTGACAATCCAGGCATATACATTCACATACATTAAAGATTAAAATGAGTGCTGTGCATTTGCATGTTAATGATTACATAGCTATCTGAAGGAACATTGTAGACGTGGTTTTATACTGTAATCAGAGGCATATGGAAAGTTATGCACAAAATGGAAGCAAAATTGAGAAAGTTTTAACCTGAAGCATTGATCGTATTCCACTTCAGCTATCTAAGAAACAGTCAGCTTTCTGTTTTGACATATAAGCTGAGAACAACCAGGATGTTCACGTGAGCTCTGACCAAGTTACCTCTCATACTCCATGCAGCTTGTGTCTTTTAGTAGATGAAATGATATGGGGGAAAATAAGTTACAAGACCCAGGAATTCTGCATTTTATTTTGTTCAGCATTAAGTACCTATTATTCAGATCCAGCACATGCAGTGCAGCAACCCTTCCGAGAACCACTTGTTAGAAAAAACCATCATCTGTTTCCAATTTATAGAATAAAGGCAGACTTTAACCTTCTCAGTTTAAGAAGGGAGCATCCAAAGACAAAAAGCAAAGGGTGGAAATCAAACTTTGAATTTGACAGTGTCCCAGAGAAGTGTGATTACTCTCATGTGTTTCGCAATTTTTCTTCTCAGCTGATAAGAGCATGTCTTTCTTCATGGTGAGAGTCTGGAAATCAACACACAAACAGAAAAGAGGTTTTTTCCATCATCACTACTAAGTGATGTGGGGAAGCCATCCAGCTTTACTGTGCTCTGTCTCATAGTTTGGTGCCTTGAGATTTCAAGTCTTGAAACTCCATTGCACAGTAGGATAAACACTTAAAGTCTTATACTTAAACATCTTTACATGCTTCTGCCTAGAATTTATTTTCTCACTTTCTGGAAGACAGAGCAGCTTTTGTAGCTCTCAGACCTACTGCTAATCTAAGTCACTATGGGTTTGTAGGTAGGAAACTGAGTCAGGAGAAAAGGAAAGATCCAGCCACCTGAGAGGTAACTTTCAGCTTGAACTGTAAATTGTTCTAGAAAATTCTGGCCCCCAGCACAAAACATTGCATTAAGCAGTCATGCCATGCAAAAAGTAAACAGAAGTAGCAACAGAGGTGGTATGAAAGACATACTGGTCATTTGTTGCAGGCTGGTTTTGGAACGTTAAACAAAATTAATCGGATGACCTGCAAAGGAACAAAATACTAGAGCAAAAAGTTCAAAGCGGCATTCAGAGTCTATAGCCCAGGTCTGCAGCTTTTTTTCTATGAAAATTTGCTGATAAATGTGAATTTCTGATTCACTCCTTAGAGAAGTATTTCCTGTCTGAGTCTGAAAGTCCACGCAAATGGACTCAAATAATACACCATTCTTTTCTTTTCCTCTGCTCGTGTTGGCAATACCAGTTTATGTTGCTGTCTGTAGGTGAGTGGAAAATACAAAGTTCAGATGATGCCAGAAAGCAAAGAAAAACTAGCCATTGTGGACATGATGGCAAACGTGGAAATGCCAACCTGCATCCATGTGCGAACACTAGAGAGAACACCAAGGCACTCGCCATCTTCCTCTTGCCTAGCACACAAACCTACTTGCACATGTACTGGCATCTACTGATCAGGACTTGCACACAATGATTTTCTTGTTATCCCAACATTAGGCATTCTTTTAATACAAGAAGTCCACAGTTATCTATGCTATAATAATTTTTCACCACATATGCAAGTTTGCAGCCTCTCAGATCAAATAGCTTGCTCATATTTTTAACCTCTCTAGATCTCTGAACTGACTTCATTGGTCTGTATTCCTTCTTAGTACATCTTTATCTGAGGAAACTCATTAACATGCTGGTTACACCATTTGCTAATCACTAATGAAAATGTTAAATTAGATCAGACATAAAATTGATCTCTGTGACACCTCACTACACTCTTCTCGCCCTTCACATCCCAGCTCAATATGCTGTTGCTTATCATTGTCTTTTGTTTACAGTCTTTTGGACAGTTCTCACCCCCTCTGTTAATTCAAGGCAATTTCCATTAATTTTTAAATGAGACTTTGCAAACCACTATTGCAACCTTCTATCACAAATACTTCATTAAATCTACATACATTAAGCTTCCTGTATTCTTACATTCCTTTTGTCAGATTTATTAGATTTATTAGATGATTTAAAAACGTGTGCCTGATATTCTTTGGTTTTCCCCTATCCTATTGCTCAGTAAGCTTTAAGTGTTTGCAAAAGCAATATTTCTTTCAGTATATTACTAAGACCTAAAGTTAGGACTCTTGCACAGTGCTGTAATTTTCAGGATCATGCTTTCAATCAGCAGCGTATTTATCTTATCTCAGTGGCAGCTTCTCAGTTCTCCGTGGCTTTTCATAAATCACTACAGGTGGTGTGGTCACCATCCTTTGGATCTTGGCATGCATATGCTTAGCACAGCCAATCTGTACTTCCCCCCCCCCCGGAATATTTTCTTACCAGTTCTGATTTGCTTCCTTTCTACACCCTTCCTTAGACAAAAAAACTGTATTGGAAATAGCCTTTATTTATCGTGGAATGTGCTAAGCCCTTTCATTTCTGTTTCTTATCTTTCACTATGCTGCAGTTAATAGCAATAGTAATACATTTCCTTTCTTTCTATGGTGACAAACAAAAAATTACTGGTTTTATACATGGTTGCTTAAACATCACTTAAAAATCCACCGATACACAGCACAAATCATGCAGCACAACTCTAAAGAGAAGGCTTTTTTCTGGCCCATTTTTTTAAACAAAGAGCAACTACATTTTCAGAAAGGTTTCTGAATGACTAGAATTATTTTATAAATCCTTTAAGAAATGTTAATCAAACATCTGAGGAAAAATATATTTCTTTTAACTATATAATAAATATCAACTACACGTAACCAATACTTTGATACCAAGCTGACATTATTTGTTATTTTGGAATTGGCCACAGTGATTAATTTTGCAGTGTGCAGAAAAAGTAGCTCTTGTGCAACAAAGACCATACACATCCTTAAATAAAAATTAATTGCAGCTAGATCTGTTTTATTTGTGAGCTTTCAGGGAATAGTATTAAGTCCCTGACACTGTAGAACTGATCCATTAGACAATATGCAAGCAATTCTGTAGCAAGCATGCCTTTGAAAGGCAGAACTCCGGAAAAAGGTATATCTTTTATGTATCCAGGTATCCAGCAAATGTCATGTCAAAAAGAACTTAAGTCAGTGGATCTTTCTATGGACTATAGTTACCATTTAGTAATTCACAAAATGCTACTAACGATAGGATTTAAAGCAGATCCATACAAGAAAATTAATTCATGCTCTGTGTTATAACTATACAAGACAAAAACGAACAAACATATTTTGTTTCCTATATACAGCAAAACCACCAAAACCAAAGAGAGGAAAAGCCTGAATCTAGAAGAATTATTTTCAAAATCATTTTTTATACTGTGAATAACAGTAATTTTTATTTTAACTACCTAAAATCTAGATGTTTAGTCCAAGATGGTAATTTGGCTAACTTTCTGCTCAAGAGAAATTCATTCTTAGCTGGCTGGGGGAGAGAATGATGGCAGGTACCCAAATGCAAGCAGCTCATGTCATTTCAGCTCTCTGTACAAGGCTGTCACATAGGACGGGACCATGGGAAAGTCTGCACTCTCCTGGAGTGATAGATGGAGCCATACAAGCAGCTCCAGGACATTAAGAACAGCAATAGACATTTGTGTATCAAAAGCAGATAGTAGAAGGCGAACTCAAACTAGATGCCTTTCTTTTAGATGGCTACAGATAGGTGGAAGTCATTTTATTCCATGTATGTTACTTCATATAAGCAAAACAGAAAGGGAACCTAACACAAGTTTGAAGACAGATGCAGGAATAGCTGGAATGTAATTTTGAATGTGAAGGTGTGTGGAAATTTGCAGAAAGCATAGGGTATTGTTGCACAGAAGTCTTGTTTTAGGGTGCCTAGGAGTAGACTAAAAACTACCCTCTGGCAACATGCTTCAAAGTACTGAAATAGTGCAAACTCTCTTGTCTAAAACTCTGGTCTAATTCTAGACATTTCCTCCAGTCTTTTGAACCCAGTTTAGCTTTGGAAACTTAGCTTGAATTTGGTGATAATTTTAAACTATTAAAAGGAAATTATGTGTTTGAATGGGAGTTCTTATTAAAGGACCTTTTCTCTAGGGAAGCTTACACATGAGTAGAGAAGCTACCATTAGATTAATGGAATGTAAATTCTATCTATTTACATTTCTGAATTCCTTTTTCTTACGTTTTAATTAAATTCTTTTTCTCTAATTTTTGCTTTCATTATGATCACAATTTGACATGCAGCTGGCAATAGCTGATTTTCATTTTAAGCTGTTTATGATCTCACCCCCAACTGTTATCTGTTACTTGCACTTCCTGTGATCTCTTTGGAGCAAGGAACAAGTATTCCTATCTTTCCAGGCAGCACCAGGAGTATTGTGGAAGCTACCAAAGTACACACTAATAGTGACAAGAGTAATAACTTAATCTGAGCCATTTTCTCTTATCTGCTCTTCAGAATCAGTTCACCCATCTAAGATTAGCACTTTACTAACATCCACCAATGAGCTGCCAAAATATTTAACTTAAAAATTGACAAACATGTCTTGGCTGCACACACTTAAGTATTAAAAATCTGGAAAGCAAGCTGTATGCTGCCTATGTGCATTTTATATATACACAGACATGAAGCCTCATTACGTGCATTATTATCAGTCTAAAAGCATTTCTCACACTCAATAAAGTTTTGGCCAGGAAAATCAGTATCACATAAAAGCAGTCACCTTTATTCACACATAAAAGATTTCAAATAAGAGATGGCATCAAAAGACCTGAAACTTTCAACATAGTCAATAACAAGCAACATTAGGAAGAGACAGAAATCTCTCTATGTCCAAAAAAATAGCCAAAATGATACTTTTTTGAATTACCAGACACAGAGTGTGAGAGACTACTGTGAAGCAATATAATTCTTCACTGTATAGAGTACTTGAATAGAGAAACAGTAAAACTTAGACCCACACTGGAGACTCAGTGCCCAAGGAAATTTTTTTTTTTTAAAGTGCACTAGAAGAGCTTTTCAGTTTTGTTAATCTTACAATTTACTACCAGTTGTATCTGAATACTAGATAAAGGCCCAGTATAGTGAAGAAGAATATGTAATTATGAAATTAGAAAGTTATTTTGCTTACAAACTGAAGTGGCACAGACAACTACAATTGCAGTGTTCTGTCTTTTTGTGTGTTTGACACTAAAGCCTTAAACTCCTTACGTTAGAACAATATTTTTCATGCGTTTAATAGAAATATACATGCATGTGAGCATAAGAAGCCCAATTTGCTACACAAACAATGTAACATTTATTTATTATAATTGTTCCCCAAACTAAAAAGGCTACAACTAGGTACAAGAATAGAAGACCATGGGTATGCTCACACAGAATCAGGAATCCATGCCTATTGCTGCAGTGGAGAGTTTTGGGGTTTTTTTCTCAAAAAAAAAAAAAAAAAATCTTTTACACAGAAATTCCAGTTACAAATTCAGCCTGTCTGCAGAACATAGTAGGTGCCAGTAACTAGCATCCTTAAGGCATGACAGTGAAAACAGAAGCAATTCAGTCAGGGTAGAATCCACAGTCTCAAAACTTTGGTAAAATTCCCAGGGTGAGTTTGGGCCCTTTGCCATGTTAGGTTACGTTTCACACTCATGCTATTCTGTTATGCAAATATCAACATTTACCAAGGCCTTCTTCAGGTACCAATCTTTAGCAAAACAAAAAAAATATTCTGAAAAACAGACTAAGACATACCTCTTCAGCTTAACACATGGAAAGACCAAGTCTGTTGAGAAAGAGTCTGCAGAGCTACTGTAAAGAAAAACCCTGCTTACAAACCTCCTGGGGATCTCATCAGGTACCAGTAAGCAGATATTTAAGGGGATCAAGAGAAAAAAAAAAATTTGTTTTTTTAAGAAGCCTCTGATAAGTTTTTACATCAGAGATTAGCAGAAAAAACATTACCACTGGATTTAATAAAGAGTTTGAGATATAAAACGAGTTAAAAAGCAGGAAGCAAACAGCAGGACTTAATGGCCACTTTTCCATGACCATGGAGATGAGTCAGAAGGACAGCCCACCATGAATCACTGCTGGGACTGGTTTTATTCAACATCAATAACTTGTAGGAGGTGGTTTACAGGGTGAGCACACAGTAGGCAGATCATACTAAGCTCTTCACTTTAGCAGTAAGAAATGGGGGAGGGATAAAAGCAGGATCTCTAAAGATAACCCTGGGGGCAGCACACCCATTTTAGGGATGGTGTGCTAGTGAGGTCCTTCATTCTGCAGTCTCAGTGGAGCTAGGGGAGGAAGATCTATGCGGCAGCAAAGATGCAAGGGTTATTGATGTGTTAGAAACCACAGAAGCGCTTGAGAAAGTTCAAATAGGAATTAGGGCTTCACCCCCCAAAAAGGTGGCAGGATCAATAGCCCAACTGAAGTCTATTTACACCAATGCACGTAACATGGGCAACAAACAGAAGGATCCCGAAGCCACTGTGCAGCAGAAAAACTATGATATAGTTGCCATCACAGAAACATGGTGGGATGACTTGCACAACTAGAGTGCTGCAATGGATGGTGATAAATGCTTCAGAAGAGATATAGAAGGAAGGAGAGGTGGTGGGGTAGCCCTGCATGTTGGGGAGGATTTTAATTGTCTAGAGCTTAATGATGGTGATGATAGGGTTGAGTGTTTATGCGTAAGAATCAGGGGGGAGGCCAACAAGGCAGATATCATGGTGGGAGTTTGTTATAGACCACCCAACCAGGATGAAGAGGCAGATGAAATATTCTGTAAGCATCTGGGAGAAGTCTAACAATCACTACCTCTTGTTCTCATGGGGGACTTCAACTTACCAGATGTCTGCTGGAAATACAATACAGCAGAGAAGAAACAGTCTGGGAGGTTCCTAGAGTGTGTGGAAGATAACCATCTGACACAGTTGGTGACAGAGCCAACTAGGGAAGGCGCCCCACTGAACCTGTTGCTCACGAACAAAGGAGGTGATGGATGGAGGCTGTCTTGGGCATAGTGGTCACAAAAATAGAGTTTTCGATTCTTGGAGAAGTAAGGAGGGGGGTCAGCAGAACTTCTATCTTAGACTTCCAGAAGGCAGACTTTGGCCTGTTCAGGAGCCTGGTTGACGCAGTCCCTTAGGAGGCAGTTCTGAAGGGCAAAGGAGTCCAGGAAGGCTGGACATTCTTCAAGAAGGAAATCTTAAGAGCACAGTAACAGGCTGTCCCCATGTGCCAAAAGACGAGCTGGTGGGGAAGAAGACTGGCCTAGCTGAACAGAGAGCTTTGGTGGAACCCAGCAAAAAAAAAAAAAAAGTTTATGACCTTTGGAAGACATCAGGACCTCCCTTCAGCAACTTGGGAGGACTATGAGAATGTTGTGAGGTTATGCAGGGAGAAAATTAGAAGGACCAAAACCCAACTAGAACTTAATCTGGCTACTGTCATAAAAGACAATAAAAATGTTTCTATAAATACATTAGCAATAAAAGGAGGGCTAAGGAGAATGTCCTTCCTTTACTGGATGTTGGGAGAAACATAGTGACAAAGGATGAGGAAGAGGCTGAGCTACTTAATGCCTTCTTTGGCTCAATGTTTAATAGTAAGACCAGTTGTCCCCCAGGTACCCAGCCCCTTGAGCTGGAAGAGAGGGAAGGGGAGCAGAATGAAGCCCCCCTAGTCCAAGGGGAATGGTTAGCAGCCTGCTACACCACTTCAACACACAAGTCTATGGGTCTGGATGGGATCCACCCAAAGGTACTGAGGGAGCTGGTGGAAGTGCTCACCAAGCTGCTTTCAATCATTTATCAGCAGTCCTGGCTAACTGGTAAGGTCCCAGTTGGCTGGAAGTTAGCAAATGTGACACCCATCTACAAGAAGGGCCAGAAGCAGGATCTGCGGAATTACAGGCCCGTCAGTCTGACCTTGGGGCCAGGGAAGGTTATGGAGCAGGTCATCCTGAGTGCCATTACTCACTAAAATGCATAGCTCTAGAACTAAGAACCACTTGATAAAGCTAGGAAGTGACTCTTCTAAGGCAGGTAAAATAAAATACCATACAGAGACAACAGTACTGTCTATAAGTTGTTGCTACACCTCCAGATTGTGGAGGCAAACAGTACTAGTAAATTAAAAAATAGACTACAAGCCCCACGCACACAGTCAATGGGTGCATAAACGGAAATTAAAAGGCACAAGCAAGATCTTATTTACCAACACCCCTGACACAGCAGTTCTCAGATACTGAAAGAGAGGAGAAAGAGTGCTATTCCCTAAATAGTACTTCCCATTGCCATGCTCTCAGCTGGAGAATACTAAGCTGGATGGCCCATTGGTCTGACTCAGCTGTGCCTTCTTAGGCCTTAATTTGCTTTACCTTTTATCCTGAGAAATTCTATTCTTTTGTTGCAAGTATGAAAATGCAGTTATTAATAAAAGCAAACACATGCTTACGAGGCAGTGTGTTAACTCAGCTAAGGCAATATATAGTACTTTGAAACAAAATGGCAGAATTTACTCACTATAAGGAATAAAAATATTACATTTAAATTAGGTAATTGTATTAGGTTTGAATATAAATCATGTTTGCATTTCTTCAGAAAAAGCCAATTTTCACAAAGGCACTTCTTTTTATCAACTGTTAATTAACATTATATACTTTAAGTACCATATATGAAACTTCATGATTCTGCACTGACTTTGGAAAACATAAAATTGTTAAATTCCACCTTGTGTATCACTTTATGGGGTTATTGGGCTTTATGCCTGTGAAAAAGGGGATATCTAACAGAAAACACACCATCTCCCAAAGCATTTTTCACTGAATAAACTGAAAGAAATGCAGGAATGAGTGCAACCTGTTCATGACATGACGATACATTTAAAAAAATCAGTCACAGCTATTTCTGACTTTTAGGGACATCATATTAAGGATTGCAAAGTAACTAAAGTTGGTGAGGTTTTTCTCTTAAAAGAATGAAATATTTATTTATAACCTCTATACCTGTGATATTGGACTGCAGTGTTTTTTCAGAGATAAATATTTTCAAAGGGATAACAACTGTCTGCCTAGTAAAGAGCAAAACACAAACATTATATTCAGATAAAAACTCTGGCTTCTTATCTGGGCTAAAAAATCAGAAACAATCAAATTTGGTCCAGATTAACAATATTTCCCAGTTTTTCAGGTCATAAATATGTCCTTTATTGTTTTCTGCACTGCATATTGCAGAAAAGTCTTCAACACGCATTAGCTCTATGACTGCAGTGATAGTATGAAAGTCCCACACATAAATGGTGTAAGTAGAGAACAGGGTTAGCTAAAACAAAACAGCAACCCTGCAGTTCTAACCACAGAAAGGCAGATTGTTGCCCAGGTCTATGGAAATTCTCCCAACACCAACCTCTTGCCAAGCAACATTCTTTTTCGGTTCCTCTCTGGTAAAAAAAAAAAACAAACCAAAAAAAGAGCTGTACTAAAGAGTTAGTTTTGACGGTGAACTTTTGTCTTATATATGATATACAATTTTTAAAAAATTATTTCTGCTTATAGACACTAGGTCGAAACCACTTTAGCACCACTGGCTTGTCACTGCTGGAACTAGAGAGTACAGGACCACTGTTCATATCCTTTTCTCCTACCTGTTTGCACCTTAAATTGTTAAAAATGGAAAACAGTAAGCTGTGTGTCAGTAACCAATCCTGCAGATTGCTAGCTGATATAGTGCTCTCTGTTGCAAACAGTTTTATTCACTTTTGCTCGGGTCTATACATAAACTCATTAAACTATTTTTAGTTCTAAGTACTAAATCTGGTAGAAGTTGCAGGTCCAGATCTCTGGTAGAATTACTGAAGTTCAAGTGCCTCTCCAGAGATGGCAGAACTAATCCTCTTGCAGTCAGATCCTTGGCAAGTCAGAATACACAAAGAGGGAGCTTTAAAGTCAGAAAAGCCACCTCATGTTACATCTTTCAAGAAGCCTAAAAGACAAAGCCCAAATGTTGTGGTTTGATATGAAATTAACGATAAGAACGTCCCATTCAATATTCATTAATTCATAGAAGAAGGTGGGACCTTAAATTCACTAATTCTGCTTGTGTTTACACAGGAGATTTTACTTCAGTCACTCAGATATCCTGAGAAATTCTGTAGATCATGAATTCTAACATGTAATTGTTGCACTATGTCAGAGACAAAAACAGATGTTAAGTACTAACTGAAATTAGGTTGGGTCAGAAAGTTTCTAGAAAAACAGGATCTATCACTGAGCTGAACACTGAAAATTGCAGTCTTTCACACCAGTATACCACACTAAGGAAAATGTTCTTTAGCTTCTTCTTTTTGATTTAAATAAGATCCATACAGCATGAGATACCAAGAAAAAACAGGTATTATACTATTTGATTATGGCATTTCTAAATTTTCAAATGAAAAATGAAAAAAACAGGCCATTTGAGAATACTTGCTTTAATGAACACAGCAGTTTACTACAGTCCTATGCCATTGGTTAGCAATTAGCAATTAAATCAGAAATCATTGAGCCAACATATAATTAGGATAAAGAACGCAACTATGCATAATGCCCATAATTAGGCCTCTGAAAGCTGAAACGGGCGAAACCATTAAATCAGTCATGTTTAAATCAGATGGACACTGCACCTACTCACTAAGTTGTTTGCACATGATCTCAAAGTTACATAGGCAAATTGCAGCTCACACATACCGTGCAGGCGTTTTGCAGGAAACCATGCTTAATTAGCTCCTACACTGACTTAAGAATACTCCCTACTGTGTTTCAAGTACAGTAGCAATGCACTGCAAAAAGATAGCATAGCACAGTGAACAGGCCAGTAGCCTTTTGAATAAAATAGATAGTCCAAGTTTACAAAAATACAGCCAATTAGTGCAAGTTGTCTGCTACCTATTAATGTTTTTTAATGTCCTGAGCTGTTTATTGTAATGAATTGTCTTTGTATATCCTTAGTAATTCCTAATTTTATTTCCATGTTCCAGTTCCTTTTGTGTGTTTCCCTGCTTCAGTAATAATTTGTAAGTTCAATGATCAACATAGTTCACCTATGCAATTACCCTTTCAGAACAAACACACAATGCTACCTCCAATGCACTTGGAGAATCTTTTTAGAGAAGATGTGGGGGTTTTGCCTGAATTTTTTCTACATGCAACATACAAGAAGAATTCCTTTAATGTATTGATATGTGTCAAAACCCACCCCCAAATCCTGGCAAAGTTTAAACAAAAATAAAAGTTATTAACAACAGACGAAGGGCTTTACTTCTGCCATTTCTGCAATGGGAAATACGATTCCTCAGCAGACTTGTGTCATTTAAACACAAATATTTGCAGAAGAGTGTCCTGTATACTGAAGTCCCAGGACTCCTAATTCTGACACTAACTGTGTATTTACTTACTTTTCCCTGGGAAGCAACATTTCTCTCACCTGAAAAAAATAATACAGTATTAAGTATATGGACTGAGTAACACACACTGAGAGAAAAAAAAAAAAAGAAAAAAAAAGAAAAAAAAAGAAAAAAAAAGAAAAAACATCCAATTGGATATAAAAAAACCCTTTTTCACTGTGAGGACAGTCCAGCAGTGGAGCATGTTTCCCAGAGAGATTGTGCTAAACCCGACTGCGTAAAGCCCTGAGCAACCTCGTCTGATCTCTTTTCATAAATTTGGGCTGCAGACCTCCCGAGGTCCCTTCCAGCCTGAGTTACCCTATACTCTGTAACAAACACAGTAACAAACACAAAAAAAGGAGGAAAATACTACCTTCCCTTTGAGTATCTTTTTTACCTGTTCCATTACCACAAAATTTCAATATAAAGTTTGTATACTTATTTTCTTCAGCACACTTAAGAGTGAATGGAAACACTGCTTACAGCTCAGCCACAGATATTAGCAGCACAGATACGGGGGTATGCAACATGTTCTACAGTTCCTGTATTTTACTGTCAAAGTTAGAGCAATTTCTTTGAAGGAAATCTGTTTATCTGCTTTATGCCAAAAATCAGGAGGCAGACTGTAACATTGAAAGTAAACTAGCAGGAACATAGAGTCCTTCTGACAGTGGTAAGGTTGGTAAAAAGCACAGGAATTATGCCCGTGGCTATCAATCTGGTACTGAATCCAGTGTAATCGAAGTTGATTGTTCTTTCATAGTTTCTGTAAATCTACCTCTATATTTGCCTAAACAAAAGCTTAATACAGCACCCACTGGACATGGAAAGACAGTATTTCACTAATTTCAATGTGTTTAATGTGTTTTAACATGTTAGCTTTACAGCAATGGTGTTCAACTACGAAAGATTCACTCAGTAAATGCCTTACATATTTTCTTGGCTCACAAAGAGCTACACAGTACTGCAGGGAGCATATTGTACAGTTATTAAATGCTATTATGAGACTTGTCATATTATTGCTGAAATCTGCACAAAGCAAGAAAATGAAGAACCCTCAATATTTGAACTTTAAAATTATACGTATTTCAGTAACTACATTTTCACTTCATAAATCCAAAAGGTCTCCAAAGCTAGAAGCTACATATAATCACAGACCAAGTTGAATATATTACAGTAAATGTGACAAGATAGATGATAAATGTGGTGTTATGGTTCAAGGAGTTACAGTCACGATGTGAATACATCATATACAGTGACAATTTTCATAATTTATTCATCATTTTAGGAATACTATGAAAAATATAGAGGCACTTTAAAAATCAGATCAATGATACATGCGTGCATCACTGAGTAGTTGAAACACATATTTACTGTGTGTTTTCATGTGCTTTCATGTTATATTTTGCTGAGGGCCAGATTGCAGGATAGTAGCACTCCAATTTTCTTACTGCCAAGGTTCACACTTTTGTCATTTTATTGAAGCACCCATAAAAGTTTGGATTCTCTGAGATCTTTTGTAGCATCTGCCACTGGGTAACAGTGAATATCACTGATGCCCAGTAACAATCCACAAGGAGACAGTTTACTGAAATTATGCAGAAGCTCACTGTGGAATTATAAACTGAAAAAACATAGGTTTATATTAAGTATTGGAGAAGTCAAGTAATTGTTTCTTTCCATCTTCTTTGTTGTCAAGACTTGGTTTCACACTAAAGGATGCCACGTCAGCCTTCTGGTCTGCATGAACAAGGAAACAAACGCCGCACAGGGGAAAATGGTGCACATCATTGTACCACACAGCTACAGTATGCCACCTCAAGAGCTGTGATACTGGGTGCTACAACAATGGACCCTCTATGGTCTGTGTGAATTTAAATAATACAGAATTCACATACATACCTGGGAACAAAGGATAGAAATTAAATACAGACTAAACAGAGAAAAGAATGGACTAGTGCTCTGGAAAGCATTGGCCAGCAATGAAATGATGCTCATGAACCCAAGTCATCCATGAAATTTTATCATGAAAAGGACTAATATAACCTTTGCATAGACACACAACCACTCATATATGCAAAAATATATAAAAATATATTTGCTTATTAATATACACTCTGAGGTAGACCCTGCAGTGTATCTGACTTTTCTGTTCATTGGAAAGATCTCAGTAGTTCTGGTGCTCCTTTCTCAAAACAGATGCTGAAGCATTGTGAATCATAGAATCATAGAATGGTTTGGGTTGGAAGGGACCTTAAAGATCATCTAGTTCCAACCTCTCCTGCCATAGGCAGGGACACCTTCCACTAGACCGGGTTGCTCAAAGCTCCATCCAACCTGGCCTTGAACACTTCCAGGGATGGGGCAGTACACTCCCCCCAGCAGGAGAAGAAACTTCTCCAGGCAGCGAGAAGAGAAAAAAAAACCCAAACCCTAGTGGCCACAGGTTGAAAGTTGAACAGACCAATCGAGATGTGCCAGGTGCACTGAAGTGACCTTCTTGGCCAATAGGGATTAAATGACCACAGATCAGATTCCACAAGGGTATAAACGGGGTCCTGCTGGACGACATGTTGGAATCAGTCCTCCTCGGAGCAGCGGGTCTGCAGTCGGGGACTCCCCCTTGGGTTGGGGCACTGCCCAAGGTAACTCCTCACGGGAGAGAGCCCTCAGCTTTTAGGTGAGTGATATGTGCATTTTGGGTCATCACTTTTAAATCTTAAGGATTCTTACATCGGCTGTGTAGTACTAATTCCCCTTACATCACTGAGCCTGTAGTTCACTAATGTTATCAGAGTTCTAACTAACTTTTTACTGAAGAATAAATCTGACTTCTAACACCTGTTGGATTCAATTGTGCGTGCCTCTAAAACACAGGGATGGGGCATCCACAGCTTCTCTGGGCAACCTGTTCCAGTGCCTCACCACCCTCTCAGTGAAGAACTGCTTCCTTACATTTAATCTAAATCTACCCTCTTTCAGTTTTAAGCCATTACCCCTTGTCCTATCACTACATGCCCTTGTAAAAAGTCCCTCTCTGGCTTTCTTGTAGGCCCCTGTTAGCTACTGGAAGGCTGCTCTAAGGTCTCCCCCAGAGCCTTCACCAGGCTGAACAACCCCAACTCTCTCAGCCTGTCTTCATAGAAGAGGTGCTCCAGCCCTCTGATCATCTTTGTGGCCCTCCTCTGGACTTGCTCCAACAAGTCCATGTCCTTCTTATGTTGAGGGCCCCAGAGCTGAACGCAGTACTCCAGGTTCAGTTTAATGAACTCCAGGCTCAGTCTTTATGAACTGCAGGTTCCGTCTTTACTGAACTATGTTGAAAGCAAGCCACAAATAAAATTTGAATACCTAAGAACCTGTTTTACAATTAAAGATTCAAAGAGCTCAAGCTGTTTCTTTTAACAAAAAGTATGAGGAACAACTTGATTACTCTATGAAAGTATTTCCACAAAAAGAAAAAAACTAGGTAATAAAGAGCTCTTTAATCTAGCTGAGAAAATGAAACAAGAAGCAAAGGTTAGAAGCTAAAGTGACACATATTAAAATTAGAAATTAGGCACACATTTCTACCACAACCAATTAGCAAGTACATTTGTAAGTTCTTTTCCTATTGACGCCTTTTGAAGATCTCCTTTTTAATCTGAAAAGACACAATTCTATGCAAACTTCTGATCACACTTCCTGCTGCTTCTCTTACAGATTAAAATATAAGAACTCATTATATAAAACAAATGCCCATCTACTACAGAAGGGACAGGGAGGAGGAATGCCATTTTTTCCTCCCTGTGACAGAAGAACGAGCAACTTGGTAAAATGCAAACTTAAATAAGTTACACTAGACAACGTAGTTCAGAGGAGTAAACCAATTTATCAGCAGTGTTCCCATAGAAAGAAGTTCACTGAGAACAAGTTAAAGCCTGAAGTTTTGAGCTTCTTAGGATTTGGCATATTGCAGTCTTGGAATTTTTAGCTCTAAGTAAGTGAGCATCCAACAAGTTTTTTGAGGACTTTTTGACTCAGTTATATTCAAAAACAGAAGTGCAAACTCTTAACATCGTTTATAAAAAACTTCTGCCATTTAATGTCACTCATTTTCTGTTCTGAATCTAACAAAAGACACCATAATGAAATGTCTCACCAGTGACTGAACAAACTGAAAAAAAATACAGTCAAGCTTTCAGTAACATTAGGCAGACAACATTAACAGATTATATTCTACACTGAAAATTGTAACAAGAATAATAATTGAAGTCAACTCCCAGATCCAAAGTAATGTAATAATACATGCAAGTATTCTAGCTAAAAGGTTTCTAGTCATTTTGCAAGTACACTTACGGGCTTGAAATAAGCTGATGAACTAAAACCACCTTCTTTAAAGAATAGGAGAGTAGACAATTTTTGATTAACTGGCCATTTACTATATCTAAGCATGGAAAGCTGGATACTAAGGAATTCATGCCTAATTTTATTTTATTATTGAAGAATCTAAACTAGAGCAAGTTGGTTGAATCATTTTATTTATTGCAAATTTTTTTCTTTGCTAATTTTTGTGCAAAAATCATTGACTAAATTTGTCTTCCTGGTTAAGATAATCTTATTCTATCACCGATGGTGGGAAAAACAGCCTTTTCATCTCTTTCCATGAGAAACATATTCCAACCTATTTAGTTTTATCTCTTTTCTTTCTTCTTTTTCCTATAAATTATCTATTAGGTGAATTAATATTTGACTACACAACTAAACAAAAGCCAAAATCTGTTGTTTTAAGTTAGACATTTCTTCAACTGTAATGTGTAGAGTAATCTCTAGGAAATATTTTATCTCTGGAAGCTATTTTAATTCTACAGTTTGCTGTTTTTTCACATTTATCCCAATAAATGTGAATTTTACACTTTTACAAACTTTTGACTCCATGGTTATTCAGCCATATGTTGCACTGGCTTTCTTGACTTATGCAGTCAATGAACTGTTTGACACAAAAGTCAAACTGTTCACTGTTGCTCAAGTGTGCCTACCCTGCAGCTGCCTGGTTGTGTTGGGCTTCTGATGCTCCAGATATACCAATAAGCCACCAGTGAATGTCAGTCAAGATCTGCCTTAGCAAAAAACAAAAAAGCATATATTGTTATACAGAGAAAAAGAGCTTCAAAATTGTGGCTCTTTTGCTCTGTCTTTCTCAATGACCTGCCTACAATCTAAAAGCAGGGGAACTATGCAAAACAGAAAATAGCAAGAGAAACAAGGTGTACCATTTGTGAAATAATCTTTGTCACTGTCATATGTCTAGTGTTAGCGAATTACATGAAAACAATCAAGAAGAAACACAAAAATATGGTAAACTGAGAATAATTTCAAAAACTTTGACATATGGGCATCACGAGAAATGTGTGTGTTGCATGTGGGAAGTTACACTTGGGTTTAAAAATCCTCAGTGGACGAATGCAATGCACCTTAGCGCTGTAGAGTTTGCTTTTTCTTGATTCATTTTGTTCCAGAATCTTGGCACAAAGGGCAAGATTATCAACCACTCTGATTTTTAAATTGTTTCAATAAAAATGATACCAAAACTACGTCTTGCAAAATTCAGTTATTTTCTAATCTACTACTCAATTATAAAGACTGAATAGAATGAAAGAAAGGATCTTGCTATCTCTTTAAGTGAATAGTTCTATTGATTAGCACTACAGAGTCACTGATACTTCCATCAAACGCAAGAAATTCATGGGGTTTCGGTGTGGTGTGCTGACCCTGGCTGGACACCAGGTGCCCACCAAAGCCTCTCTATCACTTCCCTTCCCAACTGGACAGGGGAGAGAAAATATAACAAAGGCTTGTGGGTTGAGATAAGGACAGGGAGATCACTCAGCAATTACCATCACAGGCAAAAGATTTGACTTGGGAAAAATTAACTCAATTTATTACCAATCCAATCAGAGTAGGGTAATGAGAAATAAAAGCAAATCTTAAAAAACACCTTACCTTCGCTTCTCGCTTCTTCCCAGGCTTAACTTTACTTCCAATTTTCTCTACCTCCTCCCCTCCTGGTGGCACAGGAGGACGGGGAATGAGGGTTGTGGTTAGTTCATCACACGTTGTCTCTGCCACTCCTTCCTCCTCGGGGGCAGGACTCCTCACACTCTTCCCCTGCTCCAGCGTGCGATCCCTCCCACGGGAGACAGTCCTCCATGAACTTCTCCAACATGGGTCCTTCCCACGGGCTGCAGCTCTCCATGAACTGCTCCAGCATGGGTCCCTTCCATGGGCTGCAGTTCTTCACAAACTGCTCCAGCGTGGGTCCCTTCCACAGCATGCAGTCCTTCAGGAGCACACTGCTCCAGCGGGGTCACAAGTCCTGCCAGAAAACCTGCTCCAGCACGGGCTCCTCTCTCCACAGATCCGCAGGTCCTGCCAGGAGCCTGCTCCAGCCTGGGTTTCCCACGGGGTCACAGCCTCCTTCGGGAACCCACCTGCTCTGGCGTGGGGTCCTCCCTGGGTTGCAGGTGAAGATCTGCTCCACCGTGGAACTCCATGGACTGCAGGGGGACAGCCTGCCTCACCTGGTCTTCCCCATGGTCTGCAGGGGAATCTCTGCTCTGACGCCTGGAGCACCTCCCCTTTCTCTCACATGTTTTCACTCCTCTCTCCGGCTGCTCTCGCTGCGTGCCCCGCAACCTCTTTTCCTTCTTAAATGTGTTATCCCAGAGGCGCTACCACTGTCGCTGATGGGCTCGGCCTTGGACAGCAGCAGGTCTGTCTTGGAGCCAGCTGCCATTGGCTCTGTTGGACATGGGGGAAGCTTCTAGCAGCTTCTCACAGAAGCCACCCATGTAGCCCCCTCCACTACCAAAACCTTGCCACACAAACCGAATACATGGGGCCAGAAGCCAGGGTGACCCTTCTGAGTCAGACAAGCTTGGAGATAAAATTATAGACAGCCCAAAACATCTAAGGAGATTACAAACTGAAGAGCAGTTAATCCTTCTCCAGTAGAGGAGAAAAATATTTCTCATGGGCTAGGAATTAGGTAGTTTTTGAACTTGGATACATGCCACAAAATTCTAGTTTAATATCTGTGACTATGGAAAGAAATCTGTCAGTCTGTTCCAAAAAATAAAATAAAAAAAAAAAATAAAAAAAATCAGTTTCTAGCAGATGATCAAGTTTTCAACCACCTGGCAAATTACACTTAAGTAGCCAAAGGGGGCAGATTGCTTGTGATAATGGGCCTGCTGCTCAACTCCCCTTTAAAGAAAGAACTTCTTGGTGAGTAAGTCAAGCTTGATGCTCTATCAGAGACATTCTCCAATCTCTCAGTTTCTGTATGTCCGAAAAGGAAGTCCAATAGTTATCACCAGTTAAAGCAGTCTCCAAAGTCAAAGAAAGGTATCTCCATGCTGACATCATCTTCTTCTGTACTAGGAGAGAATATATATGGAACAAGACTGACCCAATGTGCTGCTGATCACTGCTGTGGAATGAATAACCTCATGGATAGAGTAAGATACATCAAGTTGCCATAAAGAAATTTGCTCCAGGCTCATGGCTCACAGCAATGGTACTTACAACACCAGGTCTTCTGACTTCCTCACTTAAAATTATCCACTTTTCATCCATCTGTGGGGAACAGAGGCCATGAGTGAGAAATGCAGTCTTGTGGAGTGTTTTAATTCATGACTTCCATAAAAGAGGAACTGCTTTATAAAAGGTTCTTCTCCCTTTCTTTCCTTGATACTATACTCCCACTACCTCAGGAAGCAAAATGTATTTGGCTTCCTGCTAAAGACAGCAAGAGAGTGTGATATAACACAGAAGTCCTGCTCTGCATCAGCAAATCATGTGACCCATTCTTTTTTTGTTACTCCTCTCTACCTTTTTTTTTTTTTTTTTTTTTCAGAAATGCGCTTCTAAAACTCATGTTCTATATAGGCTTACTGGACAAGTGTATTTTCTCTGCCTGGATAGGGATTTATCACAGCTGTGTGGAAGAAGTTGTACCTGGTACAAAATACGTGAAGAGAAGAGCAAGGATGGGAGATGCTGACACGCGTGGGAGCCAGTTACAGGGACTTAGTTCTAGGACCTCTTCTCCTGCATGAGCGTATGAGGATAGAGAGGATTTAGAAAACAGAAAATGTGAGGTGGGTGTGCATTGAATGGCAGACATAGTACTGGGCTGCAATTCTGGTTTCAGAGGTGTAGGGGTACAGCACAAGGATAGAAGAGCTACAGTGAGCTTGGGAGAACAGAGTAAAATAAAGAACTGGAAAGGGTTGGTTTAGATGTCAGTGCTGGATCTTAGAGGTTGAAGAATGGAAATTCCCTTCATTTGTTTCATTTCTCTAGAATTTTCACAATTGTAAATTATAGGCAATCTTAGATCAAAGCACCATTTGAGTACATTGCAGTAGAGCATATGAAAATGTAATTTCCCAAGGTAATCTTGTGAAAGACAGAGACTTCTTTCTAAAGTGGCAAAAAATCAAAGGTTGAAAACATGTTCAAAGAAGAATAAAATGTTGAAGTAATACAGTCCAAAGGAAACTGTAAGATTAGAAAGGTTTTCCTATGCTCAGAGTTTCAATATGTTCTCCACTTTTTTTGAAGACCATTCAGCTTCATTTTCTGCTTTCAATACATTTTGACTAGAAACATAAATCAGCTGACAGAAACAAACACAGGTGAGCTGAGACTTGGATTTTATAGCAATATTGATAAAAGCAGTGGGCATTCCTGTCGGAACATTGGCATTTGGCCTGGGAGACAGTATTTTGAGAGATTTCTCAGATTCTTCATACATCTAAAGACATATTGTGCTGCAAGTAATAAACGTGGAAAGAGGAAAGGAAAAAAAAAGGGTTCTCCCCATGGAAATGAAAAAAAAAAAAAATTTCTTACAATATTCCAAACGTGTATCTTGCTGAAGACTGGGTAAGCCTCAGAGCCATGGTAAGTTTTAAGGAGAGATATAGGGGAAGATAAAGTAACACCTTTACAGATCTCTCTGGGCAGTTCCTACCATGCAGAAGGGGCTGTGTAGGAAAAACCTGTGGTGACATTTGATGTCGATTTGACTGGCAAAGCATAAACTGAATTACATAGTATGAAAGGTGAAGTGAATTTATTCAAGGAGGATCATAATTTAAAAAAAATAAAAATACTTAAAACAAAAAGCATGTAAATATTTTGAACTAGTAGTGTTTGTTTGCTTCTTTTTTAAGGTTACTCTTTCTTTTATGTAATTCCATGCTGGAATACCCATATTTACTAACCGTACAAAATAGAACTGGAAGTATCTCACAGGATCTTTATCTATTTCTTCCTCCTAAGTCAGTATCAAATGCACCAAAATCATCCTCACAGGCCTTTGTGTGATCCATTCATAAAAAACTCCAGTGATGAATACTCCACAACAGCTCTCCTCAGTCTATCCCAGATCTTAGAAAATATTTCTTAATGTCTACAAATACCTTGTTGCAACATTAGCTCATTCCTTTTTGTCATTGGATTAAGGAAACAGATTATTTCCTTCCTCCTCAGGTCATGTTTTCTAGACCTCTCATCACTCTCCATGCTTTTCTCCACATTCTCTTCAGCTGGCCAGTATTTTGTCTGAAGTGCAATAACCAAACCAGGATACCAGATGTTTGGGTTTTTTTCTCCCCCCCCTCCCCCCCAACAATATGAATTTGGCAACTGGTGTTCCCTTCAATAAAACTTCTCAAGTTGTTTTTTTTCTGCCACTTTTGCCTAGCTAGCCAGTTTCTGTCTTTCATTGCTCAGCTGATTATTCTTACTGAAGTGCAGTAATTTGCATTTGTCCTGCTTGAACTGCATCCTGCTTTTCAGACCAAATCACCAATTAACGAGATTGTTTTAGATCTTAAATCTCTCCTCCAAAGTACTTGCAGATATGCCCCCATCCGTTTTCACTTTATGTAAAAGAATACGTCATCTTACACCATTCTGAGATGATTCTCCCTGGCTTCCTTTGGTTTAGTAAGTATCATGCAAGAATTTTTCACTTCACCACACTGAGGTATTAGTTTCCACTACAATTCTGCATTTTGGGGGGCTTAATGCAGGTACCGTTGCAATTATTTTACATATTTTGGCTGCTAGGGTAAGGAATAACATTAAACCTTCAATCAATAACATTTAGCTATTTCATTAGAAAAATCTGAAATAGATAGAAATTCAGATTTGAATGTAATAAACACTTGCTTAAAATTCACAGCCAGAAGAAAACTTGGTTTTACCTAGTATCATCTAGAACATACATCTGGATTTTCAAGAAGCAGAGTTACAGTGCAGAAAGAAAAAATATGAAAGACAAAAATTTATTGAATAATAAATGAGGTGTATATTGAAAGAGAAGGAGAACAAGAGCACAACAAAGCCTTGTTTTAATTGTCTAATATAAACATTTACATTTTGCATAAGGATTAATGGATTAAGCTACTTTAGCATGAAGGAAAAAAATTGCTGTTTATGACTTAGTGTTAGACAACACTAAATGGCTTAATCTGGTTTTCTCTGAAGGTAAAGCTGTATTTAGTAATGGATTTAAGAGATAGGTACAGAAGTTTCTTATTTAATTTTATTAGCACACACACTATGAAAAATTTTGGTACACATGTATATCTGTAACTTTTTATAACTGGAGTTTCCACTCCAGTATTGCATGGGCTTACTTTTTTTTTTCTTTTTTACAGAAAGGATAAGTACCCTGTGCCAACAGAAAATACAATGAGATAGCCTTCCTAATATTGTGCTTGAATGCAGTAACTGGACTCCTAATGACAAAGTGACGATATGTGAACACCAATTAATATGTGAATTAGCAAACTCATGCTGAGAAAAACCAAAGTGCTTATAGGCCATAACCATATCCTGGGCTTCAGGCTATCTTCTCTCTGTATCTTATTACTTTGTGAGATAACACTCAGCAAATAAAAGGGCAATATAATTTCTGTGTCGTGTTTGATAGAAAATTTAGAAATGCTGTGTAATACTCCAGATAGAGACATTCTGTGGTGTAAAAGAGAATTATTGAAGTGTAACAGCTCAGAATTTTAAGACAAACAAGCAAGTTTTGTCAGCAGAGTGGAATGCTGAATTTAGCTTTGAGCTTTGTCTACATAATCCTTACATTTTATGCTGCATTTATTGAATACAATGCCTTGCCATGAGTCAAACAATTAATCTGGAAGACTTAGTTTGGAACTTGCATTGGTTTCAGCTAGACAGAATCAAAATTAGAACTCAGCTGCATAAACATAATTATAAATTTTGTTATATTATAAAAATAATGATTTTTATTTTCGTAGTGTAGGGCAGAAGTAGCGTACTGTAAAAAGTATCACTCATGGCACAACAAAAACATAAAATAAAATAAAATTAACTGAGCAGAAATTTTTACAATACAAATAATGCTATTTTCCAAAAGAAAGAGATTTGAGAACATATACATATGTGATGGTTTATTTTAATTCCAGTAAAGCATAAGGAACTTCAGTATCTGGAAATCTAAACAGGAAAGGTGAACACTCAGGTGCCACTGCAGCATTGCTCAGTTCTAGGGTTCAGACTTCAGTTTTCCAAATGATTTGTCCTGAATCTCCAGTTTTTTACCCTATATCAGTTTACTAAGAAACTGAAAATGGACTGCATGTTTGTACTACATAAAGAGATCTCTGAGTTCTTGATTTCAGGGTTTTGGAGAGCAGAGATAAAGATTTAGTTAAAAGATGTGTAGCAAAAAAGCAATGAAATTTCAAAAAACATGATCTGGATAAATGGCTTATTTTCTTCTGGACAATGCAATGCAGGTCTAATACAATTTAGAAGAAATAAACCCTTGTCCTTTACAACTTAGTGTTAATGAAATATAGGTAGTATCTGAATGTTCAGAAGAGCAAAAGCAGTAGTATTTGTAGGCACAGCTGTTTAAGGATAGAACAGTCTGACATCTTCCATCAAGCCACCTAATACAATTGAAAAAGTGGACAAATTTTTTGAAAGTATATAGTGGGTTTTATATACTATATATTCTATATTATATAGTATTCACCAGTATATTCTGCCGTGTAGAAGAACGTGTCAGTTTATGCCTTTGGGCCATCTACAGGGACTGAACTGGGGACCTGCAGACCCCACGTGGATCTACTGCTACAGTCTGAGCTTCAGAGCCAAATCTCTGAAGCCTAAATCTGTAACAGCTTGACTCTGCTCATCACTGACATGGACAAAAACTTGTAATACACGTGAACCAAAAGTTTATACTTGTAGGCTTGGTGCAACAGAAAATAACTATACAGCAACTGCTTCTGATTTTTATGTACTCCAATTTCTTTCAAATGACTGAAAATTAGCTTTACTCTTACAGTTAAAAATGATAAGATTTTATCCATGGCATTTATTTTGGTTCTCAATCTCTCATTTATTTACCTTTATGAAGTATTATTCATATACCATGAAACAAAAAGGTGATGAAAGTAATTGCGTATGTTCCTTCAGACAAGAAATGTAACTTGTATTTAGCTACGGTCTAGCAATAATTGTATAGCAAGGTATAGTAAGTCTTTATTTTTCAAACAAAAAAAATATTGTCTCTTCTACTGGAAAGCAAATGATTTGTTTGTAAAAATAGAAAGGGAACCTCTTCACTCTCACACCCTGAGAATGCTGCTTTTCTTCAGATTAGTTCAATGGTCTAGATAATAAATGAATAATAAAATCACTACTGTGCATGATATTTTTAATTAGGGAATATATTACAACTCCTAAATTATATTTTCAGGCAGTGCTCTGGATTTCTGCCTAGAATACTACTACCATTTGAAAATACTTTCTATTAGATTCTAGAAGGACAAGGGATTTGATTTTCCAAATGAATGATGCTATGTCTTTTTGAGAAAGGAATGTCCTACAAATCTGTTTTTTAAATCTTTGTGCAATTGAATTCTTCTGAAAAAGTCAACAAGAAGTTGGGCTTCACAACAGATGCAAGCCATGAATTGTACTGATGTATACAATTCGTATACTATACACATGCACCTGTGAAAGGTGCTACAGCACACACATTCACCTGATTTTGGGATGGCTACACTACTTTCAGAAATGCAATATATTTTTTCCACAAAGCCTTGGCCAAAATAAAAAGTGAGAAAATTAATCACTGTGCATGTACCTACTAAAAAATCTGCAGCAAATTTACATTTGAAAAAGTGCTTATGACACTTGCAAACATTGCTTCATTTTGTTAATGTTTCAGTCACAGACTTTGAGATCACTCCATTTTTCCAGATATTTAATGTCTTAAGGAACAATTGGATTCTTGTCAATGTCACAGGTTTATTTCACCCATTTACCTTATTTACTCATATTAAGTTGGTAACATAAATTAGGCTAAAGCATAATTTATGACTGCCTTAGGCATATTGTCTTGAAAGGAATTCAGTCTCAGCCTGTAAACATCAAGGGACTGACAATTCATCTCTTTCCTGGTAAGTTTACTTCAGCAGCTAATCATGCTTCCTTTTATAAATTCATGTGCCTGGTGGGGATATGTTTACGTTCATGCCCTGAGCACATATTATTATGCCCTTCTCCACTACAATGAAGTCCTTTAATATGCCGAAGTTACTCTGCATTCTGTGAAGTCAAGTCTCTTTTTGTTTGTTTGTTTGTTTGTTTGTTAAATTAAACAAGCTAAGCTCATTCAGACTTCACTGCGGGTATTTTTTAAGATGTTCCTGTTTCAGGATATTTGAGCTAGTGCAGGCATTAGAAGCAATGCTGTTCAGTTATTTAGGACCACAAAACCAGCCACAGCAGATCAGACAAGTAATGGGTCATCATAGGAGCATGCTTGAGGACACCATACAAAGACAGGACAAGTATTTAGGGATATTTTCTTCAATTTCCATTCCTGGAGAAGTGACACTGATTATATATGTCCTCTCTTTTATTCAGTCACTGTTCATGAGAGGATTTTTATACTTAAAGGTTTTAAGAACCTTTGTTGAAGGACTTCATCAAAAGTATTTCAAATGGGCACAGTAGAGATCTTTGAGAAGTGCCTCTGGTTGCCTTACCCAACACTGTGCCTCACCAGATAAACAGACCCTGAACGGCAACCTTCCCTGTGTTGTGGCTCTCCTCTGAACCACCCCATCTTCCAGCCCTTCTGCAGATGTGGGCCTTGGAACAGCACGTGGTGTCACTTCCACCCTACACCAACATGAGATTATCTAACCTATGCATGGAGCTAATTGGGCCTGGGAAGCATTTCAAGTACAGTTAATTTCTCTTGAAATATATAGAAGGTGAAAACTGTGTGATAAATTACAAAGGAATAAAAGATGAATTTGCACATGGTTAGAAATACTTATGTAGGCTACTAATGATACTGCTGTCATCCAACAGTATGGGTGTTACGGAGCTGTTCAAAAACTTTCATACAATATTCCAGCACAATTATTTGGACAAGGGTGCATTACAATGCATAAATGATCTTTTTACATGTGAATAAAGACTTAGAGCTAGCTAGATTGTTTGGTTCCAACGTGGCTAAAATATAATTATTTCACTTGCAAAAAGATTCCTATTGTGTTTCCCATAACTATGTGATACATTTTCAATGCTCTATGTGGCATCTGCATGCAGAGCACTCCTAAACAGTAATTGTTGGTATAATTCTCACACATAGCCTGTATATGTATCACAAGCATGGGTGGATTCACTTGCTGAAGCAGAACACTTGTTTTCCTTGCTGGAAACTGGGGGAAAAAGGAGACACAAAATCCCTGTTCAGCATATTACAGATTGCAAGTGGCTCAGTGCAAGAAAGGTAGAATATTTTTGATGACATGGCTGCAAAAGCTGTAACACTGCCCCTTATTTTTGTGACTAGCCTACATTTTCTTCCATCCACTCTAAGTACTGATGAGCTGTAAAATATATGTCCGTGCTTGTTTTTCTGAGTTGAAGCTGAACCGAAGCTTAATCTTCTGAGTTGAAGCTAGCAGCAAGGGAGGATACATCCTCCATGTATGCCAATTCCCCGCCACCTTGTTAAGGAAGACTCAGCCACCTCCAAGCAGAGAGGGAAGATGCTTCAAGGGACCCAAGCCAGAGAAAGGCAGCAACAGGGAGTGCCTTACTTTACAGATATCATAAAGGGAAAATAATGTGGCCTGAGACCTTGTGGTCTTTTCAGCAGAGCTGCTTTTACAACGTAGAAGGGAACGGTCTCCAAGTCAGAGATGGCTGAAGAGACACGGGCGCTGCACCGCTGGGGGAGATTGCTGCAGCCGAGCCGGAGCTGCCCTCCAACACCTCCCCTGGCACGTCTGTCCTTGGAACTGCTGCCAAGGTAGAGTTGGGTGGGAAACCAAGCTCTCTGCCTCTTCAGGAAAACATTGGCCAAGGAAAGATTCAATCAAAAGATCCTCACTGTGATTAATTGCTATGGCAGTTACGAAAAACTAAGGTGTCCTTGCCCATTACTGTCGAGACCTCTGAATTCTGACACCTGTTGTCTTTGTTGTTACGCTCTCGGCTACAAAATGCCCATTATCACACACACGCACACTGCTGCAGTAATTAGACCCACACGCTGCCCTGGTTCTATGTGTTGATTGAACTTCTGCTGCCATTAATGAGGGTGTGTAGCAAAGAAAGCCACTAGGCAGCAACAAGGTCAATAAGCACAAATCTGGTACCTATCTCACCGATCATGACATAGGAAAATTTTTCCCACCTGCTTCTGTGAATATTTCTTCTGTTGCAATCATGTCACAATACAGGGCTCATATTTTCAAGTCTTGAACAGGAATATTTATCTAAAAATCTCATAAAAATTTTCCTAATTTTTACTGAAATTAATGAGATTGTTCTGATGAGTGTTTATAAAATCAAATACAAACCAACAGAGACTAATTCTACAATAACATACCTTTTAAAGCACTGTTGTCAAAAAGAAGTTTAAAAACTAAAAGTAAGAAAAAAATGAAAAATTAAACAGGCCTATAAATGCTATACACACATATGGCTCCATATGTACATATATACACATTTTAATACATGTACTACTTGGAAAAGGTTTGAGGAATTATAATTCAAGGAGAGCAGAATTCAAAGAGAAAGATGGCTTTGGTTCAGCTAATATAGTACACTATATCAGCAAACTGGCAAGCAAAAATCTTTTTCTTAGGGATGTTTTTCAGAAAACTACTGAAAGGCCACAAAGCTAACTCAGAAGAGGTAAGATAAAAAAGAATGGAAAAGAAAAATAAACAGAATCAAAGATCTTGTATTGTCCTTATTATGTTCAGTTCTCTTTATCCACATCAGCTGTAAGCTATTGAAGGAAAGTCTTTTTCTGCTTGTGTATTTGTAAAACAGCACATGATCTTCCCTTCTAATTGTGCAGATAAAGCAGATGTCTCACGCAGATCTTGCCTTTTTTAGAGAAGATAGGAAACAAAAGTCTTTCCCAGAAGCAAATTTGAAATTTCCTAAAAATGTGATGCAATGTATTAGCTTTAATGTCAATTTCTGTGCCAAAGAAGCCTCAGTGGTGGAGAGACTTGGGCAGAAAGCAGGCAAGGCAGCTACTGACTTAGAGGTGCATCTCTTTACCATAACCTCATTCACAACAGAGGCATGACCCACCTGATGGGCATGACTTCAGATGGGTCTGCTTCTTCCATGCTGCTTCTTCAGGGAAAGGTACAGGCAGGTGTATGTACATCCCACAGACGAAGAACTGGAGGAACACCCAGATCAGATACCTTGTGGATATGAGCTGGCAATATGCGCTTGTAGCCCAGAAAGCCAACCATACTTTGGGCTGCATCAAAAGCAGCATGTGTCCAGAGGAGGGCAATGAAAATGATCAGAGGGCTGGAGCACCTCTCCTATGAAGAAAGGCTGAGAGAGTTGGGGTTGTTCAGCCTGGAGAAGACAAGGCTCAGGGAGACCTTACTGCGGCCTTTCTGTACTTAAAGGGGGCTTATAAGAAAGATGGGGAGACACTTTTTAGCAGGCCTTGTTGCAATAGGACAAGGGGTAATGGCTTTAAACTAAAAGAGGGTAGATTTAGACTAGATGCAAGGAAGACATTTTTTATGATGAAGGTGGTGAGGCACTGGAACAGGTTTCCCAGAGAGGTGGTAGGTAAATGCCCCATCCCTGGAAGTGTTCAAGGTCAGGTTGGATGGGGCTCTGAGCAACCTGATCTAGTTGAAGATGACCCTGCTCATTGCAGGGGGGGTTGGACTAGATGACCTTTAAAGGTCCTTTCCAACCTAAACTATTCTATGATTCTATGATATGGTATTTGGCCACCAACTGTTGTTCTTCACTGGTATTTTGCTGCAGTATTAATTATTAGGCCTAGTTAGTGATAGTCTTTCAAAATGACTGTTCAGAAATGCTTCAAGACTAATGCCCTTGATAAAACTACAACTTTCCTGAATTCATTATGTTCTAAATCACACCTAAAATTGGGTTTGCTGTACTGCTTTCCAGGAGTCAATGTGTAACTATATTATCTTCCATAAATCTTACTCTTCCACGTGACTTAACAGGTCCAGAGCTATTTTCTTTCTGAGCCTGATAGTCAAAGTAGATGTCTAGGAAATAATACTTCTCTTAATTTACCTTATGACCATGAACAGAAATACCTTCTCTACCAGCCTATTTGGATATTTACTCACATCATAAATCTAATCATAGCATATTCAGAGCAAAAAGTGTAACAAAGACTGTCAAGTAAAGGCAGGTTCCTCCCTGCACCATTGACACTGGATTCCATGAAACACAAATAAAAATACACTTGGAGCTCATAATAGGCATTTTAATTAAAAAAAAGTTCCATAGATTTATTCCTTCACACAGCCTTGCCAAAATTGTTGGCACTTGGTCAGAAACGTCCATTTAGTCATGATCCAGTATAGTGCTCCCAAGAGCACTGAGATGGCTTTACTGGCATCTCTGTATTTTGCTTTCCACTGTGCCCTTAGCCACTTTAAATGTTACAGGCTATCAGTTCTGATACTGCAAAATGTAAAAACGGGAAAATAGGCCCACCTTCTAACCTCTCAGGCCATAGTCAATGTACATTGGCTGAGCTGACATTTACATTTTCAACTCATCAACACTCCCCTATCACCGGACAAACAGCCTGGTGAGAGAGATATTTTAAGAGTAGGATGGGAAGCGCAGAATTTTGAGTGGAAGGCTATTTCTCTGTGCCCTGTCCTTCACCTAGAAACTCTCTTTCTCTGCCCAGTGACCAGCAACAAGCAGACCCATACACATGCGCCTACATTCCTAGATAAGAGAACAAAAGAATTCAAGATCTCACAAGTTCGAAAGAAAAAACAAGGCTGTAATGTATGCAAACTGCATCCCTCAATGCATATTTTTAGGTGTATACTGATTGACTTGTCTCAGTGTTTAAAATTAAGTTGTCTTTAGGCAGTCAGGTCTCTTTAAAGAGCTACTGATGATGATATTATTAACCTTTGGTATTGAAATTCTGTTAGTATCACCTGATTTATCCCAGTAAACAGCATTGCCATCTCATTCTTAGCCCTAGCCTGTGAAAATTTACAGCTTTGAGGTTTTCATCTGTTTGTTTGTTTTTTCAGAATAAGGTACCAATAAAAGCAAACTACCCATCAAACTGGTCCTGATACAGAATCTATATGAGGGATGCATTACAATTGTACCTCTCTTTTAAAAGGTATGTTTTTTTAAAGGTATATTAAAAAAAAAAGTTATTTTAATTGGCTCTAGATTAAAATAGAATAAATTGAGCAGACAGGTAATTATTCCTCCTCCTGTCTCCTCTTCCCCTGAAAAGTTCACAGAAGGTATTTTTTTTTATAAAAAACAGGGATTGTGTCTGTCATTAGACTTAATTTTGATACGACTTGTACTGATATAAGGATTAGTTTTATTGAAGTGTAATAACAATCACAAAGACATCCATATTAATCCCAGTTCAACTTTTGGATATAGGCATCTCTGAACTCCCTATGAGGTGAACAGCTGAATGTCATGTATTTTGGCTGAGGCAGTTCAGAAAGTCAATAAGCAGGATTTCTTTGCCGCATAGGAATATAGCATTTCCTTCTCTTTGTTCAAATCATATTTTTGTAACTACTTCTGAGCAGGTGTTTAGGACACAAACCTTCTTGATACTAAAATAAGGAGATGCCTGGTTCTTGAAAGGTATGGTCTTGTTTACTTGCAGTTGACAAGGCATTTTACAGGAATACATTTGACTTTTTTACAAGTTTCCAACAGTAGTAAACTTTATTCCTGCTGACAGCAGAAGTAATTGCTGTGTGCAGAATAAAACTGATTGTTTTAAAAGTTTAACTCTGTTTTCTTGTTTCATGTTTTTTTGCTCTAAGGTTACATTTAAATCTGTTTCAGATAAATTCTTTTGTAAAGAACAATTCTTTCTATATTACTGGGGTAAAAATACATATGAGTGAACACCAAATCATTGCAAGGTAAGGGAAACTGAGCTTTTATCTGAAGTGGAAATAGGTATTTAACTTCCTTATGCAGAAAATATTCTTTTCGTAGTGAAACCTTCACAATTTTTTTGTTTGTTTACAAGATCAGAAGAAAAAAAAACATTTAGGCAATTTTAGACCCCTTTATTTAAACCAGACATCTAACAGTAATGATAAAAGAAGCAAGAAACAAACCCACCATCATAACGTCCTGCAGAAAGCAGGCAATTTGTGTAAAACATGTACAAAACATCTGCCCTTATGCCATGATTCTTGGGCCAAAATCTGGAATAATGTGAATAGTGGCAACTCACGGCATATACACACTCTGAAAAATGTTATACGCAGAGGGGCACTTAACACTGTGGTTGCCCACTTCTGTTTTGTGAGTGGTGATCCAATGTAAGATGCTCCAGCCACCAGCTGCCTACCGCCAGCCCTCCAACAGAGCTTACTACCACTGCACTACTGCTGATTTAGCTGCATTTTACTTTGGATCTTGGTTTAAAAGTATTCGTGCCTCCTAAAATAAAAATTTATGGCACTTTATCATTGCTAGAAAAGTTAAGCACACTCAATCTGTGCAACCTGCTGGCAGGTCAGATAAGGATGAGCGAACAGCACAGAACTGTATTGAACTGAGTTGGGTCAGACAGTGCAAGGCACCTTCATTTGGCTCACGTGCTACTGGCTTCTTCCAGTAGACTTGTATCTTGTCATCCTCTCCTGTTCCCTTCCTGTTCATGCTGCTGGCTGTATCTGGCAGGGAGTCATGTGAAGATGCAGGAAGCATTTACATATCAATGCTATAGAATATTTTGGCATTGTGATAAATTATTAAAAAATCAATAATTTAAAATGTAAATGAGTCATCTTATGCACATCGACAAAGATGTGATGATAGAGCCATAGAAATTGCAACTTAAGTAGACTTCTGTTTTAAAGAAAAATCGCAGCAGCATCATAAGACAAATGTAAGTCTATTTATTTTATTAGTTTTAAGAGCAAACTTAAGCTGTCTTCTCCACAGATGGAAACAACATTGATACCTGTAACTGCTAGTCTCTGCTAGTACCGTAGCTCTTTATTAAAGGGTGAGGTAGCAAAAAAATATTTGGCATTATCAGAAACAGAAAAGTACACCTGTTCAACAGGGCAGGTTTTCCCTAAAATAATATCTAGTGAAAGCTAAGTGAAATGGGTCCCAATGATAGATTTAGGGGAAATTTGCAGTGCCCAGGAGTGCAAGGTTTGATCCTATATTTAGATCAGAAAACTATAAAACACATCACAAACCAATTCAGTGGTAACATTCCATTGGGATGGTAAGACAGTATCTATCTTAACACCATCCAACTCATACTGACAATAGCAACATCAGCTGCTTTCATAGGTTCTTGGATTTTTCTGCTTCTATCACATCTGTGCAAGCCCATGTCCACAGACATGTGGTAGTCTGAGTAGTCATCTGAGTTTTCTAGCACCTGGAGAAATAAATTTCAGCCAGCTATTTTTTTTCACATGCATTTAAATGTTGCACATGCCACACAACCATTGTTTACCAAATGGTAATATCAGCACAAAACACTCGGTTATCCTATTTTTTAAAAATTACAAAACATAGTGCTAAATCTGTGAATAATTAAGATCTGTCAGTGAGGCATCAGCTTGAACAATAGCGCAGACAGCCATACAGCTATTTTGATTCAGCGTGCCACCAGCTCAGCACATGATCACTGTGCTGTCATTTGTTATTGCACTGGTCAGCCTTTCCTTTTGACTTGAAATCTTTACATTCCACTTGGCTATTCTAAAACTGCGTTGGCAAGCTCTGTATGTCTATTACAAAATAATAGCATTGTAGTCTGATGCGGCAGCATATGCCCAAAACTGAAACGAATTTTACTCAATATAATCTATAATTCTTGACATACCAGGTGCTAGGCTTCTATGCAGCTCTCCTAGGCACTTCCTCTTTGCTCTGCTCATCATGCTGCAGTTTGCTGCCTACTATGTACATTCATTCATTGATCAAGGCTTACAAAAGTCTAAGTTCAACAGGACAGACAGCACCTTGGCAAAGGGTGCCTTCTGGTTTATGCCTGCCAGCGTTACGACGAAAATTTTATCATGAGACACAGAGACACTACTCACATACCCATAATTTCATTAAGCAATAGCACAAGTGGTCTTGGTAGACTGGGTAGATGACATATTTACATGAACAGTGAATATTATCTACCTCATCTAAATTAATACTGAACAAAATAGGGAGCTTAACTAGGTAGAGGTCTCTTCTGGGCAAATAGATCATTTTCCAATCACATACTCACTTCCATCTCATAATAAGTTGGGGGAGTAATGAAGGAAAGTATGAGATCAATTCTAAAAATAGTATCTCGCTCCCCTGAAAACAAGATATACTTACAGAAATGAGAATGTCAATGCCAGTAGTGGGGAAACAGCACACACTAACTAACTTGCTGTTAGTCTCTGAGGAATGATATTCTTTTGCCAACTTTTTCAGGAAAATCTAATAAAACATTGATGAAATGGAATAATAATCTTCCCTGCATGAAGATGAAGTGGGAACATGAATCTACGCGACAGACAGTTTTTACATTCATCTCATGTCTGCTCAACTGCAGAAGTCATTGGGAAATGGCATGTAGAATATTTCTAAACTGATGTATATCTGAAATAGTGTCTGTGAACTTGAGTCCTACAGGAAGTGACAGTCAATACCAGCTTGTTGCTAGCTATTTTTGCAACCGCCTATAAAGTTTGACACAGCTAGGCAGTCTTGTGTTAGGACTCAAACCTATTGTTTCAGAAGAAATAAAAGGGAAGATAATTATTACCAATATTTACATAACAGGTACTGCATCTGAAGGCATAATTATGCACAAGCCTGCGTGCTGGTACCTGTCTGAACCTCCAGAGGAAACTGAGTTTCTGACAAAGAATATAAGGTTAGAACTAAGGGTAGATGCCTTAGGTACGCCACAAACTGGAGTAACTCATCTGAGTGATTTCTACAGAGTATTTGCCATCTGTTGGTGATGACTCAAGCAAAACAAAGCACAGATGGATCTTAGTCCCAATTCTTGTCTTTTTCTTTTTTGCGTGAACTCTTCTAAACTTCAGAGAGGATTAGGATTTTGTGTCATTTTGGTACAGTGTATTTTTATAGTGAGTGGCTCCTGGTTTGTACTTATTCACAGCTAATTTTCAAACTATTGAAAGTAATAAATGATGCCACGAGTTTCAGCTTTAAGGCTAAGTAGTCTTCTTGGAAAAACTTCCAGTCTCTTTGTAATGCATTCTGAAATGCTCTCTGCCGTTTATTGGGGCATAGATCATTCAACTTCCTTCCTCACACATGTATTACCTGGTGAACAGGATTTACAACAGCCAGTCTGCTCAGCAGGGAGACTCCTGAATTAGCCAAGACAAATTACCACCAAAAAAAAAAGAAAAAAAAAAGATGCACACTGAAATCTCACATACCTCCTGAAGCCTTACAACCTTGACAGGAGTTTCTCTACTGGACTGAGATTCACATTCTTATATGTTTTATTGGACTATGATGACTCAAGCAATCACTTTGAGTACAGAAAATTGGCTCAATCTTTTCTTCAAAATAGAAACAACCCTTCCAAGTTGTGCTACAATCACCTTTTATTGTTAAAAATATGTGTAGTTTAAGCTAATAGTAAAAAGTCCCATTAAAGGGAAGACCCGGGCATTTTTACCTTTCTTGGCCAGTTATCAAGTGAAACCCATTGGGGCTACTGTTGTGCGCTGAACTCATGCTTGCAAAGAATTCATCGTTTGAGCACCCTCATTGGATCACAGTCCTCAGGAGAATCCGACATATCTGGTAGATGAATTTCAATGCCCTTAAGCAGCATAAATCCTAAAATACTCCTCTCAGTCCAGATGGGAAATATGCAAGCAAATGTGTACTCATTAGCATGATGTGCCTAAGCAGCATTACTAGGGAAAACTGAGGCATCTGCAGACGCTCAGTGCCTGGTGGGTGACGTGGGGTCTTTGCAGATTGCTTTCCAGGACTGAGCCTCTGTTGCACTGCAGGCACCTTCCTTGTAGCAGCTCCTAAAGGAAATAATGAATGTTCCTGGAAAACACAGGACTTTGAGCTCTCATAATGAGCCTGTTAATGGCTTGACTACTTCCAAAGCTACTTACAGCCAAACCATGTTTATGCCCGAGCCACAAGTGCAATCGGGACAGACAGAGAGTGGAGAGGGGGCTACCCAGCCCTGACCCTCTCCCAGCACACAGCGTGCAGGCTGGATGTGCGATGGCTAGGCACCTTTCTGAGTCCAGATTTAACACCCTTTCCAATACAAGGCTTTAAATCGAATGCGAGGTAAAACCCAGATTCTGAGGCTCAATTCAGCTGGCTCTCTCCCTCTTTATTACAGGTAACTCCTGAAATTCTAGATTGCCTTTCAACTTCTGTCATCTCGGTTGATCTATGTGCAGAAACATACTAGTTTATAAAGCAGCAAAGGCTCTATTGATTTTTTACTTTTAGTTTTGATTGTTTTATGTCTGTTAGCAATTTGTTAAATGCAACTCAGTTAAGCAAACGTGAAACCTTCCTCTAACACAATTAATTTACTTGTCTTCAACTAGTTAAAAGGCAGAGCCATTTATGGAGTGCTTTGCGCATGTGGACTAGCTTTTACTAGAAATAATATATTTAGTATTACTGAATAACTTCACTTGGAAAGAATGCTACCTGTAATTTCAGTGGTTTATGGCATTTTTTCTCAGCTACAGGTCCCAACATACCATAATACATCAACTACCAATGTACCAATCGGATAATTTTGCTATTTTAAGTTAAATTGATTTTCCATAAAGGTTTTTCTAAATTAAAACCTACACTGATTTTAAAGAGCTGTTGTGCCATGTAACCACTGAACCAGGGCAATTGCATTGCTTGTGTTCAATATGAAGTTAGCAACTTTTTCCCCTTTCTTGAATGCAGCTCAAAATACCTAATGAATAATTTTGAGTAGAAGAAGACCTACATAACTGAGAATTACAAGTACCATCAACTCTGATCTTGAAGAGTGAAAATAGCAAAAATACTATGTGGATCTGGTTCAACAATCTGCACTTTCCACCCTGATCATGGTACAAAGAACGACGCATTTAGAAAGCACAAATTCAAATTAACTGTGTTTTCAGTTTATGTGCTTCCATTAAATGTACACAATTACCTTGTTACAAACTGGAAAGAAAGTGATTTTTCAGTAGTGGCAGCCACTAACATACTCTGTCTGTCCAAGAGTTGTAGGAGCAGGAAGGTGGAACCTATAAATTCCAGACCATGCTGCCCAGATGAACTGAAGAGGACTGATAAAACAAAGAAATATGGCTAAAGGCCAGATTTTTATGCCTGAGGCATTCTACTGCTTGTGGCACTGATTTTTAAACACATCACTGATGTACTTCTGCTGATGTAACTGCACCTATTTAACAAAGTACTGCTAATTTAAAATTGCAGAAAGATACTCCATCCTCCTATAGTACTTTTCAAGCAGTGCAAATACACAGGAGTTAAATCACACAATCCTACTTAACGTGTTGTCTAGAGGTATAAGAAGGGTGGTACAGGCAGAACACTTTTTTTTTCTTAAAGTTGTTGAACACCACAAGCTTGCTTTGACTTACTCAGTACCTTTGTAAATCCGGCCTTGTGTGATTAGCTGCAGTAATACTGCTAACCAAGAATAAAGCCTCACATTTTGCATCTCTCACTGCTGTGGCTTAGCCAACAGGCATTCCTTCCTGTGATGAGGAATAGCAACATCACAACATCTTTCTTCACAAAGAAGGGTTTTGTTGTGGAACAAAGAGTTAACATCTAATAGCTTAGAATTAGCAAAGGATCTGATGGCTTAGTAGATAGGTGTCAATCTTCCTTCTTGGACTGTTAAGTAATTTTGGCTTACAATGACATTATATATGGCTGCAGCCAACAGTACAACAGGGTGTTAAGAAGGTTTCTGTAAGCTCTTTAAATGTACAGAGTATTTAAAAAAAAAGACAAAGGTACAACTTCCAAGCCGTGTTCTCCAGGTTTCTTCTGAAGGAAGAGAGAAGAAAATTAGAGTGTTTTCCCTACAGAGAGGCCCCTGCAACTTCCATGTCAAAGAGAGAAAAGAGTCTTTTCGTAACTCAGTGTGCTTTTTTTTTCAATATTTGAATTCTTATCTTTGTCCTTTGGAATCCCAGATCCTTAGAGGATGTAGAAACAACTATGTTGAACATGGATTTACGAAGTTTATATAAAATAGCATAAGGCAAAATGATGTCACAGGAAAAGTCTCTTGTGACATTTCTGCCATTATACCTTACAAACAATCAGGGCCTAATCAGGAACCTGGGAAGGCATTACCAACCTCCAAATGGTTAAGGGACAAAGTAAGAAAGCATGACTGGGACTCCCAAATATGTCTTCACATTACACTGATCTATCTTTGAAAGGCTCTAGCATGAGTTATACATTGCCTCCAAGTCTTACATTCAGACCTATAGAAACAACCCAGCTTACAGTAGCATCACACACTAACCTCTTCCATTTCAGGAAGAAAGAAATGTGTTGCTAACCTTTATGTAAATCTCTTGCATCTATTTTTTTAAAGTGCAGAATACAGTGGCAGAGGAACACGCAGCAATATTTATCCCAAAAGCCATGGAGAACAGGAGGATAAAGTGCTTTTTTCCCGTTAACCAAGCCTTCAGATTTTGATGTATTTCCCATTTAAAGAGTGTTGAGCTTAGCAAAGCTGTAATGTACAATATCAAAAAGCTCGGCCACAGGTTAGTCCTGTTTCTTGGTAGTGATAGTACAGGAATGATTTCTAAAGCGTATAGTGAGAGCACAGACGTTGTCTTGACCTTTTTTCTATGTCTGCTGAACAACTATATCTTATGCATAGAATTCTCTCCAGCCTCCTGGACTATGTCTACTCCTTACACATCCTGGGAGATGGAGAAGAAATCCCACAATAGGAACACAGAAAAAAGGAATTTGCATGTATATTACTTTAAAACCATTTCAGCTTGACCTTTCATGAAGAATGGTTTAAAGGCTGAATTCTCTGACTGTGAATGCAAAGGTTAATTGTCTTTATTTAGTATTGCTGATAGGGCCCTAGTAAACCGTGATGGTTTCTTGGAGGGACACAGGTAGAGAAGGGTAGGAGTGAGCAGGTTTTGCATTAAAAAGACAGACCCCTTAGTATCCACACTAAGATGTCCATGTCACAAGCAGAGACATGAATAAATGGAGTGGACTTTCGTATGAGTATGTTGAGTGTTATAGAGTACTATACTTTTCATTATGGAATGACTAACTTAAAACAGAAATATAACCACCTACCCAGTCTCATCAAAAGTCCTCCCACACCACACCAAGCACACGAGCTTCTCTGGCTCCTTCTTTTAAAAAAAAAAAAAAAAAATTACAGAATTCCTCTGGGTATTAGTTCTCCTGTTAATTTAAATAGTGAAGTGATTTACATGTTTAAGACCACAAAACTACTGAATCAACTTCTTGTTTAAATTCTTGTGGTTTCCTTGTTTGAATTTCTTTATCAAATATTTCATAAATTACATAAATAGCATTGGAAGACTATTATCGCAGAACCTCATCTGTGACCAGTTTCATGCAGATATTAAGTAGTTTTATATCACCAGGAAATGTAAAACTGTAAACAGACTAAAAATATTCTCTCACGAACTGAATAAAGAAATTCAGCTAATGTTTACAAGATGATTCAGAAGTAGTGTACAGTGTTTAATTTTTTTAGCATATTAAAAGTGATAATTTCAAGATACTTAAACACACTATTAAAAATAACATCTTGGGATTGTAATGAAAAATTCTCACTGAAACAGCATCTTCAAGTAATAAGAAATGGTTTCCAGGATGGTTTTTATTCCATCATGCTAATAATCTCACTGTTATACATTTGATTACAAACCAACTTTCCTCCAGAAAAGTATCAGTGTTTTACAGACTACAAGGAATATTATCAGCCACTATCTAAGACCATACACAAGTAGTGGTTACTAAACAAACGTAAGAGAAATGGTCGCTATATATGTTAAAGGAATTGTATGTACGACTGGACAAACATGAAGGGCAAAATCTGTAATGACCTACTCAGTGTCAATGAAAATCTCAAGTCATTAGCGGTCCAGCAAACACAAATGCCTCTCCACTCTTCTTTGCAAACCAAATTCAGACAATTTGAAGCAATTAAATACAAATGTCTCAACATAAGTTTTCCATACATTAAATGCAAAGTGTGTAAGTTAATTGATTATATTTTATACACACACACACACAAATTACAAAGCCCTATAAAATACATAATACTCACACAGCCATACAGTTTCATGTATGTTCAAAATGTAGGTGTAGACAATCACACATACTGTTAGGTAACAGAAAGTGCTTCACAACACTGAACTCAAGACTACGGTGCGACTACGACAGAATTATTTTGTCTGTGTTTTCAGTCCTACTCCTTTAAAACAAAAGCCCCACAGGCTTGTGAATTAAAAAGTCTGAGGAAAGTTCTTGTATGCATCTGAGACAGAAGATGAGACAGATCAAAGGAAAACCAGAACAGCTCAAAATCTCTGGAAGACTAGTCTCTGTTTTCAGTACTGATCTGTTTCATCAGGAATTCGTGCACGGACTAGTGAGGGGAAGCACACCTACCCTCATTAGCAGGTGTTGCACACATGATGCTTGTTCAGTTTTTCACAAGATGACCTTTCAAAATGTATATTCATTACACATCATTATATATATGTGTGTAATTCAGAATTCATTACAATCGGAGCAATAACTAACACCCAGACTTCAAATTTCTATTTAATGCCTGAGCGGAGATGTATGGAAGCCTTTGCTATCACGGAGTATATGTTTCCAGTATCATTATCACATACGATCATTAGTGCCAGCACACTCGACTTGTAGTAGGAACGTTATCACTATTCTTTTTGATGCTTACTGGCATACGTTTGTCATAACGGAGGAAACCCAGTATCACGAAAGACAGCGCCCAGCCCGTTTCCAAAATTCCTGGCAAGTTCCGCTGTGACTCACTGCTACCATATTTGACGTTCTTCACATCAGCCCTCCGTGCAGCGTGATGTGGGGAGAGCTCACCCACAGACCCCCCGGGACCTCCGGCTGCCCGCTAACCGCGTGCCCCGACCCCGTCGAGCACGGAGGTGACTTCAGCTCCCCCCACACCAGCCACAAACGGACGAAAGCTTTTCCCGACTTGGAGCCGCTCTTTATCGTGCCCAGCTACAGCGAGGTCCCCCGCTGGGAACTGCTTTAGCCCCCAAGAGCTGTGCCCCCCTCGCATCCCTACCCCTCCCGGCGGCCGGGGGCCAGCGGCCGGGCCGGCACCACCCCCTGCCGGTGACCGGGGGGGGGAGCAGCCCGCCGGCAGCCCCGCTCCGGGCAGCGCTCCCGGTTGCGCTCCGTGCGGCACCCCGCTGGCGTTTGAAATCACTCCCCAGCAGCCAGGCATCAATAAAACACCCGGGGGAGCCAGGAAAAGCGCTGTGCCGGAGTGGCTCTTCCCAGAGAGCTGCCCAGGTCCTAAGAGCATCCGCCGAAATGCCTCCTTTGGAAGCTCGTCTCATTCTTGGCGGGGGGAATGCTGATGCTTAGGAGCAGTGCCACTTCTCGGCTACGCTGCTGTGCTCAAGGTCGCCCAGCCTGTACACGCTGCAACATTAGTCTTAATTGCAGCGCAGAGAACTACGAGATTAACGGGAGCCCCTTCCCCGAGAGCAGCCCCGCGCCGGATGCCCCGCTCGCAGCGGGACGTGCCTCAGGCTAAATTTAAGGACGATTCCTGCAAAGCGCCGTCCCCTTTTAGCACCAGCATATTCTCTTTAAAACCCTTTAAAAATAAAGAGTTAAAATAAAACTTCCCCCGCCTCAACTGGAAGGCTCGGCTCCCGTCTTTTCCCACACCAGCATATTCTCTTTAAAACCCTTTAAAAATAAAGAGTTAAAATAAAACTTCCCCCGCCTCAACTGGAAGGCTCGGCTCCCGTCTTTTCCCACACCAGCTGTAAACCTTGGAAAGGCCGGGGAAGGCGGGAGGGAGGGGGCTTCCCAGCTGAGGCAGGCAGCGCTCGCGGCGTGGCGGCCAGGACTGGAAGCGCCAGGCAGAGCGGCGGTTCTCAAGCAAGGGATTGTTTTATTACCTTCCCCGTCCTGCGCTTCCCTCACGGCAGACACCCGAGCCCTGCTACAGTTCTGGTGTGCCTTTCCTGAGGGGATCTGTGCGAGTTGCGAGCCAGGCTGGGGGGGGTGAATCTGTTTATTCCTTCACGTCTTACAGACAAGTACGCTGAAGTACTTTCAGATCTGGCTCGCCAGCGAAGGGAAGGAGCCCACGGCAGCACTTCAGTGCCGGCCGGAGTTTCCCTCCCCAGCGGAGAGCCCTCCTCAGCCGCGGGGAAGCCGGCGCCCTGCGTGGGTGTCCCGGGGATGGCTGTGCGTGCGGCGGGGGAGGAAGGCTGTCTTCCCCTTCCTCCCCCATCGCTTCCTTAGCCGAGCAGCGATAGCTCCGCCACCCCCGCGGCTAGCTGGGGGGGGGGGGGGGGGGTGTCCCCCCGCGGTCCCTCCGGCTCCCGCTCGGCCGTCGCTCCCCTCCCGCCCGGCGGCCCCGCCGCGCTGGCCCCCTTCGCCGCTGCCTTCCCCGCCCCACCCTCTTTACCCCCGTATAGATGGCTGGAGAGATTTATGATGTTGTTAGTATTATTATTATTGGAGGCAAATTCCGCTCAGGGCTGGGGGGTCTAACGGCAGGTGTGGGCAGGCTCTCCATCTCCGCAAAGGAGCATGCTCAGCGCTCTCAGGCATGCTCTTTCAGCGGGGAGGGAGCCAGAGCTGGGGCGGGGGGGCGGAGGGGAGGGATGGGGGGGAATCCTCGCACTCGCACCGTCCTAATGCAAAGTTTTATTGTTCAAGCGGCCCCGGAGCCGGGGGCCGACCCGGCGCCCCCTGCCCCGCATCCCGCCGCCGCTTCCTCGGCCCGGGGAGGGGACCCGGGCGCCGCGCCGGGGGCGGGCGGGGGGGGGGTTCCCCCCTCGCTCCCGGCGGCGAGGGGAGGAGGAGGAGGAGGAGGAGGAGGAAGAGGAGGAAGAGGAGATGCCCAGGCGAGAAAGGCTTCAGAGCCAACTTCTGCCGGGAAACCCGCAGGTCCGCTGCCGCCTCCTCCCGGGGCGAGATGCCTGCTGCGCCCGGCGCTGCCCCCAGCGCTGCCCCCAGCGCTGATGCAACGCCGAGAGCACACGGGCAGCACCATCACCGCCACCGCCGTCATGACCATCACCATCATCATCGTCATTAGTATTATTATTAACGCTATTAAGACGATGCTCGCGGCCGCGCTCGGCTCTGGCAGCTGCCCTCCAGCGCTTCACCCCCACCCCCCCCACCGCGGGGGGGCTGCGCCCGGCTCCGCGCCCGCGCCCCCCGCCCGGGGTTGCGGGAGCCCCGCGCGCCGCCCCGCGCGCCGCCCCGCGCAGCCCCCGCCCCCGCGGCCAGGCAGCGGCAGCGGCGGGGAGAGGAGGGCAGGACGGCATCCCACCCAAATCGTAATGACGGCACCCGGCGGGTCGCCTACCTTGAGCTCCTCCGCGTCCAGGTTCGCCGATCTGTCCATAGAGGGAAACTGAGCGGAGCGGAGGGGAAACTAGGGAAGTTGTGCCAAAAAAAAAAAAAGGGGGGGGGGGGCGAGGGGGGGTACGGATGAAAAAAGGGATTGGGGGGAATCTAGTCTCTCAGTTTCCAGCCTAAACTCAGCCTTGTCCTCCAAACCCTGGCAGCTCCCCTCAGTCTCATTCTCCGCGATCACGCCTCCACCGGTTAAAATAAATAAATAAATAAATAAAAATATTTCACTTTTTTTTTTAAAAAAAGAACTCTCTTAAGAATTAAAGCGACAGGTGAACCTTCCCTGGTGAAAGAGATTCGCGTCCTCTGGCAATGAAAGGAGGAGACGGCACACAAAAAAAATAAAATTAAAAAAATCCACTCAGTTTAAAGATTATTTTTTCTTCTGCAATAAGCTCAGAAACCGGCGAATCGCTGCATCCCGAGAAAAAATCCTGCTTCCCTGGACAGCATCATGCAGCAGATTTCAAGCAAATGTGTTCAAACTGAAGAGAATAGTCCGTGATAAAAGCCTTTCTCCGTCATGCCTACTCTGGTAGCTAATTTAGCACCCTGTGAGCGCAAGACATTAACGACGAACAATTTCGCTGGCAAGATAACAAAATCCCCCAAGTCCTGCATAGACTCAAAAATTGTTTTGCAGCTAAAGGTATTCTCTCAATAATAATAATAACATTAATAGTAAAAAAAAAAAGATAAGAAAGTCTGTAGGGGATGGTCTTCTTTGAAGGTTATGCTAGAAGAGTTGGGAGGAAAACAGGAGGTGGATCTCTTGCAGAAGAGAGAAGGGAGAGAGGGAGAGATTTCCCTCTTCGTTCCTGTTTTACTGTCCTTCACCGCCAGGTGACTGACTTGCCTCCTCTCGCCTCACGGCCCGCACGGGGGGGGGCGGCGTGGGGCGGGGGGGGGGATTTCTCCGGCTCTCAAAACCCAACATTTCCTTTCCCAGCAGCGCAGCCCCCGGGTCTTAACGCCGCCGCGCCGCCAGCACCGCCCCGCTGCGGCCCCCCCTCCCGAGGGGGGGGTGGTTACGGCCCCCGGCCCTCGCCACCCTCGCCAAATGGCTCCTGTCGCTAGCCCCACGTGTCTTGAATAACAGCCGCACTCACCAATTTAAAAACCGTTACCGCCTCGTGTGTTGCTCCCTGCAAAAAATAAATCTCCCCCTCTCTCTCTCTCTGCAGGTGTGTCTAAATTAGTAAGGTGATGTGAAACTTCTCAATCTTTGGCTTGAAGCGCACGGGTTTTGTGCAGCTGTTGAGTGTATCATTAATGCGCTGCAGCTTTGGTGGAGCAGCATTTCTGATGGCACATGGATTAAGTACGAGTCTCTCTCAGGGTGTTAGTTTACCTAAGCTCCTTTTCCAGAGGATTCACCGTCTTGAGGCTATCACATCACTCCAAAGAGAATCAAAATTAGATTTAAAAATTCAAATTCGTCCCCACCGAGATTCTGATTTTATCACGGTACTTTATTGTAAATCTGTCACTTGCAGTTTTGGAGAACAAGGCTGTGATTTTTTGTTTCCTGCCAGCAGTCTTTTGGGGGCCTTATTTATTAACTCCATGAATGGCAAATTCAGAACTATCACTTTCTAGTACTATCGCCTCCTTTCTACACTAAATAGAATTGGTATTCCTGGTAGTTCAACATAAGTAGACAGATCTAATGGCTCAAAGTACATACCTCGTTTCCAGTTCAATATAGATTTGTTTGCAGCTTCCAACACTTCAAGGTTAACATACGCTTAAGCCCTGGGTGATGGCCAGTGATAGCCATTTCTGAAGACTGAATATAGCCCTCATCTTCTGGAAAATTCTACGGATGCAAGGCAGACATGGGCAAATGACATTTCTCCTCTCCGCACAAATTGTACATGACTTCCAGGTTCATTGTGAATACACTGTAAATATCATTATTATCATTAATCTAGAACTGCAATTTGTAAAGATTAAAGACTTAAAGCGTTCCTGTGTGAGCCAACGGACTTATGCCCAAAGAAAAGACTGCCAAAGTGGACACTAAATCAAGCTGCTGTAGGACCTGTAGAAATTTAAAGGACTGGTTTTCCCTGACAGAAAAATACACCCAACCCCACCCACCCCCCAAATAAAAAGCCTGGAAAGACTTCTGTAAGAGACCATGCTGAAGGAAAACGTCTCTCGGAAGGCACTTGTAAGCCTCCCAAAATGTGTCACTATGCAGTGCTGGGAAGAGGACTGCCCCAGTGTGTGACACGAACCAGGGGACATAACATGAGAGCTCCTTGGTGCCCTGACCTGTGCCACTGGATAACCAGAAGACCCCTGAGCCTCTCCATGCATCCACACCTCTTTGCATGGCGCTTAGCAGGCCAACAAGTAGCTGCACAAAATGCAGCTTTATAAAAACAGAGGGCCTGCAGAACTGTGACCTTCTGCTGTCTTGTTGCTGCCACACTGCAGACTTTCTTCGATGGGGCACTCCTCAGTTTGTTTTTATATTGGCACAAAATGTGTGTGGATGTGACACATTTGAGAATCCTGTGCTGAATTTGCTTTATATTGGTCAAGAGTTCAGGGAAAAGACAAGGAAAATGGACAGGGCAATCATACAAGCCTAATTTCCCTAGAAAACAAGGCAAAATTAATTGATTTTGACAGTCAGTCAAATAATACTTTAAAATATATTTCACTCTTCATAGATAATATAACCTAACAAGTGAATTTAAAAGTGTTTTTTGTTGCTAAGGCAGGCACTCCAAACTTAATTAATACCAAACTCCTGGTGGCTTCAAATATCTTAGTTTTTTATCTTGTGTATAATCTGTAAGACATCTCTTTTCTCATTGCAGGGCCCTACTTCAGAAGACAGGGCTGACATTTTCATCCTCATTATTCATGTATGGCCCTATGTCTTAGTCATTGCATACAGTCTGGAGTTATTATTTTCCTTAAAGAGGGCTTTTTGATTCACTCAGCACTGTTAACAATTGTATTCTGCACAAGTGTCAACACAAAATTTTACTATAAGGGCAAATATTATCATTACCATTAATACAGGGGAAAACTGAAACCAAGCCAAGAGGCTAGATCCAAAGAGGAACTAGCAAATCTTTAAGCAAATCAGAGTCTGAGCTCTGAAAATGAGTCCTGAGCCTGGTGCTTGCAAATGAGCGTCTGGAAATGAAGAACACGAAGCAAGCAGCAGTCTGCTGTCACCAAGCAGTGACTTTGACCTTAGGCCTTTTGTTCAGCAGGTCAACATGTGGTAGACCAATGAAAGAATTCTGTTATTTGGTGTAAACCCAACTGCCTTAGCTACTGTGTCACCTTTATTCATGTGTTCATCTGCTTCATTCATCTTCTAAGCCTTCCAGCTCTTTTTTTCTCTGCTAGCAAACCACTATGCAGAAGTCATTCACTGCCTAGTCCTATGTCTTTCCTGCACCCCAGGCTTCCTATATCAGGCATTCCTGGTAAGCATAATTACGGATTATATACAGGATGTAATTAAAGATTGTATTGTCAGTATATAATTAAAGACTGTATGAGAGAAGAATCCTGGAAGAATAAGCGTCCTTAAAAAGTGAGTGTTTAACTTTGAAGTACTTGACTTAGGTTAAGGTCAAGTTTAGGTTATTTTTTGGTATTTAGTCTTCTATGCTGTTTGTGGGTTTTTTTTTCCTTTTATTAAGGCTAAAAAGACTTGCTTTCTGCAGATCCTTGTGTAGGTTTTTGTAGCCGAGTTGACTCTGAAGTACAAGAGCAGGATAGAGAACATACGCAGGACTTTTCAATGGCCGTTCAGGTCACAGCAGAATTTTACCCAATCTGGAAAAGTTGCCTCCTGGACATAAAAAAAAATTAAATTCTTCAGTCATTCCAGACTGCGGGCAAATAACAGGGGAACATATTTTCCTAAATAAAGTCTGCAAAAACATTTTGATAATCATAAGGTATTAGCAAGCTAATGCAGGGATTGCAGCCAACTCCCCCTGTGATACATCCAAACAGTGAGAAAGTGCAGTTCAAACCTGTGCTGGGAGCAGCGAGAAGGTACAGCTTTCCAGCAACAAATCATGCTTTTTAAACAGGCCCAGTAGTTCCAGTGCTAGATAGCTATCATGATTTCTTTATCTTTCCAGAGATGCAGAGATGGGCCTACGTCCCAAACAACATGGCTGGGAGTGCTTTGTCTTCTTGTCAGCACATTGCTCTCATCTTTGAAAGAGACTTTTTCTCAGACTGAGGAGTTTCCAAGACAGAGTTGCCTAGAAGACCTTCTTGAGTGGGTTTATCTTCTCTAGGCACAGATAATTTACTGTGTTGCTTTAGGCTCTTGGTATAGCTCATGCAGGAAGATAAACATTTCCAGAAGGTGACTTATTTCATAAAGGTCTGAATCATCTCTGGAAGTGACTGTTTCCTTCTGACTGTACAGGGAGTTCCTGAAGTTAGATGGCTGAATGTGGGACCACATGCTCAGTAACTTAATACAGACACGATTGAACTCAAGCCAGAGTTACACATATGCATCTGAAAAAAGATGTCAATCATAATGAAACCATGGAAAATGATGGAATCTTTCATGGTGAAGCCACAGGTGTTACGTTCTCTCGTTTGTCATCCTTTTAAAATACAGAGGACAATTTTCCTAACATACTATTAGTAAGAAGGGGAGAATAATTCAAAAGCCAACACAGCTCTTTTGATACATTTCATAGGTTATTTTCCATTCTAAAAAAAAAAACCCACAAACCCACAAATGCAGCATTTAAGGCTAGGGATACAGACTTCAGCATTGACGATGAGTACATATGAGTACTAATATAGTTCTTAAACAGCATGGCTACATTTTTCTCAACTTGTAAGGGACACCTGTACACCTGGAAATGTTTTTTATACTGCTCCACGATGTGTAATTATTTTTTTCTAAATAGTGGATGTCAAGCTAACGTAGGTATACTTATGTTACCTTGTAATTATCTCTTAGTAAGAGTATTCTGAGTAACATAAAATTGGAGACCTTTGGGCTGAAGTTAATAAAATACCAATCCATCTTCCATGCTTCAGAACCCATCACAAGCCAGAAAGAATAATTTTCCTTGGCCTAGCAAAGGCTTCTAAGGTGCAGAGGGGCCCACAAACCTTTGTTGTGCCCTGAGGCTTATGAGAGCTAAGAATAAGGAAGAACCATAACACTATAATAAGAAAAACAGAACAGAGAGCAAATAAATATGTTTCCCATGAGCTGTTAAGTTTAGCTTTATCATGCGAACAAATAAATATGTTGGCAACGAAAATGTCTAAGATTCATCCCAATCATTCTTCTATTCACTGCAGAAGTACTTTTTTATTGAACAACAACAACAAAAGGGATATTTAAAGATATGTTGTGAATGATGCTCTCAGTTTGCATAGACTTGGAATTACTATGATCATGAATACAAATGAATATAGTAGGAGCACTATACTGTATGTTGGTCTCTAACTTGGGGGTCATGTAATTTTTTCTAGGCCACCCTTCTATGTCTCCTAGAAAAGGCTACAGGTCTTTGAAATGTATAATGAAATCTGAAGGCAAATAGGAAAGCTGGAGAAATAAAGGCAACATTTAGATTGAATTAATAATAACAAAGTCTTAAGAGATTAAGTAGTTCGACTTGAATTAGGCCTGGAAAGTTCAGGTTCTGCCTCCCCAAAACTTTGGGGCTTGCCTTTCTCATCACTCAACCCTATCCAAATAACTCTTCCCCTTTTTCTCCATGTCTATGCCATTTCTTTCTCATTTTCCAAAGGGTCTACCACTAACTACTTGCAAAGTTACATGTGAAGACTCCAGTATAAGGCCTTTTTGAAAGCTAATACAGGGGAAGTAGTTCTTAACTCTCTAATACAACTATTTTAGATTGTGTTCACTCTTAGGAGTTGAGACTCAAACACTGCCTATCAAACTTACAGTTCCCTGATGTGTTAGAAATTGTACAGTAAAAATAGTACTTGTTGGAACAATTCATTATAATGCCTAGTAAGCAATATGATGTTCAGAGAAAATGTAAGCTGATGACAATAAGGAATTAATTTTTTTAGTAAGGGCAAAAATAAGGTAGTATTTGTCATGAAAAGATGCATTTTCTACCAAATTGCTCCAAGAGATTGAATTTATGCATAGAATAGGCCAGCTGAGAGATGACATAGTTAGGAAAACTACTTTTGCTCTGCCAGTGACCTGCTCTGTGACCTCATGCAATTCAATAACTCACTTCCCTTATTGCTTCAGTTTCCACAACTGTAAGATGAAGGAAATTATACTTACCCATCTGTGTAAGTTTATGAATGAAAGAGTCTGCAAAGTATTACCATATAGTAATCCAAATTGCAGCCTACCAGTTTGGATATTCAAAAAAGAAACACTGTTCACACTTCCAGCTCAATAAAGTACAACATTTCTATAGCTCAAACAATTTAAGGTGTTCTAATAATTCATAATCCATATGCATAATTCTTTTTAATGCATATGGATTCCTGAATAACTAAGCTTCCTAGTAAAATTATTTACTGATCTCTAGCAAGAAATGTGAGCATTTTAATGAGTAAATATGCAAATAGATAATTAGGTTGAAAAATCTGTAAACCTTAGCTATAATTAAAATAAAAGTTATGAATCAGGAAAAAAAAATCCCACTTCATGTAGGAAAAACTGCTCATTTTCTAGCGCACTCCTTAGAGAAGCTGGTTATTTCCATAGGAAAGAAATACTTTCAAGGTATGTTCAGTTTCATCAGGAGGTAAATGCTTTTTACAACAATGGTATTTAGACTGTAAGCTCTTGAGGACAGAGACCTTTTCTTTTTAATATCTAGAAAGTGCCATGCAAAGATACATGTATACATTAATATTTAATACACAAATATTAATAATACCTCTGAGTGAGGAGTATACTTTCTCACAAAATCATGTTAGATTACAGCTCTGAATGTAAATATAACAGTCTTACAATTGTAACTAGAGCTATTCCAAAGTAATACCAAGAAAGACCTAAGTCCTGTGTGTTTGCAATCTGTACATATTTGTAAGTCAGATTTCTGAGGGTATGGGATTTGTGTGATTTGAGATTGTGTGTGTTTATATGTGTGCATAGACATGTCTCTGAGACCCATTAATAACCTTTGAACCTAATGACCAACTTCAACCTGCATTAACAGAGGTTTTAAACAGATCCCCCCACCTATTTGTGAAAGTAAATAACTTTAAACAAGAGACAACAAAGACCGCGCTAATACCTTCACTAAAGGGACAACTGCAGGGTGAAGTCAGTGTACCCTAGTTTGTATGCAAAAATCTACAGGAAAATGGTAAGTTTAAAAAGTTTTAATCATAAATATGTATTTATCAGACACAAGAGCAGTCCCTCCTCAGTCAAGCTTAGTGCCTCTTGCTGATCCTCTTGTGTCTACCAATGAACAGCCTTTGACAAAAATCTTTTTTTTGCAGTTACGTTTATCTCCTCAGTGGATTGTCTGCTGTCTGATTAGGGGTGAGCTCATGTCACAACCTTAGTATAGTTCACTTAAAATGTCAATCAACCATAAGACGAATCTAACGGAAACCAGGCTTTGTTAGGTGCAGTGCTCAGACAACTTCTTGCTACATAATTTTTATATGACATTGCTATACGTACCACATTTTTATATTAAATTCCCATTATATAATATATACACATACATGCTATTATATCTATTTTAATACTTTCAACAGGCCTATTTGTATCAATACAGCTTGTAACCAATAGCATGTCAATTGTATCAGAGAATGTATGAATCTGTTTCTGTTTCTTACTCAAAAAAAAAAAAAAAAAAAGTAAGTAAAAAAGAAGCATCTCTATTGCTGGACTGAATGCAGCTGGCCACATCCTGTAGTCCTGTCAAATGGCAAACACAGCCTGGAGTTCCCATACATGTCTTTTTGGGCAATAGAAAAACCACATAGCTCATTTATTTTTGTATATATTAGGTTATGAGTCTAAGTTACTGCTGGATGTGTATTCCAGCATACTGCTGGAACTTAGTACTTGAACTTTGGGGTTGCTGAAATGGTGTAGTCACAGAATCACATCCAGCAATCTTAGGCATTTTCTGTTCCTTTATGTACAGAATAAGGTACAGAACAAAAATCGTTCTATATGTCTCAGAGAGCATTTAAAAAAAGATTAAATGTAGGAACACAACATTACTTCTGGTCAAACTTATGCTGCATTTGGGGAAATATTTAAGTGCAGAAGCACTGTGTGTAACTGGCACAATGCACCACTTTTTGGAAGACGGTATCCCTAAGGAACAACAGTTCGTCGTGGAGGCTGCTGCTAGCCCTTCCAATGCATAAATTATTCCTCTTTTCAGTGCTGTGCATATCTGAGGGCATAATCAAGTCTCAGTGCTGGAGGGAGATACTTTTTGTTCTAAGAAATGAAGTCTGGAAAGAAGCCATTTTACTTAATCTCTGTGAGGCATTACTCAAATTTCATAAGGAAATGCTCTGCAGTTTCACGGTTTCTCTCAGATTCATGCACACCCTGAGAATTTCTTGAACACCTTGAGACAGATGAAGGTTGCCATACTCATCTCCATTTCTGACTGATGTTCAGTAAACCTGCAACAAATAACGACTGGGTTGTTCTGAGGGTTTTAGTTCACTGTGGACTCTGTTTCCTCAGGCCACCAGCTCAAATCCAACCTAGTCCTAATAAATGACTACTGATGACTGTTTAGAGAGGTACGTGGCATGCACTAATAAGGACATAACTACAAAACTGAACATTACCATCTACTACTACCATACATTTAACTGTACAGAAGAGGATGCATTCCCACAAAAGCGACATATACAAGTTACGACTGAGTAGCGCAGTTCCTTTCAGACTTTCCCCCTTTTGTACTCAAATGATATAAAATCTTAATGATCAAAAGATCTGTCTTAAAGATAAACTAAAGGCAAATAAGATGCCAGGAAAGCTCAGGAGCACTTAATATATTAGCAACTCTAATAGCAGTCTGAAATCTGTTCGCAGCATGTATCAGTTTTAGAGGGTCAGGGTTTGAATGGGTTGAACTAAGAGGCAGAAATAAAGGAATTTTAGGTGGCAGAAAGAACAAAACTACAATGTCTTTGTCCATGTTAAGAACTTTCTCCATAATTGTCAAGGCAGCACTTTCTACAAATGGAGAAAGTATTTTTAATACTTATTGTGTGTTCTTTCCCATCCAATAAAAGGAAAAGCTGATAGTCAATATTGCTGATTATAAAAATAGGGGGTTTATGACTGAAGATGCAACATGATGAGTTAACCTTTTCAAGAAGGCTATGTTTAAATAAATTATTAGCATCTGTTCTTTTATCTGCTTTTTATGAGCCATTCATTCAGGTCTTAATATATATAGTGTGTGTTTAGGGTTATCTCTGACAGCAAAGATTGATACTAGTAGTCGCTCATTTTTTAAAGAAAACAGTACAAAGCTTGATAGTGAAAGTTAAATCCAGGAATGACAGAATATTAACTGTGCTACTAACTTCTCTACTGCTTTTAATATTTTTCCATAATCCTAGCCTACTTTTTCTCACTTCTTTTCCAAGGGAATAATCCTGCCTCTTTGTGTGAGGAATGTTGGCAGGGGCTAGGATTTGCAGGAAACAAAATTGTGAGACATTTCCAAAGGAAGGTTTTGTGCTAAGAGACAAAACTTCAGAAAAACAACAACCAAACAAACCCCTTTTGCAATGCAAGATGTGCACTTGTCTAAACTATGTATGCAAATGACCTGTTTACAGATTTTTTAAATCCTTCTCTACAGTCTTTTTTTTTGCTACTTTTTTTGTTGCATCGTATTAAAACTCAGTGTTCTAAATCCAAGGAATATACTTTCCATTTTTAACAACAACTAAATAAACTAATAATAATAATAGCAGTAATACATCAGTGCTCTGAAATATTCTCTGACTTTATGCAAGTTTACATACTGAAATGTGTTATGAGCAAACGTGAAATGATCCTCTTCTTTGATATTTATACAACACAAATACATGGCACCTTCAGGAGTTCCTCCATCTGAAACACTAAAGGAGCTTACTGGAACCACTTTAAATATTTCTACTGATGTCAGCGGTTCCAGCTGTTTTGCTCTGATACATTGGCCTTCTTGGCGGCTGTAAGAGCAGCATCCAGCCTGTTTTTTATCTGCATCCCACCAGGTGGTCAGCCAGCAGTGCCTGAGTGGCCTAACTTCTTATTTTTCCTGTTTGCACCAGTAGAATGTGCTGTTCAGTAAGTCCAGTTGAAGATGAATGTTAATCATCTAAAGATAACCCATATGAAGATAATTTTCTTATTCTTTTTTCATGTAACTACAGATGGAGCAAAAATGTAGAAGGAAGTTATTTTTGTGTATAACACACATATGTCTTCTGGAGCAATGCCTATGAACACGCGATCTCACACATAGCTAGGACTCCTAGGCACAAACTGAGGATGAAAACGTGCTTGTACTTAAATTGGTGAGGAATGAGTAAAGTACATAGATGCCCACTAGGAACAAGAAAAAGTAATATTCTGCTAATTGTTGCAGTTTAAGGAACAAAACCAGAAGCCAACAACTTCTTTAGATACATGTTGATTGGCACTGAGACCATGAAGAGATATTTGCTCATAACTTTTTTATGTCCACTTCCTACTGACTCTTAACTGTAAAACAAATGGCTAAAATATTAAGATTCTGATTATTATGAAAATTCCTTTTTACTCTTTGCAAAAGATATCTCCATCAATAAGCTTAAATTGTAATTATGTGAGATGTAACTGAAATGTGAGAAAATGGTTCTTTTTCACAGTGTCTTTTTCCATTTCAAGGTGGAAATAAAAAAAAGGTTATTTTGTATCATTACTATTTTTCAATATTTGAGGCAGTACTTTTCTGACAATTGTCAGATATCAGATGAAAATCAAAACACTCATCTCAGAAAAACACAAGAGCATTTCATTTATGTTCTGTTACATTTCATTCCTCTCCCCAGATTTCAATATTTTTGCAAATGTATTTCTATGTTAGATGACTAAGCTATTAAGTTACTCATAACAATTCACAGTGAGTCAGCATATGTGATTTCCAACCTGTTCTATATTTTATAACTTGGAATCCAGACTTAAGCTCACACAGGACAAAAGCAAGAAGAACAGCAGTTTGAATTGCACAGTTCTTTTGAGATGTTAAATCTATTTGGCTGTTTTCACAATAGACAGGTAAGGTAATTCCTCCTGAATGGGGATACACAGGTAGCATGTGTCACCAGAACCTCCTTTACATTGCTGCTACCCTATCTTTCAGTTATTTCTAGCTATTCTCACATCAGAAACTTGGCAGCAGACTTTTAGGGTAGAAGTTCAGCTTTAAAACAAAGTGGAAGAAAAAGAAATGTTCAGACCAGTATCTTGTTTTATTCTTGCTAAAAGTGGGAATATTTCCAATTTTCAGGGTCCTTTCACAAGATGAAGGAAAGAGAGCAGCAGAAGTATAGCGGTGCCAAATTACAAAGAACTGGCTGTACAGGCGAGCCCATCCTTCACTCCCTCTCTGCAGCTGAGAGGTTGTGCCATCTGCCCTTTCAGCCTATTGAGCTCTGTGCTGCTTGCAAGGACTCAAATTCGGAGTCCTCTTTTGTCAGAGCAGATGCAAACCAGCACTACATGGGCAAACGTGCTAACCTCCAATGTTTGGGGCATTCCAGCATCAAAAGCTGCCCCTCTTGTATGGAGCATGTGTTTGTTTAATTTTCCACTGGAAAAAAAGAAATGCAAAACAACCTTTCTGCTGTGTCACTGAAGGATTATGTGACCACGGCTGTCATGCCTAATGGATTAGTCCATCATCTCGGATCACAGATACTTGTTATTTAATGAAAATTTAAGCATCTTTATATGAAGTGGGTAAAGAGAACAGTGCCTTGAATGGGATGAAGCAGAATGGCAGCAATGCACTTAAGGGAGCGCACGGGGTACTGCCAGCGTATAATGCTTCTGTAAAACAGCGTGGAAGGTTTTGTAGTTACTCCTCATCAACAATCTTGTTTTGTTTTGATTGGAGTAAACAATGATTAAAAGCCTGACAATGTATTAAGAAAATAAGGATATTTTTAAGATCCCCACTTCACCATACTTTGCATATTAAAGAAGTTCCTAAAGGAACTATGAGGGGGAGGGCAATAGGCTGTGGCTTTAAAATGAACATGTGCAAAATTGAATGATTGTCAAAGGGATACCTTAGTATGCTTTTGTTGAAGTAAACCACCTGTTTGCCTGTGTCCAAGATGCTGATTTAATTGCCTCCTCTGGATGCCCTCTCCCCTGCAGGAGACCCTTGCAAAGCTGGGGGTACCATCTCCCACAACTCCAGCTGGTAGAGAGCAGTGGGCCCTCACTCCTGCATTTTGGTATTCTGGGAAATGTAGTGTAGCAGTGAAGTGGCCATTTTGCATCTGCTCTGCTTGTTTGTAAATAACTGAATTTAAAGTAAGGGATGTTCAGAATAAGGGTGATATCTGCATTGCATGTTAAGTCCAAGAGATGTGTTTTCATTAACGAACAAAGAGCCTTTAGATGCGATGCTTTAAGAAAGCTCCTCTTATAAAATGGAGGGTGCTAGAAAGTGTGTGTCACTGCCACTATCACCTAATAGAGGTTATGCACTGATAGCGGGAACAAGGGACCTGGCAGAAGCCTGTCTCTCACTGTCAGTTCCAGGCTGCAGGCTTTTATGTTCATTTGTAATGCAATCAATAAGGAATAGCTAAAATTGGGCTCTGGAAGCTTGATTTTATAGTTTGCTAAATTTCTCTTTTAAATCTGTTTAAAATAAAAGAGAAGTTTCTATGGAAACCTTCCCTTTTATTCAAGAAAAATATCTCCAAGTCTCCCAGGCACTGTCTCTGCCTCACACAACCAGGGCTGGCTGGATCTGCGCCAAGAGCTGCCGCGCTCTCCCAAACCCGCCGCGCCGGCACAGCGCCGGGCAGCGTGGCGAACGCCTACCACTGCCCCTGCGGTGCAATTAACGTAGCCTCTTCCATCGCCTCCGATAGGCCAGGGAGGTGATGCCCCCTATTCATACCCCTCCAGCTCCCAAACCAGTTGACAGTGAAGGAAATTCCCCGCGGGCCCGGGAAGCGCCAGCAGCGGCAGAGTGTGCGCTGGCTGTATCCTCGGTGCCCTGCGGCGCTGCTTGGAGCAGGGGCACCCAGGCAGCGTGACCAGAAGCCCTGTGGCTCTTGGAAGTGGGAGGTGCTGGCCCCTTCAATCTTGCTAGGAGGCTAGGTGGCTTCCAGGACTCACAAGTGTTTGTTCAGATAAAGCTCTGGATGTGGGGGATATCCTCTGTTTCTGAATTGCGAAGTCTCAAGGTCTTTTTCCAGAGTAATGCAAAAATATCTGTTGATATCAAAGAAAATAAATGATTGGTTTTCTTTGGGTTTAAGATATTGTTACCCATTATTGTCATGAGCATCAGCTGATAGATACGATTTCTTTGTTTCCCTGAACACAGAGAGCTTAGGGCGGTTTGCCTGCTTGGAGTTCCAAAGTCTCCTTTCCAAAGGGCTCTCTTTTCCTAAGCCTGCCTCCCCTCTCAGTTTGTGGTGGTTTTGGCCTACTGATGCAAACTGTGCACACTGCTGCTGCGCTCAAGATCTTCCATCAGCCGCCGCTCCCATCGCTTTGCCTCTGACCAGCCTTTCACTGCATTATCCAACCTAGGAACTGGGTTTGAATTACCCAACAGAAATTAGCCTTTAACAGTTCTTTAAATTAATCTTAAACTCACCATGACTAATGTACTCACCAGCTTCACCCGTCGTTCACTCAGTCTGAGCCATAACAGTTATCTATGAGAAAAAAACCTATAAAATCTTATCAGAAAGGATCTATAACAATTGTTATCTTAAGACTACAGTAGAATATTTGTAGAAAGACAACAGGATAACAATCAGATGTAAACCATGGTGACAAGCTGTATAAATACATAAAATATTTTAGAACTGTGCTGCATTCAATTCCATGTAATTTATTTTCAGCACAGCACTTCATTACATGAGCTATTGAAGAAAGAAAATAATTCAGTTTTGCACCCTTTATTTTTAAAGTCAGGAGTAAGATATGCTAGATTAGAGGCATGTATACAATTGTCACATTTTTAAAATAAAAATAGAAACTTAAAAAAATGTAACGCAAACTTTTCTCATCTGGAGTAAATTAATTTAGAAGAGATCCTGATGATGAAAAGATATGCATTAATATCTTAGTATTTTTCTAAACTTTATTCCCCTAGGAAAAACAGGGGTAGTGGCTCAACATAATACATCCTTTACCTACCCTGGCTGGTCATTCCTCACCTCTTAGGGGAATGCTGCTGAGAAAAAAAGCTCCTGTTCATGTTCCTTATCTGCTCCTGTGCAAGTCAGCTGCCCTAAATTAACAAAAAGGAGCTATTTCTTTACATGTTTTTTTTTTTTAATTTCAGTTTCAGATTGTTATGTAACAAAGCTTGAATAAAAGATCTCAGAAAACCATCTGATTAAGGTACCTTAAGGATTTTTTCTTAACCCCTCCAATGGCTAGGTAACCGCATTCATTCTGAAGCTCACTGTAACTTAGCTAGCATAAGGATGATATAAAACAGGACTGTTCAGCTTTTTTTGACAAGTATAGCCAGATTTTATTACAGTGAGTTGCTCATGGACCAGAGAACAAACAAACTTTATAACGTGATGAGTCATTTGGGGGATAGATTCAACCTGCATGCCGGGAGTTGGACAGCAGCACTGCAATACATTAAGGGCTCCATTACATTCTAGAGATGCCATGTGAACAAGAGCTGGAAGTCGACGTATTTATTTATGCAGTTAGCGAAAGATGTAGTAGTTCTTTCTGCATAAACACAAACAAAATTAAGCAAACAAGTGGCAAAATTAAATCATTATTACTAGGATATAGTCTGTTATTTTGACTGTATTATTTGTGCATGCTGGTCTCATGCCTTTGTGATTAAAGCAGCCAGAAATAATGTTCTTTAACCTCACTGTCATCAGAAGTCATTCAAATTGTGACATTTTTAATTAAAGATTATTTTAATTTTTCAGTAAGAGAAAAAATTCCCATTAGATAATGGTCAAAAGCAAAAAAGAAATTGTTATGCTTGTCAATCTTGCATCACAGGTATGTTTAATTAGTTCTTGTCATTTGGAGTCCCTTGATGAAAGATCAAAACAATCAATTTCATAGTTCAAAGCCAAGAAACAGCACTGGGATTTGCCAGGATAAGTAAACTGCTCGAGAATACATGTATGATGATACAGAGAGCTGGTTATCACCTGAACACAGGAAGTTTCAGAATACCCTTTATCACATTCAAATGCCCTTATGGCTTTATATTCACTCCAAACAATAGAAATGCCTGAAGACTTGCTGGAATACTGTATCACAGGGCCTGTGATAACTCCTGCATTCCTCATGTGTAACAGCACTTTTTCGTTGTTTCCCCACACCACTGAGAGAAGAAAAATGAGGAGGAGGGAAACCTCTCCGGACCTCTTTTACTTCCAGTACGTGTCAAACTCACACAGAAATGCTGCAGCATCTTTATGTAGGAACGTACGTGCGAAACTTGGCCTTTACCTTCAGTCTCCTGCTCGGCATCTTCTGGCTGCTCATTGCTCTGTTGTTACAGTAATGAAGACAGAGTTCAACTTCTGCATGCAAAAGATTTGAATTTTTTACTAAATGATTTTGGATATTGTAAAGAGAAAGTTTGATGGACTTGGACTTGAAAATGTTGACCACATAAAAAGAAAATGGATTTCCTTCATACCCAGTCAAAAGGCTTTCCTTTGCTCTCAGTTTTCCTTTTCTTCAGCAGGAAAATGATGAGAACAACAGAGAGGAATGACAATATGCAGTCCCTATTGCAGGCAAAGGGCTGAAGATGGACAGTCCCCTATGTTACAGCTACTGTTTTCTCAATTTCCTCTTCAGGCTTTTGACTGTACTTTTTCATGAGTCCTTTACTCCACCTTGGCCATCTCCTGCAGGTTTCCCTGCCCAGAGAACCCCTCAGATCTTCGTAGCTTATTTTTCAGGCATCTCCCCAGCACCTGACTCACCTTTTGGCCCTTCAAAATCCTTTCTGTGCTGCCCTTCTGGCCTTTGCAAATTGCTGCCTCTGTTTGATTAAACAATGCTTGTTATAGGAAATATCTCTCAGCTGTAGTTCCACTGTAAGGGTATTTTATGAAAGAGATGTCGTTTTATGTGCATACAGTTAATGGATAATGGCCCATTATCAAGAAGCTGTGACTTTGTTCCTGGTTTTTTTCCAGCACTGAAAGTCTTTATTGTTGTTAACAACCAAATTTCTGGAGCATTTACATAGAAGCAATTAAGACCATATTCAGATAGGCTATTATTGTACCTAATGGGGACATAATAGGTACTTAATAGGTATTTAGGCACCTATTATGCTTCCCGGTTCAAAAGAGCAAAATTATCAGGGTCTTTACCCAGGCCAAAGAGAGGAATTGTCATGATGACTCAGACTAACAGACATCAGGATGTCCTATATTACGGGCTCAAATTCATTGTTCTGGGCAAAAGCACACAGGATTTCTTCCATGCTTCCTCTGAAGTGGATCTTCTTTTCAAAGCGGAGCTCTAGGAATTAGTGCAGCGTCCTGGACTTCGTCATTGTACAACAGGACTTGATGCAAGGAGCAAGTGACTCCATCACAAAATGTCACAAGCTTCTTTGAGTAGACTGAAAAAATAAAGTCTTTCCCCCTAATCATTCACCTCAGTTATTTTAAGACAGTCTATCAGAAGATTTTCTTCAGGGACATTACCTTGTGAAAATTCTTTTAAAAACAAAAAACTGACCAATATATATTCGCTATTATTCTGATCATAACGCAAATCAAAAGAAAGACTTAGTTGCTCCACATACAAAAGACACCATACCCCTACCCCTGCTACCATTTTTCTTCTCTCTCTGGTTACACTGTAAACACCACCCGTGGTGTAAAACAACCAAGCCACCCTGAGAGAGATTCAGTTTGAACAGGGCAATTTTGAGCAAATTGTTAACAACATGCCATTGTATTTTAAAACATTTTGTTTCTTAAAATAAAATGACTATGCTGCTTCTAGCTCCTGTAGAATTCAGAGAGAGAGTCCAAATAAAATGTCCTTCACTTTAATTTTCTTAAGTTTTATAATGACACACTAACTTACTAATCTTCCCCTATATTGATATCTAAACATAAAGTATAGGCTCTGTAGTTTAAAACAAGAACTTTTTTCCTTCATTTAAACAATGAAACTCTATATGAAAATTATTTAAACACTTTTTTTCATTTAAACTAGGAAAAGAAAAATCTAAAAGCTGTTAAAAGCAGAGTTGTAAAAACTCTTAGTGTAACTTTTTATCTTTAATATGCAAAATAGACCACAAGTAGTAACTGCTTTGGTAGCTTGTAGAAAATAAGCACTTCTTGGTTTGTTGCAGAAATATGTTACAAGATTCATTAGTCACATTCCCAATGCATACATGCCTAAAACATTTTAAAACTTGAATAGATTTTACCTCTAGAACAGCACATGGGGCTGTTCACTCCCTCATCCTCCCAGCCTTCCTGGGAATGCAGATTTAAAGTAGCTGCCAGGAAACAGGCTGCCATCCAGCGAGCTAGACAGAAGCCACTACACTGGAGAGCAAATAAACCACAGGCCCTTGGCAATGGTCAAATAGCTTGAAGGAAGCATTTTCACTGCAAAAAAAAACCCAAACCAACCAACCCAAAACAAAACCAGCAAGCTGCCAACAGTCTAAAGAGTGTCTTTTAAAGATGCAAAGTCAAAACAAAAGAGAATAAACCCAGACGCTTTGTAAAAAAATAAATATCCCACCCCTCTTCAGATTAATTCTAACCAAGCTTAAGCAAGGAGTTGGCCACTTTCAGTTCACAGGTGGGAACTCAGGCTGTCCCCTCACCATGCTTCCCCTGGCAGGCCCTTCCTTGTGCCTGGGAGCAGCAGTGCCTGTGTTCTCACACTGCCTTTACTGCAATTAGGAAAAAGTGCTGAATTAATCCCAGCTGTGGGATCAGTCTCATTATGGACAGAATGGAGGTAACCTTTTGCTTAAGCTACGGTTAAAACAACCTCTGTGTGGTTTTTGAGCACATCATCCTTAGAGAAAACCATAGTTCTGATTATAAAATATTTAAACCCGCCTCTCAGAGGGCCTCTAATTCTGCCAGTGGATCCCCACAAAAGCTCTTCAGACATTTCAGGTATTCTTTTAAACATCCACAGAACTGGTTTTTACCGTCTTTTAGTAGTGAAACTCTACACTGTCCTTTCCTGATGCAAGCTGAATCCCGGCAGCAGAATCCATGATTTTAAACTCAAAGGTGAAAAAGAAAGTCCGAGTTCTTAGTGCTCTGCTAACTCTGCTTTGGCAGCTTGCAACCCAAATACTGCAAGCCAAGAAGAAAACAAGGTGAAAACAAAGCCCAACAACCCAAACACAAAGCAGGAACAACACACATTTCCAGAATTGCTTCTGGTTTTTCCTTCTGGCCTCTTCTTCCCAGAGAGGGGGATGCATAAAGTCTCTTGAGTCAGATGAGCCCCGACTGTTTCCCGGGCTGCCTGGTGGTGGCAGGATGTAGATTTAAGACAGGTCATTGTCAAACCTGAAAACTTCAGCACTTTTAACCCATCTGTCGTTGCAGGGAGAAAAACAAAGCTCATGAACTTCTGGATTTGAAAAAGTGCTCTTACACCATATTAAGGCAGCAGACAGTAAGTCTCAATTGCAGCTTGAAAGGCTGAGTTTAAAAAGTTCCTAACTTCATAAATCCTTAACTTGGTTTGTTTCTGGCTTCTGGTCACACCCAAATTATTTTAAAAAGTCAAAGGCATACTGACATGGAAACTACAGGGTAGATTTTGTGGTTAGTAGATGAAAGCAGTTGTTTGTGTTACTCAATTTGTCCAAGGAGAAGTGCTGTGGCACACTCCTGAGGAAATGTAACCTTGGAGAAAGATCCAAAGCACTATCTGTTAATCTAACATTTTATTAATTTTTCACCTTCTTTATACATTCATTTACAAGCCTCTTGTAAACATTTAATGACAAGTGTTTAACCATATTACATACATGCTTTGTTTTTGTGAAAATTGAGCAAATATGTTCCTTCATTAATGTAGTTAAATTTTTACTATGTGTACATTTGAAATTCTAGCAAATGGCCCAGCATAATTGATAGAAATATGGTACCTTTTCTTTTATTTTGTAACTGTCAAACCAAGTTACTTATCTGTAGTTTATAGAGACTCTTCTATATATTAAATTGCCTTTGAGGTACTCCCTTATATTAGTCAGAATTCGCAGGCCTACATTTTTCCTTCTTCAGTTCCTCAAAATAAAGTACCTAGTATGACCAAGAGATTGAATGTCTCTAGCCTCAAAATCTGATGAGCCAATTTAGGCAGAAGCAAACTGCTTAAAAAGCAGTCCTCATTAGTGTAATCTTTCTATCACATTCTGAATGGCCCCATAATTGTAATACTCAAAATAATCACATATTTTGATGTTAATAAAAGGTGTGTTAATAGGTCTTTCAGTGGCAGTCCTATTAAACTATCCCCATTTTACATGGTCATACACTTTCTGTTCATCTACACATATTGACTAAATTGCAGTCTCAACCAATATGCTACAATCACTAGATCAAACATCTTTCATTTAATACTGATCATTTACCCGGGATTATGAAAATAGATAGAAATGAAATCCTACCAAATCATCCATCTTTATTGCCTTAGTAGAAACTTCAGAAGGTTCCTCTTGCTGATGGTTTTTGCAAAAATTGCTCTTCATAAAAAATGGAACTGTATGTCTGCTCAGTATTTACATCTGTAATATTTGTTAATGAAAGGGCTTGGAAGTAAAAGCTGATATCTGTGAAACTGAACCATAGAAAAGGAGGCAGCACATGAGTTAAAAATCTACTGACAAATACATGGAAAAAATCCATTGAAAAGATAAATACAATGACCTTTGCTCAGGAAATCCAAGATCCATAAACTGTTGGAGTCAGGGGAAGTATCACTGCATGTTGTCCTCGTTCTTTTGTTCGTTTTTTTTTTTTCTCCACACATGTAGCGTTGGGCTATGCGGCAATTTGGAAACTAAAGGTATGAGAAGGAACAGCTAGAAGAGTAAGATCCTTATGACAGAATGAAGACTGCTTAAGACTATGTATTATCCTGCACATTGCTTATCAAAATTCCTCTTAAAAACTGAAGTAAGCAATCAAGCAAGGAACCTATTGTATGAAAAGAGCAAAGTAAAAGAAGCTCTTGGAAATAAAAAGAATTTTCACAAAAAATTAAAGCCATGTCCTAGGAGAAGAAAATCATGAAATAACGTAAAAACTTTAATCCATTAATACATATTTATTTTGCTAAATATAAAACCCTAATAATAAAGGGCAAAAGAGATTTCAAGGAGCAAGTTGTTAATTGCATAAAAGTTATTCAGGAAAAAACTTTTTTCAAATGCATCAGAAGCAGGAATCCAACCAGAAATAAAGTTTAATAGACAACTAAAATACACTGACTGATGTTGAAAAAGATAAGACCACAGTACAAAAGTTAAATGAATTCTATTTACCAATACACAAAGAATGAGGAGGAGGAGGAGGGAGTAACTGTCTCATATTGAAGTGTCAGATGTCAGAATAGTTCAATAGAATATATGGTAGCAAAGCATCAATACAATACATTTGTCAGCTAAGAGAACTAAGGACATTCAAATATTAAATTGGTGAAATACTAACTATGGTAAGCAATCCATAGCTCAAATTAGCTTCACTGAAGGGCAGCAAGAGGTATCCAGATATTTCTAGATGAAATAGGTGCATGACTTCAAAACTGAGGCTATCAATAAATACTATGAGAAAGTTAGACTTATTAGATAGTGAAGTAACTATACTACATTGGAAAAGGTCAGTGTTCTTTATGCAAAGGGAGTGTGATTTGCAACATAATTTTTGCTTCACAGATCTGCTGGAGTCCTTTGACGGAGTCAGTGGTGTGGGCAAAAGATATGTTTAGCATAGTATGCTAAAATCTACAGCTGACTGTGAAGACCTACAGGAATATCTTGTGATATTAACTCTGTAAATGGGAATGAAATGGCAGATGAAATTCAATGTCAATGAATGCAAAATAATGCGCTTGGTGGGAAAAACACAATAACCCTACTATAGATGCACAATAATGAGCTCCGAAAGATCTTGTAGTCATTACGAGTAGATTTCTGAAAGCATCAGCTGAGTGTTGAGAGGCAGTAGGAAATATTAGGAAAGTAATAAAGAACAGAAATTGTAATTATGACACTATATAATATCTGGTGAGTCTATGTCTTGACTTGTGGGTGTAATTCTGATCATCCTAGTTAAAAAGATGCAGCAGAACTAGGGCAGTTTCAGAGGTGGAATATAAGTCAGATCAAAAATATGGAGATTAAAAATACTCTTTACTTTGGAAAAGAGATGACTGATAGGAGGAGTGTATGATAGGATCATGTAAAATCTCAAACAGCACAGATAATACAACCAAGGAAAGTTTACCCTTTACATTGCATAGCAAAATTGTTAGGGAATAGGCTTAAAAGAAATTAAAGAGAAGGTCTTATTCATAGTAAATAAATACAATATAGTCACAATTGCCAGGGAACAACAGAGCTCAAAAGTATGTCTAAAAGAGGAATTAAGAAATTCATGTATGATAGGTCTACCAAGAATTAATAAAAGCAAAGGGTCAGAAGCAATCTCAAGAACAAAAAGTCCTTAAAACTGCTGGTTACCGACAACTGAGTGACTATACCAGAGAGGTGCAACTTTTTTATGCTCACCCTGTTTTTATCCTTTCTTTTAATTATCCACTACATGTCACTTCTGAGACCTGATGAGAGGTTTGCTGGGTTTGATACAAGAGAGATTCTTATTGGCATTTGTATTCTCTTTTTCTGACCTGTGTCCAAAACCATTCTTTTTTTGGTGAGTCCCCTCCTGTAAATAAATGTTACTCATCATATTAAAGATGTGTCAATAGACAGGAATTTTCAAAAGGGTTGTAGTAATTAACCACAAAGGTTCTTCCTGCCTTAAAATTTAAGAATCATCAGTGTCTTGTCTATAACCAGTCACAAGACTCTGAGATGCAAATTTTCTTACTGTACAAACATCCAGTTTGGACCACATTTTTTTAAAAAATAAACATTTAAGAGAGCTTTGTAATTGGTTTAAATAGGGCTTTTGTGAAGAATCTGAAAGAGAATTTGTTTTGACAGATAATTTACTGATCACATTATCTAAAGCCTATGCTATTCCTCACTGAATTTTGTTTCAGATATGGTGGGAAATGACCCACTGAAAAAGCACACCCTTCATTTGTCCTATTGAACTTGTTAAATAAAAAAGAATATATTGAAATAATACCAATTTAACCTGGAAAAATTCCATCCATTAATAAAAATTTTTATTAGTGTTTATAAAGCAAAACTGTATGTTAATGAGAGGAAGGATTTTTTGTATATGATTTTTTTCCCCAGACCTTTCGTATTGTATTAGATTGAGTTACTGTCACACTCTGCCATAGAGATAGCTTTATTTTGGTGATGAGCTGGGAATTTTTGAGTTGGATCATGCCTTCCACAGCACAGATGTACAACTGCATTCTGGAAGAAAGGGAGGTTCTTATCAGATCTGTTCTTGTATTTCCATGTTTAAATTATCAATAATTTCAAAAAAACCATAAAAATATCACTAATGCAACTTAAAGGTCTTGCAAAAAAATTGGGGAACATTAACTTTCATTGAAAGCGACAAGAAATTGCTAAAAGCAACTTGATCATTTGTTAAGCTGGATATAAGCAAACAAAATGTATTTTAATCCCACCAAGCTTGTGGTTGCATATCAAGGATAGAGGAGCAAAATAATTCTTTGCAGAGCAATGACTGTATCCTAGGAAGCAGTGAAAAAAAAAAGATTTTCGTATATAGCAAGAAGGAAGGGGGAATATTACTTACACGTGAACTAACCATTCATGCTCCTGCTCCCCAAAAGGGTCAATGTGATCTTTGAATGTAGAAATAGGGTTTCAAAACTAGAAAGATTTTTATACTAGTATAGCAATTATTGAACCATTCCATGGTATATTTTAGTAACAGCTTTAATGTTAAACAAAGGTCCACATTTTTTAATCTTCATGGAGAGAATTACTGAAACTGGATGGTGCAAGATTGGGCTCTTTCAGCCAGAAACAACTTAGGGCAGGAATAATTGTCTCTTTTGCTAAATTCATACTTTACATATATCTATATATGAACTGTCTTTTTACAGAGATCATATGTGTAGAACCTATCTAAACAGGTTAGGCTGACATGGATATTTATGCAGAATTAAAAAAATACATTATCTCCTCTTCTTTTTATAATATGTATTTCCTGTATAGATTGTTTCTATCATGTCATGAAATGGTAAAATATTACTGAAATATAAAATATATATTTCTGGGAATATTTAAAAAGTAAATTTATGCTATTAAAAGGAAGTGTCAGGAATTCTTTATGAGTTGAATAACATATGAAAACAATTTTTCCTAATTTTAATTGTCCTGCTATTACACTGCCTCACATGTCTATACATTTTGTCTTCTCAACATCAGTCATTACTAAAACTTACTGGTAGTGAAGAAGTGAATACACTGCTGAGCACTTTCCTCTGGTGGAGTCCCATCAGCGACAGCTGTTGATTCAGAAGTGCATGCTGTGACTACCCCAGCAGTATCACGTAGCCGTCTTTCCTTTATTTTGCTTTTTGCTTGAGCTCAACTGCTCTTCAAATCAGCCTTCTTACCATACCAGAAAAGATTTCAATTTTATCTGGAACAAAACTAGCAATTCAACCAATTTGACTGCAGTCTTCTAAATCAGCCTCATCTCCTCATTGCCTTTGGATAATGAAAGCTTCCAGATGTAAAATCTCCGATTGTTGTTAAGTGAGAAAAAATGAACTCTTTAAGTTATTGGTATCGCTGTAGACTCCTGAGTCTACAAAATGACAATATAATGTACGGTGTTTGAATTTAGCAACTGAATATCATAAATCATAGCTACTTAAAGTGTACCTGATCAGTGTATTTGAGACTTTATTTGCTGAAGCCCTGAAGAGAGCTGATTCTGCAGAGCTAGATATTATGCACAACAGAGAGATTCATAGGATAATTGTCTGTAGTGCTGGAAAATATGTGTTCATTACTGTCTTTAAGTATATGTTCACAGTCACAAGCTTAACTGCTATTGTATGAAATACATTCTTGGTTTGATGAAAATGAAGAGACGAAAAAATGGTAAAAACACTTCAGCTCCAATTTGTATTACCACATGTTATTTACCAAAATAGAATCATGTGCATTTTTGCTTGCTGCTTCCCCCTACGGCAGCAATGCTAAGTCAGCATCAGTAGAGTCTTCTTTATTTTTACCAAACCTTTCTCTGGAGCCACAGAGGATACCGAGTCTTACTCATGTTATTTTAGTTTAGGTATTTGGAAAAGTTGATCTACCAGTATCCGAGGTCTGTATGCTGATCTATATCTACCCAATAACTATTCTGTTCTCATGGTTTTTACTAATTAAAATGAAATTCCTGAATAAATAACGTATCAGTAGACTACAGATTTTCTATAGTTAGAAATTCATCATATTTTACTCATTATGTTGAATATATGTCCTTAAAACGTCTTTAAGTTCTAAGAACAAACTAAGATCTTGTTCTGAGACCTTCAGTGTTTACTAACATATATTTGCACTTCAAAGCTACAAGCATAGGAAAGTAGTTAAAGACAGACCCTTTGTGTCATGAAGTTTCTAGGACTGGTTTTGAGGCCTTCCCTGATTAATTGAAAAAGTGAACCTAATGACTTTGGTGTTCTTTGTGGATCTCCACAACAGATTAAATTCACTCAATATCAGAATAAATATATAAACATAAATGTAAACATTAATAATAATAATGATGATTGGATTATAATTTTCTTTACAACTTAATGGGTTGTTGAAGATAAGAAACCATAAAAAACCACTTTTAATTATAATTACAATGTCAGCAAGCAGTCAAAAGGTAAGAAGCTGGTTGAAGCTATAATGTTTCAATATAGATATAGTAAGAAAATATTTGCATTGTGTATTTTGATACAGCATTGTATATTTCTCCAATGTTAAGTATGAAAGATTAGATTTCTGGGTTGCCTGGGTACACAGTGATGATGCAAAGGGTTCCAGATTAGCATGAAAAAAAAATCAAGAAAGTGTATGTTCGATTTTTGAAATATTGGTCACACAAGCATACCCCTGCTTGCCTTCATTAGTTCCAGGCTTAAAGCCAACACAAGATTTACTTCCCTTTCAATGCTATTTTTATTTATTTTTTTCCAGCTTGTCTCTTTATATTTGCAGTCAGTAAAGCTTAGCCTCAAATGGTCCAAAACTTCCCCTTACACACCTACCTATCTAGGTGGAGATTTTGATGATGTCACGAAATGCAGTGGTTTGAACTGCTTAAAGAAGCTATATGACAGATTCAACGCGCATTCCTGATGAAGTTTAAGTGACCTAATTCCAACCCACATTGCAACAGTTCAAGAAAATTATATTTTCAGAAAAAAAAACCAAATTCCTTTTCCTGTTCATTTTTGGGTGTAGATGCACCATATAAATGGCTGTGTGTCCACGCATTAGAAGATGGCGCAGCACCTGCCATCTGCTTGGCATGGTGATTTGCTAAAGGCCACAGAAAGAACCTGCCCACCAACTGGAAAACATCCAAAGCCAATTTCACAGGGAATTTGCAGGGCCTAATTCTCAGGATCTGATCACAAAACATATGCCTAAATCCTGTGAACAGCCAGATTTGGCAGGTATTCTCAAGTGCAAACATAATAGGCACCAAACAGCACATAAAGTGGTTGTACAGTAGACTTCATTAAGGTGCACGGTGGGTTTTCTTTCAGAAAATGGCAGCCAGACAGAGCACTGCTGATACTACCACTGTTTTATCTAATTATATTACTCACCCAAGCCGGGAAGGCCACAATTCATTCCCTTCACCTGTCAGGAGGGATTAAAATTCACACCTAATGCCTCTTCTGCAGGTGCTTCTTCATTAGTGTTTTATTTTGGATTGGTGGTGCACTTCTGAAGAGCTCTTCCTCATGTCTCCATTTAGTGCCCTGTGGTTATCACTGTCTTTCCAGTTGTCTCCACTGAAAGTCCTGAAGTGTGTTTTCTCATAACCAGAGTTATGAGAAGCCAGAAAATATACTCCAGGAGCACCCTTGAGCCCTCCAACTACTGATGAGCATTCAGTCCTCAGGGTCAGGCTAGAGCTAGCCTGAAATAAGATCCTGAAGAGCATGTACTGTACGTGTCAGTCCTCAGCACTGTCTGCTCTGTTCACATCTACTGCTACTGGGCTGTACTGCTGTCGCAGTTTAAGTCCAGCTGATAAAAAAGCACCACAAAGCTGCTCGCTCACTCCTCCCCCTCTAGCCCTGGTGGGATGAGGAGGAGAAAATATAAAGGCAGGCTCGTGGGTCGAGACAAGGACAGGGAGGGATCACCCACCACTTATGGTCACGGGCAAAAGACAGGCTCAACTTGGAGAAGAAACAAAATCAATTTAAATTACTACCAATCAAATCAAAACAGGGATATTGGGAAGTAAACCCAAACCTTGGAACACCTTCCCCCCCACCCCCCCCTCAGCCCCACTCCCGGTTCTCTCTCCCTCCTCCCCCCGGGGGACAGGGGGTGGGGGTTGGGGTCAGCTCCCCACACCTTGTCTCTGCCGCTCCTTCCTCCTCAGGGGCAGGAGGACTCCTCACTCGTCCCCTGCTCCACCGTGGGGTCCCTCCCACGGGAGACAGTCCTTCATAAACTTCTCCAGTGTGGGTCCCTTCCGCAGGCTGCAGTTCCTCACAAACTTCCCTGGCGTGGGTCCTTTCCGCGGCCTGATCTTCAGTCACAGACTGGTCCAGTGTGGGCTTTCCCATGGAGTCACGGCCATCTTGGGGGGCCTCCACTCCCCCGCTCCCCTCCATGGGCTGGGGGGGACGGCCTGCCATCTCACCACAGGCTGCAGGGGCATCCCCTCCTCCTTCCTCACTGACCTCGGTGTCTGCAGAGGGGTTCCTCTCAATTCCAATCCCCCACTCACTGCCGGTTCCCCTTCTTATATCTCTTCTCCCAGAGGCGCTACCACCGTCACTGATGGGCTCGGCCTTGGCCAGAGGCGAGTCCGACCTGGAGCCGGGGAAGCTTCCAGCAGCTTCTCACAGGAGCCACCCCTGTGGCCTCCTCCCCTGCTACCAAAAAAACCCTGCCACACAAACCCAAAACAACTGCTTAGTGCAGCCATAGATTGAGAGGTTGGCAGGCACCTCCTTGCACATGACCTGAAATTGTTTAATGTCCCAGTGAAGAATTTAGAATTCATTTTACTGGAGACACACAAGTGTGCGCACACAGGACTATAAGGTAATGGTTAGTGTAGTTCACATAAAGCTGTGGTCTGAGTACCCATTCCTTTCTATGAGAATTGTCTCTCTATTTTTATAGTGTCAATTTAATTGCTAGGTTAACTTCTGAATACTTTCTCTTCCAGTGGAAACTGCCATGCTCATGGACTTTCATGTAGACTGTTGTTTTGCATTGTCTGGGCTCCCTTTGCATCAGATAAACAGCATCACCAGAATTAGTACCTCCAATCATGCCTCTTTAAGTCAGATATAATTATGACAAGAGATAAAGCACTGTCCTGGTTTCGGCTGGGATAGAGTTAATTTTCTTCCTAGTAGCAGGTATAGTGCTATGTTTTGGATTCAATATGAGAAGAATGTTGATGACACACTGATGTTTTCAGTTGTTGCTAAGTAGTGTTTACACTAAATCAGGGATTTTTCAGCTTCACATGCCCAGCCAGCGAGAAAGCTGGAGGGGCACAAGAAGTTGGCACAGGATACAGTCAGGGCAGCTGACCCAAATGGGCCAAAGGGATATTCCATACCGTGTGACGTCATGTCTAGTATATAAACTGGGGGGAGTTGGCCTGGTGGGGATTGCTGCTCGGGAGCTAACTGGGCATTGGTCAGCGAGTGGTGAGCAATTACATTGTGCATCACTTGTTTTATATATTTCATTTCTTTTATTATTATTATTGCCATATTATTATTGTTGTTATTATCATTATTCTTTTCTTCCTTTCTGTCCTATTAAACCGTTCTTATCTCAACCCACAAGTTTTACCTTTTTTTTTCCTGATTCTCTCCCCCATCCCACTGGGTGGTGGGGAAGTGAGTGAGCGGCTGCATGGTGCTTAGTTGCTGGCTGAGGTTAAACCACGATAAGCACAAAACAGTAATAAGGTGAGGGGTGATCATAAGAAGCATTTACAGACTATTTGCAGGAACATGTGGAGATAGTAGTTAATTTCCATTCCAGCCGGATAGCTTGGATTTCCTTAAAATTTTATTTTCTTTGAAAGCCAGAGTTTCCCTTTCTAAATGTAAAAAATAATTGGGACAGCCAAAATATAAAATATGAATAAGACCGTTCTTCATATTAGAATAGAAAAGACTTTGTGATTTCTTAGAATAGAATGGAATAGAATATTTCAGTTGGAAGGGACCTACAGTGATCATCTAGTCCAACTGCCTGACCAGTTCAGGGCTGACAAAAAGTTAAAGCATGTTGTTAAGGGCATTGTCCAAATGCCTCTTAAACACTGACAAGTTTCGACCACCTCTCTAGGAAGGCTGTTCCAGTGTTTGACCACCCTCTTGGTAAAGAAATGTTTCCTAATGTCCAGTCCAAACCTCCCCTGGTGCAGCTTCGAACCATTCCCACACATCCTGTCACTGGATCCCAGGGAGAAGGGATCAGCATCTCCCTCTCTGCTTCCCCTCCTCAGGATGCTGTGGAGAGCAATGAGGTTGCCCTTCAGCTGCCTTTTCTCCAAACTAGACAAGCCCAAAGTCCTTAGCTGCTTCTCACAGGACATGCCTTCTAGGCCTTTAACCAGCTTTGTTGCCTTCCTCTGGATGCATTGAAGGACCTCCACATCCTTCTTAAATTGTGGGGTCCAGAACTGCACACAGTATTCAAGGTAAATTCGCATCAATGCTGAATGTAGCCGGATAATCACCTCTATATTGGGCTTTTAATGAGGTAATAACTTCTCAGACCACTGTCTACAACATGGGACTTATCTGCCCTGACCTATTTCAGTGAATGATACTCAAATAAAATATGCAGTAAAAAGTAATTTAATAGAGGTTATAGATAATCATAAAGAGCAAATTGGAAAAAAAAATGTGACGAGTAAGAAATAGGACAGAAACACACATTGTCAATCTGCTAAACTTATTTGCTGTTGTGTAAGCTCCTAGCATCCAAGAAATATATCTATTCACTGCTGGAAAAATTAAAAACTTGACTTGCAACATCTTTCTACATTAAGAAAATACTATTACTCAGTATGGCTTTTTGATGTAGTTACAGTCAGACCAGTGAAAAATAGACTGAAAAATCACAGGCATAGGTATAAAAATTCTTTTGCTATGTTTACTCTCTGCAGTACAGAGACTTATTGCCTAGGATTAACTGATGATTAATAGATGAATCAATATTTCATCCATACTGTTCTTGCATCTTTACAGTGATAGGAATATGACATTCTGATACAGTAATTGGAACATCTAATCACTGTGCATTTTATACCATTGGGTCAAATATTACTTATGTAGTCATACAAATACGGTAAATGTGAGAGAGTAATGAGTATTAATAACTACAATGTCATGTTAAACCATTCTACTGACATTGCTGTGAGAGGAGGAGGGTCAGCTCAGAGCCTGGCTTGAAAAAAGTAACCCAGCTGAAATAGGAATGGCGGGAACTCTGGAAACACTGTTCCTGTTTGATGCCTTGCTTTCTGAAAGTAAATCGACATCGACTGATGTGATCTAAATCCAACTTGTATGTTGTTGTCATGGTTGACTAATCCAGCATACTATAAACTTCTGTGCTACAGTCTACTTGACAGAATAAAAAAGTCACTTCTGGGATTGCTGTCTGACATGTGTAGAAACGTTCTCAGTGCTGCAATCCCTTAGGAAAAAGTTTTTATCCCATCAGAGACTTCAGTGCCAGCCTTAAAAATAGGTATCTCTATATGTATATCTACATCTGCTTATCAGTAAAACAAGACCTCTTATCTCCAGAATGTCCAAATATTCAAATTACATGCATTATTAAAACAAAATATTAAATTAACTGAGTTTAATTTCATGGTTTTTTATATGAAATTATTAAACATTTAGTCTTTATAAAAGTCAGTGAGAGGCATACTGTCACTTTCTCCAGTGAAGTAAACAATTGAAAATGTAAGACTTTCAATTGAATTTAGGATTTTCAAAGAAAAGCCAGCTTTTAGATCATGGCAAAAAAACCACTGATTGATCAAATGATTCTGCATGAAATTGTACAGTTCAATGAAGATGCAGATGTACTGTAGATTATAAGTACTAATTTTTCTTGTAGCTGAACCCTCCCTGTCCCCTCCAAACACCCTCTAAGTTAAATGCCAGTTTAAAAAATGATGTAACAAGGTAGTAACATTTTCATTGGCTATTCTATCATTATGTTAATTGGAGCATATAAAGAAGAGAAGTCAGAAGGCACTATAATTTTGTCTGTGTAACACCAGGGAACTTCAAGTGATGGAGAGTTTCAAGACTTAGTTAATTATTATATCATATCTTACATCCAGAAAAATCCTCTATTAAAGCATTTGTGGAGTAAAGTGTAATATCCATTAATTAGAAATAGAACTGAGCCTGACTTGTAAATCTTAGTAGTATTGTTTTTCTGCATTTGCACCAATTTGATAATTACTCCATGCCCTTGAGGTGAGGGAGAATTTGAAATACATGGAATGTTTCAAAAAAGTGCAAATGCTTCCCCTTAATAAGCTGCAGTGCTTGTCTTAAGTCTGTGGAACTACTTAGAATGTGAGAGACGTTGAGTTACACATAACCAATGAAAACCAATGGGGACCCAAATTCAGACCATGCAAATAAAAGTACACCCTCTAGACTACAAACAGTGGTCTAGACCACAAGTGCTCAGAAGATGAGAGCATATCTGATTGCACATACCTATGTGCATTCCTCATGATCTTCCAAAAGGACACACTACCAATCAAACCAAAATCATGGACCCGGTGAAGGTGGATCCTCAGGTGATATGGGTCTGTTTTAAACTGCAGATGAACTAAATAGTTATAATGTTCACCTCTGGTCCTGAAACCCACGAATCTTTTGTCATGTCACACTTGAAATGAAAAGTGCAGGAATCTGTCTGTTTAGATTTCCTAGTTTGCCTAAAAGTACGCTTTCTGAACACCTAATGTTCTAAAATATGTTTTAAACCTCATAGCTGATAATGGTTTGTGTGTAATATTTCATGTTCTTAACTTCTCGTGTTAAGAGAGGATACTTTTAAAGAGCAGTGGGGCATTCTCTACCTCCCCCGCATCTCTTCCTTTGCTTTCCTTTTCCCTTTGCCTCTTTTGTCTCTTCTTCCTTTTTCTCACCTTCATTTGGAGACGTGAAAAAGGGAGAGATAAGCCAAGGAAGTGAGTTTTTCACTTTGCTCTGAAGCCAGGGAGATTTGTGGTAATGAGTTCCCAAGCCCAGGTGCTGCTGCTGAGCAAGCCGTCTTCTGCTCTTACGGGCTTCACTCTCATGATTGACAGCTTCATCGCTCCTAAGAAACGCAGCTGTCAGGGCATAGCTTTGTTGCAAAAAATACCAACAACCCCAAAACCAACCAGACAAATAAAAATGTACTCTCCAGCATGTCTGGAGGTAATACCTCGTAAAGCTCTAAGTTAACATGTATTCAAGCAGAATAGAAACCAGTGTGTGTTCTTTTAGCACATTTGTCCTGAAATACATGTGATTGATAGAAATAAATGGGAAGCTTTTTGTGTGACTTTTTTTTTTTAATCAATGAAATACACTGTTATGAGCTGGAAGAGACACATACTTACATGGGCCAAATCCTTAACTAAGAAGATGCTATTTTTACATCCTCATTTCCTGAGTGCAGCTGCACCTCCAAGCCAAAGCGGGAAGCCTGTAAAAATAAGTCTAGAGTTCAGTTCTTAAATCCATGTTTAAGAGCCTAATCAAGAGCCATTGGGGGGGGGGGTGTCTGCAGCTTGGAGTTGGTGGAAGTATTATACTTTTGTGACTTGGAATATTCCTTCAGATACCCAAATTTGGGCCCAAGACCAAACACTGAGCATCCTTCCTCAAAACCTTTGCTTAGCTGTGAATTGCTTTAGATGTTTTCTGGGGACTTATACTGCATCATAGAAGTTGCTTCAAGTTATCACAGAAAGACCACGTAAGATTTAGTATTTGTAGATGCCTTTTGTTTATCGGCACATTACAGCCAAACAAATTACGTATTGAACTGAGCAACTCCCCCCGCCCCCCAAACCTTTAGGCTGCAAGTAGCTAAAGAAAACGCCTTAATGTGCTTCATTTTTCCTATCTTCTGTTATTTCAAACAAATCACCACTTAGTGTTTTCAAGGCCATTTGTCTTTGATTAAACATTTTTGTTATGTTTTGTAACAGAAAGTTTTAATGCTCAATTCCCAGTGCTGCATCCCTCACCGTTTCAAACTATTATTTCAAGCCTTTGCATGGCAGTCGCGGGCCCAAGCTGCTCAGCTGTGGAAAACATTTTCTCCAGCAGCAGCAGCAGCTGCTGGCTGCTTGGCAGGCTCAGCAGCCAGCTGCGGGGCCAGGGCTGCCAGCACGCTGGGGCTGCGATGCAGCAGCAATGCCGATGCGGGCTGCCACCGTGCCGACAGGCTCGGATACCCCTCTAACTCTTCAGCAGAAGACTTTGCGCACTTGTCTCCGTTTCAGTTCAAGAGGCCTCAAAAAGCCAATAGATGATTTTGTTAATTGGTGCAATAAAAATGGGGTCACTGCCAGGTCATCATAATTTCCTTCCAGAGTCCCAGCCTTAAAGACTCGCCCTCCTTGAATGTTAAACTTTCTTTGCTCGGTAGGCAGGCAAGCAGGCTGTCTGCCAAGCCAAAAAACCTGTTGTTTTTGTGCACTCTCACACATGACCCACATATTTGTGACTAGGTTTTCAATGATGCCCCGAGGAGCTGCGATGCCTGCGATTCACTGCCACCTGGAGGAGTTCAAGTTAAGCTAGAAGAGCGTCCCTACCTCCAGTTGTGTTTTAACTCTTCGGAATGGCTTTCAGATTTCATTTGGCACCCCTGACAGTGAAATTAGACTGGAAGCTGGGTTTAAATATAAATAAAGGTGTGTGTGCGTGCGTGTGCGTGTGTGTTTAAATCATGGTTTATTAAAGTAAAGGAGAATTGATATAAATAAAATATGACTTCTCTTCTCAGTAAACCATGTCCACATTGCTTTATTACCTTTAATCATGTAGTGCAAACACAGCTGGAAGTCTTTCTTTATTTCTCCACTATCCTCATTTTAAAATGGGCCTATTTATTTTATTATTATAAATAATATTCACGAGATACGTAAAAGCTTTAACATTTTATAAACTGTGCTGTATTTCTGTTTACTTAGTCATTTGCAAATTCAAGCAATTTTAGCAAGCGCTGAAGCTCTGTTGTGTCTTTAGGTTCTTGAATATTCAGATTTCAATATCAAACCTCTGGCTACCTAATAATTGTGAAAAAGTCCATAGTGTTTTCTAGGATGATAACAGAGAGTCCAATAAAAAAAATATATCCTGAGCATTCCACAGATACTGAAAATAATCGGTCACATCTAATTAAAAATCTCCCCCTATCTTCTCTGATATTTTGCCTATTAAATGCAGTTTCTGTTCCTATGGTGTAAGGCTGTGTATACACACCCAAAGTATTTTTTAAAGAATATATTTACTTAGTAAATATTTCTGAGTTCCAAGTGCAGTTTATAATTCAAACCATGGACCGGATACACATAGATTCTTAGTTTTCAAGTAAGATTTTAAACACATACTGCTAATGATTTAGCTCTCTAGTCAACAAATATATTACACGTGAAAGTGCAAATGCCTCCAGCTGAGCACCCTGGGAGACAGCTCAGATGAGCTGTGCAAGAATTTGGCCTGTACACCTCTTTAAATAAACTTTTTAAATGGCACAGCATAAAAAGTCTCTCTTTGGCCTATTTCCCTCTTCACACGTAAGGTCCTGATGGGAATGGAGGTGGAAATTAATTTTGATGCACACTTACAACCTACTATTTTGTCATCATGACCACACTTCAGCAGGTTTGGTCTGCAGTTTCAGTCCGGGGCACGCACCCGCTCATTGAACATGGCTCCAAAGATACTGCCGCAAGCTTGTTCAGCCTCATCCATCTGCACATCCTTGCCTCCAATGCACATCCCAAGGTACACAAGACCTTCTGTAAAGGAAGCTATTGGGGAGCTACACTATCTGCAGGTAGTCCCCTCTACCAGACTTTCTTCCTTCTGGCTGCATTTGATATATCTATTACAAGAACTAACCGTTCAAACTGGCTGTCGCTTTTAGGCATTTTGTCCATAAACGGTCAGCAACTGTAACAGTGAAGAAGAGATCTTTCAAGGCCAAAAAGATGTTATATGACCTAAGACAGAAATTCAAAATATTCCTGATTTTCTCATTAAGAAAAAAACCAAACCTCTCTTGTAAAACAAAGTTTACATGAAAGTAAGATAAATAGATTTTGCTGTCACCTTTTATATACAATTAACCAACATGTCCTTCAAACCAAATATTAGTATTTTATTTTAAATCCATCAGGCTGAATCTAGCTTAATATTTTATTATTTAGTTTTAGAGCTGTATGGTGTAACAAATTTTCCTTTTGCCTATGAGAAGCAGAATTGCTTAAGCATAACTATTATTATTGTGCTCTTCACCATATCACCTAACTTCAGACTTGACTGGAAAGTTTGAAAGGGGTTGGTAGACTCATCTGAAAAAGATTCTGAAATTCAGTTGATTAAAAGTTTTTAAAGGATTTCTAAGAAATGGGTAATGAGTGTTCAGTTTCAAAATTCTTCACAAGCAACTAAATTTACAATCTGGATTTAAAAATTGCTGAGCACCCTCTCAGTTCAGAAGAAAGCTTATTAAAAATATACCCTGGCAAATTAAAGCAGCCTTCCATACCTCAAGTAGAGCTTCATTTTCTGCTGTATTTTCCATTAAGCTTTTAACAGACATTATTGAAATCTTTATGATTAACAGGGAAATCATAATCTCTCCTTCACAGAAATAGGACTTTTTGCTTGTTTTTTCACCCAAAATAATTTCTCTCAAGATCTTTCCTTCTTTATTGATCAACCATCACCCTGTATTTTTGTCATATTTTGGCAAGATTTTTCTTTTAATTTCCCATATTATGGGCTTTTTTTCCTGGAAATGTTTCTAGTCTTTTTCTCCTTTACTCTAGGCTTTTGGGGTTTTTGTTTGTTTCAAACATTTTTAATATCTGGTTGGATTTACTCCACTCCTTTTCCTACATTTTTTCTTTACTGTTTTCCCATATTCATCTTCCCCCTCATTCTCTGAAGCTGTCCTCACTTGTTATCATTTGGCTTCATCTTGGGGAATTATGAACACTTGCAATTTGCCATTAGCTGCTGTGTCATGAGGGAAGAAGGAGTCTAAAGTTGTATTTAAGGTTAGTTGGATCCCTTCTACCTAATGGTGGCAAATAGACAGTGGAAGGAGGGACTGTCCTGGAACTTAGGGGGCTGACCTTGCTCCCTTCCTGCCCCTGGAAACAATGAACTATTGCACTTTTTAAGCAGATATCCTCATCTTGAGTCATGACTGAAAAAAGCTTTAGCACAAAGTGCTTTCACACAAAGTTATATGTATGGTGCGGAAGTTAAAATATATGCTCCAGTGAAGGAGCCTCCAATCACTTCCCTCCACTCACTTGCTAGTAGAGAGACTGTGCATCAGACAGCTGAAAACATGAAGGAGCTGGGGAATTTCTTGAGATCAGACTTTCTACCAGTAGATGTGACAATAGTAGGAACTGAGGGGAGAAGAGGTGAGTTTTTTTCCTTCTTCTGATGGGGGAAAAAAGCATGTACAAAATGTTATTACCCAAGTGGAATGTTGTTACCTAAAGCTAAATTTAGCAGAATACTAGACTTAATTGCTGTTCGGAAAATTTCTAAGGGAGCTCAGATAACCACAGGCAGTTCTTTGGCTTACTAATTTTTCACCTTCATGGGAGGACATTGTTAAAGTGTGCAGGCAGGGGACCCTGGCCTGAGGTTTACTGAACAGAAAATGGGAAACTATCAAGCAGAAGTTACTGGGCATAGCAAATAGCAAAGTGAGAAGCTGACAAAAGTTATGCATAGCGCTGTGAGGAATGACCAGCTTTCACAGACTGTTAAGGGGCAGTTACGTGAGAAATGGCTGGTCTTTGCAGATAATTAGAGTTGAGCATTGAGGACCTTTTGGGGAGTACAACCTGGTGTTGCCAGCAGTACCTAGGTAAGTGTATCAGTAATACCAATGAGTATTATCAAGATAACTATGTAAGTAATACCAGTAAGTCATACTACACAGGGCTGATATTACCTAGGGAACAGTACAGAAATACCAAATTTTGGTACAAATGTGGCAAAGCCACTGGGGAAAAAGTAATTATGGTTGGGCTTTTTACATGGATGGAGATAAAAGCAGAGAAATGGAGGAATCAAGGTGTTTGGGGAAAGAACAAGAATTGGAAAATGGAGAGAAGAGAGGACAAAAGGGTCTGATCCAGTGTAATCGATCATAAACACTTGTTTGTGCCTAAGGCTATAATACACTACACACATGTGTGTGTGTATTTATATCGTGTAAACACAAAGTTAACCCATCTTTTCTTTCCCTCAAAGTTTTGCAAGGTGATATGGCAGCAGAGGAAGATGATTTAGAATCTAGGAGGAGGAAACATGCTCCACAAAGTCTTGAGAAGGCAAAACTGGATTGCATTTTATAGGTTTGATAGAAAGCAGGTCTCCTGATACAACAGCAGCTCTAGGACAGACAGTGATTTATAAACAGGAGAATTAGAAATGCAAGTTTGCCAACCTGTATGTGTTTAGCCTGCATTAATAGTTGATATTAGGCACCATGTCTTGGAAATAAGTTTCATATAATGCTTCAACTTTTTATTGACTTAATTTATATGTTGTATAAGATGAATAACCTACCAGTGGAAACGGGAATTTTTTTATCCTTAAGAATTGTTTCATTTTCTTTTAAACACAAGTACCTTCTAGGAAGTTTTTAACTTGCTATTTCTATTAAATGCATTTCCTGATATAGGCTTAAAATTGATATCTTTTAAAGCATTGTCTAAATTTAAATCTGTTGTTGTCATGAGAAGTCTTAAAATACAAAACATTTAAAAAGGGATTTGAAAATACTTAAGACTTCTAAATATGGTTGTTGGTATCAAGGAGAGGCAGGAGATTATTTTTGTATTTTTACTCTATGGTGACATTATTTTACTTAGACAAGTTGATTTCTGTAATCTTTAAGCCCCTAATGTTTGGAAGCAACACTGCTGAAATATCAAGAAATTTTAATCAGGTCTGAACACAGGTTAATCAGAATTCTCACTGTGTATCATGTATCCCTCAATTTTGGCTGTATCTGAGAATCTTGGATAATGAAATTACAGTTCCACATTCTAATATATTCCACCTAGACTGCAGTGGAAAGGCTGAAGGACTAGTTACTAGCTGTAAACTAAGGAATCCTTATCAGCTGTATTCTTAGATTAAGCTTGATACAATACAGCTGGGGCTTTCTTTTATATTTAATTTAGTGTTATAAATAATAAACTCCTCATTACTCAGCAGGTTAGTTATTGCACTTCCAAATTCTGGTTAATTTGGGTTTCTTGAAAGACCATCACATTCATTTTAAAGAGAGTAGCAAAAAAGTGACTGCATAGATGCCTGTAGTTCTCACGTATTGAAGTTTTCATAAACTAGAGCTTGTGACATCAAAGAAGATTCTGTGCTTGTGCTCAGAGTAATATTGAGGCAGAAAGTAAGATTTCCCAGGGAGAAAAATCAAACTTAAAATAGAGCCAGGTATCAATAAGAGTTGATAAACTTCAATGTTTTTTATATATTATGAATCTAGTCAAGTTTTAGAATTATTATTGTCTTTTTATAATGACTTAGGTACTTTCAAAGCTGCTGATTAACAGCAGCTCTTTCCTGAGCAGAGCTCAGCTCCACGAACAGAGCTATTTCAAAGCCATTGTATCACCTGTGTTTCACATAAGGCCCATTTGAGGCCACAATAAAGTCAGCAGTAATGAAAGCTGCTCTAGTCCTAGTGTACGCAAGCTCTGACCTGGATCATCCATACAATTAAATTATCTGGTTTTCTAATTATTTCAACTATTCAGTTAGTTTGTAGAAGTCAGTCAGTTTCAACACAATACCTCTGCACCATTCAGTGGATCCAACACCATTGGTTCACTTAAGATAGGACAACTTAGTTACTGTAAATTCCATAATGTCCATGGCTACAGAAAATTTGAAGCTTTTTTTTTTTAATATGGATACAAATTCAGAATGTTATCTGACGAGTGTTTGTATTTCCTAAGCTTCTGACTAGCCTGATGTTAAAGCAGAGTCTTTTCCAGAGGAGCCCTTATCAAATAAAAATAAATTTGCAAATGTCTTGAATCTCATCTCATTATTTTAAATGCTTACTATGTGTTCAGTAGAATAAATTGTACAGTTATTAAACTTCTAAAAGGTATCTGTGTATATCTAAATCTGAAGCAGAATTAAATACTGGGGAAACATACAGAAACTCATTTGCTGAACAGCTGTGTGTCTCATTAACTCAGTATTTCACCTTTATAAAATGCATATACATACATGAACATGCACACATTCCTGCAGTTACACATATGTGTATAAGAATACAGATATTCTTGTTTTGCACTAGTTATTGGATCAAGGTTAAGTGATTCATGGGATGACCCAACAGTAAAGCTTTTGAAGCCTTTGACTGAATAAGAGAAAGATCGCAAACTTACAAAACCATCTTATGTTGTCATTGAAACAGAGAATACTATTCCAGTTTCTTAAGACTATGGCATAAAGATAACACAGAAGGTCTCTTTGAGACTTACTACTCTAGAGAAGCATCTAGGGCTTAGCTAGGTACTTTCTTTTGACCTTTTCTCTATGAATTATACTAACAAAGGTTGTATTATTTAACTTTTCCATTACTCAATTTCTTAACATGAGTTGAAAAAACATTGTATCTATTTGAAGAATCTGTATTTGTAATAGCTGTGTTAGTGCTTGACCTGGGTGTCTTGGGTGTAAAGCATGTAAAGCACCTTTCAGATTTGAGAGTTATGTTTCTGTCAACCACAAGTAGAAATACAGCCAGTGATCTCATTCAATTTCTATGTGATATCCTTTTCACAGTGAAAAACCATTACAAAATGTAGCACATTATTTACGACTGGCAGTCTCTGGTTAGAAAAGGCTCAGGGCTGGGATCAGAGCAAGCGATGAAGGTCAGGACTGAAATATATTCATTTTTAAGAATGCAATAGAAAGCTTGAACTTCATTTACTAAGGAGTATGGGTCACTGACTTTGCCCATTCTGGAAACAGATACCCAGTATGTGTCAACAAGATTGCAGTGCAAGGAATGCAAATAGAATCTGCTTTACATCCAAGGATAGTGCTCTTTCATTTGCAAGAATGTTGAATTAATTTAAACAATGAGAACACACAGATTAAACAAGCATGCTTTTTAAATCTATTTCATTTTCTCACAGAGCTCGTCATATCAACATCACCTCAGATACTCTGAAAAGATGCATCTGCTCATAGTCCTAACTCAGCCCAGGTGGAAAAACTTGCAGAAGTTTGGAGGCAGGGATTGTTTTCTCTTCCACACTAATAGCACACAGGATTTTTTTGGGGGGGAGGGAGTGGACAGTACATTCCCCCCGCCATCCTGCCAGCAGGAAACAAAGCTTCTCCAGGAAGGGAGAAGGGGAAGGAAACCTTGGAGACTGCAGGTTGAAATTTGAACTGGCCAATCAAGATGCACCAGGTACACCAAGGTGACCCTCCTGGCCAACAGAATTAAATGACCACTGGTCAGATTCGACAGGGGTACAAACAGGGTCCCACCAGAGGCCATGTGGGAATCAGTCCTCCTCCTCGGAGCAGCGGGTCTGCAGTCGGGGACTCCCCCTCAGGTCGGGGCACTGCCCGAGGTAACTCCTCAAGGGACAGAGCCCTCAGCTTTTAGGGGAGTGATATGTGCATTTTGAGCCATCACTTTAAATCTTGGGGATTCTTAAATCGGCTGTGTAGGATTAATTCTCTTCACATCATTGAGCCTGTCATTTTATAAAATGTTACTGGACTTCTAACTAACTTTTGCTGAAAAATAAATCTGAGTTTTAACACCTGTTGGATTTGGTTAGTTGTGCATCCATAACGGGGTGTGCGTTTTGTTTTTTTAATGGTCATTTGCCTTTTTCACTCATCATTCAACTGGAGCATCCGATTTAAAAGAAGCAAGTGACAGCACATACTGATGAAGTAGTGTTCTATCAGTACAGCCACATGTGACTCCTCCATAAGGTGAACACTGTATTTCAGAGAACTTAAATTCTCTGGGTTTCGACATATAGCATATGCTCAAAATTCACTGTCATTCAATTTTATTTTTTTTCTGAGAAAGACATATTACGGTGTTAAATGCTAGGGGAGGCCTCTAAAGTCTTTATCTTAGCATAGTAATAGTGTATTTTAATTTAAGACTCTTGTCTTGTTGCTTGCTTCAGTGAAATGAACTTTTTCAGGCAAATTATTGTAAACAGCAAAATACTTATTTCTGTCTTACCTTCCCTAATTAGAGCAACAGGCAGCATGGTTTTATGGAGGTGAGTTTGGGCTGGAATTCAAGATGTTGACGCCTCTATTTGACACTTGTGACCATAAGGGTTCAAACATGTGGATCATTATACAAATAGTCAATATTTCCAAGAAACTGTAACTTCCTGCAGTTTATATAGAAAAGGAAATACCCCAATGTTTTTCAGATGAGGAACAGAAATAAACTTCGCTTTTGTTTTTTTTTTGTCTGTTTGTTTTTTAAAGGAACAGCCTAGAATTCATTAAGATTAAGTTTAAAACTTAGGCTTGCTCTTAAGCTCTTGCTTTTTTAAAAAACTTAGAATGACATGATAAAGTCTATTAGAATACCAGAAATAATAAAAGAAATATGACAAAAAACAAGGCTTTAAACCGTATTCAGACCAGCCAAATTAATACATTAGCTCTGCAGTAATTCATCCAAAGCAGCACAGTCAACACTGAAGAGATCTAAATATGTGGCAAATACCATCTTTTGTGACAATTTTTCTTCCAAATACTCCTTTACTTTGATAATATGCCCTGTTCTAATAATATGCCTATAAGCTCTACTAATAAGAATCTTTTATGTTTTATAACCCTTATTTTGATATGAGCAGTGTATTTCTTTTGGTGCTTAATGACAATATCTTATTGCTGATTGAGCTAAAGGATAAACTGTGTTATTATAATAAGTTTCATACAATATAATCATAAAATTTCTAACTTCTGTTGCTTTCAATAACAGGTTGGGCTTACATATCAATTTAAAAATAATATACCCTAGTGTTTATTGAGCCCTGGTAGTTCTTTAAATAATATCCTCCTTCTATTCCAAATAACATCAAATCCTGACTAGGACAAATTTACAGCCTAAACATTCACCATTTCTAGGTTAGAGTTATATTATATAGTATATTAACTCAAATAACAGCTTCACTTCCTGTGAAGTGACTAAATAGAACCACAGAACCTTTCATTCACCTTGCTAAGTGATAAAGACTGTTGAACTCCCATGGAAGTAAATCCTGAGGGGGACAGATTTTTTTCTCTTGCTAGTGAGATTTTTGGTGGAGGTGGTGGTGTTTTTTATGTTTTCCTGTGTCTTCATTAAGCATTTTGCCAGTACACTCCTATGCAAATGCAATTACAAAAAATATAAAAATACAGACCATATACACATAAAAATGCAGAAAATATATAAACTAAGACAGTGCAATGCTATAATAAATTACAAACTTTATAAACATCATCAAAACAGCTCCTATTCATCTCATTTCTTAGTTACAAGCTTGGACATTTTATCTGTGCAACAGCTGAAGTCCTGGAAATACATATACATGCACCTTTACTGAGATAAGTAAACCAATCTACTGTGATGGAACTCACTAAAAGCACAGAATTACTTGTATGTATAAAATGGTACATTTGGGGATGTTCAGTCGTCTTACCCCTGTAAGAGACTGATTTTTCAGACCTTCACAGAGGTTAGAGGTTTTATGATCAGAATCTAAAGCAACAGTTCTGGCCATAACTGTAACAAACTGCTGGTTGCTGGAGAAACACAGAGACAGGGAAGAAAAAGATGGAAAACTTTCAGGAGGACTTGATTGCCACAAAGTTCTCTAAAGAGAAAAGGTAGAGCTGTGTGAAAAATAGGATTCATGCCCCATAAAGTGCTCTTAGTCTTCGGAAAGACTTTGTTTATCTTGAAATACGACAATGCTGACATGCCAAAAAAATTATGCCAGAAAGAGTTTACTGAAGATAGCGAAATGTTTTGTTTCTAAAAATTGATTCCAATAAAACATTTTCAAAATGTCACTGTGTTTACATTTCATAGTACCATTTTGTTATGAATTTTCACATAGAATATCAAAATGTTTAGCTGAAAAGTACATTCTTAACATTAAAAAACGATTTAAAGGAAAGCAAATATTTTTGTAAGAAAAAATTATGAGGATAAAAAATTTAAAGTAACTATAGAGAATTATCCATACGCTGGAAAAATCCAAGACCATTGTTGCATTCTATGGAAGATATAGCTGCTCTACATACTTCACACTCCTTGTGGAGAGCCAAGTAAACGATACATTGTGTTGACACAGGCTCTGACAATCAAATTGCCTGAATTGTATGTACTGGAGGTTTACGCATATTAATAAGCATGGTCTTCAAGTCCTGCTATTCTGCAATGCATAATTACACCAACTTTTTGAAAAAACTTTTCCCAGAAATATATTTTGTATGCCAACACCAATAGCCAGAACCTGATGCTCTTCTGAGTGAATCTGTATTGTGTGGTCCGTGGATGCCACCCGGTCTGAGTTTCCAACCATTGGTATTAAGCTGAGAGTAAATATGTGGGCATCATTCATGTGAAAGAAAGAAAACTAATTTCTCAAGAATTGACACCTATAATTAAGGACAAAGAAATTGCTGTGAACTAGCTATCTGACACACAAGGTGCATCTAGCCTTGTCTACCAGTAATAACCTTGTCGTATGAGAGTAGATCCTCAAACATTCATTCAGAAACAGACATACCTTACTCTGTGACCCCAAGAGGAAAAGAAAGCAGGCTTCCTGGGAGAAAATGATTATTTATGTTTTTTCCTCTCTTCTCCTCCTTTCTCTTCCTGTTAAAATTGCTGAATTATTACTGGTATGAAAGCACACTTGGATAATGTAATCAATCCCCTAGTTATTTAATAAATTATTTAATTGAAGTGATATTTGGCCATTGGAATTAGGTGGCTGCTGATATCATAGAATTCAGGTATGGACTGAATGTTGTTATTTATTAACATTATTATAATATAAGTACCCATTTTACCAAATATACCAAAAGGCCAGTATCTTACCTACATAGTTTCTGTTATGAGGACTAAAGAATAATAATAATAAAACCCCAAGTATTTTATTCTGCTTTCTAGTTAAAAAATGGAGCTGACAGTACTGTTCCCACACTACATTTGGTGGTATTTTTGATTGCTAATAATGTATTTAAGCTATCAACAACCACACTTCACTGAAGATGATAGCGTGCTAGATCAACTCTGTCCTGTCCCAATTTCTCAGAATGATGACTCAGGTTTGCTGATTCCCAGGTCAGGATTAAGGTGAAACGACACCAGGGATCCTTTAACTCACAAAACTCAACTTCTATTTGCTCACAACAAAAATTGGCATGAAACTATGTCAGAAAACTGTGTAACATGTGCTAACCATACATCACCAAACATATACTACAGGCCTTGCTTATTTGGGAATCAATTCAGAGAAGACAGTAATGACATCCCTCCCATTGAGTCACGGGGTTCAGAGCAGACCCCCTTGATTTCTAGACTCCTTCTCAGAGAGGAGCCCGGGGTGGCTGCATCCACTCCTATGACACGCAGAATAAGAACTCTATAACTTGCAAAGTTAGAAAGTTGATATTTTTATTCTGCTCTGGGCAGCACAGGGGGTCGCCCCATCACAATCATGCGTGCCCGACCGCAGCAGATGCCTTGTTCTTAAGCAGCAAAGTGTTACATATTCATCATAATTTGGAAAACGCCTATACATATTCATGACTTTTCCCCAAAAACGTGGTCTTTATTATAATGAGTTCTGAGAAGTCATCTCCATATTCTCCACCTTTGCCTTCTCCCAGTTGCACATGCGCAGTCTCTCCTAGTGGTTGTAGTTTGGGGTCTTAGGGATGAAGGCCATATGTCTTCTTCATAGTGAACTTTTAACCTAAAGCACTTTAGCTGAGTCATTGGCCACAAGTTCTTTTGTAACTGGCTTACTTCCCTTATCTAGGGAGTGCAACACCTCCTGTCCTTTTGTTATCCATTAGAAACGTTAACCCTTATTTGCACAATCCATTGCTTTCTCGAAGATATATGGCCTAAGCTAAGCACTTTGCTATCCTTCTGTTATTAACCCTTAAGTGTTAGTTCCCTCTATCACCTAGTCCCGGACTTGGTCAACAGTTTTATGTCTTAAAGGGATGAGGTGTAGGGATTGTGGAAAACAAAAGAGAGAACAAGACATAGAGAGAAAAAGGAAAAGAGAAAGATATCACCGATCCTGGGTCCAGCATTGGTTCAGTCAGCCAAGAGGTCCAGTTCCAATGAGCTTGCACCTATGGGGCTTCAGTTTGTGTCCTTTTATCATCCTTGCCCCTCCTTCGGGTGGGCCCTCGAACTCATTAGGCTAATTAGGTGTGATGAGGAGTTTGTGAGCCTTTGGGCTTGGGGGTTGTTTGGGGAGTAACTTCGTCTTCCCTGCATGGTGAGCTGCCCTGTTCATCATATCAGAACAGCACATCAGAATATGGAGCTGTGCACACTCCAGCACTGGCCTCCCCCTCCTGTTGCTGATGGGTGCTGATGGGCTTCTTTTCACCTGTGGTTCCTTGCTAGGCAGAGTTCCTTGTTATGCAGTCGTTAAGCAGAACTTGCCCCACCACAGTGTTTGAGACATGAACTCTTTCAGTCCTTCACACTCTCTTTCAGGTTATATGAAGGAATAATTAAATATCTTCCTATTTGGAGATAGCTGAAAGAATAGAAGGTATTGATAGAGGCACTGGTCTTCATAAAGAGGCTGGAACAAGAACTCTGGAAAAATAAAGCTGTTTCTGGACCAGATAACAAATGCTATGGCAAAGAAATTGCCAAGCTGTATGGAAAGTCTCAAGGGTAAAGGATTGAAAAGATAGAAAAAGTGAGTTTAGCTGAAGGAGGAAACAATGAGAAAAGCTTCTTTTTGGCAGATATCTGGCTAGAAAGACAGCATGAACTTCTGAAGAATGAAAACTGCCTTTTGTTGTTTATTCCATCTCTGTCCAGGGGCATAGGAAATATTTTGTAAAAGAAAAAAAAGGAAAAAAAGTTGTAGTCACCCAAAGTGTGTTCCTGACTGCACAAATCAGTTTCTCCTCTGATTTGAAACAGATCTTAAGTACTAGCTAACCAACTGGACTACAGGCAGCTGTTTTACACCTGTTGAGAGAGAGTGGTCTCTAGCTTTCTACCGCATACTGTGGCATGTCAGATAGGTGACAGATAATTACCTTGCAGTTTTCAAGCACTTAGTAGTACTCTTAAGTGACTCAGGGGAAAATAATATTATTTCAAATAAACCTGAATTTTGGAGGTGCCAGTATCCATTATTTTACATACACTCTAAAATTCCACTTGTAGCTGGGTTTCACTGGCAGAAAGGTCATCATTTGTGTCCAGTAAAACCTCAAAGGTAGGCAACCTAAGAAATACTTTGTAATAAAAATGATGGGGAAGTGGATGGGATCTCTACATCAGCAGAACCTGAGACAGAAATTCTCCACGGGAAACTCCTAAAACACTGACATTGCCTTTTCCTCACTGTTCTCAATAGAGGAATAGAGAGCATCAATGGGACATCATTGCTTCTGACTGAAAAGATATATTGTACACACTCAATGGCTCAGTGGATGTGCTGAGACTGTTAGTAGATTAAGGCTACCACTGATGAAAATCAGTAGTGTTCTGGCATGATGCTTATTTATCAATTACATTTGGCTACATTCATGTATTGTAGCTGCATCACAGCCAGTGGTCACCTTAAGCTTGATTTCTCTCTGACATGATCTATAGACAGATAAAATAAGCACATCACCGTAAAGGATGCTGGACAGCCAAAAACCCCATAAGTGTGACAAAATTCCGAAGAACAGTCATGCTGTTGTGAACATACCTCATGGATGGTTTTTTTCCCAGTAGCATGATTAGTGCTGTAACTTAGCAGATTTAAATCTTTAACTGCCGTTAACCAGCAGAAAGCACATCCTTATGCAAAACTATCACAAACTATTTGTTCAGGATGCCCATTTGTGTCAGCTTTGACAGGCTCTTAGTATAGAACTTAATTTCTTGGTTTTATTAAGTACTGGCTCAGGAGCCCCCACAGCACCTCCAGCTGGAGCTGGTCTGCTCCTGTCATGTGCCTTACTCAAAGTGCAGGGGATGTGCTTCAACCTTGGTAACCTTGGAGTGCAGACTTCACTCCTGTCACGGAAAATTAAGCTACTGATTACACTAAGACAGACAATCCATGCTTGCCATCCCAGTAAAGGGGATTGATTCTTCCTGTCCTTGGTGTCTTCTTTAGATGGCTTTGCTGGATCCTGCCTTTCTGCCTCACCCTTTTCCTTTTCTGCTTTTATGTGTAGTCTCTGACTGACCTCTTGCTTACTTCAAAGAAGAAAGTGATGAATTTAAATTTTATTTTAAAAATGTTCAGATTTTTCAAACTTCTGTGGGGTGGAAGAAACACTATCTACACTGGGTCTACTCTTCAGTTCAAGATCACTTAAATAAACAAACACTACGTGTAAGTGTTTGTGGAACATAACCCAAGTATAATATACCAGGGGACAAGCCACAGGAAAAAGAACAAGCACAAGAATCCTTAAAGTTTGTGCTGTTTAACACACTTTAAAAGGGATAACACACAAAAGTCTAGGTGACATTCCAAATCTAACTTTAATTTGATGAAATTCTTGTTTCAAGTAAGTGGATTGCATAGTCTCTTTTGGAAAAGGGAAGCACGCCAAGCTATAGCTAAAAGCTTGCAAGAAGAAGTCTTTAAAAAGATGAGAATTTCTGAAAGTGATCTATATGTTCATATTTCCAAGGTTAAACGTGTTTTCTGAACCACAGAGACCACAGAGTAGGACCAGACTTCTAAGATCAATTTCTGGCCAACTATGGTTTTAGTATTTACTTTAATGTCATTTTAGGTTTCTGTAGCAAAGGCGGCATTGCCTTCATGAGGCACCATCTATTATAGACTATGCCTTCTAGAAAGTTTTGCTTGCCTGTAACAATGTGTAAATTAGATTATTTTTAAATCAATAAGATGGGTACAAGCTAGATTGTAATACCTTTATTGCATTTCTGAATAAATATTTTCTGTATTTTCATTACAAAAATCTATATGATGTATAAGAAACCTTTTTCTTTCCGCAAAGCGAAAGCATAATCCATCAGGTTCTTGCTCATGTCAGTAATCCCAATTAAATAATGCAGCACTATTCCTGTGAGTAAGGCTTTGTCCTGTTGTCATAAGACTGAATCCATAGTTATATATATATATATTTGACAAGCAAGAGGGTTTTTTTCCCTGCTAAATCTGATTATACTATGTACTCTGCTTTTTGTTGTTTAAAAATACCTTCCATCAATAAATTTTGTAATTGATTTTATACACATAGCTATATATGTTAATTTAAATACTTCTTGCAGCCACCTTCTGGCTAGCTCCAGTATCTCAGCCATTGGACATAAACTATAAGGAATATAAACTAGATCATAGAAAAGCAATGAAAAGTAAAATGCAGAGGTGAACAGAACAGCATTCTGCCTCAAAAAAATCACCTGGAGGGTTTTTTTTCCTACTGAGGTAGATTTTTAAATTATTGGACCTGTTAATAATGTTTAAATGAACTGCTGAAATATGAGAACTGAGAATGTTTAATTTATTCTATTTATATCTGCATGGATATTTAAAAAATTATGCCATTTCCTACTAAGTATTGCTTGGCTGCCTATTTATTGATATTGTTCTTTGAAGAAAATGGAAATTCAGTTTTGCTTATGCAGCTAAAGCAAATCAGGTTTGATTTTCTATTAGAGATATTTTAAAATTCCACATGTAAAATTTCAAATACAATACTCTTAAGACGTGTTTTATAAGTTTATGAAAAAGGATTACGAGACAGTTATCACCACAGAAGATTAACTGACCCAGAAGACCGTCTTTGTCTTGTGCATCTTGATAAGCATTCCAGTCAGAGTACAAAAATTCTGTTTCCATATACTTAAAATCTTAACATTTGATGAAGTAAGCACTCTTCATAGTCCTTATTAGTTTGGTGGTTTTTTTTTCAATTTTTCCAGTATGCAGACATTGAACTCCATCCTGCTGTTCTTATTCTCAGAAATAATTTCTGTGGAACCAAGCACACGAATGGATCCCAGACTAGCAATATGCCCTCAAGTGCCTATTTTCATTTTTTGTGAAGTCCTATTGATTTCAGTAAACGATTTGAATATATAAAATTACTCTCAAGCCCAAGCACCTGTAGAAACTGTGATATAGGGAAAGCAGCGTAGCTTAAGAACATTTCCTACATTGTCCCTGCAATTAAATTCTATACATAATTTATCGTATTCTACTAGTACAGCCCATCTAGTCTAGTCTATTAGTTTCTCTAACATATCTAGTATCAATATACATACAGATATATAGCATAAATAAATAGTATATTATAGCATCATTGCATAACTCATGTGGGAAGGGCCTTGTGAAGGTCTCAAGTCCAACCTCCTGCTAAGAAAGCAGAGGTAGCTGTGAGATCAGTCCAGATTGCTCAGGTCTTTACCCAGTCTGGTCTTGAAAACCTCCAAGAATGGAGCCTGTCCAACCTCTCTGGGTGACCTGATGGACTTTCCTCATGGGGAAAACATTCCTCTTTACATCCAGTCTGGACCTCTGAGTTTATACCCATTGTCTTTCATCCATGCACCACCATGAAGACCCTGGCTCCATCTTCTCAATGCCCTCCCTGAAGATCCTGGGGGGATGCTATTAAGTCCCACAGAGTAAAAAATTCTCCAGGATGAATGAGCCCTGGTCATGCAGCCTCTCCTCATAGGGTTAGTGATCCAGTCCCTACCAGCTTGGTCACTCTCCCCTAGACTTGTATCTTTGTTGTAGTGGGGGGACCAAAGCTGGGGGCAACGTTCTGGATGTTACCTGAATGTTGCATAGAGGGGGATAATCCCTTCTCTTGACTGACTGGCCATGCCCCTGCTAATGCAGCCCAGGAGGCTGGTGGTCCTCTCTGCTGCCCAGGTGCTGTTGGCTCATGTTCAGCTCACTGCCCACCAGCACCCCCATGGCCTCTTCCACAGAGCTGCTCCAGCCCAGCAGTCCCCAGGCTGTATCGTTGCAGGGGCTTGTTTCTTTACAGGTGCAGGACTTTGCCCTTGCTGAATTTCGTAAGGGTCCTGTTGGCCCATTCATTGCTCCAGCCTGTCTGGGTCCATCTGGATGGCAGTCCTGCACACCAGCGCATCACCTGGTGTCCTCAGGGTGGTGTCATCTGCATCTCTTAGAATCATAGAATCATGGAATCATTTACATTGGAAAAGACTTTTGAGATCATTGAATCCAACGGTAAACCTAACACTGCCAAGTCTACCACTAAACGATGTCCCTAAGTGCCACATCTACATGTCTTTTAAATACCGCCAGGTGTGCATGTATTTGTGTGTAGATGCATATATACATACATATATTTATACTTACACACATTATAGTTTGTCCACCAGTTTATCAGGCATAATGTCCTGTACATAGTATTTAAAAAATAATTGTGTATTTTTCAGGTCTGATTAAGATGTGCTTAAATTTCTGTTGAAGTGTAGTGATGCTAAATTAAACTAGAACTCCAAGTGAGTAAGAATCATGCTCTCAAAATTCACGTGCAATTTCATCTTATTAATAGTCTTCTTTTAAATGTTTTCTTTTTTCCTCCACATCTTGTATGGAATTTTACTTTGAAAAATGGTGGCTTTGTCAGAGTTGGTGGAATGATAATTAGCTCATCATTAAAGAGGGAAAAATTTAAAGCTATGAAACAACAAGGCACGATCTCTATCAGAGATAAGTAGGAGGTCTTTTATCTGCAGGAGTCTTGATAATTCGATTCAATTTTTTCCGAGAGTTCATATACCTCTCTAGTTTTAACCCATGAGCAATCATTAAAGTTCAGTGGGCAACTAGCATCCCCCTAGGAGAAACCTTTACAGTGCATTCCCAACTTGAATTTCTGTGGAGGATCCTGAAATGTGTACTGCCTTGTAGAAGGTAAATCACAGGTGCAGGTTTTCACTCTTCTTAGAAGACCTCTAGCTGTACAGTGAACAAAGTCTCTCTTTAAACAGCTGCCAGCGGAGTTGAGTTCCCATGTTAGCTAACAAATGCATCCTGATTTAAAGAAACACTTCCTTACAATCTGTCCCCAAATGCTTTAGAAACTTCCAAGAGCCCTAATAAGTTCACTATGTACAGGGATTTAAAGTCATCCTATAGGCTTCTTCATGTAAACAGGTGCAATTACTCTTACCTATTTTATTTATCTTATACAAGCATATTTCTCATATTTGATTACATTCTGAAGTCTCCTTGTCGTCTCTTATCTGCAATGGTTTTAAGAAAGGAAAAGATTTCTGGTTAAATGCTGTAAAGTTGGAATTCTAGCTAACTACTGCAAAGTTGTCTGAAGGCTTCTTATCATCAGCAGATGACCCTGATTTTCAGTGATTGTGCACAACATTTTCTTCCATCAAGGAGTTGCTTGTTTCCTTTTCTTGGTATCCATGAACAACCCTGAGTAGAAGACAAAATGATGTATTTATCTTTCTCATTCTCTTTCCCCTCAGCTAGACTGTCAAATGATGGCTTGTGTCCTTTACACGGAAGTTTTGGACTTTGTACAATCCAGAGTAAAAGAAATAATGGAAGGGGACAGGGATTCTTCTGGAGTTTGCAGGTGGCATCAGTACAATGAAAACAGACATTCAGTCAGATACAGAGTTAAGAAGAAAGGTTATAAATGTGGTCTTAAAGACCACTATGTAGAACTAATAAATGAGCAAAGCAACTTTTAGAGATTTGCCTGCTAATAGAGATGGATCTGCCAACCTATACCACAAGCAAATAAGAAGCAGTCAGCTATTGACTGAAGGGACGTTCCACCAGCTGTAGAGATCACAGACAGTCTATTTACTGGCAAGCTCCTGAGCATTTTAAAAATTAATATGATGAAGTCATTCATTTCAAGCTCTGAAGAGTGTGGATACAGCACGTGTTATGATCATGTTATGAAGACTAGCAAATCTGTTTTGAATACAGATCAGAAGACTCTGTGTGTGTGTATGTAAACTGTATCTTTTATGTTCTAATGGAATCTTATATTTAATATAAAGAGCAGCAAGGTATCATAGATTTTATGAAAATTGCCAGTTGATCAACTAGTGTCTCCTCTTTAAAGAAGATTGAAAATAATTTAAATTATATGCATAATTTTTTGCTGTTTCTTGGTGTTACTTTATTACTGAGCAAAAAGAATACATGTTATTCAGTCTTTGAAGAATATAAGTACCATAAGCATCAGCATGTCAAATGCAGGAATGCAAAAATTCCAGAAAACATCCAGTTCTGGCCTGTATTTCAGTAAATAGTTAAACATTACTGGAGAAGACAGAACTACAAAATTATAGTTGTTATGTTTATAGTCTCTCCATACTGCATTTAAAATGCACATGCAGCGGCTTAATTTTTTACCACTTTTCCACATCTCCCTACTTACATTCTGAGCTCTTCATTATTTAACATAATTTTGTTCTTTTAAAAATTTTTCTTCATTTTTCCATGTACTTTCTGGATTTTACCTCAAGCTTTTCATATCAAGCTGCAGTTTCTGGAATATTTGATTTGCTTTAGCATTTTCCAAATCTTTTACTTTGTGTTTCAGTTCTTTCTTCATGACTTCACTTTTTGTGCCTAATCAGTCTATCAGACCATCATAGGTATTTTTAGACAGCTGGTATCTAGGCACTCTATTACTATTAAAGATATTAGAAAGTACTCTAAAATAATGCTATAAAAAGAAATTTTCATCAGGCGGCATCATGCTGCAGAGATACAAGGAGTGCTGACAAAGGCCTGGTCATCCCAGTTCCCATGCACTGCAAACCTGCAGGGCAAACAGCCTCACAATTAAATGAAGCAGGAAGTAGTGATCAGGCATAATTCCATTTTTTGTGTGATGCATCTTCTATACAAACAGTAATAACAGGCATTTTACATCAGTGGGTCCACACAGGCACACACAGGTAATAGTCTGAGCAGATGTTGGGAAGTTATATGGAGAATCTGATCATCCTACAGAACAGAGTTATGAAGTTGATCAGTGAGGATGAGACAGTCTCATTTTCTCACTTGTGCCATGTCTGGTCTAGGAGAAATCTTTTGCCACATCCTGCTCACATGAGTTACAGAGTAACACCCATTCCAGTATGGAGAAAGCTGAGTACAGCCTGAGAATGCACACTTACATACACACAGTGTTGTTGTAGCTCCAGAAGAGTAATAGATGGTATTGCACTACATGGAGAAGCTCTCATTCCCATATCATCTTTATTATCACCAGCTTTTCCATGCAAAATGGTAAAAAGTATTTATAATTTGTCATCAGAGAAACTGACTGCCTCACACAAAATCAATCCTGATCTTTCCTTTTGCTACCAGGACTCCAGCTGCAAAACTTCCTGGTAATCTTTCCGACTTAGCAGACCTCAGGAAGGATGGGATTTCTTTCATTTTTTTGCTACTTTTAAGTACTTCACAAGAATAGTACTAGCCATCCTCCTGCTGCTTTAGTCTCTCAGATGAACTAAGAGCTCTCAGAAGCTGCTGCGGTGGTGCTGGATGGATTTCTTTTCTAAACCTGAGTCAACTACTGCTTCTCATCTCCACTTTTCCAACTTGTAAAAGAGATGAGATGGAAAAAGGCATCACAAGCTTGAGGTGATATCAGAGAGTAATTGTTACCTGATAGAATACCACTCAACAGCCTGCCAGCACTGGTTGAAGGCCAAGAAAGAGATAATCTGGCAGCCCTTTTTTGGCCAGGAAAGCCCTGCTGCTGCTGCTTCCTATGCATTTTTTCATCAGGGATGCAGGCAAAGAGTTGCCATCTAAGTGTAAAATCAGACCCACAAACCCTCAGTCACAAGGTGAGCATGGTTCAAGAGGCCCTGAAGCACCTCAAAACACCATCAGTTCATCTAGTGAAAAATCACAAGGAAGATAACATCTGACAGGAATAGGTTCCCAACACCATGTCGAATTATATTTTGACCGCAGACACACACACACAAAAAAACCCTGATTCAAACAATTTAAAGCAAATGTCACTGCCAGTTCCTTCAAGGTTTCAGAAGTCTCTGAGACCTCACTATTACATACCTTATTATATTCTCAGATTGAAACAGAAAATAAGCTTTCCCTCCTTTTTCTGCTCTTATTTGATTTTCAAGCTTTGAATGAAGTTGCTATTGAACTGAATTAGTTGGAAACTGAACCAAAGAATATGTTCTCCCTGTACCTGTGGAAGAAGAAACATCTGTCAAAAGATGGATTAGTAGTCCAATAAAATAATTTCAAACATTAAGCTAATAACTTCTACTTCATTGTCAATAACATTTAGAGCAAATACTTACTGATTGTTCTTTTTTAATTTCAAGGACAGTTAAATTAATCTAAGTTCATATTATTTAGAATTTTACCTGCCTCCCATTTTTATTTTTAATATCTGTTGATTTTTACCTGCTATATATTCATTGAAACTTCCCATTCTACATATTTGTATTTTTTGCTGTTTTTTAATTGGGAGTTTGGTTTCTATTTTGTTTTGGGGTTGTACGTACTTCCACATTGCTGTTTCCCAGTTTGTTGCACCCTGGAATACTGCTGGAGTTAATCTCGAAGCTTATGAACTACTTTGCCCTTTTAATATAACAGGGCCATGGACCATTGTTAGGTCTTGTGTGCAAGTGGTCTTGAACGGCTGAATTAATGGTATATTGAGATTTTTCCCTGTCCTTCCATAGGCCCCATGTGGTGTCCACGTGCCCCTAAAGCAGACTTACTGTGTGTTGTGTCTAGCGTGGGTATTTTCAGTCCTGAATGCCTGACATGAATGTGACTGCTTTTTTGCAGCACCACAGAGTGATGTTCACCTACCCCATAGCATTTTCTGGTGTATAGTGGGAGGCTATGTGGGAGTCTTGAGGCTGCAGAATCTGCTGGGGCAGTGCAGAAGACTGTAATCTAAAAGGAGACAAACCTCATTCTGCCTTACACATAATTTTGGAAATTATTGTCTTGGAGTCAGGAAGTGTGTTAACAACTAAAAGGAGTGAACAGCCAGTGGTCCCATGCTTTGGCTTGCTCTCTGACCTTGCTTTATTTAGCAGTATTAAATGTAACTATCTTGAAACAAGGGCATGGTCTGAAATAATGCTCTTTAATAGTGTCATGTGCAGTCATGGAGGGAAAGATTCCCAGTGACTTCCTGATTTCTGGCCTCCTTGCAGAGGTAAGTTTGGATAGGCACTGACCAGTGTGTTCCTTGTATTGCCATAATCTACTTGAGCCGGCAACCTTGGACTAGCTGATGAGTCTTTAGTGGTGCTCACTGTCAGCCCTTTGAATTCTCCTGTCCTGGACATACATCTGCCCCACTCATCAGGCAGAATGTCTGCTTTCTTACTGGACTTGGTAGATACTTTCTAGATTTGGGATAGGCTATTAACATTAATGACTAATGATGCACTGATGTAGAAAGTATTACTTCTCACCATGTCTTGCATAGTGCACATAATATTTCAAGTGTCTAGTACACAGGTTGAGAATTGGCTGGCTGGGAGTCAGCTTCAAGTGCTCAAAGTGTGCACAAAGATCATACAATGCTCTCCTTGTTCAGATGTAGGATTTAGGCACTCCATGCCTTGTCAAATGTCTCATAGAAATTCTGATCTACTAGTGCTTATTCTCTAGAATTCATTTAATTAATCCCATCACCCACTGTGATTTCACAGTCTGAAACAATCTACATATTGTTGCTACTGTTTTTAAGCTGATACAGAAATTGGTCTATCACCTGGCAATTCTGTACTTGCCTAAAAACAAAGGCAAATGTGGCAAATAATCCATATACACACTTGGTTTTGTAGATGAGGTTTCACTAAACATGCCTAAGACATGCCTAAACTGTCAACTCTACAGGTCACTGTCATCTAACAGAAGTTACAGAAATTGCCCTTTTCTGCTTCTATCATGGCCTACTGCTTGCAAAAATAAAAACACTCTAGTTTTTGCTTCTTGATCCTTTCTAGTTTGTATTAAAGCATATAAATTTTGGCAGTCTAAATCTAAAACTGTTTCCATCCAAAATGGTTGCTCAGCTTGTTCTGCTCTCAGTGAAGTAATGGACTGCATCAATTTATTTTACTTAGATTTTTAAACCGGGTAAATCAGTCAGTGTACAGGAAGACATAAAATAAGGTGGATAGAAACATGCTCTTCATCTAACTGATGGTAATTAAATATGTTTTAAAAGTAGATTCCTCCCTTTAAACTTTTGTTTTCTGCCTGGTAGTTTTTTTGTGATCAACAATTACTTTGCTCAATCACATCCTTATTTATATCTCCACCTTTCTCCTTAACAACAACTAAGAAGGTTTAGACAGAAGCTATGCCAGGCTTTTGGTGGGCATGACTGAAATATCAAAGTGTCAAAGGTTCTTTGCAAAATGAGGCAGATTGGTGGAAGCAGGAGGAAGAAGAATCAGACTAGGTCCTGAAGGACTAACCTTAAATTCATAGGGTGCATCTTGGCGCACAGGAGCAAAGTGAGCTTTTCATAATACCTCAGGGTGGGTTCCAGGTGGTTCAAGAAGTGTTTCTCTTGCACAGCCTTTTAAAAACATGTTTGCTCTAGATATCTTATATCATGGCATTAAGGCAGAGAGAAACACAGAATTTCAAATGTGCTGAGTAAGTTTGTGACAGTTTTTCTCATTATAAAGGAAATTAAGTTTGGGACTGTCAGAAGGAGTGAGTTCCCTGTTTGATCCAGATGCTTTTTAGCTGAGCTTCTAAGGTTGAAGGTTTTTACAAAGATAGTGAATGACTGCAGACCTGAATGCAATCTTAATGTTCAGGGTCTTTCAAGATAAGTGCTAGGTGTTTGGTCAGTAAATTCTTTGCACCGTTTCACTCTTTCATGCACAGACCATAGCAGAAATTGCAGTTTCTTATTTTGAATGTTCATTTTCATGCATTTGTATAATTCTGGTATTGCTGGAATATTTCCATTTTTGTAATGTATAAGATAGATATTAAAGCAAGGCAGATATCGACCTACATTGTAATTATTTTGTCATGGCTATATATTTCTGCTTAGGTTTTTAAGAAACTTATTCGTAACTTTATCTTGTATCGTTGTTAATGTAGTTCCATTAAGTTTTGCATTTACTTGCTTCCTAAATTCTGTTAGAAGCTCTCTCTTTGCTCATTTATGATATCTATGGGGCCAGCTGCTACACATTTGCATTTAAGAATAAAAGACTGCAATTTAGTGGTATGCATCATCCCACAGAGAATGAATCTGGACATGTGCATCCATGCGTGAATGTGTGCACATACTTATTGCCTTGATTAAATACTGCACCCACTAATGTCACAGGAACTTCAACTTCAGAACCTGATGGGCTGAGTTGTTCAACACTGATAATGTGTATTCACATTCACTACTACAAAATAATTCATAAACTTGAGTCAAGAGTTCATGTTCTAAGTTTAATTTAGAATAGGTTAAAATATGAATCATTACATTTCCATTTCCTCTCTGATGTACTTAATGCACCAATTTTTCAAGCCAAAAAGTTACATACGTTTCATTAATGCTTCTGAATATATGCTTCTTTTCAAGAGGCCTATGAACTCTCAGAAATTGCTGGAAAATGGGTGTAAAGCAACTTAAAAAAAAGCTCAAAAAACTGAATTAATTGCTGTCTGTTGTCTCTGTGCAAGTCCTGACAGGTGTGAGATGAGCTGTATTTTAAGGTTTTGCTGATTGTGCCTCTCCTGGAATACACCATGATTAATGATCATGATGATAAAATAGATCTTTATTAAAGGTAACAGTTCAACAATGAACAGGAACAACAGCCAACAGTAATACTGAAAAATATGAAAAAAAGGAGTCCATATGACTAAGCATTCTTGTGAATGAGATGTAAAGGAAAACAGGTCATTAGTAAATAAATAGTTTTAGATTTTTGCCTTATTATTCAAAATCACAAAACTATTGTCCTGGCTGTAATAGTCCCCTACCAAGACAATGCTCTGGAATAGTTGCTACAGCATTATCTTCCAACCACCCACCCCTCCACCCTCCCAAAGTTTTAATAATTTGGAAGAGCAGCTAAAACCAGACAGAGCAATACATGAATTACACTGCATACCAACAGTCTCACCATTTCAATACATTCAGTGCATTTCAATGTGTTGCTTTGTGTTACCAACTGTCCCAGTGAAATTTCTGTATGAATCCACTATTCATAGATATACTTTCATTATTTATGTTACAATAGTGTCTAGTTGCCCTCTCTGGGACTAGAGAGCTATAAATTCCTCTAATTAAATGAGAAATAGCTTCTGCTCTTGGAAGGTTACCATCTAAATAGAATAGATGGGCAAACAGCAGAAGAAAGGAAGCATTGTTAACTACTTATTAAAGATGAGAAGCTGAGGGACAGACTCAGGAGATGCATGAACAATGTTTTCTAGGGAAGGACTGAAGGGAGAAAAACCCACATTTGCACTGACTGAAAACAAACTTCTTTTTGGTCAAAAAAAATTAAAAGTATTTCTTTTATACTGAGAAATGTGCTTCATTCAATGTGAAAAAATATCTTTTTTTGAGTAAAACCATGGAAAGAAAGCACTAAATTTACAGAATGTCATTGCATTTCTAAGGAAGATGTCTTGCTCCTTTCTACCCTTTATCTTAGTTATAGAGCTCTCCTAGAATGAATTTTCTCTTTATCTTAGCTCCATCTTACCAGTCAAGTTCCTAATCACAGTACTCTTGTGTACATTGAGGGAGAATGAAATGAGATAATTTTCATTTTTTCTGTTGTCTTCAGTTCTACTTTATATAAATATCTAAAAAATAGAATTCTGCTGTTTCTAGTCATTATTAGAGTTATTACCTCTCCTTTTCAATGCATATGTAAGTATTCCATGTAAGATGGAATGGCTTCAGTGGAAAGCAGTTAAAAGCAATCTACACCAAGATGTTATGCAGTACCTTAGAGAATAAAAAAAAATGTTTCAAGTCCTCCACAATGAGGAGAGAATTGAGAGAGTTTCCAGTAATTTCCAGGAAATAATTATGTGTTATGTAAATGATGGACTTTACATTTCAATGGATTAGAGAAAGTAGACTTTACTTTCTCTTGTTGTCATCAAAAATGTTTCAGAATTGCCAGCATAAACTATTTTGATGTTTCTGAAAATTTTAAACTATTCAGCCTCCTCCAAATGGCAACTTTTGGTTAAAAGCATTCAAAAGTTTTGGTGAAAAGTAAGGTGATTTGCTCAAGTCACATGTGAATTTTCTGGTAGGGACAGAATATGAAGCATGTATTTCTGTGCTCTAGTCCATATCACTTGTCCATTGATTATGGAATTCAAGGTACAGAAAATGTGGCGTATAACTTAAAAAAAAAAATTACAATTTCATGAAGCTTCTCTTAATTCAGATTCCTCACATACATCAGCTATGATTTTCATTATCTAATTGTCTGTTGCATTTGGATTTTTCATGTCATACCAAAGAGAGTATGTTTGACTCTGAAATGCAGCATGACTAAGGAAAGAGTAACAATCCTTTTAAACTTCAAAGTCTTGAATAACATGAAATTTTGTTTCCAAGGAAACTGCAGATTTTATTTTGGTAGAGGCTACACCACAAAGAAGGTGTAAAAGCCATCTTGTAAATTGTCTGTACAGATGTAAAAGCTATGTACAAGAATCTTTGGTTTAGTAGTCCCCTCCTTCCTGCCATGGAACAGAACTGAAGCTAATTTTGTTCTTCCCATATATATGAACTGACAAAGACAATAGTTCTCTAGTGTCAAAATGTAAGAAAATCAGAATTCAAGTATTATTGCTACCCATGAAAGATAAAATTAAAACCTGAAACTATTTCCAGAAATCACAAAAATCTATAATATCTCCATCCTTTTGACTGCTTTCACATTCTTGCCTTTATTCACATATTTTTACATGCTGGAAAGAGCCATCACCAGTAAGAATCCCAGGTCACTCTACTGAAGTTTAGTGTTACACTGATTCATATCAGCTGAAAAGTTGATATCTAGATTATGGTATCTCCAGTATTATTCAAAATAGGCCTACTTTATAGCATATCACTAAATGCCACTAAAACCAAACGCCTGAATGTAAAGAAATGTGATGTTTATATTCTCTGCCATTTTTCTTGTCAAAAAGAAGTCCCAATAGTAGATCTCCTCTGCTGAGAATACATTTTTTTCATACAAAACCTCTCACTGTTACTTCTATAAACAGCTGTGAATTCCTGTTTGTTTCCTCCTCAACTGATTCCCAAACCCAATTAATTTACCATGCTGTTACAGCAGTAATTAACAAAATGATGAGTTAGTGCTTTCATTTGCATCATGGTGAGATTATACAGTACACTTTTCTCTTATTGCTATTTTTTCTTAACCTGTATTGTGTCCTTCAGTTTACTAATACCTCAGATTTCGTGAACCAAACTCTTGGATATTGGAAATATTCCCTTTCTTAAAAGACTAGCAGTGCAGATTTACACCCTTTCTGGAGTCAGCTATAAAATCCCAATCAGAGAAGTTTTCTTGGAATACTCAAATATTCTTGGATTCCTCTAAATTTAAAGAAAGTGTCATGTATATTACACAGAAAAACTAAAACTATTGCACAAATCATATTATTTCTGAAGTCAACCACTCTTAATATGAACTTCCCGTTCCCCTAGTGATTGCTCTAACACCATCAGCCCTTTATGCCTTCTTCATTCTGTTAACTGCTTGCCACAGTTGCATGTAAGCTTTATTTCAAGTGTGTATTGATGTTAACTATTACTTTGATTAACTCAGAACAGAGAATGACTGTCCATAACAGGATTTAACCTTGTGCACAAGCAATAACTAATGAGCAAAGGTCTTCAGAAACTCCTGTCCTTACAGCTAAAAGTCTGCCCTCTAAGCTGCTGACTTTTTGGTGATAGATACCAAGCCCACTTATCATTCAAGCCAAGAATCTTCATCATTAGTAGCACTGAGAATAAACATTCATCATGTAGGCTTTATTGTCTGCAAGGGCTGCTTTTATGTGCGTAGTTTTAGAGCTCTCTTTAAAACAATTTGGCTTGCATTGCAAAGTAACTGAGAAAAAGCATTACCTTTTCTATTAGATGGCAAGAGCTATATTTTGAAATCTGGCATCTAGACCATACCTCTCATAGGCTTCACTGATGAAGATATAAATATTATTCTGAAAGAAATGGGTTCCTGAGACAGAGGGAGTAGAAGTCACCACATAGCAAAGAGCAATTACAATTTGGGTTGTCGGGTTGGTTATGTCTGGAATACATGTAGTTCCCTGAATACCTTAAGGAAAGATATAAATCTCTGACCTGCACCCTTCTCACTGGAATATACTCAGATAATAAAAACCAATTTCTTTAAAGAGTTAAAATTTTATTTTGTTGTATACCTTAAATGATTCTTTGTGATAAGGATGAAATTGCACATTTACCCCTGATTAAATGACCCAGATTTAAATCACTGTTCCAAAAATTGTTGAGTGGGATCATGAGCACCAGTCTCCTATTAGCTGGTGCTTGTCTGTTCTAGGACAGCATTCCTTTTTATGAAATTCCTGAAAAAACATACCATGTGAAATACCATCTTCAATAAATGAAACCACATTTGGAATGGAAATAACAACCCTAAACCATTGCTGCTCTCTGCTCTATTTGGCGCTGCTGATAGGTTCCACCATGTTGGACAGTTATTGGAACTTCTTTTTTTCTACAAAAAGTTTCCAACCAAGACAGTTACATAACAGTATAAACAAAGAAAGAAAACATAGCCTCAAGGTCTTAAAAATTAAAAATCCTATTTTAAGGGAAACAGCTTTAACCTGATGCTCCATTAAGGTCCTTATGGAACAGCACATAGATAATTTGGATACACTACATATCATAAAAAAAAGTCACTATGTGAGAGATTATTAATTCAAAAAGACTAATTTATTTTGTGATGTCCTTGTTCTTTTCTCAGTTAGCTCAGTGCATCTCTCAAGCTTGGCACCAAACAACAAAGACAATGTTTTAAAAAGTGTATGCAAGTGCCTGGATGACTTCTTGGCTGAATCAGCAGTGCAGGTGGGACCTAATTTTGGGCAGTACAGTGGCCTTGTATAACACAGAAGCCACAACATAATTTTATGTAAATAAAAAATTCCAATGAGGCACTCCCGTGAGCACTGTTCTTTGCTACAATTTTAAATGCTTTTAAAAAAATGTTCTGCCATTCATATTAATTTTACTGACATTTGCTGTAGCTATAAATGAAACAGTTAAAGAGCTGGAGGCGTTCTTATGAAATTATTGTCAGCTGTAAAGAATATGGTAAAGCTTGTGAAACTGTTCCCTTTAGTGATTTCAAGACCTGCTTCTGAGAGAATGAAGTGCATCTAGTCCTATACAAAGTGGGGAATAATTTCTGTGGAAAATGCTTTGAGAGGAGATATGTATCATGATGGGTAGAATATGATTCAATAATTTTGCAATTGTGTGGAGGTAAAATATATGAAAGTAAATGAGAAAAGCAGATAGAAATTGTTATCAAACTGTGTTGAAGATTTCATTTAAAACAAAAGCCAGATCTTCACCCCAGTGAAGGGTTGATTCTGCTGCAGCTAGGAGGAAGGTAGCCCATTTATAGTCATACTATTCCAGAGCTTGCTAAGGACAATTTAAGTGATAAAAAATGGCTTCAACATCTCAGAGTTACTGTATTTCGTTCTCAACTGCAAATACCTCATTTCAGTTTTTCTCAAAGGAGTCAGTGTAGTGCCACCATGTGATGTTCTTGCCTGACGTACATGTTAGCGTAACACAGCCCGCTCCCTGGCCAGCAAATTGGTGCACGTAACTCGCTAGTCTTGGCTGTCACGCTTCATTCCTCCTCAGACTGTCTGCCTGTGGAGAGTAACTCTGAACTATCTGTTCTGGGTTTGTGTGACGGGGTTTTGGTAGCAGGGGAGGGGGCTGCAGAGGTGGCTCCTGTGAGAAGCTGCTAGAAGCTTCCCCGGCTCCAAGTCGGACCCGCCTCTGGCCCAGGCTGAGCCCATCAGCGATGGTGGTAGTGCCTCTGGGAGAACAGATTTAAGAAGGGGAACCTGCAGTGAGTGGGGGGATTGGAATGTGAGAGGAACCCCTCTGCAGACACCGAGGTCGGTGAGGAAGGAGGAGGGGATGCCCCTGCAGCCTGTGGTGAGACGGCAGGCTGTCCCCCCAGCCCATGGAGGGGAGCGGGGGAGTGGAGGCCCCCCAAGATGGCCGTGACTCCATGGGAAAGCCCACGCTGGAGCAGTCTGTGACTGAAGATCAGCCAGTGGAAAGGACCCACGCCAGGAAGTTTGTGAGGAACTGTGTCCCGTGGGAGGGACCCCTCGGTGGAGCAGGGGACGAGTGAGGAGTCCTCCTGCCCCTGAGGAGGAAGGAGCGGCAGAGACAAGGTGTGGGGAGCTGACCCCAACCCCCACCCCCTGTCCCCCGGGGGGAGGAGGGAGAGAGAACCGGGAGTGGGGCTGAGGGAGGGGTGGGGGGGAAGGTGTTCTAAGGTTTGGGCTTACTGCCCAATATCCCTGTTTTGATTTGATTGGTAGTAATTTAAATTGATTTTGTTTCTTCTCCAAGTCGAGCCTGTCTTTTGCCTATGACCATAAGTGGTGAGTGATCCCTCCCTGGCCTTGTCTCGACCCACGAGTGTTGCTTTATATTTTCTCCTCCTCATCCCACCAGGGCTGGAGGGCGAGGAGTGAGCGAGCAGCTTTGTGGTGCTTTGGTGCCGTCTGGGCTTAAACCACGATATTAGCTTAATTTTTAAAAGTGGTTTTATGGGCCAGCTAGGTCATAGACCAATGCTGTTAGCAAAGAAGCTGCAGCATTGCATAAACAGCAGCACATATAGCTCACAACTTGCAATCACGATGAAAAGGAGTTCTCTAATCACAACAGTAAGATCCACCAATAACACATGTCAAAGATGTCAAAATGTATGAGGCTTCTAATGTATTATTTTTCATATATTAATCCTACAGGGCAGTAGACTTTTCTATTGAGGCCCTTTAAAATTTCTTAGCTGTTCTATAATAGTTATCCTTTCTATCTCCTCCTTAACAAAGGAATGTTTCTGAGAAATTGAATCCCTAGGGTTTTATGGGAACATTTCCACCTTTCTTTTAAGAAGTCAGAAGCCAAATGGCACAATGTTTGTAAGCCAAGGGGAAGAAGCATGTGCTAATCTTATCCCTGCAACTTTCTACCTTACTGATGCAACAGATTCAGAGAATAAAGCACCTAAAGTATGCCTAGAAGTGATCCTTACAAAAAAAAAAAAAAACCCCAAAGAAAAGAGTTGACGTTCACTCTCTGGAAATTTCAGCAGTTAACATTTCACCTGTTTGGCAATGTCATTATTGAACTGGCATCATTCCCTCACAGAAAGCATTTTCAAAAGTTCCTGAGCAGAAGAATAACTAGCAGAACAAGTAATATATATATATATATATGTATGTGTTTTTTATTCTGGTGAATATTGGCAAGGTGCTAAGTACAGAAATATTTTAAGGGCTTGTTTGCGGGTGTTTTGGGTTTTTTTCCTATGTAGGGAGGATTTACTCCTACATTACTTTTGTGAATTTGTGTAAGAGTTCCATCATTTAAAGCAGAAATCTATATGAATGTAAACAATGTACATCCTTTTTCATAAAACATAGTTTATGTTTTTTGCAGAGGGAATTGGAGGGGGTTTTTTTTTTGATGGTGTATATTCACATATAGAGAGACTGAAAAGCAGACCAAAAGTTTACTTAGGTCTGTATGTCCCTCTTTAGTTAATAGCAGAATGGGAATGATATAGCTAATTGCTACCTGTCTTCTCTCTGCAACAAATGTAATTAACATGAAAATACAACTTTATCAGAGAAGAGGCTGAGTTGATCAAGTGATATGAAAAATAGAATTTATGAATGCTTGTTATGAAGCTGTTTTTTCCCGGATATTGTTCATCATATAGCTTGGTGAAAATCAAGATAAATTATTTGCAAAAGTATGAACATGCATTTGAAACAGATGCAATTGTAGAATTGTTCTGAATGTAAGTTTGTAAATGAAAGAATTGATTTTTTTTTTCTGAGGATCTTTCAAGAGTTTTCAGCAAGAACTGTTCACACAATCATTCTATGATATCTGTAGGTTTAGGACCAAGGACCAAATGAAAAGATGCTTGCTTTAAATACATATTACTAAGCAACAGGGCTTGGATAAAAAAAATAAGTATTTTCTTTATGAAAATAACTATATATATGCACAGGTTACAGCACTTGGAGTAAGAAGATTGGAAGATAGAAAACTATTGAGATAGAGGAAATTAACTCCTAGAGGTTCCAGCAATTCTCAGCCCGCCCTTGCTAAAGGTTGGTTATAACAAAATTAATCAAATGAGACAAAAAAAAGTCTATACTCTGTATAATTAGAAAGACAATATTTGCATGACATCCAAACTTCTCTTAATGGTAACAACAAAGATACTAAGAGTTTATGCTACAGGAATGCTAAAAAGATAATACAGGGACATAATTTAATCATTTCAGAAACCCAGAAAGATAGATCTCACCTTCAGATATAAAACTTCATATATGTAAGTACAATTATAGAATGAAACAACACAAACACACTGTTCTTGGGTACATACATACAGGACTTGGGTAATCAGGAATGAGGTTATATTCCTGATTACCCTTTTCCTATCTCCACAAAAGTAGTTTGATATTTTCTAATGAAGAAACATAAGTAGGATATAAAATCTCTGTAGCTGTGGTGCTGTATCTGACTGGATTTAATGCATCTTCTCTGCCCCATTATCTTTCCAATGTGGTATGGTCCAGAGTATCATATTCTTTTACATAGATGCAGAAACCTGTATTTACAGTACTGGAGATCCATATCGCCCAATCCTTTCTGTATGTATATATTTTGACAGTTCTTTACACTGAATCTCTGATTTTCATAGCTGGTGTTGAGCTTATCTTCCAGGGGCTATACTCTGAAAAATTAAATGTCATTCAGTTTAGCTCATTACATCATCTGCTAATGGTCTGGTTTCATTGTACATTCATTGACACTGCCGATTTCATGCAGCATCAGCTTTCCTGTAGGAGATTTTCCTATTGTATAGTTTGTTTCACAGTTATTCCTATTTTTTTCCTTTATGAAAAACCCATGTAAAAACAATGCATGAGGGAAGAGAGAAGGATGGCTTACTGGAAGATTCATAGTTGTACCTGTCTGAGATCTATATTCAACAGAACTGTGCCCTTTCCATAAGGTACATCTGCATTGCCCTTGAGTAAATCACCTGCTGTGTATTAGTAGGCTTGGAAAGCTATCTTGTTATTAATTGTGGCAGGTACATCCACCCTGATAGAGACTGAAGCTTTTCGACCAAAAAAACCCCTAGAAGCCATGATTTGGGGATCAAGAAGCCTGGCCCGTGTGGTGGCTGTGGTCATGTACACACTTCAGTCAGTGACAACTATCATGTACACACTGCGGTTGAAAGGCAAGACCCTTAGCCAATGAAACACTTTGGTTGAAAGAAACTTCTTGACAGTTGATCATGTATTACCACAGGTCAGATTCGACTAGGGTATAAATGGAGCCCCACTGGAGGGCAAATGGAGCCAGCCTTCCTTGGAGCAATGGGCCTGCATTTGGAGACTCACCCCTTGGGTCAGGACACCACCCAAGATAACTCCTGCAGGTTGAGAGCCCTCATCTTTTAGGTGAGTGATATGCGCATTTTGCATCATCATTTCTAAAGCTTAAGAATTCTTAAGTCAGTTGTGCAGTATTAGTTTCCCCTTACATCATTGAATCTGTGGTTTGCTGGTGTTGTCGGAGTTCTAAACAATTTTGATTGAAGAATAAATTTTGTTGAGTTTTAACACCTGTTTAATTTGATTGTGTGAGCCTCCGTGACATTAATTTAATTAATGAAAGAGCCAAGCACATTTTTTGATCAAGCCTTGGCATATTTCTAAGTTTTCAGTGCAAAATTGACCTTCTGTGTGATCTGTGATCATTATTCCTACCCGTTACCCTCAGTGTAGCCTCTCCCCTCTGTGACCAAGCAATCTTCTTATGGCAGATGTGAAGAGTTTTCAGAGCAGTAATTGTTCATATGCCCTTATGGATATTATGCTGAATTATACATCAGTCTCTAATTTAAACTTAGCCCACTAATATTTTTCCCTTTTGTAATCTCTATAAGCATTTGGTCTGTACCTGGCTGAGCTGTTGTAGCTAAAATTGTTGTTGCTGCTGAGCTAGCATTGGTGTTTACTTTCACATAAATATGTTCTCTATTGAAGCTTCTCATTGAGACTATGTATTTTTTTGTGGTTTTCATATCTCCTTTAAAACATTTTGACATTTTTAAAAATTTGGTGGATGTTCATCTACTTCACCTGTTTTCCTACACTTTCAAAACACCACTTTCTTTTCCGTTCCCTTTCAGACATGCAAACTGGCTGTCCGTTCGTATTGTTGATTTTGTAGTAGATCAAAAGCTACTTAAAACTATGCAAGTAATTTTTATTCCTATTTAATTATAAACAGAACTTGAGGACTCTTTCAACTATTTTTGAAATATTTACTACTCCCAGTAAATAAAACTCAGCAATAATTCTTTGACTTCAGAGATTTTATTTCAAATATTATCCTGGCTCAAGTAATTTTATACATACCACAAATACAGGTGTCAGTTTTTTACTTTATCATTAAACTCGGATGTTCTGACATCTTCCATTTAGTTACAAAAATGCATGTCACATGCACTTTTATCTTTCATGCTGACGCTGATTTTTATCTCTTCAGCTGGCACATCATACTAAATGTCTTTACCTTTTTCTCCAATAACATTAGGCCAGTAACAAAATCCATCTCTGTATGCTTGGATTTCGTGAGTCAATCTACATGCAAAATGAGTAATTTCTACTTTCTTAGAAGATATGTGCCCCCATGGTTTATTCCTAGCAGTCAAGTTTTAGTAGACTTGGGTTACTTTGGCATTTTTAAAAGACTGTGTCATGCTTCGGTATTTTTATTTGGATACTGCAATGATTTAGGTACTGTGTCTATTAATTCATCTTGAGATTATGATCTCATTTTTCATTATAAGAAAAAAGCCATATATTGATATTTCCTTTCCTCCTGCTTTTCATTTTTCATTTGAACTAAAATTATTAAGAAGTTCTGACAGAGAATATCAGCAGGTCAATGGCTTAAATGTTAAAGTAATCTAGATGGTAACTCCTATTAATAGTGCTGGGAGAAAGCTGGGAAAATCACCTTAGAAAAGAAGTTTCCTGGTAAATGCCTATCATTGCCTGCAGCAGACTTATTAATGAACTACACCACAGCTAGAATACAAAGTATAAGGCTAACCTATAGCATTTACTATTTTTGGCTGCTTAAATCTAAAGAATATCTATCTGATTAAAATGTGGTAAATTTTCCCCTTCTGAAAATAGGTTTTGCAAAAGAACCCTGGAAAGGAAAAAAAACATGGTTATGTCTGTATTTTCCTCTTCTTTCTTTAACTTTTAAGCAAAGCTAACAGATTAAGTAGCTGCAGAAGTCTACCTGCCTCAATGTTTTGTTTGTGCATAACAGGACAAACTTATACTAAAGGCAGGAGGTTTTGGTAAGATGTAAAATGCACTGGGATTGGACTTGTAAAGCATTGTTGGATTTCAAGCTGAAATTCTTAAGGATTGTGCTGAGAAAAAAAGATCTCCGTACTCCCCACTGGCCTGAGCATTGCCTCACCCCCCCATCAGAGCTCCAAAACAAACAGCCAGCAACTGAGCCTTCCACTGGGTCTTCTGAGAATAATTTCATGCAAAGAAATGTAGTCTTAAGCAAGACCCCTCTTCTTTTTTTTTTACCATGATATCTGTCTATGGAATGTGTTATTGCCTTATCTATTAACTTTGTAGTGACAAATATGAAAATTTGTTTGTGTTTTCATTACAAGAACAGAAATAATGAATATTTATAACAGATTAGGTCTACAGGGCATAAATTACCATTTGGTTAAACTGTACATAAATGCATTTTGGTTCTTTTTTTAATTACTGCTTGTTTAAAATAATCAATTTAAAATAATTACATGCATTGCTTTCATTCCCTTAGTCTTGATACTTAATGCCATGCTCTTGCTTTATTATATAAAGCATTTCTAGATACTCATGGTTTTAATGTTATTAGAGTAGTTGCTTGGAGATCACTCTTGATATTTAAGCATAACTCTATTAAAATTTAGTAAGAATCAAATTCTAAACATCTCAGGAACAAAACTCTTCCACAAGTCTGTTCATGGGCAAAATTTTGCACACCATATGCTTTCCCTGAGCACTGGCTACAGCCAGGAAATTTTTCTCTTTTGATATGTAATAAATTAACTTATTTCTCTTTCTTAAGAGAGTATAGAGGTTCTGCAGAGTGCAGATTACTCTGTTGTAAATACTCAGTGTTGATAAATCTACAGCAGAACTTAGAGTATGTGTAAAGGAATTGCAGTTTTTTTAGGAGAAATATTAAAATTATATTTAGTTATAACAAATGAATTTTGAAGGTGCACACACTATTTTGGCTTTATACCCATTTTGTGTATGGCATATGGCCATACTTTATACATTGATTCTTCAGTAGTGGAAATAGAAATTTTTAAACAATACAGGCAAATATGGCAACACACCCAGGTGATATAGAGTACAAGGTAATTGCTGTTGCATTTTTACACTACAGAGAATCAGTTACAGCAAAGTAAGAATTGACTCAAAATCAGGAATATTTTTTGTGTTGATGTCTGCTAAAGAAGAACAGAAACATTGACTAGAAGATAATGAAAATGGATGAGTGTGTGTGTGTTGCAAAAAGTAAACACATCATCAGCTGTAGTATTCAAGACTTTTATAGTCCAATTAGAACTCAAATAAGAACATCCATTACAACGACACTAAATGAGAACTTTTGACCTTTGATATTTAGCAGTATGAATCTGGTAATCATATTTTCAGGAAGCTTGACAAAACATACCTCTATTTGGAAAGTAGAATAAAAATTATTGTCCTGCCTTTTTGCTTAGTGGAAATAATGTTAACAGTTCAAACAAAAATGCCTTTTTAAGGATGACTTGTGGAGTAATGCATAATAGTTGTTCAAGTCCTCACTGATCTACCCAAAGAAATGTTCATGGAATTAAGAGGTTGATCCTTTTGAACCTGGTAAATTATTGTTCACATTTTAAAAGTGTCAGATTGCAGATCTTTCCCATGCAAAATACAACTTTGAAAATGCAGACTAGCCTAAGTTGAAAACAGGCTGAAAGCAAATCTTTACCTTTTCATAAAATTAACAAGATTTTCCTGCTCTCCCAGATAATAGCCTTATCCTTCAGGGATGACATTTAAGAGCTATGAAGCCCCTATTTGTGTTTTGTGTTCAAAATCTTATTTCAACTCTCTTTAGTTCCATGAAGGCATAGAGACTTCACAGAAATGAAAACTGAATCAGCCAAACCTTTAATAGCTGGGGTTTTTTTCTTTTTTTTCTTTTCTTTCCTGGAGGATAGTCTTGCAAAGAGACCTAGTAGATTGTTGTAGGATGCTTCACTCTACCAGGAAAAAAGAGCTAAGGGGTAGCAGAAACTAATACCTTAGTATCATGAATTCCAACCATCTTAAAGCTTCTCTGAGAGATTTAGCTTCTGGGATCATATAAAATTAAATTAGAATTTTACATTACATAACAACTTTCTACAGTGAATAAAGAGGTGAACTGAAAGATGTGATCCTACTTGCTCTAAAAAAGACAAAACAAATCAGTCTTTCTCACAAATCCACTATTCAAATCTATTAATTTTCAGTACTTGGCTTAATATTTTTACACGACTGAGATGTACAAAGTTCTTTATTTTTTTTCCTTGTCTTCTCACTGCTTAGTTTGATGTAAAGAGAAGTATTCAGGACACAGAGCAGTTAACTGTTAAATTGGGGCATCAGGTATATAACTCTATTTAAAATTATGATAATGGCAGGAATTGCTTCCTGTTTGAAGATGAATGCAAAAGTGGCAGTTTGATGTATTGCAAGTTTCACTACTATAATTGCATTGCTGAGATGGAAAAGACATCTTAGTTGACCTATGAATGAGTGGTATAGTGAGTGACAGTGGATGTCTCATAGCAGCCTTCGTGGTGGTCTAGCTTTCACCTGCATTCTGTGGTCTCTGAGATGTTGGCTAAAAGCTTTATTTCCTTTTAATAAGATAAGATGGGGAAAGGATAGAGAATACATATTGGATTGTCTTCTTGAGCTCAGTAGTCACAAAATGAGTACTTTCTCAAGAAGACAAACAGAAGAAGGACTGGAGAAGTAGAAGATCATGTGGAAAGAGTGCAACAGAAAGGCTGAAAAAAGTTAAGGAGAGATAGAAAGACTGCAAAATGGTTATTTGATGAAAAGGAGTGAAAGCTGATTATATAGAAGATGTCATGTGATCAGTCTTATGGAAGAGAAGATCCAGTGACTAGGGGTTCAACTAGAGATATTTGTAAGTTTCAGACATGACAAAGGGGAAGAACAAGGAAGGGATGCAATTCAGATTCTACATTACGAGATCTGTAGGCATCTACTGAACATAGCCAATGCAATATATTTCAAGATCCTTTATTAATAACAACTGATAATCTAAAGAGGATACAGAAGACAGAAGGTTGCAGGAGTAAGTATTTAGGTGTAGCACAGAAGCTAAGAATGAACCTTGGCTAGAGCATGGGAGAATTCACTCATCACCCTTTATGCTGGGGTAAATTAAATTATAGCAACAAAACACATATGCCCAGTGATTGCAGATAGTCAAAAAGTGACAACTTAGGTGATATTCAGCCACATTTTTCCAAGTCCTGTCAAAGTTGATCAGAGAGTGACAAGATCAAGGATTGGTATTGTAAGGAATATATGACTACTGGGACCACTGATGGAACAAAGGAGGCTTTTTTGAAGGATTGATTCTACCTGAGATATTAGTCATTTAGGATTGAAGCTGGCATGAAAGAACATCTTTTACTAAAGAATATAGAAAATGGGATGAGATAAAGTAATGATTTCCACTTTTGGCTGTAATGATCAAGATAAAGGAAATAAGGAAAATGAAGGTACACTGAGGAATTCATGAAAGAAAATGGAAGTGCTGTGCAAGACCTGTTATAGTAATATGGATACCAAAGACATGATGAAAAGACATTGCAAATAAGATTAAAAACCCCAAGAATTTTATATGTATATATATGTTTTTGAAAAGGTAAAATTGGTAGTGTCCTATTGCATGGTAACCATATAAAAGATTCTAGAAGGGTAACACGGAGTCATGGAATAGCTCAGGTTGGAAGACACCTTGAAGATCATCTGGTCCAACCTTTCATGGGAAAGGGAGGCTAGATGAGATTATCTAGCACCTTGTCCAGTCACACCTTAAAAATCTCCAGTGATGGGAACTCCGCCACATCCCTGGGGATGTTGTTTCAGTGATTAATTGTTCTCACTGTAATAAATTTCTTTCTTATATTAGGATGAAACCCCTCCCAGTACAACTTGTACCTGTTGTCCCTTGTCCTCTCCATGAGGCTCCTTGTGAAGACAGAGCCTCTGTCCTCTTTGTAGCTGATGTTTAAAGTACTGGAATACTGTGATGAGGTCCTCCTGAGCCTTTTCTTAACATGGACAGTTTAAGATCTGTTTGGGCTAAAGTCACTTTGGAGATGAATAATGAAAGGTTCTATGATGGTATTGGTAGGAACTGCAGGATTTTTGTGACCATTGTGTTTATATGTAGATGAAAGTTTCTTTATCAAATAGCCACTGGTGGCAATTGTCAATATGAATGGAAGGCAGCAGTGTCAGGTTTGGACAAAAACACTCACAGCTTTATCACTCAAATTAACTAGAATAGACTGCTGATTACAGGAAACTGAAGTATTTAGCATTAAAAATGAAAGTTTGAAAGGAAGTATTTTTAACTATTTTTGAGACTACGTGGCTGAAAAGTAGCAAATATAGTCCTTATACGTGATGGAGGGTGTGGGAAAGAAGATAATATGGAAGATTATAGTCTTAACAGTCAGATCTTGCAGGCAGTGGTACTGAACAAGATTTCAACATGGAAGTAAAAAAAAAGTAAAAAAACCTATAATGTAGGTTTATCAATGATAGTTCATATTAGTGATAGCAATCTTTGGCTTTAAAAAAACAATTAATTTTTCAAGACAATGACTTTTCTATCTCTTTTAATAACCATTTAGTGAAGGTTTTGATATGGTACCACAAAGACTACTAGTTCAAAGGGGGAACACAGGATTAATGCAGTAACTGTAGGGGAGAAAAGCAAGCAAGTAAAGGTGAGACAACAGACTGTATTGAAAAGACAATTATTGGGCCATAAAGGTCTACGTTTCACTGAGAATCTTGGCACAGAAGGAAAGACTGAGGGTAAATCTGTTGATTACATGAAGCTACATGGTCATTGTGTAGATGAATTCCAAGATGTCGGACAGAAAATAACAGATGATCCTGACATTTGGCAAAATATAAATCAGATAAAATTTTAACAAGCTAAACACTTAACTAATCTGAATTTAATCCATAAGCTTCAGTTTATCAGTTGGAGAGTTCATAGTGTATTTTTCATTTCAGTGTATATATGTGTGTATTATATATATGTATACATGTACACACAAATATATGAATTACCATTTTTATGCAGCTATGAAAGGCCTGAAAAACATTAAAACCAGTTGCAGATGTGCAACTGATCATATGCTAAAGAGCAGGATGTCTGTGGTCCATTGAAGGACCAATGAGGATCTATGCAAGACAGATGTAATATCATGCAGGGAGGATGAACAGATCAGGAAATGGCACTATATAGCATGCAAAGATTTAAACATTTGGCATCTGACCTTGAAAACATGCTTAGTGTTTGGCTGATCTAAATACCTATTAAAATGCGTGGTAGATGCATGACAGAAGACAGTATAAAATAGAAAAACATATGGATATAAAGGGTAGTCATCAGTTGCAGTCCCTGGTTGCCAGCTGCTGAAACCTCCTGTGTGCTGTTTAATCACTGCTACACAATGTTATGCTCATTTGCCAGACTGTGAGATAAAGGACACTGAGTGACAGCTTTGGTATTTGACCAAGCTTTGTGGCTGGACAAGGTTAAATAAGTGTCATCTCTGGATTGATGTTAGAAATAGCTTCTAAGATGGCAATTGTGGTCACTGAAGAAGGAGTCCCTGCAGTGCCAGTAATGGCCAGTGAGCCAAAATGGACAGTGGCCAGTGGAAGACAGATCCTGAAAGAAGCCACCAGCAAAATTATCTGGTTTTACTAGTGATGGGGAAGTATTAATATAATTGTTTAATAACATTTGTCATCGAAACTTCTTTATACAGTTCCAAGACATTCAAGTGCAAGAGGGAATTCTAGCTGATTTTGGTACAGAGATGAGGTAACAGGAGAACCAGAGAACCAGTGGTCTTCTGTGAGAGCAAATGAAGAGGCTGGTTTATTTAAACTAGCAAAATGAATGTTTGAAGGTGAAGACTGAATGTCCCAAGGACTACACAACAGCTATGGGGAAGACTCTTTTAAAATTCAAAGGAACAAATTCAAAACAAGATAAAGTAGATGTAGGTGTTGCAAAAATAACTTTGGTTGGAAATTAAGGGGAAAAAAAAGTTTCCCACTTTCAGTGCAGTGACCTTCCAAGACAGGTTTAAGTAAGAGTGGAGTGGAGACAAGCCGCTTAACAAGCTTTGAGGTAGACCTTAATAAACACACGAATAAGATTCTGTGTTACGGTGATAGCAAGATAATGCAGAAAGTTCCTTTTAATGTTGTGCTCTGTGTTTCTGTGCCAGGACCATTTTATATTCTTTTTCTTACAACCTTATTCTTTACAAGTAAATAATTTACTTCATTCATACCATGCCCAAAATATTTACCTTTTGTTTAAAATATAAACCAGATCCTAGCCCTTGTGCCTTTATTTGTGTGATATACCTGTTGTCTCTTTCTATCTGGTACAAATCGAAATCCACCATTCAGTGAAGTTACTGGTGAAAGAAAAGACGCAGCAAAGAAAAATGGAACAAGCTGTAGGAAATCTTCAGCTTAGGATGTAGTACTACATGGAAAACCTGGAGCTACTAACACACTCTTCTGTACTCTACCATAACACCTGAGGATAACAGAAAGCAAGAGGCCTAGTGCAAATTTTGTCTTAAGACTATGTAGCAAGATAGTGGAGGCTATATACAAAGCTACTATGATCTCTGTGTTGTTGCCAGATGAGTTTTCCCATACTATATTTATTGTAGTCTTTCACTGCATATGGAGACAACTAATAAACATTTATTGGCATATTATGTAAAAAGTTCCCTACCATACTGCTTACTTACTGGAAACACCTAGTGACAACATGATGATATTAAGATTAACAGCTACCTAATTAATACCAGAGAGCACGTTTGCAATCAAATGGTTATATCAATGAAGCATTTGGAGTACGTTTTGTACATGAGTTCAGCAGTTCATGGAGTGGTGCCATTACTGACAGAAAACCACCCGTTATGCAACTCATGAGCTCTGTTATAGAGTTTCAGAAAGCTTAATCTTAAATAAAATGCTATTTCTCATGTCTTAAAATAGATGCTTGTAACATGACTTAGAATTTGCACATTGGCAGCCAACCTTGACCACCCTGTGAAACAGAGTGCAATACAATGCGATCTCTGCTCCATGACTGCAGGCGGAGAACTACAGAAAAGGTTCAGTGGACATTTTGCCCATTATTCAGATGAAGAAACAGATGTAGAAATGAACAACTGCTGTGTTGCTTTGGAAAATGAAAATCACCAACAGCACAGTACAATATAGTGGAGATTTTGCTACTTCTGCCATTTCTGACTTTATGTTTTGTGACAAGTATTTCTTACTATCTTTAGGCACAATTTGTGAAACAAGTTGCTTTGAAAAGCAACCTAATTGACTTTTTTCATAAACAAAGAAAGTTCTATTCAATTTTTTGAAATATGCACTAATTCTTTGTTAATTTATTCTCATAAGCAAGGTTTTGAAACAATTAATGATTGCTTTTTAATTATTAATTGGATAATAAGTTCAGCTTTAACCTTACACTGCTCTCCTGGAACACTAAGAAAAATGTTTTTGAGTCATGAAGGTACACAGTTTTGTAATATTTCATAGAAGACTGTGGCAGATTTTAGGGTAGTGATTATTTAACAAGAAATAACTTGAAAGCATGCAGATGCTGTGCAATCAGTTCTAGCTGCATTCATGATCTTAGTTGGTGCCAGTGGTCCTTTTCTATATGTGTATGAGAAACAAGAGTTATTATGGGGCTCATTAATAAAAAAATTGCCTGTATATACATAAACAAGTAGGTACTAGATCAAAGGACATATATATAGGAGTGAAGAATATAAGGTCATTGATGCTGAGGTTTACAAAACCTGCAGCTTCCATGCCAGCTCTGTGCCTGCAGATCTTCTCAAGGATCTCTGACGAAACCCTCTCCCTGAAAGCCCTGCCATGAGCTTCCCGACTCCCAGGGGTATAGTTGTGTGGGTATGAAGGACCCAGGATCCAGCCCTGATGTGGCTTAGCTGTGTTACCTTGACTCAGACTGCTGAGGAAGAGCCATGGGAGTCTGTAGAGACAGAAAAAGGTAAAAGTTGCAGAAGTAGGATTGGTGAGACAGGTTCATTAATGAATCAAGAGGGAAAACGACAGCAAGAAATGGTATAAAACCCAAAGCTAGTTAGTTTTGCTGGGGGTCATTGGGCCAAGTTGACAGTACATTGGGCCAAGTTGACAGTACTGTCAACTGATGGGAGACAGCAGCTCAGCAACACCCAGGACCAGTCCCATGTAGCTACAGAGGCTAACTCTTCTCCCCTGGAGGCCACCTTTCCGGTGCCTGTATGCTGTGCTGTACGGTCTTGGTGTGCTGTATCAGGGGAGGTGAGCATGACAATGCTTGGCCAAACAGCTCCCTAAAACTCCTTTATACTTTAAAGTTGTGTATACCCTGCTTGCAGTCTCTTTGCACCTGGCTAAAGGTGCCTGGACAAAGAGTCCCAAACAAGGGGCTGTAACATCAGGACAAATCCCTTGTTCTTCATCATGGAGGCTAAGTGGCAACACCTGGTAAAGCTCAAGTCCTTAGAGCAGATGGCTTTCTATCTGTCAGACAGGATCTTAGTCAAAGAAAATTGATACACCTTTTCTTACTGTGCCTTACCGAAGTGCAGACTCAAAGGGCAACAGGTACTTTTATATTCATCACCCAGTTGGTGCCACTCTGCAGCTTTTCTGTTAACCACCCACACTCTAAGGACTTTTCTACCTGAGCTCAGCTATAAAAGCACTGCAAACCTTATGTTTCAAATGTCATGAACAATGGCTTTCAGCACTGAGCAAGTAGAACTGTTTCTCATCTAGAATTAGAGGATGACTGTAGAAAAATGTAATTTCAATTAACACATTGACAAAAAATGCTGGGACTGTCTACAGAAGCTTTAAGTGAAGCAAATGGAAAGATGTATATACCTTTTTTGAGCAATTGTTGCTCAAAAAAGTTGAGCACTGGATATATTTCTAAATTATAAAGAAATGGGGAGAGGTAAAGAAATTATTGTAGCAGGATAAACTGGTAACTGAATGCAGCATTACACTGAAGGTTTAGGAGCCTGGGCTAAAACGTGGATGAATCTTTGCCTTGTTGATTACAGACAAACTGCTGTAGCCTGCTCTAAAGCAGTGTAGGCATGACATAGTTTAGTGTATAATGCACTTCTGTGAATTGGTGTTGACCTTACCCTTGGCATTTGGCTTTAGCATTCTATTTCTTTCCCTTGTTTCATTAATGATGAAGCTTCTCTTCCTTTGTAACGATCATTGGTAACTGATTGCACACTCAGAAGAAGAATGCTTTCTCTTTTTTTGGACACTGAGTGGGGCTGGAGGCTTTATTTTTTGCCTATTTGGCTAATATAATTATAACATATATATATATATGCCTCATTAACAAAACAGACATTCTACTTCATTGTCACATTTGAAAATGTCAATTTCCAATTCAATCTTAAGATCCTTCTAGTATAACGATTTATCTTTATGAACAGATATAATTAATCTAAAGTGTCATAGTAAGTAATACCCTCTTCCACTGGTGTGTCTTTAGTGGCATGATATATTCTCTGCTGCCTTTTCTTCCCATGTAATATAGATACTCTTAAAGAAAAAGAATAAAAATACATATCAGTCAACACTGTTAGCTAATTTCAGTACTTATTTTTGGGAAAAGACCTTTGTCTATTCTTTCTGATGCATCTAAAGACAAACGTGTCCCATTCAAAAATTGTAATGACACAGTCATCACATTGGGCCAACCTGGATTTGGAAAGTGCAGACAATAATAAAGCATGGTTGAAAGTGTCATCATCCAGCCAAAATTTTTGGCTTGAAAATAACGTGTGATGTCCCATGATTTTCAATACTCAGTTACGTGCTTGAAAATATGTTTGTTTATTCCTTAGTTTTCATACAGACCAAATAAATAGAGTGTTGGAGCTCTTTATCTACAGTGTATCAGTGTTAACAAATTTTTGGTCAACAATGAATAATTAGTAATTTTGTGATAGAACTTATCACTTAGAAACCAAATATGGATTTGTCCAGATAATGTGACTCTGACAAAGTAATGACATGATGTAGAATACTTGTGATTATAGCTGCTTACTACAGATACAACTAAAAAATTCCAGATTATGGCATACAACCAGGTTAATGATTAGAATTTGGGCATAGCACAACTTTTTGTGTCCTGCTTGAGGTGCCATGTCTCATCTGTAACCACAGTTTACACTGCTGACATACCATAGTCCATAAGGAAGAAAGGACATGGGAGAGCTGTTCCCAGCGAGAACTTTGTCCTTGTCATTGGGGAAAAGCACACAGAAACAGATTGACTGCCAGCAGAGATCCATTGCATATACCACCTGCCTCTTCCTTTCCCTTTCAAGAGACCTGAATAGGATTTTAGTGTTTTGGTGAAGGCTTTCCTTTGGAGTGCCAGCATAGCATTCTCAAGAGTCAGAGCTGATATATCCTCCTCTACAGTGTACTTACTGATCTTGTCTCTTCCCCATAGCAAGGAACAAATTTAATCCTTTCAGTGTAGAAATCTGAATACAAGTGCAGCACAAGAAGTCCATGTTCTGTTCCCATTATAGAAAAGAATACACTTTTTTTTCTTAATGTGGTTGCCCTCAAGGACCAGAGCATCATATGTTTTGGATCACATGTCAAACATTTTTTTTTTCTATTTCATTGTCCTGTGGGATATTAGCTATCACAATGCTAAATATATATATAGTCTGGTATATTGTTTTGCTGAGTTAAAGATTTTTCTTCAGAATTATAGATCTAAGAAAAATGTATGAAAATACAAAAACATATTATTTGTTTCCTTATTCTTTTGACTATATTATTGATTTTAAAGTATTTTTCCTTATTTATAAGGCCTCTGGCAATATTGGTCCCTAGTTCTTCAATTTTTCTTTTCTGCCTTTTCCTATTGGTATAATTTTTAGGTCAGAATATCCTGATTCATGATTTTGTCCTAAATATAATTTAAATATTGTGGGTATCTGAGCTTTTAGTGTGTGTTTTCACAATGCAATGAAGTTCCTATTTATATTTGGAAAGATGGCTGTGGATTTGGCTTTTTAAAGCAGAATTTGAAAGATCTATTTTCTGTGTTGTTTTTACTTGCTTGGGATGCAAAACTCCCTGGGACTCTGAGAATGGCACCTTATAAATGAAATTTACTATCATTGCTGTTTTCTCCACAGTAAAAGCTATTGTTAGTGACAACTGAGTTGCAGCCTTACAGTTTCCTGTGCACTATTATAACATTCCAGACTCTACTTTTGGGCTCAAACTTCTTATGCTTAGGTTAAGCTTAAAGATTTTGGTTGACTGGTTGACTGAAGTGCGTTCAGCTTTTTTTTAGTTAGCAAAACACATTTCACACCAAGAATCTGTATAAAAACAAAACATCTATTTAAAAAACAGGATGTATTTTGAAAAGCTCATTTTTCATAGAACAGAAATAATTGGAAGAAGTTGAAATATGAATGTCAGATGTTTAGCTGCTGTAAATATTGTAGTTTCATTCATTTAAATGAAGCTTTGCCTATTCATAAACTTTAGGTCTCAAATGTCTGTCTCCTACCTGGTATGTCTCAATGAGGAGTTATCATTCATAATGGGCTGATCTTAAGTGGTGAGTGGGAGTCAGCGTGTATGTGTGATTGTGAATGCTAGAAGTTACTTGGAAACTTAAGTCATGTAGAATATTAAACTTTTGAGAAGTTTGCTAAAAGTCTAATTACAGTTAAAGCATAACTTCAAATTAGAAGTTTTAAAATGGTGTTTTGTTCTCATTTCATTATTACTTAACATTACACAGCAAGAAATTCAAAGGTTTCATTGCAATATAAATTCTATACAAAAACATTTAATGCATTAATACATAAAGTTTATGGATTACTTGTTAATGAAGTAGCATTATTTATTATGGCTGAGATTATCTGGGAGACTGGCTGTGTTAACTTTGTGAATCTTACATGATTTACTGTCTTCCAACTGTATATTGCTGTAGGCTGCCTGAATAGTTAAAAGGAGTTTATGAAGACTGTGTTAAAGAAGACTGAACAACAGGGTAAGCAGTGGACACAAGTCAGCCTTAGGTGTCCTATTTCATACAACTTAAGAAAGGATGGAACAACTTTTGGGGGAGAAATTGGTTAACTGCCTATATTCAGCATAGGAGCCTTGGTGTAATATAGGAAATATTTTCCTTCTTGATAAAATAATTCCTTAAAAATAGTCCAGTTGACTTACTTAAAATTACTCAATAGTTTCTTCTGCAAAAAAAAGTAGGAGAGAGGAGATTAATAAAACTTGGAAGAAAGTGGTACAGATTCTGTTTCTTTCTCTTCCCACCTAGTGGTTAGGACATTCATCTCAGTTGATGGAGGCACAAAATCAATTTTCTCCCCTGCTTGAAAGGGATTAATCCCATATTGTAACAAGGACTCCTTCTCACAATACTGTGATGTATTTTGGGGTGGGTTACACTCAGTATTTCCCCTTGACTGTGACCCTGTAAGTATTGGATATGTATCAGGAAGACTGGTTCTAGAAGCTGATAGCTTTAAGGGTGTTTCAGTCATTCCCCCAGGTTTGACAGACTGTCTTCTGAGCCTAGTGGCCTGCATTAAATGCAGATACTGAGCAAACGCTGCCTTTTGAGTATCTTCCAGCCTGGCGATTTGATCTGAGACATGAAAATTTTACTGAGAACAAGAATTTCAATTAAATATGCCCCACAGTTAAGATATCGTGCTGTTGTCTTTCTCAACCATTGAATATTTAAGTAGAAAAGCATCACCAGGTGCAACTGAAACTAGCTTACCCCAGAGTATTTCATTATATGGTACTTAACACACTCTGGAGGTAGATGAAATCTGACAAGTCAGAGGACAACTCTGAATTTGGGTCAGGCACCATAGGAGGTAGGTATGGGGAGGATATACAAATCACGGGGTCTGGAGTATGCGAGAGAAGAGTTCTCATCAGCATCACCACGTATATGCTTAGTTCTGTGAAAGGTATTTAATCAGGCTCTTTTTAATTTTTTTTTCAGTAAATATTTTCAAAACAAAAGTAAAATTATTGTTTCATATCACAAAAATATTTCATGCCATCTACAGTTATTATCTTTTGCTTCTCATTTCTGAATTTGTATGTCTATAAATATATCTAGTTTTGTGTGTGTGCAATATATGTATATATGCATATATATGTACATAAACATCTATATGTATAAGCTCAAAACAATTTTTTCTCTTTTTTAGATCCATGATAGATGGCATTTGCTTTTCCTGTTTGCTGTGTTTTACTGTGCCAGATTCCTTAAAGTAAGGAATGTTTGGATTAGGTTTAAGTCTCTGAAATGAAAGGGATTTTGCATGTTGTTTTCCACTTGTCCGCTTCCCCACCCTGGCATGCATCAGGTGCTAGCTGACTGTGCCGGGAAGGGGAGCTTCCCTGGGGCAGGATGGGTCTCACAAGGGAGACTGGGCATCACAAAAACTGGGAAAGCCATGAGAGGTGTAAAGGGCAACACAAAGGCAACTCCAGGACAGGATGGGGGGAAAAAAGTGATATTCCAGGAAGCAGACAATATGGTGTGGAGTTGCATGTGGATTGTGTGGTCCCAGCATAGGAAGTCCCTGAGGGGCTGCCAGGCTGAGAGAAAGCCTGGAAGAAAGGAGCTGCCCTTCAGGAAGTGTGTTTGTGATGCCTTTCATTATGTCTCACTTATCTGCTCAAAAGATTTTCTGTTTTAATAGATGTTTGTTTTTAACACTGTTTCAGTTTTTGCTCAAGTAAAACCAGGATTCTGAGCTTAAAAATCCTGGTAGATTTTGGAGGTTGGCAGGCCGCCCGAGTAGATCCAGTCAAAGCAGTGGCAAGTTAATATGTCACCATAAGGGCAAGACAAGAAAGTACTTATTATCTGCTGCATCCCAACTTTATTAGTCTCAAGTCTATATTAAAGGACACAGAAGGAACCAGGCACAATCCAAACCCCTTTGCTTTTTCTAGAGGAAGAAGCTGGTGGGCTGAAAGACCTCAAGAAAAGTGAAGTCTGTAAGCACTTTGGGATCAGTCTGTCAGAGTGGGAGCTGGCTAGGCTGATAGCAGCATAAAAAGGTCTAAATAATACAGGTGCATCAGCAATCAGTCCTCTTTATTCAAAATGTTTCATACCTTTGAGAAATTAACAGAACGTGCTGTATTTGGAAAAAGCTCTATTAGTTGCTTCAATCAACTTTTGCCATGGGCTGCCAGAAGGAAGCCCTTGAAGGGAAACTCAAACCTCCTATATTAATTAAAAATTGTACCTCAAAGTAACTCAGGCCTTGGTCTGAGTGATATTACTGTAGCGTACTCTGCTGAAGGTCACACATCTGAGTGGGTGCACTCAGACCCTGCAAAGAAGGGGTCCTGAAAGGTGTCTCTTAGCTCGGTAATCATGACAATAGCTTTCCTAAATACTTTCTGCTAATGAAGAGTCCAAAATGTTACATCTGCTTGGTATTTTTTTCCAGTGTATTCTGTGGATATCACAGGTACTTTCAGAAATGGATAAACTGAGGAGGAACCTGGTCCTGATCAGAAATCCAGGTTCCTGTACACGGGGCAGGTGACATGAGTCCGAGGGGGAGAGAAAGAGAGGGCTGTGTAGTGGGAAAGAGGGGAGGGGTAGTCTTAACTCCTCATCTAAACGAAATCTCAAAAGAGAGATCACAAGCAGCCAGACTGAACATAATCAGATCTCAGGGACCTACAAAGACATGTAAGCTTATGGGAAGAATGGCCTTTTGAATTATTACTTTAAATAGCAATCAGCAGTGTATTCAATACCTGTGAGCAAAGTCAGTCCCCAAGGGTCAGTTAGCGTCTGTCTAACACAGTATCCAAAGTGTCTTAATTACAAATCAGAAAACTTGTTCCTCCTGAGGGATAATGGGGGAGAGTAGATGCAGGTTGCGTGTGGAAATAAGTCTGAAAAGTCAACAGTGACCCTAGGAGATGGGTAGTTACATCCTGGTCCTTCATCTCAGAAGGAAAGGCTGGTGAAAGCTCAGGGGCCTCCCAACACCCTTCAGGTTGTGCTCAGACCACAGGGATCCCCTGACATCCCCACTCCTTTCCTCCCAGAAGATGCTGCCTCAGCAGGGCTGAGGGTCATGACCTCGTAGCTGCGCAGGATAAGCAAGGAGCCAGAGCCATGCATCACCGTATGGCATGCGATGGAAAGCCTTCTCCAGTCGTGTGCCAAGGGAGGCATCCTCAGCACAACATCTAGGCATCCTGCTGGGGGGTTCCTGCTCCCAGCCTGCAGTGCCAAAACACTGCCTGCAGCTGTGGATGTGGTAGTGGCTGACCTGCAGGGGAAGGTCTGTCACCTTTTAATCATCAATATTTGAATTAAAATCCAATAAAATGTCAGTCCTCACAAACATTTCTCCCTGATACATTCTGCCACTTGTTCTAACTGCTGCAGATTAAAACAGTCCTTCTCCATGTCTATCTGCAAATAACTGGTGTATCCACCTTCTGTAGCTGTTTTAAGCTAATTCTGTGGTAGTATTCATGTATAAATATATATATTTATATAAGAGTATACAATTCAGAAGGCTAACCTTTCTTTTAAAATATTATCAGACACAGAAGGGAAATAACACATCAGTTATCATTATTACATTACATATCTTTATAGTCAAATAAAGACTCCTAAGATTTTTGGTGGATGAAAAAATACACAGTAAAAGGAAAATCTGACTGCTAATGGTACAATGGACTGGATGATAGGTACCAAAGAAGGTTCTTGATGGGGATGGGGCACAGTAAGAAATGAGCAACATTTCCATGATATTTGAGAGGAGTGGATGCATTCCTTTCACTTGGTATGTTTTTTTTTTTCTGTTTGAACAGATGCTGTTGTCATTTGGCAAAGTATACCTTCATAAGGTCAATTCTAAAACATTACGATTACTCCTCTTGATTTATGTTCTTATTGTTTTCTGCATAAGTAAAGCTATGGGATTACTGTTCCTTCCAGTTAATGTGGCACTAGCTTAATTAATTTTGAAAGCGGAAGAGGGTACAGGAGATAGCTGATATTAATGAGCTGTACTAACGACATTAGGGACTGACTGAAACTAGTTATTAAATATAAGAGTAGTGCTTGCTATATGCTTTGGAATAACTGCAATGAGTAAATCAAGTACATCCAGACTACAACCAGAATTTTGTGATATATGCCTATCTGCATATAGCTACTACACTCCAGGAAAAATTCTGATCTGAACCTGAGCTGTGTTTAGTTCCATACTTTAAAAAGTAAAACTCCTGCCTATAAATGTGTCGTGGTTTAACCCCAGAAGGCAACTAAGCACCACCCAGCTGCTCACTCACTCACCTCCCTCACAGTGGGATAGGGGAGAGAATCAGAAGGGTAAAAGTGCAAAAACTAATGGGTTGAGATACAGTTTAATTGGGAAAGCAAAAGCTGCACACACAAGCAAAGCAAAACAAGGAATTCGTTCACCACTTCCCATCGACAGGCAGGTGTTCAGCCATCTCCAGGAAAGCACGGCTCTATCACATGTAATGGTTATGTGGGAAGACAAGCGCCATCACTCCATAAGTCCCTCCTTCCTTCTCGTTCCCCCAGCTTTATATGCCGAGCATGACGTCATATGGTCTGGAATATCCCTTTGGTCAGTTGAGGTCAGCTGTCCCAGCTGTGTCCCCTCCCAACTTCTTGTGCCCCACTGCAGCCTCCTCACTGGTGGGGTGGTGGGAGAAGCAGAAAAGGCCTTGGCTCTGTGTAAGCACTGCTCAGCAGTAACGAAAACAACTCTGTGTTACCAACACTGTTTTCAGCACAGATCCAAGATATAGCCCCATACCAGCTACTGTGAAGAAAACTAACTCTATCCCAGCCAAAAGCAGCACAAAATGACTTCTCCATTTTGAAAGCTAACATTTCACTTATAGCTGAGAGATGCCTTGCAGTTAAAATTTTGCAGTTTGATGGATCTACACTTCAGGGATTACTTCATCTGTGGATAATTCTCTTTCCTTCTCTATTTTTACACTACTAGTACCCAAGTGTCCCAGTTAGATGGCCATTGTGCTAGGTACCATAAATTTATATATATTCAAAGCATGTATATTTTTCTATCATCAACTGCAAAATGTTGTGAAGATGAGAAGAAAATAAAGTACCAACAGCAAAGAAGTTATGCATGAAACTCCAGGACAGCTAATGGCAGGGGAAAAAACAAAACAAAACTAGCAAAACAGCTGATAATTCACAGTATTTCAACTCACCCTGACGGGGACCTGCCCTGACACCTTCAAAATAAGGAAACTGGGGCAACTGTTAGTACACCACATCTAAATAGGTGTCCGCATATATTGTGGTCATGTCTTGTATTTATTTCAGTCTTTATATGCTGTGAGTCGGAAAGATAGTGTATTACCTTGTTAACTTCTGTTTTGAGCTGCTGCTGTTCTGCATGAATTTATTTCTTGCATTTCCTTGTGACTTGCTTCACTATTCTGCCCCATTTGGGATCGAAAGGTGTTTTTTTTTTAAATTTTGGTTATAAAGATCTCCCTCAAGCTTTTTAGCTTTGACCCAGAGTGGTATTTCTCTTCTTCCTATTCATTGTTCTTAGATAGATACTTGGTTATTTTGGTCATATTTCTTCCACAAAGTATTAACCCTGTTTATCAAGCTCCAGGAAATACTTGCTCAAGCTGAGCATGAACAGGCTTTCAAAAGTTTGCAGAGAATCTAGGAAGGGGACTAACTTCACCGCCACCCTGAACACAGTAGAAGAGGACAGATCAACATAATTAGACTTTTTTTCACTGCTGTGACTCCAGAGTATTTGCAGTGTAAGCAAGAGCAGTGTTTGACCAAGTCTTTCTACCTACTTGGTAGACACATTCACAGCTGAAGTCATAGTACAGCACTAATAGCTGATAAAAGTGTCCCTTTTACTCTTTGACAAGAAATAATTTTCACAGACATGAGTGAAGAAGGTTGTGTAGTGAGAAAGGAAGATGCAGATGCTAAAGAATGCCTTTCACATCATAGGTGAAATAGTTTATCATTTCAACTTGTTATACAGCAAAAGGAAAGAGAACCAAGTTCCGGGGTGGGGCAGAGGTGGGGAGGAGATACCCATCTGCCTAGGCTTGGCACTGGAGAGGAACTTTAATCTTGCTCGAAAGGGTGAATAAGCCTCAGTGGATCTGAATGAGTTTATTTAGACAGAGTTAATGTAGACGTCCCCTTTCTCTAATACTACTTGTATAGTGTTTGGGTAGTTACAGCATATGTTAGGTATTTTAAAGTATAGATTGTATATAGACAAAACATACCCTTCTCTGTAACTCTCTCAAAAATAAGAATAATTTTTCCATTGGTAATTAGTTCCATTAAAGTGTACACTTACACAGGATTGATTATAGAGTAAAAATAATATTTTTCACACTGTCCTCAGTGATTACTGTATTTAGCATGTAATCAAACATTCAAATATTTATTCCTGTGGAGTGATACTCCAGACCTTAGGATATTTTGATATTTATTCAACCTGAGTATCTCTTCATTTTGCAGAGATGGTGAAGTGCCTTGCTCTTTATAATTAAAGCCCAAGTATGACTGAAATATATCCAGATCCTATGGATAAGGTAAGTGAAATTTTACTTCCTATAGAGATGGTAAGTATTATCAAGAACAGTGGCTAGTACGAGACAAAAGTATGCTTGCCGTGACTTAGAAGAACGAGGTATCAGGGAAAGATCTTCAGCTGACAGTGTGAAAATCAATTTAAAAGTAGATGTTAAAGCCTGGAAGTAGGTTATAAGCAGAATTAAGCTGTTGCAGCACAGCTTCAGAAAGCTCATGAGTGAAGTGCTTATCCACAGAGAGAAAAGGTAATATACTTATGCCATAACAAAAAAAGAGATGATAAAAGTGCTCAACACATGGTTTTCTGTCTGCAGAAAGAAGGATGTAAATACAGACTTGCACAACAAAGCCAAAAGAAATCTGGATTGACTCAGGCATAATATATGCAAAAGAGAAGAGCAACTTTTTATTTAGCAAACGAAATAACTCCCACGACAACCAAAATTCCATATGTGCAGTGGTCAAAATAAAGTTGGATGCCAGCAGTTACTCACTGTGTTATGTAAGACATTCAGATATTTCCTCTTCTAAGCAGTATAAATTGTTACATTCATTTAATGCTGATGGCCTCAATGTGGATTCCAGTAAAGAAGGCAAAAGGAAATTAATTACAGGTTATATAATCCCTGTCCGCACTAGGAATCCTCACCGTGACCTTTCTTTTCTGGTCTTTGTCATCCAACTAGGCAATAACAGCTGAGCAGTAGTTCTAGCAGTAGTTAATCTCCTTTCAGTTCTGGACCAACTCCTTTGCCTTGGTCCTGAAAAAAGAATTGAAAAAAAAAAGACAAATTGGTATTGTTTGTTACTTGTGGAACATACCTGCTATCTCTGACATTCACAGCTAAAAATTATCACATAGTTACAATTTTAACATCTGCAGAAAGAGACCATTACAAAGATGTATTTTCTAAATCTCAGCAGATGGGAAACTCGCAACTTTTCAAGCGCTAAATTAAGCTTGTAGGCTATCATGAGGGATTTTTACTTACCCTTGCATATGATGTGAAATATGATCTCTGGACTAAAGCAGTCAGATCAATTAAAACAACTGGTCTCACTGTGGAAAACAAAAATAATTATGTATGAAATGTATTTTAAAACTTTGGCCACCAATATCTCTGAAATGGAAATAACACTAGTAAAATAGGAGGAAACAGTCAAAAAATTATGAGAAATAATGTTTATACATTACTTAATCATTGGTATACTAACATTAGCACCACCATCTAAAAATGGAAATATTTCTGCACCAAAATTGCCTTTTCTGATTTAAACTCAGAGTAATTCTAAGCCAGTTACAATAGAGCCAGTCCAAGATTTATAGTCAAACAATGTAATTCCACACACTATTTAGGCCTCTCTACTTGGGTTCCAATTTCTGTTAATAAATGAATACAGTGTATTGTGGAAGGAAAAAAAAAAAAGGGAAGTAAAATAAATATATAACCTCTTGGAACATAAGGAAACTTCAATACAACCTTTATTTTACACTCCCAGTCATTCAGCCTGATGATCTTTGGAATTCTAATGTTTGGCAGAGCTTATTTTTGTAATGATTTCTATTGATAGTGAAATTGTAAATAACTGTATGTAAGAAAGAATGTGTCTAATTCAATATGGCTATATACAATATTGTGCACAGTTATGAGTAGTATCATCTGCAGCTAGCATTTTATATTTTAAATTCCTTTTGGTTTCAAACAACCCTAGTACTTAAAATACATTCTGTAGTTACAATATTGAATTTTAGTCTGTCATTAAATGAGTAATTTCTGTCTATTTTAATATATTTTTGTATGACAGGACCTGGAGAAAGTTTATCTGAGCACCTTGTGTGGTGACTGTAAAACTGATATATCATTCATAGCACCAGCAATGCAATCCCCTACAAATGTGGAATAAGAATCAGTTTCCATCAAAATAGGTTTTTTTTCTGAAACTCAAGACATTCACCAAGGCTTGCAAAAGCAGAAATGATATGAATGTTGTCTGGCTTCATTTTAAAGGTCATAAAATACATTTATCACCCTTAAAATCTTTTATGTCTCGGTAATTAAATTATATTGTTCATGTGTTTTTCAGACACTCTTTGTATGAAACCCAGGGAGGTATAATGAATACTATTTATAAGGGCAGAATTACAAGATTATTGGAATGAATGCTGTATGAACTGTACAGCTTAAGGGTGAGTGAATAAAATTTTCCATCAATGATATTCATAATTATTACAGCTTTGCTACTTTAGGAAAGAGTGAACTACTGAAATATGTCTCAGTTTTGACTCAGCATTTAGTCAAATATATTGACTTCAGTAAGTAAAGGCACAATACTTATTTCTCCTCAGCAGAATAGACTGAGCAGAGCCTATGAATGCAGCTGTCAGCATCTGTCATGGCTCTCTCACTCTCTGCTGTGGTCCAAACTGCAGCAGCCCAGGGACAGAAGTAATTTTTACCAAATCGCATATGTTCCTCCATGGACTGGGTGGCCAACTGTAGTACCAGTCCCTTCCACACTCTCTCTGCCACGAGTCCCAGGAAAAGAGAAAGAGTAAACTCTCTTTTTTGTTGCATGTGTGATAGAAGATCCTGTAAGAGGGTTTATGTTGGTGGGGAAGTTCCAAAATATCATCTAGAAAAATGTTGCTAACCCCCAAAACTAAAATCAATTTACTAAGTCCTCATCAAGAAACTTTTAACAGTATCCTTGTTCTGCTTAATGGTTCCCCTTCTGACACACATGAGGAAACAAAAGATGCTATGTCTGAAGTATAGGATTTCGATATAATATTTGGCTGTACCCAAATTTAGGAGGTGTTCTGCCTGTGAAGTAAAATTGAAAACCATGCAATAGTCTGGATAGCATGCCTGTATGGCAGCTATTATGGTTCTGAATTTGGTTATGAATGGGAATTGGCTTCCTGCATAGCTGCTTCTGGGATTTTGTCAATCTCATGGTTAGAAGTTTTTTTCAAAGTTACTCTTCTCTTATTAAAATATATTTGTTCTTTCAAAAAATATTTTATGATTTTATAGATGACTTTTCCTTCCCAATTTTTATATTTTCTATGTATTGACTGAGAACAATGCAATACCCTTACAACCTCTATTTTTTGCTAGGCTAAACAAACTTAGTTCTCCCTTCAGCATTTCAATAGTCCTTCTCAGTAGCTGTTCTGATAGATATTCATCTTTCTTGAATATAGGTGACCAGATTTATATATGGTATTCCAGGTGGACTTTCAGCATGTCCTTGTACAATAACAGTAATATTTTCTAATATCTAATAGAATTATCTTACTATCTATAGTCTCTACACCTTCTTAATGGTATGTTACTTTGATACATATTAGTCATCCCGTAAACAAGCCCTCTAAAACTTGGAAGATCTTTAAACTGATTTCACAGTCTTGGAACAATTTTTTTTTTCTCCTGCCCTGTTGTTGCCAGGTGACAGGCACTCACTGGTAGAGGCCAATAACAAAACTGTTATCTGCGGCATTGCAATAACTTTGACTTTGTAATAATAAATGCCATCCTATTTCTACTGTTAAGCTCTAGTTTTTCCTATAGAATACTCCAATTCTGCAGTGTATTGATGATGTCTGCCAACTTACTTATAAGCAAATTTCATAACTGAACAGAACATACAGCTCTTTGTTTTATGCCAAAGCAACTAATGTTATTAAGTAAGATCTGTCCCAGAACCAATCCTTGGATAACTCCACAAAACACTTGCCTGTCACCTGATATTTCTCCTTTTCTTACATCCCATATTCATGTCTAAATTTCTCCTTCTGTATCCTGTCTACAGTTGCAGTTTATAGTTCTGCATTTCTGAAGTTAGCCAGTAATTTCCCATGCATATATGTATATGACTTCTTCACATAGATTAACTATGCAATCATTTATTTCTTAAAAAAAGACCATGCACTTGTCCATCATTATTCACTGTTGGTAAACACATGTTGCATTTTATTACTTTTTCCGTTAGCTTATCTACCTTTAAATTATGACAGTCTTCATTGGTTCTGTCAGAAGTTGAACATGGACATTTTTTTTGCCCTCTCGCACACTCAGCATGGAGTGCACTAAATTCTGAGTTTTCCTTCCACCTGACTGTAAACAATTCAGTTACTTTCAGCCATCAGGGTTTCTCTGTCCTTCCTAATAGTGTATTCCTTATCAAAAGCTGAGATAAAACATTTATTTAGCTTTGCAGCATAACTTAGTTCACCTTTACAATTTAGCCTTCCTAAGTTTATAGTGAACACATTTCTTCTTTTCTTATTCTCTTTTTGTTTAAACAGTTGCATTTTTTATTACTGTTGTATTTATTGTTTTCAAGATCAAATTCCTTTTTGGAGTTTCTTCTGAAGCTCTGCATTTCCTTTCTTTGACAATCCACCTTTTTATTTTGTATCATTGCTGCTATTCCTAATGCACTTTTCAATAAATTAGGTTTGGAGTCTTTTTTTAATAAACTTTTTTTTCTCCTTTATTTGAAACATAGTTTCTAGAAAATCTCTGTGCCTTTAAAGCTTTCATGCTGAGGTGTCTAAGCTCTTCAGCCTAGATAATGTCATTCCTAATTCCTTTAATTTCTCAGAGTTTTCTTATTTGAAGCCAATATTAAGTTGCAGACTAATCTTTATTTTTATTAGACTAAGTTAAAGTCTGAAGTGGCATAATTTCCAGCTGGTTCAATGAACAACCGCAGCAGGCACCACACCTCGGAATACCCAGATGGCATTAATGGTCTTTGTTTTCCAGTGTCTGTTTGGACAAGTTTGCAATAGCAAGAAATGTCCTAGTAGGATATATTTCTCTAGAAACAGAATATTAAAAGAATATATAAAACAGAAAACAGACCTTTTTTTTTCCCCACTATTGACAACACCCTGTCATGAAGCAAAATTTGTGGAGAGAGAAAGAGTCTGAGTACATTCTTATAATCAATATTATCAACATCACAACAATAAGTAGGTAAGAGTAATTGCAAGCATAACAATGAGAACATTTTTTGGAAAAAAGGAATACTAAACCCTTAACTGACATCCCTGTTAAATGTACATTCTTCCTGAAAAGAATAATGATACTGTTTCTTGATGGAAGCTACACATACACATTAGAACTAGAGAAAAATATTGACCAGTTTGCTGTCAAAAGTTGTAATTTTGCCAAGACCAAGATGTTTCCATGGAAGTATTCCAATTTCTGACCAACTCTATTATAAATACTTACTTGGGGAGCTAAAGGGTCTGGTCTTTCTGCATACTAAACAGCATTGGTCTCCAAAGGTTTTAATGCAAGTGGAATATCTTGCAGGGTTTGATCCTAAAGGAACTATCTATCTCCTTGTAGTATCTATAGAATAAAATTCCAGTGCTGAATAAGTCTCTGAAGACTGACAGAAATGAGAGAAGAGGCTCTGTCAAAGTAAGAATACAAGCTAGATACTGTCTTATGAATCCATGATCCAGAAGAATAGTCAGTCCTTCACTACTACATTTATGGCTTGGGGGGTCAACATCCCTTTGTATGATAAACTAGATGATAGGTACAAGAATCCACAATTTTATCAGTCGAGACAGATTGTGCAAGATACGAACTAGAACTGAAAATATAGTCCGACTGGAAGCTTCCCTTAAAAGCTATTCAAGAATAAAAGAGCTACCCTGGAAAAGAGATGAAAATTGCATACAGAATGTTTTCTACTAAGAAATACTAGTCACATTTCTTTTTGTTTTCATTAAATAAAGAAAAATGTAAAATCCAGCTATAAGCATCTGAAAAATGAAATTGGAACAATACTTTAAGAAAGGAAATTAATAAAATCACTAGTGGTGAGGAGATGGTGCATTGCTTGAAAATACTTCAGTATAATTCCTTCCTTTGATTCATCTGATGCTTTCAAGACATTCTATAAATTGAGCAAGTAGTTGTCTTCTGGAGCAGTGGATAACTGTGATATCATCTATAACACTGTATGGCATGTGCTGGCTTTTCAAATAGTGGCTTCTGTAAAAGCAGGATTTGGATCATTACACTGTGATTTAGTAGAATCTTATTCTGTGAGTATTCCTGTTTGGCCAGATTATGAACCATTTATTAGCATTCATATTCAGTAACTCACATGTTTTGTCCCACCTAAAGGTTTCAGAATTGTGGCAATATGTCAGTTTTGCTGCAAGTGCAATATAGAATTAATCTATAAAAGTATTGATATAAATATCTGATTTAGAGTGGTGTGGCTGAATGTTCTGAACAACTTAGCATCTGTGATAAAGTATTCTAAGTCTAGGAGGATATTTCTGGCAGCTGCATTGGGTACTTTTTGTAGGATGTGTGAATGGTCCAGACTTCTTGACTCACTACTGCATGCTACCCAACCAGATCGTATTTGTGCTGAGTGGGCATATTCTATGCACAAAGGCAACTCAGTTCATTTCACAACTTTGTAGTCCAGAGCAATGTAAACATTGATCCATCTCCACCACATTCTCAACACTTCTGTGTGACTGAAACATTGTCTCCTGAAGTCTACTGTCCTACAAAAAGGAGACCCCTATCAGTAGGAGGGATCAAGCTCAAAAATGATAAATTTCCAGTTGCCTTACATTTGTTATCTGCTTAATCAGCACTTGTTTAATATTAAATGAAGGAAAACAATTTTAGCCATGATATTCTTCCATGTCCTTTTTTCCACCTCCCACCAAATCTATTTTGTTACCTAGTAAAATAGATTATCATTAATGTTATGCAGTGCATAACAACTGATGAAAATGGTCAGACTATAGAGCTTAACAATGCATAGTGAAGGATGTTTCATTTTATTTTAGAATGCCTTTTCTGACAGCATACTCTGGCAGAGAATATTGATTAAATAACTGATAATGCCGCATTGTAAAACACTGACAGTCTTGGTACTGTATAAGGAGTTAGCACTAAAAACTGAACTGGACTTCTCCTATGTGTATATAGTCTTATTGAAAAAACTTCAGTCAGGGTCCCATTATTACTTATTCTCTGACATAACTACGCAGTATGCTGTATCTAACTTTGCAGACAGACAAAAAAAATGAAAGTAAAGTCTAGTCAAATGTCTCTAGCTTTCTTGTAATAATCTTGTGGGTTTTTTTAAATTCTGATGTCATGTATGAGTTCACCATATTGAAAGAACGCTTTAATGTTGCTTCGGTTCTTTACTCTGTGCTGATCTTATCACAAGAATGTTATTCACTCCTTTCTTTGATAATTAATATTGATCGCATGTTAGTCTGTGAGCAACTAAAATGGCCTTCAGTCCCAGTCAGTAGAAAATCTACTTAGAAACTTAGTAGATATTCCTTTTCTCATCTTTTAGGTTGCTTAATGGTGCATCTCTCTTGCCCAAAGCAGTTCTTATTGTAGTTGGAAGGTGATGAGTAGAGGAGGTAACTCGTTTTATCGTTGCCTGTGCACAATTTCATTTGCTTGCTAATGCTTCCACCTGAATCTTTCCAAGCTGCTTTCCCTGAAAGAAGGTAAAACATGAGAAAATGAAAGGGAATGTGAGTGGATTTTTTTGAAGCCCTGTTGTGGTTTAACCCCAGCCAGCAACTAAGCACCACGCAGCCACTCACTCACTAGCCCCCCGCAGTGGGATGGGGGAGAGAATTGGGGAAAAAAGTAAAACTCGTGGGTCAAGATAAGTACAGTTTAATAGGACAGAAAGGAAGAAAATAATAATGATAATACTAGCAATAATAAAAATAAAAGAATTGGAATATACAGAACCAGTGATGCACAATGCAATTGCTCACCACTCGCTGACCAATGCCCAGTTAGTTCCCGAGCAGCAATACCCACCAGGCCAACTCTCCCCAGTCTATATACCAGGCATGGTGTCCCATGGTATGGAATATCCGTTTGGCCACTTTGGGTCAGCTGTCCTGGCTGTGTCCCCTCCCAACTTCTTGTGCTCCTCCAGCTTTCTTGCTGGCTGGGCATGAGAAGCTGAAAAACCATTGACTTAGTGTAAACATTACTTAGCAACAACTGAAAACATCAGTGTGTTATCAACATTCTTCTCATATCGAATCCAAACCACAACGCTATACCAGCTACTAGGAAGAAAATTAACTCTACCCCAGCTGAAACGAGGACAGGCCCCAAAAGACTTTGTAGATTCATTGTTTGATTATTTGCATTTATTCCTTTCAGTGTTCTTCTGTCAAATCTACTATATTCTGATAACGGGACCCCAACCAATATTTGTCTTGCTTTTCAGGAATGTCCCAATAAGGCCATCTTTAAAAAAAAAACAAAAAACCCCCTGTTCTGATCAAAGTAGAGGAGGACCTGAACTAAAATTCCAGCTTTGAAGATTCCTGAAGTGTATTAGCATTAACCTCTGACTTCTAACTTTTCATCTCAGTTCCGTCATGACATTGCTGGAAAATGTTTAACTCATCATACAAAACAATAATCTGAATAAACCAAACTGATAGACCAGACTATTTTACATTACAGAGAGAAAAGGTAAGGAGAAATGTGGAAAAATAAGTAAAAAATTTTACAAATAAAATATTATGAAGTAAGTCATAAAGTGATTAGTACTGGAGAAATGCTTTATTTTATCATTTGAAGTTTTATATTCTTTAACCAGAAAATCATCTAGCTACATACATTTAGAAACCAAGGCATACATCTAATTGGTTCATAATAAGAACTTAGGAGTTTGAGAAAGATCAAAACCCATGCCTTGAAAATGGAGAATAAGGAGGTCCTAAAATGATGTCAGTTTTGCTAAACATAGATTTGAAACAGAGTCCTAGAAGACTGTGTCACTTTATTTAAATGTCAGAGAATGGTAGTCACCTGCTAAGCCAAGCCAACATCATCCCTAAGAAGAAACTACATTAAAGTATATTTAAGTAGACAACAGACATCCAGTGAAAAAGAACATTAATTAATAGAAAATACACTTTAGTAATTGTGTTTAACACCAGTGGCTATTTCCTCACAAAAACACCACCATTTAAAAAATGTGTTTTATATTAACCTATATACTGAAGAAATCTAATGGGTACCCTGCAGATTTGAGGTGACATTTACATCCCTAACACTGGAGTATGTCTGCTTGTTACTGTGTATGAACATGGTTAAGAAACTTTCTGCCTTTGCATGGTTGTTTCTGCCTTTCCCACAAATATATATCAGCTGAGGGATTGAACCCAAGGCTACATTAGCATCTACCTAGCCAGAAAACTATCTTGATAAAATGCAGAATAGATGACAAAGGTAGAGGAAAAAATGATACAGCAACATATAGCACAGATATGCTTTTTTTTTTTTTGGAGTGGGTAGCAGTGATAGATAGACACTGGAACACCTGGCTGGCCACAGTTCCCCTGGGGGCACTCTGCAAATAGCTGACCTAATTGCAGGTGCAGGGATTGCTGTTAAAGTCAGCAATTGCCTGCAGTTTCCAGAGAGTAGTATCTAAGGAATTTTGTTAATTCCAAATTGTGGTAGAGTCAATTCAAACATTGTCATCAGCAGAAATTATTTACATTCACATTACTCGTTTTATATGCACGCTATTCTCTTTTACTCTGCCAGCAAATTGGCTAATCTGCCAACAGAAATATTCACATGTGGGAGGAAAGAAAGAGTAGGAGCTGCCTGTCAGCTAGTGTTATGTGAGAGCAAAAAGCCTGCAAGGATACAGTCATAACAGAAGATAGGTGGCTCTCCAGCTATTTCTATCTTGGTCATGGTCTTCCAAAGCACATAAAAAATACTGACCTAAAAGCCTCAGGTGAGGATCATTATGCGCTTATGAAGATCAGTTCCACATCAGATAGAGGAAATCAGTGTATTTTCTAGAGAAATGTAATTTTCTAAATTCACCCATAGATTTTATAGCTAGAGAGGTTCATTAAGAACATCCATTCTGACTTAGCAAAGACCATAGAATTTCAGGGAGTCATCTGTTATCTCAAAAACATCATCTGGTGAGCTAACACAGTTTAGAAAAAGAGCAAATTGTCTTGATGCAAATTCTCCATGGAGTTGAGGATACACATCCTCTATAGATCAAATATTTCAGAGATTAATTATTCTTACTGTTAAAATATGTGTCTTATTTCTAGTCTTGCTTTGTATAAATCAAGGGTGATTCTTGACACATCTACCTGTAATGGAGCAAACAGCCAGATCTTCTTCCAAGCTCTCCAGACCCAAATATCCCTCTGTCATCAAGGATAAATTTGAATCTGTAACTAGCACACCTCTATTAAATAGATTTAGGACTAATAAATAACTCTGATTTGCAAATTATATCCAGCGGAAAAACATGTCTAATCCCATATGCAAAAATAGGAGAAAAATAAGAGAAGTGACGCGTGGAGTTTCAGAGATGAGAATATTCCTACAAGAATCCCAGGTTGCAGGAGAGATGTTTTTCTTTAAATACATGCCAAACATTCCTCCTGATTTTAGTTAATCCTAAATAGTGTAAGCACATGATGCGTGTACTTATAGACACATTTTTTCCTAGATAATTCAAGACAATTGTGGGACTGAGATGTAATGAATAGTGTTTTGCTAAGAGGACAGTGAATCTATCTATTAGGAAGCTGACACTATCCTAAGGAAAGAAGAATTGACAGGTGATTATTGGGATATTGGAGATTAAATGTTTTTCCATTTCTTACTTTCTGGTTTTCACCTTATGTTGTAGCTGTTTGTGTAGCTGCTCCTCTTGCCATCCACATATTTGCCCTCAGAATCCAGATACAGAAAAGTGCATCAGATTACCTCTGTGTATTGATGTGGTTGCATGTACACTCATGTGAGACTGAAATGGAGACTTTTTGCTTTAAAACACTAGGATATCTAGGGAAAATATTTTAAAATACACTAAACAAAATGTGATGAAGTGAGAATTCCTAAAAACTGGGCTTTGAAGTGTAGCCATTTCTGTGCAGAAGTGCTGAAGTATTAATGCTGAAGTCTATGAGTCCAAATGAATCCAGTGCGAGAGGAAATCCTTAGCTCTTTAAGGTAAATAGAGTTTGCAGATAGATACCAGTATGACTAGAAATTTTTAAAGCAAATTTAAAAGAACTTTTAGATGCCTATAAGCTGCTAAGAGAACTGAGACAAAGAAGTCCTAAAGGAACAACCATATCTGCAGAGAAAAAAATGCGCCAAATTTTATCTTTCATTATTTGGATTTGATTTGATAAAGCCAGTCTCAAGTTGAGCGTTTGTAGCAGTGAAAGAGTGTGGGATCTTCAACTGCTTGAGTTTAGTACAATATAGCACTTAAGAAAGCTTAGCAATACAAAAATTCATCATCTGACAACAGTATTTTTATCCCGCTATCTGAATATTCAGGCACTCTTCTGAGAACAAGAAGTTTATCCTGAGAAGTAGAAGATAAGGCTATGAATCAGCTGGTAATTTTTTAGCCAATGAAAATATTGACTGAGCCATTACTCTTGGATTTTATACTCCAAATATACTTGCATTCCAAATCAGCTGTTATTAAGCAAAGAGCTTATTGAACTCATAGCTAAACAAAGGAATCTGCTCAGCATACATATCTCCAGAATTTATAGGCTTGCAGCAGGATTAGTGAAATACCATTATTTTTTTCATCATCATCTTGTGCCATGGAGGAAGCTATTCTTTTTTAATTCATAGTTATCTATTTCCTTCAGTCTCAAGTAGAATATTTCTCTGTCAGTTGTATAAGCTGATATGAAGTTATTCACAGCATTTTACTAAGTAAAACTACAAGTATCAGTGCCTGTAACAAGTAAACCCAATTCTTTCCAACAGAAATAGCTTTTGTGGTCTGAATTAGGGTGCCATATCTACCCCAATTTAGGATTTTTTAGTTTTTAAATACCAGTGTGATATAAAAGTAAGCACTGAATTCCAGCACTGCCTCACTGATATGTTGAATGCTGAAAATTAGCACTAGTCTTCCCATCAAGAACTGTAAATCAACTATCACGTATGGTATTTGGAAAGTTGGTTGCTGGCTCAAGTGTCTTATCATAAAACAGTTTTCAATTCAGTATACTGACATTTTAATTTGTCTGTTCTTTACTGCTCAGAATTAAGGAAGGGGCATCATTCCAAGCTATTTCTCCAATATCATTTAGAAGCAACATGCCTTTTGACCTCTGAATTAAACTGCAAATACGTAGTATTTTGCAGTGCTGAGTTACTCCTTACATTAAATCTCCAGCTGGTTTACTTTGCTACTGAGAAAACGCAACCACTTGTTCAGCAAAAAGGAGATTACCGTGAAATAGATTACTGTTTTTTCAAGGAAATTAAAGGTTTATGGAACACCTTGATTCAATATAGAGCTTCATTGCTATTCTAGAACCCACTAGTCAGCTCAGCACAAAGCATCTTCATTTATTTTTATTTATATACATAACAAGGAATATGGAGGTCAAAGTTTCTTTCAGGAATGAAATCATGTGAAATTGCTTAGAGTTTATTTACTTCTCATAGTCATGTTGAACGTAATCTATTGTGCCTACCATATGTGCAACCGTTAAGCATCTGACCAAAGACCTTTCAAAATGTCTTCATTTCTATTATCTTTGGATTTAAAACAAATGTGTATTTTTTTACCAAAAAAACCAACTAAGATAGTATGCTCAAGGACACATATATCATGATGAAATGTGGGTATTTCATAATCATTATGGAGTGAAAAGAATTCATGAAAAAGGAGGAGGAGTGGAAAAAGTTGCGGCAGGGAAAAGAAAAGGGGCACCTCATTGGAACCCCCAACTCAATAGAATGTTATTTATCCTTACAGAAAAATCCCATGAAACTTTAATAGTAATATTGCAATAATGGCTTGGTCTTGTTCATACTAAAGTCAATACCAAAGTTGCAGTTATTTTTCAAGGAGGTGGGAATAAAGGGATATGTTATTTCTCTAAAGTAACTTGTGGATAGAGTGATAGCAGTAAATGACTTTTCTTTCTAGAAGTTTGAGACGGACCTAGAGTCGGGTCAATCATTGTCTCTCTTTTGTCTTTCCAGTAAAGAGAGCTCCATTCACGCTGTTCTCTCCCTTTTCATCATTCAGGAACTAAATGATGTCAAACTGCTTGGAGCTCATTTAACCTCTCATGGCCACATGTAAGACAACAAATCTTACCTACTTTAATGTCTAAACATTGGTCCCATAGCAAAAGCAGTGATAGACAATACAATCTGCCCTCGAGTTTATACACATAAATTAAGAAAAAAAGGTATTTGTTAAGTCACATGTATACATGGGACTGTAGTCCCACAAAGAAGCTCCTGCAGAGGAGACAAGGAAGAGGATTTCAAGTGCAGTGCCTATTCTCTGGTCACCACTCATATATGTTGCTAATCTACATTAAATAGGACTGCTTTCAGTGAAAACAGACAATGTAATGGAGGAGCTGAGGCCAACTTTAAAAACTGCCTCCCTCCATCCTATTTTCTAGTCTGCTGTGTACAGATTCTTTTCTTTGTATACTCCAGCTCAGTGCAATTTACGTGTGGTCCCAAGAGATTGCCCGTAGCAGAACTCAATACACATATTTTTGTTGCCTGTTTAGTTCTGAGCTATTCTAAGAAAAAAATCCATGCATTTATGCATGTGAAAACAGCGGCAGTCACTGTTAACGAAACTGCAGATAGACAGAAGAAGAAAGGGATTTCTTAAGTGCAGCATAGAGCTGAGTCAACCCTGAACAAATTGACTATGTTCAAAAGTTTGATGGAGATTCAACATCCATTGCAAAGTCTGGCAGAGATACGTGCAAGAATCTATGTGATGTCAGAGACACTGGAATCAAATGCAACCTCATTTTGGGCTTATGAAAGCAATGCTAGCTGTGGCTTGGCCCCGCACTAATGCAATTATACAACTGTTGTTCTCTTTAAAAGAATGCATGAACTGATTTTCCATGTTACTGTGAACTCACGCATCTAAACTACATCTGTTCCTGACCTGGTAAAATCCACATGCTGCTGTGCTATGACACATATTGTTGCTGGCTCTGATTTGCATTGGATTGTTTCTACCTTTTCTGACATGACTGCTGTATAGAAGTAATATTCACATCTAGGAACTTATCTGCAGCCACAGGATATCTTGGTTGGTTTTGGTTTTTTTCTTGACTGAAACATTCCATTATTCCAAAAGCTTCATCTTAAAAATACTCAAGTAGGCAGTCACAGGCTGGGGCAGAGATAGGCTGCTGGGTTGGGGTGGCAGGAGACATGATAGGATAATTGAGGACCATGAGGCAGAAGGAAAGGTTGCATTTCTTCTCCCTTGTATAATCTGTAAAACAGGATGTCCTGCATAGGTTCTTCTACTGAATATTGAGAACATTGAGAAAAAGTGTAAATTATATATGTGGTCCCAATTAATGTCGTAACATCAGTATGGATTTCTCTCATGTATAAACTGCAAATATTTTAATGGGTAAACATCAGTCACTTAAAAGAACAGACTTCAAGCAGATGGTATTTAAGATCTCAATTGTCTTCTGGGTAAACAGACAGTCATTTTCTATCACCATCTAATTGTTCTTCCATGGAGAAGAGAGAAATAAGATCAAAGAATGGATCTGAACACCTTTAACTCTGAAGCTCCAATGAAAGTCTTCACATAGAAAACGAGGTTTTGCAAAAGATGCATGTCTCATCTACTGCACTCACACAAGTTGCTTACAACAATGCATTACAGAATGCATTGTTCTGTAACAAATCTACTAAGGTAAAAAGCCATCTGTAACTTGTGAATATTCAGATAAAGCCAAACGAAGAATGATCTTTTGCTTACTGGTAAGAACGGAGCACTCTGCAGAAGCCCTTTCTTCATCAGTCTGTGATGGGTTGACCCTGGCCAGTGGCTATGCACCACAGAGCCGCTTGCTCACTCTCCCCCTTGCAACAGGACAAGGGAGAGAATAGCAAGAGAAAAAATGAGAAAACTCATGGCTTGAGTTAAAGACAGTTGAGTAAGTGAAAGAAAGAGGAAGAAAAAAAATACACAAAACTAGTGATACAAAGGCATTCACTCGCCATCTCCCACAAGCAGACTGATGTCCAGCCAGCCTCGAAGCAATGGCTACCTCCCCCAGAATATTCTCTCCCCAGATTTTATTGTTGAACATGGTGTTATATATTCCTTTGGTCAATCTAGGTATGTCCTGGTTGTGTCCCTTTCAAACTCTTTGCCCACCCCCACCCATCTCGCTATGGGGGGCAGATTTTGAAACAGAGAAAGCTGTGAGGCTGTGCAAACATTGTTCAGCAACAGCCCAAACACTGGTGTGTTATCAACACTGTTTTAGCCACAAATCTAAAACACAGTACCGTAGGGGCTGCTATAAGGAAAATTTACTCCTTCCCAGCCAAAGCCAGTATGCAGTCTTATTTTTTTCCTTTTTAAAATTAATCCTTGTATTTCATCTCAGCACACCCATTTTGTCATTTAGCCAGGTTAGCAGGGAAGCATGAGCACCCTGAAAGGTTCCAGGGTCATTTTCACCTTCTCTAGGTGTCCCACCTATATCCAGATAAGTGAGTGGTGTAGATCACTGCATCAAGGTGTGTATCTCTGGCTAAGAAAAATTATTTTCTCCATCAGTCTTGGAAATGCTGCTGGAGCTTAATATAAATTAAATGGACTGCTAAAACTAGCATGCTTCATAGAGTATAGAAAAGACAGTTGGCTTCTGGAATCCGGGAAGCCAAAAGCATCTGCAAATATCACTTGGTAAGTCAAGTTTAGTTACATATTGGCCATCATCCAAGCCCAGTAGCATTTCATTAATCTGAGGTATTGGATGTACATCTGAACCAGATATTACATTTAGCTTCCAGAAATCGATACAGAAAGCAGATATGCTGGTAAGGTTCCGGAACTAATGTAATTAGGCTGCAGCATTCTCTGTGTAATGCTGTAATGACTAACTGTAGCATCTCCCATAATTTGCCTTTTACTATATTCCATAACTGTTCAAGATCTGAGTCATTTGTAAAACTCTTCCGGGTTCAGGTGTTTCTGCTATAGAAGTAATCACATCCAAAAGCTTTTAATTAGCTAACTTCTCCACACTGCCCAAGAGCTGAGTAATCCCAAATGGTATTTCTGGTCCTTTCATCAGACTTCTGAGGTTCCAGCTGCTTCTGAAATGAGCTGCTTGCCATGTGTCTTCTATGTCTACCACTGTTTCACGATAGTAATATGATAAATCTGAGCCCTTCGCCATTTTCTCACTAGCAAATTTCTTTGCTAGATTTCCCTTCGTGCCCATAACTTCAAAAGACTTTGGACCAATTATTCATTTTCTCCAAGAGAAAACCTTGGAGATACCCAATTGCCCATTTCTGTATCAATAACAGGGTAATCTTACTAAAGAATTGCTCTGAGTACTGCTGCTGACTGTAGATTTTTTTCCAGTGAAAGGATAGAAAATGTTTTGTATTTTCTTCTGTCCTAGTATGTGCTGTACAACATTCTGATTTGTGGTGCCTCATTTCTCCCAGAATTCCTGAAGGTGGGTCAGCAGTCCTTGCGGGTTATTTTCCAAAGACTAACATAAAGGGTGAAAACCCTGTAAAATCTTCCAAACTTTGAAGATCTTACCGATTCTGGCATTTGGCAACCATCTGCTTTTGAAAAGTTCTATTTAGTGTACATTTGCACCATGCAGACACAGTGTCATGGGCAAAAAAACCCCAGCTTAAATTGTGAACACTAAGGAGATAATTGAGAGTATGTGTATGGGGAGGGTGAATATCCCAAACCAAAACACACACAGACACTAGAGGAACCTGATGTAGGGGTACCATGGTAAGAGCTAAGGGGGTGTCAGAACAGCCTTTGCAATGGTGCTGCAAGTACTTGTGGCCTCAGCTACACCAGGTTTGCCACTTGGCTAACGTAGTGCACATAACCCTGGAACTGTCTGCTCACACCAAGGGACTGCACCATTTCAGCCTGTGGCACCACTGACGGGCTGGTAGCAATTCCAGTAGGCTCCAGGTGAGTGTAACCAAGAGTCTAAACCTTTCTAGTAAATCCATTTAGGGATGCAAGTAGTAGGAATAGGGTGTGCCAGAACTGAGTTTTGTAAATCTAAGTCTGTGACCCATCCTGTAGGCACCTAATTTTCCTGATATACATGTTTCTTGTACATTTCGTGTCTGATGAAATGCCCTAATAATTACCTCTGTTATTGTAATCTTAGCAGGCAGCATATCAGAGAAGAGATTAAGCAAGTTCAAAATTAGTTACTCTCTTTCTATAGCTGGAATATCTTCACAGGGCTGAAGAGGGGAAATAGATGCTTAGCTATAAATTCATAATCAGTTGTAATTTGAGTTCCATATATATCCACAGGCACAAGCTTTAAACAGCAAAATGCTAGTTAGTTTGCCATGTACTACTGTCCTGGTTTAGGCTGGGATAGAGTTAATTTTCTTCCTAGTAGCTGGTATAGTGTTATGTTTTGGATTTAGTATGAGAATAATGTTGATAACACACTGATGTTTTTAGTTATTGCTCAGTAGTGTTTAGACTAAGTCAAGGGTTTTTCAGCTTCTCATGCCCAGCCAGCAAGAAGGCTGGAGGGGACACAGCCAGGGCAGCTGACCCAAACTGGTCAAAGGGAAATTCCATACCATATGACGTCATGTCTAGTATATAAACTGGGGGGAGTTGGCCAGGGGGAGTGGATCGCTGCTTGGGAACTAACTGGGCATCAGTCAGCAAGTGGTGAGCAATTGCGTTGTGCATCAATTGTTTTGTATATTCCAATAATTCTATTATTATTATTTTTATTTTATTATTGTTATTCTTATCATTATTAGTTTCTTCCTTTCTGTCCCATTAAACTGTCTTTACCTCAACCCATGTTTTACTTTTTTTCCCTCTGAGTCTCTCCCTTATCCCACCAGGTGCTGGGGGAGTGAGCGAGTGGCTGCATGGTGCTTAGTTGCTGCCTGGGGTTAAACCACAACTACATACTGCTACACACTCCAAAATTATTGTATAATTGTTGTCTGCTGCTAGTGCTGTGTAAAGCCGGACATTGTAGTTCGTGGAATTTGGACTCTCTGAATAGTCTCAGCTATATGGTTTTTCATCCATTTAACTGGTAAAGCACTTGTGCAACAATGACATCTTCTTCCAAGACTTGCTGTTCAAGGGTTTTCAGGTTTCCATCAGATTGCTTCAAGGGAAAAAATAAACTGTTATTACTCCCTATACCTAGTAGCACTAGAGAGCCAAAACAGCCACAGGGCTGAGATAAATAGCTGAATAATGTGCTAGGGAGGGTTTTCCATCTCATACACCTGCAACAGAAGTGTTAACTAAATTCCATTAATGGTGTCAAATTCTACCTTCAATTACACCTGGGAAACCTAATGGAGAGAATAGCGTGTGCAAAGAGAGACTTTGGCCCTGTAGTCGCTTTTTTTGCCAGTAAATATATGACAGCCTGAAAGGATATATCATGTCTGAGATCTCAGGCTGAGCAAGCAGGGCTACAGATGGGAGGATTTTCATTTTTTACCTAGAACCTGAGCAAATATGGTACAGAGCCACAATCATAAAAAAAGTCCTATCATGCTGCTGTTACACTGACAGAAGTCAAGACTGTTTTACAACTCAGGAAACAAAGATAGGTCTGTTGTCTCATGGTCATTGTATTCCAGCTTAAGTTAAATAATATATGTGTCATGAATCCAGCTCACATCTCAAAATCCACATTTTCTGAACTATTACATCATCACTTCAAAATTGGCTTGTTAGATGAGAGTGGAATAAAACTTGCTATTTCTAAGAAATGTCAAATAGTAGCCTGAATATATTTTGTAGCCTCTCTGAAATACATCTGAAGAGTGTATTTCAGAAACTCACATGGAAAAGAATGAAAAGACTGCTGTGCTGCCATTAAATAAGAAACTATACTGTAAATCTAAGATACTGTTTTCATGGGCAAGGTGAGATTTCTTGAAGATGCTGTAAGACTGGAAATGAAGGGACGCTTACCTGCTGAATCAGGCCTAAAAAGGAAAAATGGCTCCTACAGTACATGGCTAATCCTTTGCTATCACACATTGCTGGAATATTTCACTTCAAAGTTACCTAGAGAAAACATTTGTGAAGTTATTAACATTTTTTTTGTATGAAATTCCTATGACAGCACTGCAGAAAAGTTTTGATGCAGTTGCTGTATCTTTTCATAGAGCCCCGCCCTGTGGATTTCAATGATTTTATAACAGTTTTAGCATGCACTTAAAAAAACCACATTCTATCAACTTCTATTGACGGTTGCAAAGATCTCACTGCAGAAACCTTGTAAGTCTAAATCCCAAGTGTTTAAAATGCAATAAAAAAGGATTTCCATATGTTATTATTTTTAGGAGAACATGATTTTTGAAGGTGCAAGTTTGGCAGTGTTGAGTAAACAGAACTCTTCCATTTCCTGGAAATCAATTTTATTTTATGTAAACATTTGTACTTATTGATACAAATGCCATGCAGAAACAGCCAATTACAGACAATAGTGGCATGAAAGAACAGAAGACAAACTTGCAGAACATAAAAAAGAATTATAATATTGAGAATTAGAAGTTGAACTGCAAGCTCAAAGACACTACATTGGAGTAACTCAGAGAGAAATATATTCAGACAAGTATTCACAAATGAATGATCCTACAGAGTCAATCACACTCACCACAACCAGGGAAAAGTGTATGGAAAGAGCAGTGCATTCAGCCTGCAGCCCTCCCTAAGAAGCCACCTGAGTGCACAGACAGATGTTACCACCTCTGCTCTTCCCCACAGGGGACTGAGCATCTGTACTGAAGGTTGTCTCTGACATACGGCGGCCCTACACCAGGCACCTGTGGCAACAGCTAAGGTATGCAAAAGTGTTGTGGAAGCCTCCACCCACACACCCTGTTCTCATTGGCTTGGGAGCTGCATTTAAATTCCTGCCCTGGCTTTCTTTTCTTTTCTTTTCTTTTCTTTTCTTTTCTTTTCTTTTCTTTTCTTTTCTTTTCTTTTCTTTTCTTTTTCTTTTCTGCCTTTTAGGCATGCATGTGCCTAGCTTTCTATGTTGCTAATCCTTGCTTCACCTCACCTTGGCTTGCTGATTTGACTTTCTGGCTTGACCCTCAGACCTGCCTTGCTGCTACAGGCTTTTCCAGCAGTCCCTGAGCTGTGGTTAACCTCGATTACTGTTGTGGGACTTGCTCTGCTTTTCTTAAATGCTTAAGAACTGTATGGCCTGCTAGTGAGCCTAGCTGGCCATCATCCTCAGCTCCTGGTTTGTCTTCTGTTGAGGAGCAGCTCAGCTCTGGATGTTCCCTACCCCCTTCCCAATAAGTAAGTGTTTCAGATGTGTATAAACACCAGTCTTCACAAAGTCTGCTGAATCAGTGGGGAGTCTACCAAGCTGCAAAATGGCTAGGAAAGTGCTAAAGCTTTAGTTCTGTAGCACAACTTAGTGTGGAAGTAGAAGCTTTTTTGAGTGCCAAGATGTAAGTAATGTGTCAACAAGTGAGGTATTTAGTGTATGTAAGATACGCTGCAAGGTGGAAAATGATAAACAGTAGCATCTAAGAAGTGGGATTTCAGTTACCTCTTTGTTCTCTTCACTTAATAATTGTACAACACAATAGCATGGCAAAATAATATTACTATAATTAGTCAAAGGAGATACCACAAAGGTCAATTCACAAATTTAAATGTTATAGGCATATATATGGGTATATGTAGCTATATAGGCCTCTAAGTTCTATATATAGACATAAGAGAAAGGATTTATCTGTTGGCCTTTGTCATCATTGCATACATAAATGTTTAAGGGAACTTCAGAATATGCCTTTTGTGGATGTAATGCTAATATCTGGATAGAAACAAACTTGTATATAAAACGTTTAAATACTGATGTTAGTGCTATAATGTATATGCCAAAGGAGACAGACTTTCTATCAGTATTAGAACATTCTGAATGCTTGACATAATTCTCTCCTGTAGATTTTTCCCACAATGCCTGGAAATACTTTAAACTTTGGAGACAAAGAGTGTGGTCAGCCATCAATAGGCTTTTAATTGTAACATTTGACTTGTGGTTTATAATAATGACTGCAGTGATAAGTACTCAGTAAAAGTTAGACGGTATTTCCTTCCCTATTATGCTGGGTGGAGTCTCTGTTTAGCAATTTACCAACTTAAATGTTTCTATTCCTGCAAGTTGTCTTCTTCTAAGTGGAAGAGATGCTTGGATCCAGGAAGCACCTTGTGTCTGTTAGAGTTGTCATCCAACAGTAAGTTTATTAAAGTCTAAATAAGATCATATAATTAGCTGCTTATACTACCAGTAAACAGGCATGAAAATCAAAGGCAAGTAGAAATCCAAACAAGCTGTGTATAGTCTCTGCAAACATTCTTGTGTTATACTTCAGCTGAATTTTGCTTCTGGTTAAGAAACTGTGGGGATCAGTCATCATTAAAACTGCAGAAAGCAAGCTGAGCAAGCCATTGCAGTATTAGCCCATACTCACCCAGCTGAAACCACAGCACCACAGCTGCTGACATTTTGGTTCATACATCTGTGCCTCTGTTACTCTTCAGCGGGCCACCCACTGTTTGCTTGCATATTGTTGTTATGCACATTGGAGATTATGCACTATCATGCTTTATTTCTCTAAATTCTCCTTTAAATAAAAAAGCCCTAAGGCTTTCTAGATGCATGGCCTTCAGCTAATATAAAGCTTGGATTAATGATGTCTATAAACTCTTCTCTGATAGGTGGTTCTCAGTTTAACACGTGCATATTGGCTAAAATGACAAGTTCACCTCCTGTTGACTTTATTAAGTAGTACTGGTGTCAGTGTAAGTGTTGTTTGCTTATCAGAAAGATTCAGATTATCAGAATATTAGGAATGCGGTGAAACTCAAAATTATTGAGTAGGTCAGACAATATTCTTAAAAATTTAGTTTCTTCTATCAAGAAGCTATTAGCCTGGAGCAAGTATAGAAAATGAGCTACACTGCATCCACTAGTCTGACAAAATCTTCGAATTTTCATGAGACAAGTAATTAGGGTGACTGGTATTATGCTATTACTACTGCTAATTGGCTTTTATAAAAAAAAATAAAACCAATGATGTCAAAAGGGTTAAATGAAAAATGAATGCAGACTGAAAGAATAAACATATTCAGCTGCCTGACTTACAAAATTCCATTGCAGTATTTTTGTGTTTCTGACAAGGGCAATGAATGTGTTAGTCAAATCTGGATAGAGAAGTGGCCACTGCCAGTCTATATTTGCACCAAGGAAAGAGGATTCTGTTTTTTTATTCATTGGATTTTCTCATAGTCCCCTTCAAATGTGTTTATTGGGCTTGTACTCATGTATATCTTGCAGAATCCCCCATGCTTCAGTGCATTGAATCTATCCTTCCCATACAAGGAGAACCTAGGGTTTAGGCTGAGGGAAGGTTCAGCTGCAAATAATCACTTTTGGTCCACCTGACTAGGATTTGGACTATAAAAACCATTAGTACCACTGCCTGCTTTATGTTCTGCCTTCTCTGCCTTTTGGCTAGGATATTTCTTTCTTTTGTGGATTAGGGACTAAAGTCTTGCTTCTTTCTTTTGAACACTGTTGCAACCTGGAATGTCAGAATGATGCTGAGCTTGGCTTTCTGGTCATGTATCTCACATCAGCAATCAAAGCAGGCAAGGAGCTTGCACTGAAAGTACAGTGTGGCTATCAAGGAGCCAAAATAGGCACTCAAACAAGATCTGTATGTGTGATACAGACAAGTAAAGCTGAGGTGTCTGTGTCAGACTAGCAGTGGTGGAGTATAAATTTGTAAAGGCACATTGAAACTTGTTCTTGCAAAGATGCTGTGGGTCTAAACTAATGTTCACCTTGGCGGTCAGCTGGATTTGAGCCCAAACTTGTGCACACCTGCCTTGAGAAGCAGTTGAGTGTAGCCTTTCAGATTCTCTATGCCTCCATTAATGTAAATAATAATAAATTTAGCTTCTAACTTTACACTCTCCACAAGAAAACTTAGGTGCTGTTTATTCTTTGTGTCTCTGCTCAGGAAATGAATCAGTGAGTGATTATTTTTTTCTAAATATATATATGTTTCAGAGAAGTCAGTATCAGATTTACAAATGCAGGGACTGGAGTAATTTTCTCATCAACAGGCTGGGTGGATGGCTCTTAGAGCCACTGTGTGTCCTTCTCCACATCATTCATGTTATGTGTAGCACCAGCATATGAAGGTATCAATATCCACTTGCATCCTTCTCAGCCACATGTCCCCTCAAGAATTTAGTGTGGTGGTTTTCCCCAAAACCTGGTAGCAGCATGTTTCCTAATAAAGCAACTTTAACCTAGTGTATTTCAGAAAATTAACTGCCCAAAGGCTTTACACTGTGCAAGATTGCTTCAAAGACAACTCTGAAGTCTTTTTTAAAGTTGAAATATTTGTGGCAGACACTTATCTGTAGCTCTGCAATATTTAGTATGAAAAGCACTAGCTAGCACATTGTCCCTTGAACTAGCAGAAGTGGGAGGAAAAAATATTAATCACAATATAACACGTAACCTAGTTCTGTGACCAACACTGAATCATACTACATAACTGTAAAAGCATCAGATTGGAAGCTCTAGAAGGTGGGGGGAAGGGAAGCTCTGACTAGTGTTGTGATATTGCTTTATATTACACATTACACTAATCCTTAACATCAATTTAAAAAAGCAACTTTCCAGGCCTATCTCCAAATTCTGCAGAAGTCATCCCATAATGCAACTCTAGCTCTTCTGGAGATTTTTCTCATGATTAAAACATTATTAGTATATAAAGAGTATCAGAATATTGAAAACAGACTGAAAATGTATAGGTTGGAGATATTTTATTTTTTCCCCCCAATCTGTTTGACCCATTCTATATGGTTCAAACAGTGTACAGCAGGAAAGAAATTCATTACTGATTTCTGTGGGATGCTTCATAAAACTTTTAGGATGTTTCTCTCCTCCTAATATCAAAGTGAATAAAATTTGACAGGCGGAACTAGTAATAGCTAATGTTCTTTCTTTCATTTTCAAAAATCATTGAATATTATCTATGCTTTGAATTCTAAGTGCCTAATTAATAGGATACCTAACCTTCTAATATTACTTAGACACAAGAACTAATCATTTCTGTGCATTAAGAGGAACACATTAACTAAATCACCAGAAGTTCAAGCTTACAAATGATTCTTTTGCATCATACCAATACACATGTCTTAACACCCTTGGAGCTTTGTATTTTCTATAGAACTTTCTCTTTTTTCTTCCCTTTACTGAGAGTTTCTAGTCTCTCAAACAGGTGTTTTTTAGTTATCTTATTATAGGGTGGCACTCTAAGAACTTGACTCTGTGTTCTTTTGTTAATTTTTCACTTACTGTTCTAGACAGAAAGACTTACTGATAACTCTAGGAAATAACTCTGAGAAATAATAGCCACCCCAAAAGAAAACTTCAGAAGTGAAAGGGGAAAAGGTGGAGGTTTTGTTAGGAACTGAGGCTTGGAGAGGAAAATAATAATCTTGTAAAGCTGAAGTTATGTAGGAAAGTCTTTAGGACTGGGGGGAGATGGGCACACAAAATAAAGAAACGGAAGAATCTAGGTTCAGGAATAATGTTATAGGATTGGGCATTTTGGAAATGTAAAAACTAACAAGAGTTTTGGGGTATTCCCTAATACTTCAAGAGCAAAATGAGAGAGTAGAACCAAGAGCAGATGAAGGAAGGATGAAAAAAGCCCAGCCTTCACAAGACTAGAGGCTTTCAGAAAATTCTAGGATGAAAGACTTCTTTACACCTGGCTCTGTGAGCCTGCAGTTCTTCCAGACTTTAAATTGGGTTTAAGGAACTGCTGAGATACGTCTCTAGCTAAAGGTGCTGCAACTTGATGAGTGACAGACACAAAGGGAAACCTGAAACAAAGGCATGATCCTACCCTGCGTTTGAAGAATCCTGCTGTTTGGTGATACTCTAAAGAAGTAACTCATTGAGCTGATTGATATGATCAGCAATGGTATGCTTGATCTCTTTTGTCTGGTAAAACGAAGTGTAGATAACTTGTACAAATACAAGCTTTCTCAACTCTGAAAGGATGAAAGATTATTTTCATGTCAAGTATATTTAAGTGAAACGTTGGAGGGACCATAGCTTTCAGCAGGAAGACTTGAACTCAAATATCTGTTTTTGAAGGCCTTAGCTTATTGAGTCAATTTTGTTTGATTATTCACTGGAATGATGGTATATATAAAACTATTTGTTAATAATTTTTCCACTATTACCCATGTTTTTCAGTATAAGATTTTGGCAAAATTTTACTTGTAACTGAATATATTGTGCTGAGACTGTCCTGCACCTTTTGCAGGAGTTTCTAATAGTTTTAATAGTCTAGTAAAGCAGCACTTAGCAAACTGGTGCTATGATGTGAGGGCAGGAAGAGCAGACAAGGTATAAAGCACTGCAATGAGTTCTTATGCAGCTGTCGTTATGCAGCACAAAGTTCAGCTTGACTGAAATAAGATGTGGATCAAGAGACACGTCTTAATACACATCTATTTGCTTGTGTTAGTTACACAGATCATCTCTGTCCCACCTCCTATATTTTTCCTCCTAATAATCCTTATGAATCTAGCTAAAATGTAAGACACAAGGTTTAAAACTCTTTTCCACACCGATTTTAACATTTGGACAGCTTTCTCTTTGCAGTCTGTGTTTAATAAGAGAGGAAACTAAGACACTGCAAAAGTCTGAAGTGAGTTGCTGGGTACTGAAAAATAGTAAGCATTTTTTTTTCTATAAATATGGATACTAAATACTTTCCTCATTCAAAAGAAAACTCCCATGCTCTGAGAGACAGGTTTTATGGAATTTGTCAAATAATGGACTTTAAAAAGTCTTTTTATTGTTTCTTCTGTAACTTAAACTGACAAACTGGATGAACTTCTGATGATGATTTTCTCAGTTTTGGAGATCTTAAGGAAAATTGTTATATTTGTGTTAGCAGAGCCAGCCCTGAATTAGTTTTTGTGTTTACAGGTGTATTTGCACTCATATGTGATTCCCAGCTCCAAATCTGAAGGCGTATGAACTTCAAACACATTCAAGATTTAGGTGTCAGTTAAATAACTTACAACAGTTTCTTTCCTACAGATATTTAGGACTTCTAATACTTACCAGCAGCAATTAAATAAGATCAAGGATTAGTGATGGAGACCACAACAGAATTTGTGTATGACTCTACAGAACAGGTATTTTGGTGTAGTACAGGATTCAGTCTTAACAGCCCTGGTGGCAATACTCAGTCCACAGTTATGCTTAAAAGAATATAATGAAGAACAAGAACTCCAAAGATGCGGAGAAATTATATGCTGAAAGTCTATCCCAAGAATATTATTTGAACATCCAACTTTCCGTGAAGTGTTCTGAAAGTTTAGTATTTGATCTCCCTTGTATCCTGCTAGTCTCTAACTCAGGGTGATGACATAGATGTGCTGGACAGTTATAAGAAAACTGCAGGCATAATTATCTTTTGCAACATGTATGCAAATCCCACTGATGTGAATGACTTTACAGAGGGTAGGATTTGGGTCCACGTTTTTATAATTCTGTTCTCGCTAGAAACAGTTAGCTTTGCATTTCAAAAAGATGTTTATGTTTAAAAACACAGTACTTGAAGGGAAAGTCTGCATTCTTGCTCTTCCTGAATGCCAAGGGGATATATAGAAATATATTACTTGTGCTGTGCTAAGAACTGGGTGAAAGGCAGTAGTGTTTAGATAGTGAAAAGGAGTTAAAATTTTGAGGGCTTTTTTTGTAATATAAATCAGCAAAGCAGGGAGAAAATTTGTTCTGTAATTCTTTCCTTCAAGGACTTCCATCTCTTTGTAGAAAGAACCACCTAGGACTATTGAGCTATAAAATCCATGAACATTCAAGTCACTTCCTGAAAGTCTCTTGCTGTGCAGGAGAAATAATCAGACTGTCTTCCAGCGCCAAGCACCAAGTCCCTCACCAGACTCCTTTATAGAGGCTCAGTTCCTCACTGTTCCCAGATTCTGGCCCCCTTTTCCCTCTTCACCCTCTCAGCTGGAGCCACTCAATACACTGAAGGAGCTACTATTGCTGTGTTTTGGGAAATGGCAGATAATAGGTGGAATTGGAACCCACCACCATTCTGAAGGACTCCAATACCACAGTTGGTATTCAGGACATGGTTTAGTGGGCATGGTGGTGTTGGGTTGATGGTTGGACTTGATGATCTTAAAGGTATTTTCCAACCTAAAGGATTCTATGATTGGTGCTTAAAGTGATGAGAAGTGGGGTATCCCAGCCTTTGGCTTTCTGCCCTTCTATTTTCAGAGTATTTCTCCTTTTTGTTGAGAAAGAACTGTGCCATGATATCACTTCTTTCAGACACTCCAAGTGGACCTATATGGCTAGGACCTTCTCTGGTTGAGTTAGAAGACACTGTTGTTGTTATGTGTGATAAAGTGATGGTCTCGTCCCCTGCAAAATGGGGAGTGGGGATGTCTGTACTATCCTGCCGCTGAACTCATAGCTGCAGGGCTCCCCTACCACAATCTCCCTCTGATCATAGAACTTGGCCAAGTTGTGACACAAACCAGCTGTTGACAACCACATCCTCCAACTTTACCAAATACCCTGGTGTACCCAACTTTACCCTAGTACCAAGTAAAACCTGGAGATGACACTTGCTATCTTCATTTCTACTGGATAGATAGAAATAAAGACTTTGTTCAGTGAGGAACTAAATCTGACTTGAACTCACCTGAATACAGATGAAGACAGACAGATTATCTCACATCATATTGCCCTGAATATTAGATGAGTTATATTTGATAAGTTTTATTGGTTTTAATTTGTTATGCCAAAATGAGTCCCAAGATGGAGATTTGTATAAAATGGCTATTAACCACCTTACAACATCGAAGGCATAAAGGGCGGTATAGGCAAGGACTGGAGGAGGGAATGGTTGGAGAAGAATAGTAAGGGGGTAGATAAATAAGGAAGAGGACAGACATTAGCCAAGAAACTCCAACATCTCACCATGTCAAAGTGATTTTTATTCTCCCAGCATACCTTTACTAGGTATCAGATGGATTTCTATATATAGATCTTCCTTCACTGATTTGTGTGGTACTTAGCCAGGAATCTTTGGTAACTGTTTTATATCTCATTGCATAATTTTAGTGCTAGACACATGCTTAGTGGTGATATAGCTCATTGATTGCAGAGAACACTTCACATTTCTGCTATTTTATTTCTGTCTCATAAAACTAAACTTCAGTAACTTTTTAAGACAGAATATCCTTAATATAGGAGAACAGTGCATCTTAGGTGGAGAAATTTTACTTTAATGAAGTTAGTTGTTTAGGATGCTTTCTGTTTCATAATATTTTGTTTCTTTCATATCCCATACTTCCAGCAAAAGCTGACAGGCTTTTTGGGGGCTCCAGTGATAGTCTTGAAACATTCCCAAGAGCCTGGCAGCTATCCATCCCTTATAGATCTCTGCTGCTCTCTGAATGTGCTGTTTTCAGCTGTCTACTTGGGAAGCTTCATTTCCATATGCTCCAGATTCTAGTAATTCCAAATATACTTTCCCTGCTGAAATGGAAAATCTTTTCCTCTCAAAAGTTTCCCATATAAACATGATTATTCACTGGGGGAGGGGGGGGATCCTAACAAAACTGAAAAGAAACTTCCTCCCTGTTTTTTATTTTAAACCATTGTCCTCCATTTAGTTTTGAATGTCCTCTGTAATACATTGATCTCAAACTGAACCCAAACGTAAATGGCATCAGTTAACTGCCTATGTCTCTTTCCTAAAGTAAAAACTCCTACTTACTCTCTTTCCCCTTGAAATACTGTGAAATGGTAGTGGAGTTGCAAGAATCCATGTTACTGATAACTACCACAGTGTTTGTTAGTGCATGGACATATTTTAATGAGTTTCAATCCTCTATCTTACTAGTGCAAAGAAGTTACACTTAAATTTCAGCTTACTGGGCAAGAAGCACAGGGGAAAGGAGGAGTTTCACTCTTGAGATCAAAGAGATAAAACCCATATAGATGCTAATCCTTGAATTTCCAGAGGCTGAATATAGTCCCTTAGCAAGTGCTTTAATTAACTGTTACTGGCAAAGCTGCAAATGACTGTTTCTAAGACTATATTTTCAAGCTGTCATTTCTCTACAGCATAGTGTATACGGAGACATTTTCTCTTGCTAACTTTGGCTTGATGTTGATAGTGGAGCACTGCAAATGGGGCAGCTGATTACCACCAGAAAGTTTACTGTTGTGTTTTGTAGATTTATATTTGCATGTTTAAACAACTAGAACTTTAAAAAGCCAGTGTTAGCCTGCTACCCCACTGACAGAACTGCCACACACCTGGGCTCTCCCAAGCAGTTTTTCCTATGCAGGATTGCTTTAGATGACCTTGAAGACTGTGTTTGGGATTTCCAGATGTATTTCAGCTCTGTGTCCTCAGATAGCTTCTGTGCATCCAGGAAATCCTGCACGTGTTCGCCGTGTGTGGCTCAGTCCGAGGACATATCCACCACACAGGGGATGCTCTTGAGAGCTCTCACGCTGACTATGATATTGCAGGAGAGTAGCTGATCTGCGTTATAAGAGACCCAGCAACGTTCAGAAGAGTGGAATGAAGCACTGACCCGCTGCACATGTGCAGTGAGACTGACAGTCAGAAACCCTGCAGCTGACTGCATGACTGATAAGCTGTGGTGATATGTACCTGCAAAACTGTGAAGGGGTTGAACCATTTTTTGGCATTTAAAGGCCTACCATAGAGGGGAGATTATGAGCTATTCTCCATGTCTGTGGTACACAGGATGAAAAGGAATGGCCTTAAATGGCAGCAGAAGGTTTCCAGTCAGACACTGGATATGTTTTCTTATATGTAAGAACTGCAAAGCACTGAAATGGGTGGCTTAGGGAAACTGGAATCTTCATCACTGGATATACTTAATGACAAGTTAAACAAGCACCTGTCTGGAGATGGATCCTGCTTTAGAGAGGACACTAGGCTAGATGACCTCCCCACATTCCTTTTAGGTTTATTTTCTTATAATTGTAGGCCCAATAAGTCTGACATGTCCCAAAAGTTTCCAATTACTGTGCATGGACAGACCATCTGTGCAAAGCAATCTCAATATGCCTGCTGCTTCCTGGAAGCATTTTACTTACTGAAACAGAAATATAACAGTTCTACCCATTTATACAAATGTCTGTCCAGAGTAATTGGGAAAAATTTCATAGAGACACCAGTCCAAAAATATTTTCTTTATTTACTTAGCATCTCCTGTTGAATTTGAGTAATGCCCGATTCTCCCAAGAACAGTGTATGTTGAAGATACCTAATATCCTGCAAGCGTTACGATGTAGTCGTGCCTTTCCTTGCAAATTACCATAGGATCCCATCCCATGAGCTCTTATGGGAAAAGATTCACCTTAGTCAGAAATGTAAATCAGTATTTGTATGAGTTTTTTCAGGATCAGCTCCATAACAATAATTCTTGGTATTGTACTGAAAGAGTTACTCTTGTTTAAGAAATGTATCAGACCACTTTCTTTAAAAATTTCCACATGGAAGGAAAAAACACATCTAAAGCTGAATTACAGTACTAGTGGATGGTATTTGCCAAGCTGTCTCTAATTGCAATCTTAACATGATAGGCAGTCATTTGTAAACAGCTGAACTGAATGGCTGAACATGGAATCAAAGCCTTTAGGTGAACTGAAATTCCTCAGCTTCAAAAAAGGTGAGGTTCAAAACAAAAACTGCTCCTAGATAAACACTTATCATGGAAGGCTATGTGGGTAAACACAATGACATTTTGGCAGTTTGACAGCCAGTGAATCAAATCTTAAATCATCAAAGATCACTTTTGAAACTTTCTTAAAGTGATAAGCATACCTCCAGTTTATATTACTTCTGCAGAGCTGCATTATTCTTACAGATATGAATATTATAATAACTTTTGAGGTTTATATAGCGTATGCAAAGAAAACTATCAATATGTACAGAATAATAATCTTTAAAGCCTATTTGGTAAAAATGCAATATATAGTTAACATAGGAACCTGTCTATTCCAAGAGTGGAATTTGGTAAAGCAGGTCGATCTTCTTAACATTAAGAACAAAAGAAAGTATGTGAAGATATCTCTCACTGTCTTTTCCCCTTGTTTGTTGCTGTTGCTTCTGTTCTTTTGTGATAGTAGTTGGTGGTACTGATTAAATCTGGGGTAAGTTCAGAGACAAAAAAAAAAAAGTATCCTGTCTGGTGCTCATGCTGCAATGAGTTTTGCGGTCTTGGAACCTCTCTCTTATTTCTAAATGAATAACATTGTGATAATGTAAGTCAGGAGTTAGGGGGAATTTAGTATAGATTTTGAGCCTAAAAGAATGAGGCAAAAAAAAGGTGGAGGATACCCACAGAAAGAATAAGCAGAGGAAGGTTTGCCCAAACCATCTAATATTGATAGCATTTGTCCATTCATTTCATGTGGTTTGTTCAAACTTTTATGGTTTTAATATTTTGTGCCTTCTATGAAAACTGGTTTGCTGCTAGGTGACTGTGCAAGTGAGATTTGATAAATGATCCTGTATTAACATTATGGTTGAAACAATAGACAAAGGGTAACTGGGGAGATAATTACAAAGTCTAGTCAAGTGATTAACTAGTAATTATTCATAAGTTTTGCAGTTCTTTGCTCTTATGACTAGATGTTCCTGTATGCTAGATGAGAACTATGTTGAAACTGACCACATGTGATGGAAACTGCGTTAAGCTTCAAGATCAAAGAACAAGGACAAGAATAAAGACTTCAAGGACAGCCAACAAGAACTTCAAATTGGTCGGTGGTCGCAAAAGCAGCCCGTTGACTCAAATGGATCCTTCATTGCGCATGATCGGATGTAGGCAGTACTAAGATAATCAGTTGCAATTATTTTTATGTATATGTATACTAATCTGATTAATATGCAATTAGTTATTCTATATAACTTGTTAGTGCTAAAGCTGTGGCATGCACACTAGGTGGAATTATCCCCCGTGCATCCAGCGCTGCAATAAAGATTGCCTGCTTTCTAAAACTCCGAAACAAGTCTTAGAGAGTTTCTTCGACCAGCTTTTCGGTATCAATATTAGTTTTGTGTTTTATACTTACAGCTGATCTTGTTAAAGTTCCACACTGTAAATTGGACTCTGACGAATGAACAGATATAGAAAGAAAGCTAGCAAACCCCCAGAATAATATCTGAGTTTCACTAAAATCCCAGAAGATATCAGATCCATCCTTCAGCCCTTGGGGGATGAAAAGGAGTTCAATTCACAGAAATATGCTGAGAATCAAGTTTTCTAAACTAAATGTTTAGTATAAACATTCGATGTGTTGGCACATTCGAAAATTTTATTAAATAAGCTAAACCTTTTTTTTAATTCAACCAAGTTGTGCTGCTTTTAAATAATTTACTTTTTGAATAGCCTAACAAAAAATCTCAAATGCCTGCTCCCTCTACACAAGAAAAGAAGACAGAGAAAGGTCAAAAGGCTGAGACCTGAATGGGAAAGTCTGGGTGTGGAAGTAGTGAAGGAAGGGTAGAAGAATAAAATTGGCATGGGTTAATAGCATCTTTGTCAGAAGGTCATGAATATTACCATACATCTACATGCAGCTTCCAAGACACCGAGACCAGAGAAACAAGACAGCCTAAAACAAACAGCAAAGGAGACACCCAGAAGAAAGTGAGGGACAGATTGAACCAAACAAGAGGTTAAAGCCAGTAAGAGATGATGGCAAGAAAATAAAGAACAAGTTGGAGCCATTAGACACCGACATAAGGAGACAGAAACCAGCGAGTACAAGCATCATGCTCATCAGCATACCATCAACAGAGATGCCTAGTGACTCACTAACTTGAGCCTGGAGACAAAAGATCACAGTCACTGAAAGCTCCTAATGATTGTAAAAAAGAGCACATTGTCCCCAGCTGAAAAAGAACTCAGAAAAGGTGGTGAGGACTTGAAAGCCAACATGTGGAGTTTTTTCTCCTTCAGAACCCTGAAATAGCCTTTCATCTGGCTTCTAGAGCACTCCTGGTAAAGTGGCTTTGGTCCCTGCAGTAGATGAAAGCTAAGACTTAGTCTTTTGTTTCCCAGGGACTGTTAGGAGGGGGAGAAGAAGCCTCTCCACTGACACAGGCATTGGGGAAATGGAGGTGAAAAGGAAAAGCAATGCCCTGGTCAAATCCGTGGTGGGGAGGGGGAGGAAGGGTAAGGAAATCTTTTTTTAGAGAATTATTTTGGCTGATGGATGGAGGGTTGCCTTAGCGCTCTGAAATAAGATGCCCAAGGAAATCTGAAGAAAGTTCTTGTACCCAGTATTTCCTGTTAACTCAGTGGCTTCCTGCTCAGCATGCTGGGTAGCTATATCCCATCCCAGGGCATTGACTTGCCTCAGGCTCTGTGTTGAAATTTAAGCTCCCTAAAACAGGTGCTGGGCCTAACAGGCATCACTTGCAACTGCTTCATTGAGAAAACCTCTTTTATTTTTCCAAAAATCTTTAAAATCTTGTTTCCCTGCTAAAAATTAGAAACATTGCCTGATGTAGTTTGGCTTTAAAAAAAAACCAACCAAACAAAAAAGCCAAACCACACACACCAAAAAAACGCTGGTTTTGGCTTTGCTTTAACTGGTGAAGTGACAAGTCAGTTACTTAATGATGGGAACAGCTGAATGCTTTGGTTTAAACTGAGTTTCTATAACTTCCAATTTGGAGTAAGGATGGCAAGAAAATATGCTGACTCTGTCCCTTTAGACAAAAAAACACCTGGTCGTACATGCAAAGGGTGGTAATCAGAAGTGGAGTTTAAGTAAGATAAATTTGCAATTTTGGGGACAAATTCCTAGATTATATGAATCTGGGTAGATTGACTAAACAAGACTTTTATACCCTATCAAAGATTGTATCTGGCATCATCTTCAGTAATGGTTCTGTGTCTTAGAAAGAACATTTTGTTTGCGTCTTTGGTGCTAGGGTAGCTCCTCATTATAATCCTTTTAAGATAACTCAATTTGGGAAAAAGTCAGGAGAGAAATTTATGTCTGTTGAATGCTACTTATGTCTGTACCCTATGTTGACTCCAGTTACAGAGCTCCCTCTGATACTTCTAAAGTAATGTAAAGATTGAGGCTCTTTGCTTGATATAACGTGTGTTGATGAATTACTACCTAACCATTAGTCTCTGTGTTTTATATATATTTCTTAATATCTTGCAAGTCGTAGAGTATGAAAGAGAAAATTCTTTTTTTGTTGTTGGGTTGGTTGTTTTTTTGGGGAGGGGGTGGGGTGGTGGTGGTTGTTTTTGTAGCAGCAAGCCAAAAGAGAAAACTAGGCAGTTGCAGTCTATAAACTTGTAATGGTCAGATAAGAAATCTGTGTCACTCCTGTGTATGATTGAAGTATTTGATCTGTTCAGGAGCTGCCTATTTTAGGATGACATTAGTTACTGCAAATTAGTAATCAAGCTAGATAAATCTGGAGGAAAAAAAAGGAAGATTAAGGATGTAGTGAACAATTCGCATGTCTCTGCCAGTCATAACAGCTGTTAGAAATGTCTGTTAGATGCTTTCATCAGCTTTGCTTTCATCCTGTGATTAACATGATAGCTGAAAAGAAATGTAGGGGGTTTTAAATTTTCTTTTAAAATTTATTTCATAGGATAAGTTACTTTAGACAAGAGGTGAATAAGAGGGCATGTAAGAAGTATACTGAATAAAGAAGAAAATGGAGACATAAATAGTCAGACCCTTTCTCACAACAAAAGAACATTAAAAGAAACTGGAAGACAATACACTGTAAAACTAAGTATATTTGCAGGAAAACACTAAATTAGAAGCACTACAGATGGTATAGACTTGGTCCCTTATTGAAAATATGACAAAGCTTCTCATTGCCTTTAATGAGCTTTAGTCTCTTGTTGTGAGATGAATTTGAAAGCTGAAAGAGGAAATATGAAAGGAACTTATGCCTAGTGAAAGAACAGCACACCTTGCTCCACCGGGAGTTAGTTTTGCTGTTTTTTTGCCAATGGAAGGCTTTGCATTGTAAGTCATCAGCTCAGAGCTGGAGAGAAACTCCCTCTCTTTGATCACAGCAGAGAAGGTAGAGAGATTTCTAGACTCCTACCAAAAGACAGGTCTGTTTGTCACTAGCCTGAATGCCAAGAACAGATACAAAATATAGCACCAGGATTTATGTTACAAGATATGCACCTGACGCTAAAAAAGATCCATTTCAATACACAGAAGATCATCAGGCAAATTTCAGAAAATAATGCTTATTAGGACTTACCTGAAGAGATGGAAAAGTCCATTGAGGCAGGCAGGGAAGATAGTTAAAGCAGTGGAAACTTTTTATGTTCAGTGAAATTTTTTTGACCTGTGGGAGGAAAGGGGAAACACAACAAGGAAGATGAACAAACGGCTCAAATACTAATAAATCTTCAAGGGAGGTTGAAGAAAGCTTGAGCACTTGGAAGTGTGAATAGGGAAGGGATTACTTACCTCACAGCCTAGGGAAATAACATTGTTTGGGCTGAGGTTGGTCTGAACTGGCAAGAAAAGCTTTAAAAAATGAAGAATTTTGAGAGGTATGTATGTAGCTTTACACATGACTATAAAACATAGAGAAGCACTGATAAATGAGGGTACGGCAGTAAGTAAAACTGTATCAGATATCTGAAAGATGTATAGTTACAGGTGAGAACTGCAAGTAAGTAATGTAAATAGTGAAAGGCTTGGATGGGACAACAAACCAGCAAGCAGTAGCTGAAAGGCTTGTGCTCAGTTCAGGACTTGAGACATCAAATAATGCCACCAGTATTACTAGTGTAGAACCTGAAAGCAGTTATTAACGTGGCAATCATGGCAAAGCACAGCTACTGACAGGCACAAATCATTCAGGAAAGACAGATATAAAAGTAAAGATGATGAATACCACTGTATGTGGTTCTGTACCAGGTGCAAAGAATAAAAGAAGAGATAGCCAGGAATAATCTAAAATCTGCTTCAAGACAAAATTCATTTTGGGGAAGGTTAATAAGCCAAATTGCATCAGGATAGTACTGTAACAGAGTCCCTGAATCAGATCTGGATAGAAAAAAAGGATGCAGAAATAAAGCAGGAGAATAAGTACAGAAGATTACATCAGTACTGAAGATCTTAATTTCCTAATGATAGACCTGACAATGTAGTTACAAGTGTCTACGTTCTGGAATCTCATAGCTGACAAAGTTTTTCATCAGGTAATCACTAACAAAAAGCGGTGCCAGAAGTGATTTCAGTAAGACATTAAAATGTGATCAAAATGGTGGTTGTGAGAGCAAGAGCGGGGGGGGGAAGTGTTATCAACAATCATAACTTTATTTCTGTTATATAGAAGATTGATAAATTTTTGAATTTCATAAGCTCAAATTTGATCAGTGAAGAGAGCTGGTTAGTAAAAGTATCTGAACTAAGAGCTTAAGGGCTGGAATTTAGAAGAGGTTCAGAGTTTCTCAAAATCAAAGAAAATTGATTTCTAAGAAAGGTAAAAATGTTATCAGAAATTTAAATAGATTTAAAATCCCTTCACAGGGCATATTAGGATTAAAGGGTAAATTTAGAAAAAGTGGGACAAAAACGTTGATTTTAAAAAAGCTGAATGTTAGAGATCAACAACTGTAGGGATAAAATAAATATAGCATAAAGTGGGGTTGAGTTTGATCTTACAATATTAAAACCAATAGTAAACATTAAACACTCTATGCACAAAAAACAAGCTACACCTTAAAAACAGAATAAGGAAAGAGTGGTCATTAGCAGTTCAGATGATATTGATACAGTCCAAAAGACAAAATGGAACCTTCATCTCAGTTTTTCCGAATGAGGAAAAATGGTGAATAAATTGGAAAACCACACTATTGGAAATGAGGAGAGAAATTTCGATTGCCAATTCCAGTCAAAATCATTCTTTAAGAGTTTAATGCACTGATATTTTGAGGAACCAATAAACTCTTACTAGGAAATTCAGTGGAAAAAAAAAAGCACCACAGTAATGAACAAATGAAGTGTCTGATTCAGTAGCAAGGGTTTTTAGTAGGTCAGCATGTTCCACATGACTCTGTATGCACATAGCTAAAACAAAGATGTCAATGAACAGTTAGACTTTTTTTTTTCTAAACAATCCTCCCAAGTAGATTGGAAGATTCCTGATGGAACTTGCAGGTGTCACCATGAAGGAAAATGGTGTCAGTGCAGAAAACAGAAGAGATACTGTCCTGAATGTGCTCAAAGAATGGATGGAAGTCAGTGGTGCAACATGCAAGGTACCTCTTACACATTAATAATTCCTGCTTTGATCTCTGTCTTGTTAGAAATAACTGCAGTGTAGAAATGGTTGAGTAGTGCATCAGTGAGTTGATGTACTAGAGGGGTGCAGGATGCCCGACCTACTGCTGGCATATGGCCATGCTGAAAGAGGGAGGGAGAGAGGAAGAGGTGGCTACCTGATGCATTGGAATGGGCATTTCCAGTAGCGATGAGGCAAAGAACTAGAAGTCTGCACAGTTCAGTGAAACAACGCCTGAGGGGCTAAGACTTCTCTCCATAAATAAATCAGGGCCAGAGATATATATTGGGAGGGAGAACTGTTTGAACTAAATGATGATGCTAGTGGAGAACAGGGGTTTAAAACAGGTCACAACACAATTCATCTAGAAATTAGAATGTTTAAATACTGCAGTAGTGATGGTCTGAACGAAGGAAGCTACCAACTGGAGTATAAGGAGCCAAGAAAACTTCTGTTACAAGTACTGCAGTCAGTCTAAGAAAAGAATTGCATGCTATACTGAGCTATGATACCTCAAGACTATTCTATGGAGGCCCCTTATAATTCCTAATTACTGGAGTAGCTAATTCTAATTTTTCCAATCCTTTTTCCTATGCAATTCTTCCCTCCTCCATGACTTTTCAGAGTTTTAGATGTCCAAATGAATTATGCAAGGGAGTTCTCCTTTGTCACCTTCATTTTGACAGTCTTCATTCTTAGGCATAATTTTTCGTGCAAAATGATACTGACTATTCAAACACTCAAAGCAAAAATTAACAGAAATTGGAAAAGGAAAAATTAATCTGAACTGAAGGTATAGCTTATGTATTAAAACACAAGTTACAGCCTTGGTTCATTTGTCCTTTCCAATAATTTTCAGGACATATTACTTGAAATTATTGCAGAAATGTTGAAAGGCATTCAAGCCATCAGCACAGTAAAAACAAAGCCAAAATCCTAACAAAAAGAACAACAGAAACTACATAACAAGAAGACTATGTTCTTTGCTCTAGCAATCAGTTTTGTTTCGAAACTAGCTCATCCTTAGTTCCTGTTGTGCCTCTTTAGCAGAAGTGTTAGTGCCTGGGTCTCTGTTTGGCCTTTGCTGTAATTAGTGCTAAAGTTCTGTTCAAAGCACCTCTGAACAAGTTGTCATCCTTCACTGCAGCTTCAGTATTCAGCAAAGCTAAGCTTCTCTTCAAAGTATGAAACATCAAATGAGTCTTAACATTTCAGAAACAAACCTTAGTTTGATGCTCCCTGTGTCTTTCTCCTAAGCGACCTAAGCACTCTTGTGGTTCAGCGAAAACTAATTCTTTCCTCTGGGAACTCCTGCCAAGGACTGGGAATACTGATTTCTTATGCTGCAGAAGTACAAGCCATAAAATTTCAAAGACCCTCCAGCTAATTTTATTAAGGAAAATGACATCACTCAGAAGTCCTAAAATTCTAGTTCAGTGCACATAGGGGGAAAAAAAAAGTTAAAGAAATCCAATAAAATCTCTCTCAAAGTATTCTAGTTATTTAAGTTTCAAATCTCACACACCATAAAAAGTAAAAAGCTTTTCTGCCTGTAAGCTGTCTGCATAGAAGACGATGGGTTTTTTTCACCTATCTTTGTTAGACTTGTAGAAAATTTCAGTAGCAGAGATGAAAAATGCAATTAATTTGCTGACATAATGTACCTGCATATCTGCACACACACGAGTTTTTATGTCCGTAAGCTGGCATGTAACTACACATCACTGCAAACTACCAGCTGAAACATTTGTTAGACAATCCCTAAGCCAGTAAGATTTCTTTTGAGTTGCATGAGGCCCTTCATCTGGCAGATGAGCTCAGTGCCTACACTGCAATTCATTAAAGATCACACACAATTTGCTTGAGTCTTTGACCAAGTGATATTGTCTGACAGTACCTTCACTATGTCTTGCACCGAAATTCAGACTTCATTACTTGTTGATTGTTTAGAATGCTTTCATTTGTATGTCCTCTTTACTGTTCAGCATATTTTCCTCCAAATTCTGATTTTGTGTTCACACACTTGATTTGTTTTATTTTATGTCCCTAATTTAGTTTCAGTGCTTTCCAAAAAGCTTACTTCTTACCAATGATCGCTATTTATTGCCTGGCCCTTTTTGACTTATGTCAGGTTTTAAAAACACTTCTGTAAAGTAGTAATTCAGGGTTTCTATGTTTCCTTCAAGACAAGTAGCCCATAACATTGGTGGTAGAAATCATAGCAGTGTTCTTAGGAAAACCTATAGGGAAAAGCCATTATATGGACTTTTGCTCCAACCATTACAGTATCTGTTTTCCTCTACTTAATTGTGATCCTAAATGGGCAACAGTCTGACTGGCACAGATTTTCATGCACTTTTAAATAGTCCCTTTAGATGTACTTTAGAGATGAGTAGATCCATATGTGTTACAACCAAAATAAGTCATACAGGAAGCCATACACAAAATCATTGTACGAAATATATGAGTTGGTTTAGAGTGGGGTTAAGCTCATGCTTAATTCATTGAAAAGACACACCAGCTTCAGGTGGCTCTGAACTCAGCCCCAACTTCAGCCCCTGTAAGACAACCAAAACATTCTTAAATTGCATGCCACAGCATGTCAAGTGTTGTGTGACATTGGAGATATGTTTCTATGCCTACTGCTACTATGCTTAGTCTTATATCACAGACTAGGAGAATCACCATTAGTTATTAGCAATGTTATACCCATAACACAAAATCAGGCAAGTCTGTTTCTATTCAGTAGAAATCACAGATAGGATGTAGATGAGAACACTGATCACTCTAATCCAGTATATTCTCCTTGACAATGATCAGTGTAAATCAGAGAAAAATGCAAGAACAATGAGGTAACCTACTTTTAGAAGTTTCTTTTCAATTCCCCCCAGTTAGTGTTTGCACATGTCCTGAAGCATGAAAATGTCAATGGATTCTTTTCATCTTCTCTAACATAACTGTGGAAGATCTTATGGTGAATTCTGAACTTGCCTACAGAACCCATACATTTATTAAAAAAAAAAAAAAAATGTAGATTCTATATTGGATTAATTACACATCCAGGCAAATAAAGCATTTCCTTTATTAACTTTTAATTGTCTGTCTTGTAACTGGAGCATGGCTGATTTTGAATGAAAAGATGATGTTATTTTTATTTTAGTTAACTTTAAAATCAAATGCTGTTAATGCAATTTATTTATCCTTCCCTCATTTCCTTATTCTCTTATCTTTAAGTGGTAGAAAGATTTTCTGTCGAGCCATAAAACTTGATCTTCATTTTGTCATTCACACCTTATGACATGAAAGTAATGCTTTTATTTTTGGATGAAGGGCTTCAGTGGCAATGTTGATTTCAGGACCTCCTGTCACCCTCCAATCCCTCACCATTCCTGCTCTTGTTATTGCTCCCGCAACTTGCCAGGTTGTCAGCTGTGTCAAACCAGATGACTGTGTAGCCATGCTCAACCTGGACCAAAATATTCTCTTTACTGGTCTCTCTTCCTCCCTCCCTTTTTCTCTATGCATGCTTATGTTTTAAGATGCCCTCAGTCCCCAGGGGAACCCAGCAAACAGCTGAATGAAGGGGACAGTGAGCTGTGACAGCTTGCCAGGGCAGGAACTCCTTAAGCCATACTGTTTCCACAAACCCTGCATCTTCACATTGAGGCTTCTGTCTGTTGGAGAAGCTATTTACAAGATTGGATTTTTCCAGAGAGTCAGGAAGAAAGTTCCATTGCTTATATGTAGTCATCTGACAAGTATGGTGATGTGTCTGCATTAACCCCATTCAGAGAAAGCCTCGGCAGCCCTTATTTCTAAACTTCTGCTGATACAGGTGCAGTTCTTGTAGGTTGAACTTCAGTTACATGTAAATGTTGCTTTAACTTGTTTCAGCAGATTTAAACTGATAGCTTTCCCCTGTATAACTCTGTTGCTTCCCAGTTCACATCAAGTGCAGATTAGGCTCTTATTTCTCTTACAGCCTTTCAAATATAGTGTGCAATTTTCATTTTAAATTAGTCGGGGGAAGGTGGTTGTGTGTAGTCATTTCCTAGTTTTATATAGAACAGCCAAGAACCCAGACTGTAGTTAAGTGATGCAGTAGATATTTGTGTGATAACAAGGTCTAATTTGCATATATTGATCTGCTCAAATGTCCATGAGCTTTGTATTTTACTCCACATTCTTACAGCTGTTGCTTAAGGCTTTGCAGAAAAAGCAGCAAAGACCTGCTACCTAGAAAAGCTTTCTGTCTTCTGAAGGTTGAACAACAGTTGAAGCCTTCTGTGACTGTTCTGAGGAGGACAAATAAAATGATTTTACCAGCAGCTTAGTTCCTCTAGATCTGCTCCTTGTTCAGCTTTTTTGCTGAGACCTCAGACAGTTTTCAGCCCATTATTTACATCCAGGATATGCTATTTCTGCCTCAATTCCAGTGCTACTTATCCTGATCTGTTGCTGAATTCCATTTTTTTTTCCTGAAAGTTGTAAGCACTTAAATATAATCCACAGAAGCTGTAGATCATGCCCAGAAACCATCTTGGGTTTATAACTGCACAGAGAAAGAGTACTTTCTCAAGCTGTGTGGCTCCAAAGATGTTAAAGTTTATACCAGCCCTGCCCACACAAAGTAGGTGATGTTAAGGGTGGTCTCTTTTGTGCTAAGAACATTTTACATTTTTCTAGCAATCTAAATTTGTTTTATGTCTTTTTTTTAGGCTGAAGCTGCATTACTAGAGGTGAGAATCAGTCATTAGAGAAATGAACTAGATCTGGAATCTGGAAATCAGATTTCTTTGGATTTTATCATTGAAACTTGACACCTGAATTTTCAATTTCAGTTTGAGACAAGGAAGGAATGTGAAGCACTGACACATGGGTTTTTCTACTACATTCTTGGATCACTGAGATTTGCAGGCACTTGGTCATGTCCATGGAGTATAACCAGTTCAGCCATACAGTGCATCTACAGTAGGGCCAATGTCACGTCACCTGTGCATGTATTACACAAATGATTCGACTTGCTCAGGGTAAATGGGATATATATTCCCCATACATTTGCAGTTCATGCCTAGCTGGTGTGACTCTTCCAGAAGGTATGAGGCTTACTGCACGCATGCTAAACAGCACCTGTGTACATACCCTTGCTCAGAAGAGTCCCAGCCAGACATAAGACAGTCTTTCCTTGAAAATTAGATGGCATGTATTCCAAAAAAGATTAATGTGGACTATAAAACCAATTTATAAACAGTGTAATTTTCCCCTGTAAATTATAATGACAGAGTTAGCTGTACATAAAATTACTATTATTCTGGCAAGTATTTTTGTGGAAAAAAAAAAGGAAAAAAAAAAAAGAAATGCAATTTATTAATAAAAGTAAAGCATATTAAAACTTATGGTTTTGGGCTTAAAGTTTAGCACTATGAGTAATCTTGTTCAGAAGTGATAAAGATATTCTTAAGACGAAATCAGTCATTATTTAATTGATTAATTAATCCATTATCAAATACATGACCAGTTAAGAAATCATTATACTGTGAACAAAATTTCTGGTTTAATATCATGGATTATTTGGTGAATCAAAAGTTTGCTGCTGGTCATAATAAGGTGCATATTTAAGAGCTGAAAATAATGTTGATGCATATCATAAAAAATAGAGCTTAATTGTCCTTTAAAAAGGTGTTGCAAAAGATTTATAAGAATTTTACTTTAAAAATGTAGATGTCACAGTGACAGTGACAACCATTCACTTTCTACAAGGCAAATGATTTTTTTTTTCTTTTTTGGGAGCAGAATGGAGGAGAAGGTAATGCCCAGCACAGAGGAAGTACACGGACTACTTAAGCACTGTTAGAAATGCTCACTACTAGTTATAAGGACATTTGACAGTTTTCCATTTATGTTTCTTCACAAAAAAAAGTATATTTATTTCACTTATTTCACTTGCAATTACAGCATCTGCTCACTTCTTAGCTGGGTTGTGGGGGAGCATTTGAGACTAGTCCAAATTTCTTCACGTGAACAATTATCTGCTTATAGTGCTCTCTACAGTGCTACTGTTTCCAGTTTTGTGGAAATGGAAGAAACTACCTTTGGCATTTTCCCATCACCCATGGGACCCAGCCATTTGCCCAGTTTTTAAAACTTCCTTAGAAACTTAAGCCAGATCACTGACATGAATTCATAGAAAAGTTCACGGTATGTCTGTGCCGTAGCTTGCAGCAGACTAACGGGTGCTATGTACTATAACAGGAAGCACCCAAACCAGTGGAGGACAAGCCTCACAAGAAGCAGTGCAAGTGCAGCAATGACCTGACCAGAGTTGGCTTTGGTGCTCTACAACTCCACGCAACACACCACCTCTCCTGTCCTGAGTGACCACCACAACAGATAGACCCCAAGTCATGGACTAAATGAACTGAGTGGACATTTTACAGCAGTGGCCCCTAGACTAAGGGAATGATATCTATATAAATCAAAGGAGGGGAAAGGGACTGGTTGTTAATGAAAATGTATTAGATAGTAAGGGACCTGAGCATGACTTAAATGGTGTGGAATAAGGGGTGTAAGGAATGGAGATTGTACTGATTTTGGCTGGGATAGAGTTAATTTTCTTCATAGTTGCTGGTATGGTGCTGTGTTTTGGATTTGTGACCAAAACAGTTTTGATAACACAGGGATGTTTTATCTGTTGCTGAAGGGTACTTGCACAGCATCAAGGCCTCTTCTGCTTCTCATGTTGCCCTGCCAGTGAGTAGGCTGGGGGTGCACAAGAAGTTGAACCCAGCTGACCAAAGGGATATTCCATACCATATGACACCGTGCTCAGCAATAAAACCTGGGGGAAGAAGGAGGAAGGGGAGACATTTGGAGTTACGGCATTTGTCTTCCCAAGTCACTGTTATGTGTGATGAAGTGCTGCTTTCCTTGAAATGGATAAAAGTCTGCCTGCTGATGGAAAGTAGTGAATTAATTCCTTATTTTGCTTTTCTCATGCACGCAGCTTTTGCTTTATTTATTAAACAGTCTCTATCTCAGCCCACGAGTTTTCTCACTCTTACCCTTCCAATTCTCTCTCCCACCCCACTGAGGGGAGCTGAACAAGCAGCTGTGTGGTGCTGAGCTGCCTACTGGGGTTAACCCGTAGTACCACAGCTAGTGAAACCATGACAACAGCAGTATTGAATAAGAAAAGCACTGTGGATGGTTTATAAAAAAAAAAAATAAACTTGATTTTTAAGAATATAGTCATCCATTTAAAGTAGAAAATAAGTTGTATTACACTCCCAGTACAAAATTGTAAATTTTATATGATTAGATACCTGGGCAATGGTGTTACTAGGGTTGTTGATGTGAAACGGTCGCAGTTTGAATTTCTGCATATGACAGAACCAAGATCCCACATACAGAAACTTTTTCTTGGTAGCACCATTGTATCAGGACTGAGTGAGAAAATCGAAACCTAGAGTGCAGAGAAACCTCTGACTGTCTTAATGCTTATCTAGAAATGCAAAAACTAAGAGACAAGGCTCAATTATAAGAGGAATTGCTTGTCGCTGGAAAAGAGTTGAAACTTGGCATAGAAGTTAGGTGAAGCAGATACATACCTACTTGGGACTGAAACTTTCTCATCTACAGGGAAGCTTTTATGTTGTTTCAAGAATATAAAGGGTTTATTGGGCAACAGCATGTAACAGAGGACATTTTACAGCAGTGGCCCCTAGACTAAGGGAATGATATCTATATAAATCAAAGGAGGGGAAAGGGATGTGTTTAGCAGACTGGCAACCTATCCTGTACAATTGTAAAGAGCAAGCTTTCCATCTCTCCACACATAGGGCTTCTTTTGAGTTATCAAAGATGGTGCTGAATGGGCATCTGTGTCCTGACCTCAAATGTGGAGATATTTGTGTTCTTTTGTGTCTTGCCATTAACAACTGTAGTCTGTGCAAAATCTTGTGGAAAGACGTTTTAAACAACCTGGAGGTTCAACACATTTTCACTGTAGAAGTTATATTAAAAGATTTATGGGAGCTTGTCTGCAAGTGGGTATTAGTACACAGCATTCAAGGCTGTGATTTACAGCACTTGCTACTTGATGCTACTTCCACCTGTTGGCACTCACAATGAGCTTTAGTTGCTCACAAGCTTACCTAGCTTTTAAAGTTTCCCTGTCCTGGGTGTATGAGCCAGCAGGTGGAGGCAGACATCTCTGTCTACACTATCTCCAAAACAGAAGTGCAAGGGAATAGAGACTATCAAGCTGAAAGGCTCATATCTGGATGCAAAGGTTGGGTTTGCTTTGGGTTTTGTTTTTTTTTAATTCTACAGATTATTAAACTACACTTCATCTAGACATGAGCTAATACCTTGTGGCCTTAGTACTCTAGGTATCCGTTGCTCAGATGAGTTCTCTAATTCAGGCTATGACATGTGTCTGCCTTTAGTATACATTCAGAGTATACAGGCTAGGAACTAATAATGGTTTAGGTAGAGGAACTAGAAACTCACAACCTAAACTAGTTGAAATTAACTTCAGATAAATCTTAAAAGGGTTGCCATTGTCATATTTGGAGATGTAAGCTAGACAACCCTTTTTCTTTTCTCTTTAGTAGGGATTGTTTTAGAAAATAAGTAAAGTAGTTTTATGAACCATAAACCATTAAAAACACTATGTTCTCTATCACTGATCTCTGTAAGAAAGAAGAATATTTTTCTTTTTCTCATGAGCCAATTACAGTATCTTCCACAGTAACCATAAAAGAAAGGAGCTATACAAAGACTTACTTAATTACATACAGACTATTACATTTTTATTAGGCCAGAACTACCTCAAGATGTAAACTATTATTTCTATTACATCTCCATAAAGGGAAAATTCAATATAGTACTAAAGGTTGGGCAGTAAGAGGACAGCCTTAAACTGCTCTAAAGCAAAAGCTTCATCTTTTAGATGCCTTTGGAGATAGTTCATGGAAGTGAGATTTTTTTCTTGATTCAGCTGTATTTCACATGTGCCTTTTGGAATGTGGACAGTCCATTGGTTTTAGAGGAGGAAATAAGGCACAAGTGACTCCCATTTTGACTCTTACAACAGACCAAAGATTGAACCATGACAGTCTGTGTGCTTTGTTTCACAGGCAAAGATGTTGTACAGTCCTGAGTCAGCAGTGTCTTTGTTAATGTAGAGACAGGGGTTATACAACTTTACAGTGAAGGCTTGACAATTCAAAAAAGATCAGATCAATCTTGCTAGGGGCCCAGCACGCTCACTGGTAATTGAAGTGATCATTGTGATTGTTCTTCAAGAGCTACAACTCTTTTTGCCACTGGCAAGTACCTTCAAAGATGCTGCTAAGGCAGGAAGGATGGTTTTCTTGCAAAACAGATGTATATTACCTCACAAGGGGCCATACTGTGCCCAGAAATTATGCAGATGTATGCAGAGAGAGAGAGGGGAATCAACTTTTTCTCTTCATCCAGAGCCTGTGAGGCTTACATAAGGACATTGCATAACTGTAGACTTTGGTCTTGGTGGAGCACAGGGATTTCTCTTTCACTGCATTTCTAGGAGCATGAGACTGCCCCAAAAGGGAAGTGGGAGAAGAACAATGTTTCTTCTAAGCCATCTATGTCAACCTGAAATATGTAGGGGAGAGAACATAGGTGATGCACTTAGGAGGTCAATTACCCAAGCAGCATTCAAGTGCCTTGGCTTTATGGCTAAATGCAATTAAGAAGGTACCTTATATGCAAATTATCAAAACACACTTGATTTACTCATTTGCCCTTGAGGCATTACTGAGAAAAACCCTAAGTTAATAATAATTACCTCTAGAAACAAACTAAGCAATGTCTCAACTTATTCCCAAGGGCAAATTCCCTGTGTCAGTTTCTGAACCATTAAGTCTTTAAGCTTAGTCATTAACATGCAATTTAGGTATTGATTATGAACCCTTTAATTCTGGTCATAGAGTTGTTCATCAAAATCTACCTATGAAGGCTTGCATTTGCTTCCGAAATTGAGATGTTCTGGACCTCACTATACAGACGTAGGAATAATTTTTTATTGTGTGTACTTGTAATTAATTTCTCTAAAAACTGTCCACTTGTACTTTAAACTCAGACACAACAAATACTTCAATGAAATGTTTCAAAAGTCATTAAAAGAAACTTAATTCCTATCCAGACATTATGTAAAATACAATCCTAATGAGGAATACTAAGGTCTTGCATTCATGTTGTTTTGGAGATACTAATGCTGCAAATTTTTAAATTTTCTTTTTCTGTACAGAAAACTGTTTTTAACTAGACTGTTACCAGTTCTATTCTTCATTCAGGATTACTCTGATGTAGCAATAAATAGCTGCCAAAAAAAAATCCTGTTAATTTCACAGGGTTTAAACTCTATTATAACTGCTAGCAAGCTATAATTATGTGCCTGGAAGCTTCAACTTTAAATCAGGCAAATCTATAAATGAAACAGCTTTTTCTACGTATTAGGACTTATTGCTACCTATGTTTTTAGATTCAGCCACAGAGAAAAATACCACCATATGAATTTTGACTTTTGCTAATTTGCTACATTCATTTTTTTTCTCTGGAAAATATAGTGCATTTGTCCATTTTTAGAATTAACTTGCAATCTTTAAGAAAATATGTAAATGAGGTGAAGATCATTTTGCATGAATCACAACTGAAATTAAATCCTCCTCAATATTCTTATAGTTGGCAAACATTTCCAGATACTCTTTTCTAGTACTACCTGTAGTAGCATTATAGGATAGTATAAGGTAAGATACACAGTTAATGTTTTATTGTCTACTAAATGAAGGTTTTTGTTAAGAATGTTGATTTTCCTCTCTTTTATATGGCTAAGTCACCCAAGTAATTGGATTAATTCTTATGTTTTAATACATAAATGACAACCAGAGGCAAAAGAACAGCACACAGTTAAGAAGAATGACTGAAATTAATTTATAGCCTTTGATCCAAAGTTTTGGATAGTTTTGATTACCATTTATTAGTTTGGCATACTGTTATGTGGTGGGAGAGTACATAATATGCTGGGTTAGTTGTGAGCCAGGCATTGCTGATGCCAGCCTCATGATGCAGAAGACCTGGGTGCCTTGCAGTATAGTCACTCATGATCTGTTAAGTATTCCTGGGCTCTCGAATAGCTGCATGAAGTTCCTTTTGAAAAGACATGACCCTTTACATGCACTAGATTCTTCTGCTGAAAAAAATATTTTGTGCTCTAGCAGGTGGGATCTACCTAAGGAGTAGGAGCGATAATATTGCTACACAACATAGTATGTGTGGTGAAAACTCATTTACTGGTTATCTGCTTGCTGACTTGATGAAGGATACAAGTGACTTGCTCTTGTCGATACAGAAGCAGCACTATATTATACTGCACTGGGTTATTGCCGCTCAGATTTTGTCCTCGCCACATCAAGATTCTAACTCAATTTATATACCATCGTTTGAGTTGATTATATTACATGAATTAAGTAGCTTTGTTTGCCACAATACTCTACTCAGACTTCTGATTGTAGAGTTCAACACTCAAAGAAGTAGATGCATATTTTTAGCATCTACTAATGAAACTAATTATTAGCATCTATCCTGAAACGGACTAGTGAACACAGATGTCATTTAGGTTTGTAGTTCTGATACTTAATATTCAGAGGTGTTTTGGGGAAGGTATTTTTTTGCTTGTGCTTAAGGCCAGAAGGGAGCATTAGAACATCTACTCTGACCTTATGTATGATATCTGCCATTGAATTTCAGCCAGTTGATGCCAACAGCTTGTTTTCTAGAGAGACATTTGGTCTTGTACCAAAGATCAACAGCTAGACTCTGTCTCTTTCCCTCAATTTGAATCAGTGCACAAACATCCTTCTCTTTAAAAATGCATGTCCTCTTTCTACCTTGACTGTGACTGGCTTCTAGTTATTATGGTTTATTAAAGCTTTTCTTTGCTGAGGTAGAAAGACCTTTAATGCCAGGCATTTGCTCCTCAAGGAAATACTTACGCATTGTGTCAAATCACCTTTCAATCTTCTTTTTGACATGCTAAAAAGATTAAGTTTTTAAATCTCTTCCTCTAAGGCATTTTCTCAGCACTCAGTGATTTTTGGTTCTTTTCTCTGCCTTCTCCAATTTGTTAAATGTGAACAGCAGTAGAATATGTAGTATTCCAACACTGCAGTCAGCAACATCACCCTGAGAGATTAAGTCCCCACTTCTTTGTTTACAGCCAAGGATCAGATTACACTGAGGTTACCCTGAACTGGTTTCCTCTTGTAAATCCTCTTCAGGATTCTCCTGTCCATAACTAAGGACTGCGGTTCTTCTTTATAGATCTACAAAGGATTATTTTCTTGAATATCTTCAGCCTGCTATGTGATCTAAAGTGATTCAACAAGACTGTTTTGTTATTATCACCAGTCTCCAGGATTTGTCAGCAGTGTGTCGAAGGACCTCTTTTTTATTTTCTAGAACAGTAATAAAAATGTTTAATAGTAGCATTCAGCTGCTCTTTGCAGACCCCCACTAGAAGCATCCTGATCTGATGATTCTTTATTAACAGATATTCTAGTATATGACAAGTAACTGTTCTAGATCTGCTTTATTGAAGCTATAAGGTTAATTTGTTAAAAACATGTTGCTGTACAAAAAAACCTGTCAAAAGACCAAGTTGATTAGATTTACAGTTACCTTTAGTCACCAAAACTGTAATCTCATCAAAAGCTGAGTATAATCCATGTGGAGGTATTATATCCCCAATAATTCAAAAACCACAAAGATTTTGATGAATTTTGAAATAGCTGCCATTGCCACCTGCCTCAATTTCACTAAGACATTTATGATTTTATGGTTGTCATCCCAAATTTTTTAATGTGGAGCTTTTGGATGAAAATTGCCTATTTTTTCTTTCTTTATACTCTCCCATCTACGGTTTCTGAGCATAGTAAAAACACACAATGTTGCTTTGTTTCTCTTGTATTATGCTATGTATTGCAATATTTAACACAGGGAATTTTGAGTCAAAGGAAAATAAAGGAGAAGAAACTTACAAACAAAACCAATGTGCAAGTGCAGCACATGTGTGCCTGTATAACCACAGTTTTTAGTCAAGCATCTGTTCAAGAAGTAGCTAGACAGATTTAGAAGGTAGCTGGCTGTAATTCCATATTTTTTTTCATTTTTAGTGTTACATATTCAAACAAAAATATATCAAGAGAACATTGGGTTTGCAAATTGAAACAAGCACACAAGTAGGGAAATAAGAACAGAAAAAACCTCATATATACCATTGTTTCCAGAAGACTGCCACATTTAGATTTAGATTGCATAGCAAGAAATTGTATAGAAAGTCTGTAGTAAAGGCATCTTGCACCATCAGCATCTCAGTTTGGCCCTAATTCTGTTCAAATATCACATAAGGAATGAAGCAGCAAAACCACACTGTATGATGCAAGGGTAAATTAAGAGATGTGGTCATGTGGATAGTAATAGGTACACATCTTAAATATGTTGCCTTGCCAATGTGTTATTTTTGAGTAATGAGGTACCTCATAATGCCTCAAAAGAAGTGAATGAGAGAAACCTCAGGAAAAACTGTCGGTGACACCAGTGAGCTAAAGTGCCTGCACTGCTCCGCATACCTGCAAGGGTACCATGTATTTGCTCTGGTGAGCTCAGGCTGTGCCACTGCTGGTGGTCAATCCTAGAAGTATTTGCACCACATGAAGAATCAGTGGGACGCATTGTTACTCCCATAGTATTTGAAATCCCCTAGAATCACCTGGCTAAATGAGATGACCAGAGAGGAATTGATAAATAGCTGATCTTGTAACAATGGTTACTTCTCTTGAAAGTAGTGCTTACATGAAAGAGATTGAGATACTTCTACCACGACTCCTACAACAAGTAAGAGTGGATGAACTGTTCATGGCAGATCTGCCAAAGACCTTTATTTGGCAGAAGAAACTAGTTCTGCATAGCATCTATGAGTGACTGACATGCTAGGGTGGTGGAGATAAAGCACTGAAAATGGTCCTTGCCTAACGTTACCAAGCAGCAGCACCAGGACCCAAGGTAGAACACCACCAGACAGCAGACTCCTCTATGCATTAGATCAAATTGTGTCAACTACAGCTCTGCATGTTAGTAATGGACATGGAGTTAATCTGAGTGTTGTGTAGTTGTTGATATTAAAGTTACACTAGGTGGCATAGTGTGTCACTCTGCACTTCGAAGTGTCACAGAAAGCCAGAAGAGCAATTCATCCTCACTGTAGGTTTTCCTAACCAACCTTCTTTAAGAAAGGAGTGGGCAAAGTGTCCCCACAGTTCCGCTGGAATGAAAAAGTCTGTTCAAGCAGTCATGGCCACCACATTACCCATTATTAGCAATCTAACTAAAAGGTCAGGAGCATATTTGCAGAGACTATAAGAGTTTGCCTTTTTCCTGATCCCTTATCATTTCCTAAACCAGCTAAGTAGACTTTGCTTTCTGAAAACAAGTAATCAACAACCAGAGAGCAAATCTAGACATACCAATCTGTCAATGAGGAAAAAAACTTCCAGAGCTGAAGTTTTACAATAACTGTGAGCTTGACCTCAGAGGTTTATGGTTTAGAATATTGTGCTACATTTGTTGCAAGTAATTTAGACAGTGTCATGTACAGATTACAATCTAACACAAATGACTTAAAATATATTGTCATTTATGGTAAAAAACCCACCAATGTATAATTGCTCAACTTCAGTTACCTGTAAGAACAAAAACCAGTAAGTAAACGTAATTCTTAAGCACATTATGTGTAGCTAGTCAACTGAGATCATGTAGGGTTTTTTTGTATCCAGCATTTTCAACATCTAAAATTGTTGACTTTGTGCAGATGTAAGTATTGTCCAAGCTGCTGCTAGAAAGAAAAACACGCACACATATTCTTCTGTTCTTGCATATAAATTTGACTTGTTAATGGTCAGAATTTTTATTTCAAACTAACCTTAAAGTAATTTAAGACTGAAAGAGTATTACTCTCTGTGTAAAGAAAAACAACAACAAAAAAATTACAGCATTCAAATCTGTTAAAGGCTTTAAGGTCAGTATTTTACCTCATTCCACAAACTAGCAAGCATGAGCCCAACACTCTTAAAGGCTGTTTCTGAATCTGGCCATCCAACTGTGTCTATTGCAGTAAGTCACCAAGACTTAGTAAGCAGTATGTCAAAGTAACTTACGAAGTAGTAAGATCTCAGGTGCCTTCCTTCCTGCCTGAGAATCAGTCCAGAGTACCCAACTGAAGCCCAAGGTTCAAGCAAAAACTATATGTAAAGTCTTTCCAAGGCAACCCACCACAAGCAAGGGCTTATTGTCTTTTTAACAATGAAAGAAGAAATGTGAGTACAGTACAAATATTGGGTAGGTGGAAGGATTTTCCAGAACATACAATGGGTGGCATTATTAACTCTACCTTCCAGGAGGGGCATGGAGGGGAAGAAAAAAGGTAGGAGGAAGATGAATTTGAACCCTCAGCAGAGCATAGCATGCAAAGTACCCACAGCTTGATTTAAGCCAAGACTATCCAGCAGCATATAGGAGAGTTCAAACTCTGAAAATAGACTCTGAATTCTTCATTTACCATATGTTAAGGGAATTAAAAAGCCAAGTCTTCAGATTTCTTTTAAGTAACTCTGCTGTTTTCTGCTATTGCCTGATAGCATATTCTGTGACTGTTGTGGTAGAGGGTTATAACTGTAGCAGTTACATCGCAGTTAAATAGAAACAGGTGATCTCAGTATTGGAGGCGTAACTGCTGTCAGCCTGAAATTGTTTTCCCAGACTCTTAGGAGACTGTCAGTAAAGCCTACAAGATTAAGATGCTTACATCCCACAAAACTGCCATAAGGACAGGACATCTACTTCTACAGGTTCCACAGGAAATTCCATGTCATTTCTTTTGACTTAAAGATTAGATTTTTAAATTTTAAAGGTAGTGCTGCAGTTCAAAATTTGCAGATATTATTCTGTGTTTCAGTTGTAATAAGCACAGAAATCTGAGTAAAATAGGCAGGCACACTTGTCTTGAAGGTTAGTTATCTGTAGCAACAGAGGGAAGATGGATTGGCAAACAGTACCATGTCCTCCTTAACCTGCACCATTCAGGTGTGACACCATCACAAATACACTCTTCAGTTTAATGCAGGCATAGTAATGATGGGGCTTCAAGAATGAATGGTTTGAGACTGACTGACCCAAAAGCAGAATAATGTGCAATATGCCTGTCACAGATATTATGTCAGCATAATTAAATTGGAAATGTAATTAATCTAGCATCCCAAGTAAATTTGTGTAGATAATTTTAATTTACACCTGCCCAAGGCAATGTAACAGCCTCCTAAATAGGGATGGTAAAGGATTTGCCCTCTGCATTGGTTTAAAGGTCTTTGCAAGGTGCTGTCAGTGGAGAATTAGGTACATAGATTTACTTAAGTATCCTTTCAGAATGCTGCTAATTCATCTGTTACAGGTATGATTCATCGAAATATTTGTGAAGAGCAAACGTTTCTGGGTGAATTTAGTCCAGACCATCAGAAATGTGTACTTGAAGCTTAGTGAACGTGATATGGCATGGTACTCAATTTGCATTGTCTGTAATCTAAAGACAAGACTGGGGTGAAGACCTTGAAAATTAAAAATTTAAAATGTTTAAACATTTAAGGGCCTTTCATTAGGAGTAAAATGAACATCAAGTAAGTGTGTTAACTCCTTATACAGTTAAGGACAAAAGAGTTGGTTTAGATGGACAGAAATGAATACATGTGATGTTTCACATGTATCCACTGTGGTAGTGGCAGGCTGTAATGAATTGTGACTTTCATAATTTCTTTAATTATGTTTTACCTATACTCCCAGCTTTACCAAGGGAAGGTTTCCTAATTCATTTGCCAGTGTATGGAGGTTATTTCTTCCAATGTTTAACTTTCTAAAGAGGCTGCAGTTTTGTTGCCTGTTGGGAAAGGACCCGAAGTGCACTGCTATTATGTTTCAGATCCCTTATGTGTTGTAACTTTATTACTTCTGGAATGGAAACCAGTACCTAATTACTGATAGCTAAAACTTTAAAAAACAGGTCAAACCAATATTTTGAAAGAAAACCAGCGCGGGTAAGAGTATGAGAGTTAGGTCGGGTATGTCTGATAATTACAAGAACAATCTGTTCCAAGCTGCTTATCAGGAAGGTATCTGCTACCCACTCTACAAGAGCAGAGGTAAAGAAAAGCAAATGCTCCTTCCCATTGAAGCAGAACTTGGAGCCGGAGCATTCAGCTTGCAAGAAAAACCTCGTTAATGATTTAGGGCGAGGCCTGCTCTGAGCTGAATTCAGCTTTCTCAGTCTTCAAACTTCCCATGCAGATAGATGGTGCTGTTCAGCATATTGAGCTTGTTTTTCTCAGTGAGATGTAATTACACTATGAACATATAAAAATAAAGCTTAGAAGGTATATGTGAAATAACAACCAATGCAGTTCTACTGTTCTGCAGAAAAAATAAACTTTGGGTGCCAGTTTCCACATTTCAGGACAAATTTTAATTGCACTCATATAATTTCCAGTGTTTCCTAGGATATTACTGTTTTAACATTTTATTTATATGATCTGTTATTTCTACAAACCTTCTAACTTCTTGTCCTTAGTGTCCCTCAACTGTATGGTAAAAAGATTATACCCTTCTTTTAACTGATGGGTCATTCGGGTTTGTACTCTCATATATGTATATGTGTGTGTGTGTTGGGAACATAAGTAGTATCAGCCAAGTAGCCAAGGTCTGTGCCTAACTGTTGTTATGACTTCTAAGGCAAACCCATTTTACCTATTTATGGTGGGATGCCATCTAACTCTGGACAGAAGCAAGCTTGAAGCTCAACTGCCGAATAATGTGGCTGAGGCTTTGAAATTAATTTTGAAGCACCTTGCTTAACCTTGGACTTGCGGCCGGTTGGTGCTTCAGGCCAGTGCTTAGAAATACAGTGCAATATATTCACTACAGCTACAGTTTAGTAGTTTTACCCTGTATATTTTCCTTCATGGTTATTTTTGTTCTCATCTCTTTTACGTTACATTTTTTGTTCATAATGATAAAATGGTAAGCTCTTCTGAAAGTTAATCCCCTGTTAGCTTTGTAGCTTCTATGCTAATCTCTTGTTAGCTTTGCTGCTTGTATTCCTGGAGCTGATTTGCATTCCCTAATCCAGAGCTGAATCTCTTTGCTCTGAGTACTTACGTTTCTATAGATATGTATTTTTAAAATAATTAGCTGAAGGATCCTCCCCACAGAACTTAACACAGATTGAAGACATTTTATATAAACTGATGTTTAAATGGCTTTCAAGCCAACTATGATCTTTTTCTGATTTATCTTTTCATCTGGGAACAGACAAACCATATGCTTATGATTTTTAAAATTAACTCTCAGCTCTAATTCTAGAATAGTATTTTTGAGCAGCTTGATTTAGTGTTTGTGGAAGGATTGCAGCAAAATTATGGGCCTTCCTCCATCTGACTTTTGCAATTCTAGTCACAAATCTGTAAGGTAATAGGGCTAGACTTGTGAGAATCTTCCTTTCCCTGGGATCCTCTGGAGGGACAGATCTGCTGCCTTCATTGTACTGTAGCCATTCGTGTACCCAGAAAAAGGGATATGACCACTGCAGTCACCCACTCAGATTATTTGGTTTGCAAACAGATGCTTACAAACTAAAGCAGCTCTACCTTGTGTGGCTAAACCAGGAGTGCCCCAAAATGCCCAGGATTTCCATCTCCTATCCTTCCTTCCCCAGTGACTGTGACAATAGGAGTTCTGTTGTATTAGGAACACTACAAAGACTGTATCAATCTTAAAAGCCAGATAAAATCAATTTTTCCAAATGTCTATTTTGTTTCTGAGAATTCTGGCAACATAACTCCCAGTCATCTACTCTACAATATACATTACACACATTTTTATCATGATATATTTAGCATGGGTCCATAGAACATAAGAATGGCTATACTCAGAGTATGTAGCCTGATATCTGATCTTGAACAGTGAGCAGTAGTAGGTGACCAGGGAAGAGTACAAAAATGGACTGAAAATGATATTTCTGGTTTCTTTGAGATTGCCATACTCTGATTTCAGTTAAGTATTAGGAGAGATGGTCATTGTCTGCTTGTCTTTTCCATGAGTCTCTCCTGCAGGTGAAGAAGCCCAGCTCCCTGTACTGAAGTTGTTTCCTATCTTTGGTCATTCTGGTTGCTGTTCTGTTGGAACTTTTAAAGCTCCATTTTGTCCTTTTTTAGCACCTCTTCAATACTGTACTTTTTCTTTTTAGTTTAGCATACTCTCCAAAATGGTGAGAGAACCAAACTGTTGTAAAGCTTTTGTAACAAAATATAAGAAATCTCCCTTATACCATAGTTCTCAGTCTTACCTATATTGTGGATTTACCAATTTTTAACACGGCATTGTTGCTTAGTCACATTTAATTTCTAACAAGAGCTATTAAACAATCACTATTCTCATTTGTAAATTCGGGTAACAAATGATTCTAAGCTACACATTACGAAAACATAAATTTAAATAAATGCAGTTAGAGAAGACATTACTTTCACCAACTGGCTGCCAAAAAAGGCATATTTACATTTGTTTGACACATCTGACTGTAAACAAATGCATTAAGACTAAGTGAACTCCACTTAGTTGGAACTTACATTCAAAGGTTATCTTCATGGGAGAAGTATGAGTCCATGTACAGGCAGAATGCCATGGCACAGGACACAAGGTTGAAGAGGTTGCATTGGTCACCAGGACTAGAAGTTACCATAAGCCTTTAAATGATTTTATATGCAATAGAAATCTTACTGAGTACAGTAATGTGGTGGGTTGACCCTGGCTGGATGCCAGGTGCCCACCAAAGCCACTCTATCACTCCCCCTCCTCAGCTGGACAGGGGAGAGAAAATATAACAAAGAGCTTGTGGGTCAAGATAAGGACAGGAGACATCACTCACCAATTACCGTCATGGGCAAAACAGACTCAACTTGGGGAAAATTAACTGAATTTACTACCAATCAACCAGAGTAGGGTAATGAGAAATAAACCCAAATCTCAAAACACCTTCCCTCCACCCCTCCCTTCTTCCCGGGCACAACTTCACTCCTGGATTCTCTACCAAACCCCCCAGCAGCACAAGGGGACGGGGAATGAGGTTTACGGTCAGTTCATCACATGTTATTTCTGCCACTTCATCCTCCTCAGGGGCAGGACTCATCACACTCTTCCCCTGCTCCAGCGTGGGGTACCACCCACGGGAGACAGTCCTCCACAAACTTCTCCAACGTGGGTCCTTCCCACAGGCTGCAGTTCTTCACGAACTGCTCCAGCATGGGTCCTTTCCACAGCGTGCAGTCCTTCAGGCACAGACTGCTCCAGTGTGGGTCCCCCACAGGGTCACAAGTCCTGCCAGAAAACCTGCTCCAGCGTGGGCTCCTCTCTCCACAGATCCGCAGGTCCTGCCAGGAGCCTGCTCCAGCGTGGGTTTCCCATGGGGTCACAGCCTCCTTCGGGAACCCACCTGCTCCGGCGTGGGGTCCTCCATGGGCTGCAGGTGGATATCTGCTCCAGGGTGGACCTCCCTGGGCTGCAGGGGGACAGCCTGCCTCACCATGGTCTTCCCCACGGGCTGCAGGGGAATCTCTGCTCCAGCCCCTGGAGCATCTCCTCCCCCTCCTTCTTCACTGACCTGGGGGTCTGCAGGGTTGTTTCTTTTACATGGTCTCACTCCTCTCTCTGGATGCCATTTCTGTGTCCCAGCAACTTTTTTTTCCTTCTTAAATATGTTATCACAGAGGTGTTACCACTATCACTGATGGGCTCGGCCTTGGCCGGCGGCAGGTCCATCTTAGAGCCGGCTGGCATTGGCTCTGTCGGACACAGGGGAAGCTTCCAGCAGCTTCTTACAGAAGCCACCCCTGTAACCCCCCCGCTACCAAAACCTTGCCACACAAAGCCAATACAAGTAACAATCCAATCATCAATATTTTAGTGAAGGCAAACTTGGGTGCATGCCCTGTCTGTGGAATTGTAGCCCAGCTCTGACAGGCTGGAGGAATATTCTTGGAAGTTAGCATGGCATCAGAGACTGCTAACTGAAGAGAGGAAACCAGAAATCAAACCAATCATGTATGTCCTGTTTTACTTTCCTGTATCTCTTTCCAAATATAATATTTGATTTCATGAGCTTGGCTTTTTTCTATAATAAATTTACTTAGTTTCTACATCATTGCATTCCAGATATTGTCATTGACTTCAAGGGAGCTGCCAAGTCACAGGAATTTCACTCCCTAGGAAGTGGCAGGTCTAAACGGTGAGACTGGTCTATCCTCACGTGCCCAGCACAAGGTCAGAATTTCCTATTGGCTTCTCAATACCCCAAAGGCCAACTGGAAGCTGGCATCACTGAGAACTATATAGGGAGAATTACCTTTCAAGAGAAGCTATTACTTAAAGTCCCCTTGCACTGCAGCAGAACAGTGAGACTGTTGGTGGAACATTTGGCAGGCTACTTGAAGAAAATAGCAACTTAGGTCATGACCGAACATGAAGTTTATTATCTTCAAGCACTAGGTGGACTATTACACAGAACAGCTGGTCAGCATTCCCTTTGATGGCCATTAAATAATGAAATGATAACAGAATGTGTTGTCCATGTTGTCAGATTGCCACGAGTTTTTTTTCTTTTTATTAAGTTTCCTTCTTTTGTTTCTCCCAGGATGCTTCAGTTTGCCTGGTTATTTATCTCATTAATATATACTTTTACAGCCAGTTATTCCTGAGTGTTCATTTTCATCTGTGGTTGCATCCACAGCCACATGTGATGGCTTGTCAGACATAAACTGGCAGCTGCAGTTAAGTTAGGCTAGGGCAGTAACAGTGGTGAAGGCAGAGGTCATGCCTTATAACACTCCCAAATTGTGACTCTTAATAAATTAATCTGTAAGCGGTACTAGCAGAAACACTGTTGTTCACTTAGAGGCGTAAGAATCTGAAAAAACCTTTCTTCTGTTAAATTTATCTAGAGGGAAGAAATGCCTCCTTCCATGCAACTGCAACAAAGACATACAACAATTCACTTTTGCCTTCAGTATCACAAGTCCTGAATGCTCATGTTATGGGGTTTTCTTACTTTGTTGCATTGACTGCAGAGTGGACATACACCCAAATGTTTTTCAAAGTCCTGCGACATGACAGACTGTTGTGGAGGCTCCTCCAGGCCAGCACTGCACTGAGACCCTGTCGCATGCTCAGCTCACAGCTGTAAAGCCAAATTAGCTCAGGTGTCCTCACACCACTTGCGTCACTGCACTTAGATCCAATGCACACAAAAGTAGTGTTCAGATGTTTTACACTTGTAGTGTGGATATGTTCTTGCATTACAATGCTGATTTGGCTCTCGCAAGTGTTTTTTCAAAGAAAAATGACCAAAAAGCTCAACAAATATTAACACACCTCATGATACTGGAGGTAGTAACAGTACAGTAACACAGAGAACAGGTTAGTTTGTTGGACTATATATAAATTACACTTTTTGTATTTCTATGTGTACTAGAAAATATATTACTGATGGAGAATATAATTTGTGGTGATTAGATTAATTAGACTGCTGGGATTCATTTTTCAAGAGGTTCTATCCTTTTCATGCTTATATAACGCTAAATTGTGACTAAGCCATCATATTAATACAGAGCTCAAGAGCACTCGCATTTCATATTTTTTTGAATACCCCCTAATTGGGAGAGATGATTCAATCTAAGATGCCCATTAAAGTGCTTAGTACAGAGTGTAATTTTTTTCATTTGCCATGATAATGATAACACAAGCGTGACATGGCAGTTACCTTAAGTTCAGTCAAGAAATGAACAGTTAGTTGTTTGTTTAAAAAGTAAGTCTAAGTCCTTGCTTACACAGCAAAAGGTTATTGCAACACTATTCTGTAGTGCTCTATTTTTTCTGATTAATTTGTTTCACAGTGTATGGTGATACACTCATCTGCTGACATAGGATTCATTGCCCATCTTTTAATTAAATTGTTCAGGAATGATGGAGGATACTAGATTGTGAGAATACTGATTATATTTTACTAATTTCAGTCTGCTTCTAAAACTTTAGATGTAAAAGCTGATTTGAAGCCTATGGGCATTTGAAGCATAATGTCTTTTTTGGGTTTTAACCCCAACACACCTTTCTGCGCAATTAGCATTTTCTTTTTATACTCTGTTTAGATGTCAAATATCTATGCAAATCACATACTAATTTATATATAGCCAGAAATAAAGAATACAGTTATTTTGGTACCAGGCATATCTTCTCAGGCATAATTGTTTCATTCAAGTAATTTTGTGTATTGATATCAATTAAACAATCATCACAGCGTAAATGGTAAATATGGAACACATTACTTTTGTCTGCGTTAATTTTCATTATGAACAGAGATCTCAAGAATTTAAGCATATTGATTCCGTAGGACTGGTGATCACGTCCAAATCACAGCAAGTCTTTCTATCTTATCTCTCTACAACTACCTGAAAGGAGTTTGTAGTGAGGTGGGTGTTGGTCTTTCCTCCCAAGTAAGAAGTGATAGGACGAGATGATATGGCCTCAAGTTGCGCCACAGGAGACTTAGGTTAGATATTAGGAAAAATTTATTCACCAAAAGGGTTGTCAAACATTGGAACAGGCTGCCCAGGGAAGTGGTTGAGTCACCATCCCAGGAGGTATTTAAAAGACTTGTAGATATGGTGCTTAGGGACATGGTTTAGTGGTGGACTTGGCAGTGCTAGGTTAAGGGTTGGACTCAATCTTAAGAGTCTTTTCCAACCTCAGTGATTCTGTGATTCTATGATTCTTTGATTGACTGAGTTTTGGGAAATGAAGGAATAGAAGTTATTCTTTCCTGCAGTTCTGTTTGTTCTAGATCATCTGAATAAAATTTGTTTTATCAGAAATTCTGTCCTCCAGATTCCACTATACCACAGTACATATAAACTTCAATTGCTTGGCAAGAAACTGGTAAGCAGTACTTAGTGAACGAACGTATCTAAGAAGTTTTGTAGACTGAGGCAAATTTTAGGAAATTATGACTACAATCAACAACAAGTCTGACATCTCTTGCTTAATCAACCATTTTCACATGTTTCTGATTACGTTTGTGTCAAGAATAATTTGTTTCGATATAATATTTCAGACCATTTTTACAAATAAAATCGTCATTTTACTTTCCATAAATGTCCTTGAGCTGAAAGACATCATTTCAGCTTCTTTAGTGTTGACTTTTTTCCTAAAAAGCTGCAGTTTTTTCACTGTTTGAAGGTTAAGAGCTTTGAAAAGAAAACTTAAAATATCCATTAATGAAACAAAACAAAACTCAAGGTAACCAGTTGTATTACAATATTGCACAGATTATGAATGTAAAGAGTGGTCTTATAAACATGCTTTCAATTATCTGAAAGAAGCCACTTAATTTCATTTGGCTGCTCCTGAAACAAGCTGTAACTTTGGACTACAATATGTCTGTAAGAATGGCATTCAGTCTTGATTTCAAGGGAATATCTAGAGAAGCCTTTCAGGCAGCACACTGCTAATATTGTTGACATTTTTCACTTTACTTTGAATAAATCTAACTTCAGTTTCTAATCACTGATTCTTGTTAATGTCTTATTCATATATGTTAAATAGCTATTGTCAGAAGTCTTTTCTCTACACATATACCTGTTGACAGTAATCATGTTATGCTGTACTCTTCTTTGGAATTAAATAGTTTGAACTTTCTCAGTCTTTACTGTAAGATAAGCTAGAGCTCACATTAATCTCGTGAATAATTAGCCTTTATACATTATTCTGGTTTTAACTGCATTTCATGAAATGTACGTACTGAATGTAGATGTAATGTCTCACTAATTGCTATAGAAAAGCAGTAATACTCTTCTAATTCAATTTTATATCTCTTTGCATATGCATGGAAGAATTGTGTTAGAGAATCACCACATGGCTACTGCATAGCCATGAGACGTCATATTACATGAGTTACTAACATAACCTCTAGGTCACATGTAATTGCTGTTTTTCTATCCTGTAATTGTTCTCTAAATTTGTTCACCTGTTTTGGCTTTCATTTGCTATTATTAAAATGTGGTACCCACATTTAATAAATTATTAAATGGTATTTTTTTTAAATGCAAGAGGATGCAGAATGAAGCTTCAAGAGGACAAGGATTTCATCCCATATTGTGAAGCCAGCTCTATTAGTGGCAGCAGCTGTAACAAAGATCACAAAACTAAGAACCTATTAAATATCACATCTGGCACACTTGCTTAATCATGCAAGCATTTGAACTCTGCTTTGGCAATGGTCTTACCTTAACAGCCTCAGGTATTTGGTCACAGCACCACTGATAACAGCTGAATCATTATGTAGAATATTTGTGTGATGTTTATAATAAGCTGTTTGAGATGGATGGTTTACAATTTTCTGGAGGAGGTCAGAGAGTATATTAAAGCTGGATGGGGAAGGGGTGAGGTGAGAGATTGTTCTTACCAGCTAACTGTGAGAGAGATGATGTATGACCGGCAATAGTGGTTCTTGAAGCTCTCAATATACACTGCTTAGGGAGGCACGTTAGCCCTCATGTTAGGGAGGGCAGTACTAATTAATCTTATGAAGTTAACAAGATGCAGGTTGGCAGTTCTTATGGGTACTATAATTTTTATTCTTTAAGATATCATCCCAACCCATATTAGGGAAACAAGGATGTAGTGAAAAAGTTGTCCGTCAGTCCCATGTCTTCACAGACTAGCAGGGGAGGCAGACTGAAGGGGGATTCTTCTCACTGCCCACTAGGCTTCTGATACCGTATTCCCTCTCTTCCCTCTAATACAGCCATATAGGTAAGCTTTAAAATACATGTAAATGAAATGTAAAAAATGTATCTATATGTAAGGGAGAAGACTGCCTTATGATAGCTTGAAGACCTGTTCAGTGGAGAAAACCTCTGTTTCTTAGTATGAGCATTAAAGAGCTTGCAGCATTCAAAGAATGCTGAAATAAATAAAAGTGCTACTGGGAGACATTCATAGTCCGTAAACTGAGCTGCCATCCCAACAGTATCACCTACTAGTCTTCCCATTTGAAGAATCTCTCCCAAAGCCTTTCAGGAGGGTGACTAAGGCCTGTCTCCAGTGGAATTGATGAGTTTTTTAGGAAATAAATAGGTATCAGAAAAAAATCACTCCCATATTAAATACAAAGTAGGAGACATACCAGTAGTTTGAAATATGTGATCTTTCAGGAACATTAGTATTACAAGTAATAATAGTTAGAAGCCTAGGAAATTCAGTGTAATTTTCTATCCCCAGTAAGTTAGAATTGCTTTCTGTGAGGAATAAATATCCATAGGGATGCAAAAGAAGTCATTAAGAAAATTATAATATTTTACTCTGATTATTATAGGTCGTTAAGATGTTTCCATTACCTTTGCTTAATATCAGATGTTCAAAATTATCCTCATATGCTTGATGAATATAATAATTTACATATTTATGTTGTTGCTTACTTTATTAAGTAAAATATTTAAGATAGTTAAACTTACAAAATCCTTTTCCTCTGAAAATGTCATATGCAAAAAGCTTCAACACACATGTCTATTTTTGTTATGCTGGAGAGATACACTTTAAGTTACCATGTTATGTTCTTGCCTCGCTAGAACCATTTGATTTTTCTAGATCATAGGGAGAGCTATGGAAATCTGGAACTTATTGTTTTAACTAAATTTATTGTTTTGGTTAAAACAATAAAGAGCACATAGGAGTTTTGTACAGAGCAGAATCCTGCTTCCTCTTTGAAGAGCTTTGGGTTTTTTTCCCTAAGATCTTAAAGAGGGTCATACATTGCCTGTCCATCCATGGTCTAGACATCTCTCACAAACTGAGTCTAGGGCCCTTTATCATATTTTCATTCATCACACACTCCCTAGAGAAAATTGGACCTTTTATACTCACACAAAAAAGTCTGAAAATGATGACTACTAAAAAGGGGCAATTAAAATTTTGTGTGCTATCAGCGTTCACCTAAGAGTATTCTTAGGTGAATGCACATTAATTCTCTCTTAATATCATTCCTTAAGAGGTTATTTATAACTGAAATGAAGCTATTGCAGCTGACTAACTCTGTAATGGCTTATTTCGAGAGACGAAACACTTATTTTTAGTTTCATCTGATGTTCTTGTCACTTTTATCTATTAAAAATTTTTTTGACTATCCACAATAAACTAAACAATATTCAGTAGTCCTTAAATCATATTCTTTAGACTAAACAAACATTAATTTGTTCTTCCATGAAAAGTACACAATCCGAACTGGTGTTTAACAGATATATTTAGTATCTTCAAGTAAAACAGCATTTCAGTACTCTATTACAATTATTATTGGAACAGATCAAACCTTATTCTGTACAATAAAAAGGCTCATTATTGATGCAGAAATGATGTAAGTTTGTCTTAACTTTCCTGTAGAAGAAATAACTAGCATTCTCAAAGGTGTAATTTTTATTTAAACCTTTCCACAGGGAGATATATAAAAGAGATTGTTACTGAAATAACCACCTGTGCTGCTTGACTTGGGATTTTTTTCATACTCCTCTCTTTTCATTTGTTAATGAAATATTCATACCTAAGGCTAGTAAGTATTTTATGTGTCCTTAATTTTGATGATCCTCAAGACATAGTAAAAAATGACCTGTGAGCTTGGTGTGCTGCACCACATCCCTAAATTACCTTCCACCATCATGGCTATCAAGACAATGATTGAAACTGGGACTATAATTTTTCAATACTATAAATTTTTAGAATTTCTGTGCACTTTATCCCTCAATATATTCCTGTCTTCTTCATAGGTCCTATACCAATGATATATTTACTGTTGTATCTCCAGAAATCAAAATCTCTTGTGTGGCAAGAGAAAGCTCCTGTTCTAGGCAACCCTTAGGAAATGCAAGGTCCAGCATTCTCAAGGAAGTAATTGTAGTGACTGTACTTCAAAGTGCAGACCACTTTCCTTTCATTCACCCAAAGGATTAAATTTATCCATTATAATTCCATGAATGGTGTTCATTTGTCCCAACTTCTACCAACCAGCAGTTTGATGTCTACTCTGAAATAAGCTGCCTACACTGCCAACGAAAATAAGTGCTCTCAAAGAGCAATTCATCTGATCCCCACAAAAGTTATCTAAAACAGCTAGTATCTTTGATTAGTTTAGAAAAATTCAACTCAAACAGAAGTAGGTGACATAAATCCACCCTATATCCCCAGCAGGGGTCACTTTGACATTCATGTCATGCCTGTTGGTGTTCAAGAAGCATTTGGACAATGGTCTTATGTACATGGTTTAACTTTTAGGTTGCACTGTGTAGAGTCAGGAGTTGGTCTCAATGATCCTCATGGGTCCCTTCCAACTCAGGATATTCTATGATGCATATCAAACATTTACTTCAGTCTTGATTCTGGAGTGAGGTATTAAAACGCATGAGCAATTTCACATCCTTTTTTATAATCAAATGCCAATCTTCTAATTTTCATACAAAATAGCATAGCTGTTGAGAGGGGAATGGGTTATGGTGACACTCCTTTAAGAATTACAGGTGACCATTGGCATAATTTTTAAGTTTTATTTTGCTACTATTTGCCAACAATGGAAAATTTCAAAAAGCTTTTTAGCCTAGGTGTTCATGAGCAAGAACTGGACAGCTTATCCAGAAATCAAGTATATAGCTTCACCATCCTTCTAACCTATTTAAGCTATTGAATATGCAAACTTCTTAAAGAAAAAACAAAATGTAAATTTTAAATTAATTGGAAAATTGTATGAATTTGCAGTTATTACAGAGTAGTTAAAAAACTTATTCATTATTTGCAAATGATTTTGTTGTTCATTGGGGAACTGAAGCATTTTTTCTAAATGTTTTGGTTTTCAGTTTCCTAACTCAAGTTTTTCACAGTCCAATATTGTTGATGTATGTCTGTAATTTTTCTTCAAGGTTAAAAGTATTTCTATGATATTACAGATGATACACTGCTATTTACAGGTAAAGTAACTTTTAGAACAAGATTAGCTAAAACCCTGTTAAACAACCAAACCAAAACAAGGTTTGTAGAAGGCTGAGAAACCAATCTAAATCTGAATCCACTGAAAATACAACTATGAAGACAAAGATCTGATTATACATTTATTCATAAGAATAAATTCTTTTCCCCATTTAGTCTTTAAGTAAACATATGCACAGAGAGAGAAGCACACTGAACTGATACTTTCTCAATAGATAAAAGCTCTGTCTGCTTACAAATTTTTATTGCATGTACTAACTTACCAGCACTATGTGTTATTTACCTGCCTGTCACATTTTTTCCAGATTCCTCCATTTCTTTATAAAATGTATCTTTTGGAGTCCCAAGAGATACTTGCACAGTATTTCTTAGTGGCTGACAGTTTGAACAATCCCAGGGTCTAAACTTCAACCCTGTTGCTTATACCCCATCTCCCCATCCTACAGCTGTACCGTAACAGCCTGATAGCTGTTAACAAGGGTCAGGATCCCTAACCATAGCTACTTGTGTTTTATCGATATGGGTGCAAAATTAGACGAATCAGTAATGCAATCTGAGCTTTGGTCCTGCTTTCAAATATAAGAACACCCATTGCTGATATAGACTTATACACATGTATGTTTATATTTATATCTTTAAATATATGTACTAGAGAAATTTCATAGTTATGCTCAGATTGCTGGTTTAGTTTTCCTGAATACATGGATTATTCTATTCTGTATGAGTCTGTTTATCCAAGATAACATGCAATGCATTCATCAAAATAATATGAAATTAGTTTATGAACAAAGCAAAAGGAAAGTTTGCAAGCCAAAAGAAATTTAAATGTTTGGTGTGTTGGTGTAGATGTAAATTACTTTGTTGTTCAATTCCATCTAGTAATTTTTTGTATAATATTTCTTGGAATCTTAGCTGAAGTCAGTGAAATAGGACAATGATAGAAAAATTTACATCACTTGAATTGTATACATAAATAAGAAGTTTACTAAAATTAAATGTAATGGAAAATATCAAAGTGAAGATGATATGAGGTTTTGTAGTCAATCTGGTTTCACAGCACTTATCTTTTATATAAGGGGTATAAAGCACGCTAATAAAATTTATGTGCAACAGCAAACACAGCATGCTTTGTTGCAAGTACTATAGCTGTACTCCCGAGGAAAGGATCAGTGCCTTGTTCAGGAAGAAAAGATTATGAAAAAATTGTTAGTGTGGCTTCAATTTAAGAAGGCATTTTCAGTATTACCAGCCTGGTCCACTGTTGCCTTTCTTTTGTTTAGGAAAAAAAAAAAAAGGGGGGAGGAATGTAATAGTTCACTCAATAAGCTGGTAAGCTTGGATCGCTGACAGGTAGCTAGGTAGTTTTATCTTCTTTACTCAGAGTAAACAAAGTCCAGAACAGGAATCAGCAACTGCTACACTACTGCCAACCATATACCATGAGCAGATTTTTTCTAATGGCGTGCATTAGGATCTGTGCGATGCCAAAACCCAAGAGCCTCAGAATCTTGAAAAGCACCTCTGTGAGAGGTAATAGTCCTATTAATGACAGCAATTGATTAATGGCAACTTGCCTCTCTTGAAGGCAGCATCTCCCAGCAACTCTTAAGTTTTGTTTTGCATGCTTCATCTTTAATAGGAGGAAGAAAAAATATAACTCAGTGCACCACCCTTCAGACCTGACTTGGATGTGATGTGGCTCATTGGTTAGAGAGAGATCAATAGGGCATGAATGAAAGAGAGCTCTCTGAAGGCTGACGGCTGAAAGCCAGAAGAGAAGATATCTTTCCATTTGATTGTAGGAGTAAATCCATCTTTCAACATTAAAGTTTGCAACTTCTGACCTGTGACTGTTAAATGACCACGTAAAAGTAGTAAAAGATTGTCCATAAGAAACTGTGTTTGTCCAGAAGTTTGTAATCTTTTCTCTTGGAAGTAGCCTTTGCTACTGCCTTCAACACTTTGTCTGTATCATAACCTACCCACCGCACCCATCTCCTAAAGAACAGGATTATGCTAATATAGATTACTTTCCAAGCTTACTACCTTTACAAATTTCAGATATAGGAATTAGAACCTAAGCCTCAATTTCTTGCAGAAAGCTCTGACACATTATTTATTTTGATCCCAAGTCACAATGAAATTCACCTTTTTTTCATATCCTTGAAATTTTAATTAAGAAACATCAAAATATTTTAGCATCATTAATTTTAAGGAAACACATAACCATTCCCAGAGCTAAGCTGTTTCATCATAGCTTAATAAAATGACCAAACTGCTTCGTTTCAGGTTAGTTCAATATTAAATTGTACTTAACAAATGCAATTCCTTTTTCCATGAAGCCGTAGCATATAAGCCTCATCATGTGACATTTCTCTCTTTGGGCCAGGCTGCTATTGTAACTAAACGTTCCAGTGATGGGCTTGCTAAGAGCCAAAACCACACTGCTGAATGGGTGCGTAGCTTTAGAAGATGTAATGCTATACTCCTGCAGAAAATGTTGGGGGGTTGTGGAAATTTTTTCCCAACTAAAAGTCCAACAAAAATATCCTAAATAAAACTAATGGTGACTCAAAGAAGTAGCAGATGATACCTGACAACCAGAGCAGTAACTTTTTTTTTATGTGGCTGGATATGGCTGCCTAACTCATGTAACTCTTCTGTCAGGACTTGATTGGCTGTAATAAAGGTCAGGTTTAAATTTAAGGGGATTACTTAAAAAGAAAAAAAACCTGCTGGCTTGAGTTCCACTTATAAACCTTTGGATAGTTATATTAAACTTTCTGGTTCTGTGAGAGCTGATTTTCCTCACTCATGAATACAAATTAAATAGCATACAAAGAATGTTCTTATTACAAAGGAAAAAAAGCTAATGAAGTATGTACGCAAGATAAGAATAACTAATTCTTAAAGTGTGACTAAAACAAGTTCCCTTTTTTTTTCTTCTAGGGAACTGTTAAGCTACTGTTTTCCTCTCATACAATAATCTTCACTCACTCTTTAAAGTTTTTTTAAGTGTTTCTGGGTTGCAAGGTCTGATTCGAGCTAACCTGATCTGTTGGTTTGTCATGTTCACGTTAGCTGCTCCTCATTTCACTCTGCCTAGCCAAGCTTCACTGCACTCCTTGTCTCCAGAGCCACACATTGGGCAGCTGCTTGCTCTCATACCTGTTTTCATTTGCTATTGTTTTAGGCACCCTCACTCTATTGCCTCCTCCTGCACTCATCCCATCTCCTGCTATCTGAGCCTCATGCTGCTTTTTTTGCTCTGATAATCACTCTACCCAACTCCCACAGCTCTGTTCACTGGCTATTGTATCACCTCTTAGGAGGGCTCGTGTAATATTGAGAAAGAGCATAGTCTTCCAGCTCACAGGAGGCTTTTCAACACTCTTGTTTAACATATCTTGCACAAGAAATGCATAGGTCACTTTTTTTCTCTCTTAAACCTTAAGAAGACTTTCACCCAAAAGGTACCGCCCTTGTTGTCCCAGGGTCATGCATTTGCATCCCAGTACCAAAAAATGTTCTATTTTTTAAGATCAGGATACTCACCCCAGGCACGTTTACACAGTTATTTGGGCGAGATATATGCACACTGTTACAAATACAAACTCTCTTTGTAATTTTATGATGGAATTAACTCAACAGAGCTAACTCCCAATAACAGTAACACAATAAACGTAAACCAATCGGATTTCATGTAATCCTTCCCATTAATCTCCCCTTCTCCAGCACCACACTTTTTTTCCAGGCTTGTACTCCTTCCTCCGTCATTCCTTCAGGAAAGGAGGAAGGGAAGTTTTCCTTTCACTTTAGGCCTTCCTTACCAGATTCATATTCATACATTTCATGATACAGCAGCTATGCCTGTATATACCATCTATGAGGCTAGTTCTATCTTCAGGCAATGAAGAGCTCCCAGTGGTTTTCATGTTCTCAGTAGTTTTAATGCTCTTTTCATACAGTGAAAATTTGAAAGGTCTGTGCTTTATTAGGCTCAGGAGGAGACCAGCAGGTTTCCAAACAAGGTTCAAATGAAACCACGTTCTGGATTTAGCAAGAGTGGCCTGAGATTTTTTAATTAAATATTATTTTTTTAGCACACTAATTAAGATATGCCTCTCTTGTTCCAGTGCAAAGTTTTTATTGAATTCTTAGCTCCTACATGAAGAGGAGAAAAAAAGGTCTTTTTTAAAACACACGGTTCTGATGGAAAGGTATATCCTGTCTCTACAGAGCAGAGGTCTGTGTTAGAAACCTCTATAACCAACTATAATGATGGCTATTTTTATTTTATTCTTTTTCTAATCACTTACTATCCTTGTCCTCTTTTTTGGGGGGGAGCAGGGAGGCAGATAGCATGGGTGGCCTGCAATACTATGTTCACACTATGTTCACTAGGTCACTTAGCTTATGATATGCTTAATTACAGGAATTACTTAGAAGTGGCTAGCATAGTATAGGGGTATTGATAGTGGGAATACTGAGAAACTTCTTGTCACGGTCATGTTGAAGCATTTGTACTAATACAAATAATATAAGACAGACTATCTTGGAAGTGTAAGATTCTCAAGCATATGGCTCTGTCTTTCTTTCCAGTAAGTTGCTCCTGCTGTTCCTTTTTAGCCACACCCTAGAAAGTGGGTGTTACAATATTTGTAAGTGGATGTTCTAGAACAGATAGGAGTTTTCAAGGTGATAAAAAGGCAAGTTCAATTAAAAACCATGTTCTTATCTGAAAAAAAACACTCCATCTATCTGAGATTAATGCAGACTCAGAGATTAATGGTAAACAAGGGTTTCCATAACTGAAATAAGCTCAATCTCTCCCTAGTTCACAAAAAAAAAAGACAGAAAAGATGAGGTATAGTGCCTTCTCCATCCCTTTCTTACTCAGCTCATATTGGGCAGGATAGGTCTACATGCTCCAAAAGACACTGGACCTCCAAAACCCTGGAACACATACAGAAAAACCAAAGCTTCTTAGCTCTAATCTTCCTATATTCACTTCACTCATCCACGTGACCCTCTTCCCGTGTCCTGTCTTCTCTTCCATTTCCTTCTGTTTTCAGTCTTTCTTTTGAACCCATTCCTTCCCCATTTGCAAATGGGGAACAGCTATTTACTGAACAGCGTAAATTTTGGGTAACTGAGATCTGGAGTGACAGGACCTGTGATTTCTCTTAAAAAAAAAAAAAAGTTGGCATACAGATATCACCTTTTTTGAAGAGTTATGGCAGCCCTGGTGTCTGAACTCAAATTCTATAGTCAAGGGCTGTTGGACCAACCTTCCTAAATACTTGAGAAGCAGGGTCCAGACTGCATACCATTTTATAATTATTATTGTCCAGTGACAGTCAGAATTTGATGTATGTGGATAACAGATGGTCTGAACACTCTTGGACACTTAAATCAATCTTAAATGTCTGCTAGATTATTTGAATATGATTTACAATTCCTATGGATATAAGTAAATTCTGAAAGGCACATTGCAAATATAACTGAAGGGAACACAATGGCCTATTTAATGTTTCAAATGCTTAGTGCTAAGATGTCAGCAGTATCATCAAATTAGCACCTGACACTATCATCAAAGTACCATCTAAAAATGCTGTGCCCAAAATAAACAAATACTTTTGAATACTCTCTCAGTGCCTCAGCTTTCTGTTTCATTATAGTGTATTGACTATAAAATTCATAACATTTTTGAGTGACATAGCAAAATCTCTGAAGAAATGAATAGTTCCATTTTCTGAGTCTTCAGCGCAGATGTGTGTAAATAACTAATGTAGCATAAGGCAAGTACTTGGAATTCTAGGGAAAAAAAAGAGGGAAAAAATTAAGTATACGCTCATTAATTTAACATTACCTACCCTGTGTGCTGCAGTGTGTACCTTCATGGAAAAAAATATGCAATCACTGATTTGAAGACTGTATCGTGAACCAGAGTATGAAATTAAAGCTGCATGGCTAATGCTCTGGGAATTAAATTCAAACTAATTGTACTAGTGTATTACATTAATATTATTTTCTGAAACGGTGGCTTTCTGCGTTTATAGTGAAATCTAAGAAGCGTATGCATGCAAACACGTGGAAAAGGGTCTTCAGGTTTTCTTAGTCTTTATTCATGATTGCGCTTCGTGCTTCACGCAGCTGCAGCGGGGAACTCGGAGCAGCAGGTAAAGCTGCTCACCCCCACCTCAGGTGAGCAGAAATACCCACCACCCTGGAGGGGACCACCACTACTTACGGGCCCACAGCCTCGGTACAACGTGCTGCCCCTGACAAAGCTGACAGCAAGTCTCCATTACACACCATCTGCGTGTAGGCCTGAGCGTGCGGACGCCCGCCAGGTGCCCGGCACCCAGGCCTACCTCAGCGACGGCCCCGCCGCCGCTCTGCCGCCACCGCCGCCGAAATGGCGTCGAACCGCCTCGGCAGGCACGCGGCGCGGCGAGCGGGAGGAGAAAGAACTACATTTCCCAGGAGCCGCCGCGCCCCGGGGCGATGCGATTGGCCAGGGCCCCAGCCCAATCAGCGGGGAGGAGGTGGGCAGGGGAGCCGCAGGTGCTCGCCGGCGGAGGCTGGCGGCCGGGCGGCGGGGGGGAACATGGCGCTGGGTACCAGGGCACCGCGGCGGCTGCTGCACCTGCCGGCCGGGAGCTGCCTCCTCCTCCTGCTGCTGCTGCTCCTCCTCCTCTGCGGCCAGCTCGGGGGAGGACAGAAGAAGAAGGAGGTAGAAACGTTCGCTTCTTTCGCCATCGCGCCCGGCCGAGGGGCCGGGGCTGCCCTGCCGTGCCGCCTCCCCCTCGGCAGCGCCCGCGTCCCCCTCCGCCCGGCGCTCTGCGCTCTTCGCCCTGCCTCCCCCCCGTGCTCCTCCCGCCGCGGGCGCGGGCCTCCCCCTGCTGCCCCGCCGGCTCCTCTCCCTCCCCAGCCCTGAGGGGGGCGCCTGCGGGGCGGAGGGCGCCGGGCGGCCGCTCACCCCGCCCCGCGGAAGATGGCCGGCCGCCGGCGGAGGCGGCGGCGGCGGCGGCGGCGTCTCCAGGGCAGCCGGGAGCCAGCGCCGCGGCGGCAGGGCGCGGCGCCGGGTTCGCCGTCCCCGGCGTGATGTCCCAGCCCAGGCGGGGTGCCGTCCGTTGCCGTGGGCCTTTAACTCCCCGGGTTTGAGCGCGTAAAGGCTAGGGCCGCCGTCCTGTGCGCGGCTGCCCTCCGCGGTGGGCCTCGGGTGCCTCAGCAGCCAGCCGAGGGCGAGGAGCGCTGACCCGCGACGAGCCGTCAGGCGAACGAAGTTGAGCCCCATGTTTGTGGAGCCAACTTAAAAGAAATGCCCAGAGTTAATAAATAACATTGCAGCAATGGCAGCAGGTGTGCTGGTGTGGGTGCTGATGCCCTCTCTTCCTGGTGGCTTCTGGGTAAGAGAGGTGCGGAGGAAGGAGCAGTTTTCATTCAGTTGCAGCAGCAACCGTCTACCTTCAGCAACTTTTGTACTTGGGTAGGGGAATGTGCAAAAATGTGTAGTGAAAATATTTGCCTTCTTCAGGCTTCAGTGTACTAGAGCATGCTACGCTTCTCTCCCTAGCTTGCCCTCGATTTCAGGTCAGGTTCTCGTATACCCAGTGCTAGGCCAACCAGTTTCTCTGTAACTTGATTTAGGGGAGGAGATGACTTTTTAGCAAACTGTAGAATTTTATTTTTGATATTTTTTTTTTACATCTGTTTTCCACTGTCAGTGTTGCCAGAGGACTTGTGCTTTGTGGTGGGGAAGGAGAGGGAAGGAACAATTTTGCTAACAGATCCTCTCTTTGAACTATCTCCTCAGACAAAGAGAAGAATGGCTGGAAAATTTTTTGTTAGTTTGCTTTGTTGTTCTTTAAAGAACTATGTAGGTTATTAAAGCTTATAGGCCAAAGAAGTGAAGTGAGGAGGAGCAGAGAAGGAGGTGCTGATGTCTTCCCTCTCGTGTCCAGTGACAGGACTCGAGGGAATGGCTTTTAAGTTTTAGCTGTCTCAGGGGAGCTTTGGATTGGATATTAGGAAAAAGTTCTTCACTGAGAAGGTGGTCAAACACTGGAACAAGCTCCCCAGGGAAGTGGTCATGGCCCCAAGCCTGTCGATCCTCAAGAAGCTTTTGGACAATGCTCTTAGGTATATGGTTTAACTTTTAGGTTGCCCTGTGTGGAGTCAGGAGTTGGACTCAGTGATCCTAGTGGGTCCCTTCCAACTCAGGATATTCTATGATTCTAAAAGGCCAAAATTAGTATGTAAAATCCTTATTTAAGTATCTAAATAGTGGTCCGACTTTGTGGTCTTACCAAGTTAAGTAGTAATCTGATAATTGAGATAAATCCCTTGGGTATCAGTGTAAAAAACAAACCCCTTCACTCTAGGCATTCTCTTTTTTCCTCTTTCTGGAAAGAGTAGGGAGTAATGTGCTGCTCTTCTGCTGCTATAATTAACTTCTTTTCAAAACGTTAACTTGTTAGGTTTTTTAATAAAATGTGTTTAATGTTTGACACTCTTGATTCTCTCTTGCTGTGATGTACTGACATTGCAACTTCTGTTGACATTTTCATGTGGAGTGACAGCTGTGCTACTAGGATAGCTGAAATAATCTTTATTTCTTTTTTAAATGGAATCCTTTCCTAACAAGTAAATAATGGCAAATTAAAATGGACATGTACAATTACTTTCTATAAAGTTTCCCCAATTCTACTGCAGAGGTGGTACGTAACAGGATTGAAATGGATACTTTTTGCCTAGCCATTTGGTACTATGGTTCAGGCTGGTATTTCTCCTCTGTAAAGCTTGTTATTAATTTTTTTCCTTTTTAACTGATTTAATTAACACTTCTCAGTCTTCTGCATCTTTTTACCTCCACTCTTCATTCGTGTTTAGTATTTTTCTCTTAATGCAATGGACTAAATGCTGCTCGTGCATACAAAACACTGTTTTTGTGCACTACAACTGCACCTTTACAGAAACTAGTGCAACATTGTGAGTGCTTGCTTCGCTTTAAATGCAGGCTTAAAGGAAAGTGTAACTTCAAGGTTTTCAGGGTTTTGTATTATGAATATCACTTCGTATGAGTTGTGTATGTTACAGCTAAAGTCTGGCTCCTTTTCATACCCTACTAACCTCATGTTGAAAACTCTAGTAGTTTGCCCAATATATACGGGAAAAAACACGTGTATGTGAAAGATGAAACCTGAACTTTCTTACAGTGAGCAGTTTGGAAATAACATTTTAAAACTGTTCTGAGGAAAATTATATGATTTGAAAGAGCAAAGGATCTTGTGCTATGGGAGGTTCCTGTTCACAATAGTGTCCAGAAGCACAGTGGTAAAAAGCAAAGATGATGGAGGTTAACTGTGTAAAGTGAACCTAAGTTTTTCCGTACAAAAACTGATAAGATTGCTGTAGCTTTTATGGAAGTCAGAAAAATGGTTGAACATACAGTGAGTTGTTTCAAAGAGAACCCTGCAAGAGGGAGGTTAATGTAGTAGGGTTAAAATGTGTATCTCATGAGATAAAAAGAAGTCACATCTCAGTTTCCTCTTTCCTGCTTGCTTTGTGTGTGTCTTCATTGGGGTGGAAAAAGAGGTTAAGGAGTAGAGAAAGGAAACTTCTTTCCCAATCAACTTTTTTGAAAACCTTGAGTACTTAATAAGTACTTGAAAATTAAATACTTGAAAATAAGAAGAACTTGAGGTGTTGGAATTGGAGCTTAAGCAAGGAAAGTATCCTTGGTGAAGACAATGTTTTGGGTTTTTTAATTTTTTTTTTTTTTCCTTTAAAGCATTGACTATATAGAAAAGTATGCATAAAGTCTGAATGATTAGAGGTGTCGGGATCAGTTGTATGAGCCTGGAAGGTGGAAATAACAGCTTTGCTGAAAGGAGAGGACCAAGTTAAGGTATTAGGTGTTTTTGAAGGACTTACTACTAGCAGAGAAAGATGAATGGGGAAACTAGAGAACATTGGTGTAACTTTCCGTGTTGATGGCGAAATACTACGTTATAGCTGTATTTAGAGTGGAAAATATGTAAGTTCTTAAATTACTAAAATACATTGTCCTATACAGTAAAATATTCGTAAAATATTCTTAATGATAAGTAAAGAAACTTTCTCCTGTGGCAAGTTACTGAAAAGTACTGTTGTCCATCTTCAACTTGATTAAATTTGTAAAAATTCAAAGAACTATTAGAGAATGGATTTGAATTAGTTGATGATTAGTCATCTGGTGTCATGGAAGCTATTTCTAGAATGGCCGCATGAATGTGTAAACATACAAACATTCCTATTGCTTCTCTTTAATCCTGCTGTTCACTTTTCTGTATTGTGGAAACCCATGACAACTTTCACCCCTGAGGAGATAAATAGAAAACACTGGACTGTCTTAAAATGGCCATAGATAAAGTGTAATAATTTGGAAATTAGATGAAGAGCAACACCATAACTTTCTGCCATGGCTCACACTTAAAAGCTAACTAGATTTGGAAAGACTGCTTTTATGATTTTAATTCTGGTGCTGAGCAGCACATTTATTTCAAGTGGAATAAAAAACAGTTCTTGGTTATGAAAATAGCAGCAAGTAACTGAAGAAGGACTGTTCTCTTGGAAACTATATTCATAATGGGAGAAAATAATAATTGACTCTTCTCACAGCATCTGAGATACTATATTTTGTATTAACATACATACATTTTCTGTAAGGCGTGTTCCCAATCCTTTTGATCCTTTTTATATCTCTTATACAAATTCTAAGTTGTTAAAACTTTAAAATTGAAAGGAATCAGAATGACAATATTACACTTTGAAATATACCGCTTGGTGTTTTATTATAAATTGCTTCGCATGGGCAATTTATATTTATATAGATAAGATTTTTTTTGACTGAAACACATAGAAGAATGTTGATTTTGCAATATGAAAAGCATTTCTCATAGAGGGTAAAGTTTATTTTGAGCTTTCAGGTAGATGATTCAGAAGCTTAGTTAAACCTCTGTTACGCAATTGGAGCAGTGATTTTTCTGTAGGTAAGTTTTTCATTACTGCTAAATCTGATGCAGGGAAGCTGCCTGTGTAGACCAACATATCGGCTTTGTTCAAGTGGAGGTGTCTTGTTCTTATTGAGCTTAAATCTACTCAAAAAGATTCTGACGTATAATAACATTGTAGTTACTTTACTTTTCTGTAATGTAAAGTTCTGTAATGTCTTAGTTTGACCTGAGTATTTCTGAAGTATTTCAAGACTGGTCTCTCAATCACTATTCCTTACCTTTTCCACCCTTTCCCCCACTGGGTGTAGAAGTTATGGCAATTGTAGAGAAATTGTAGAAGATAGGGTTGGAAGGACAATCTAACTGAGGCTTTATCCCAAAGCTCAGCCATGCTTTTATTGTTCCTGACAAATGTCTATCTGATGTGCCCTTAGAAGCCTTTAGTGGTGGTGACACTACAACTTCCTTAGGTAACATATTACTGTGTCTTATTGTTAAAAGGATTTTTTTTCCCAAAGATCTAACCTGAATTTCAGTGTGTTCAATCTCCACATTTTTGAGCCTGTTATTTCTTGTCCTCATCATGACCGTAAAGAACAGATTATTCTTTGATGTCTTCTGCATTTAGACAGAGACTAAAGGTAGCATTTGATGTTTTTTCCAGAGTTATTTTTTTTCTTATAAATAGAAGCAACTGTGTAATTTTTTAAGGCTTTGAGTATTAAATGTCATAATCTTCCTGAGAGAATCTTCAGTCCTGAACATATTTTCCTCTGTTTTATGTGAAACTAACTGGGATAGATTGGCAGGATCCCCTTGTTTCTGCACCATGTGTTCTTGTTTTCCTTTGGGTTTACATATTGAGCCCATCTTGTTTATCCAGGGTTACTGATGGTTATTATCATGTTCCTTCCCTTGAAGTCAGAATGGTACCTTCTGCTTTAAAATTCCTTTCCTAGTCCAATTCATAGAATCATAGAATCATTTAGGTTGGAAAAGACCTTCAAGATCATTGAGTCCAACCATCAACCATGCCCACTAAACCATGTTCTGGAGTACCTCATCTACGCGCTTTTTGAATACCTCCAGGGATGGTGACTCAACCACTTCCCTGGGCAGCCTACTCTAATGTCTGACAACCCTTTCTGTAAAGAAATTTTTCCTAATATCCAACCTAAACCTCCCCTGGTGCAACTTGAGGCCATTTCCTCTTGTCCTATCTCCAGCCACCTGACAGAAGAGACCAGCACTCACCTCACTACAACCCCCTTTCAGGTAGTTGTAGAGAGCGATAAGGTCTCCCCTCAGCCTCCTCTTTTCTAGACTAAACAGCCCCAGCTCCCTCAGCCGCTCCTCATAAGACTTGTGCTCCAGGCCCCTCACCAGCTTGGTTGCCCTTCTCTGGACACGCTCCAGCACCTCAAGGTCTTTCCTGTAGTGAGGGGCCCAAAAGTGAACGCAGTACTCGAGGTGCAGCCTCACCAGTGCCGAGTACAGGGGAACAATCACCTCCCTGCTCCTGCTGGCCACACTATTTCTGATACAGGCCAGGATGCCATTGGCCTTCTTGGCCACCTGGGCACACTGCTGGCTCATATTCAGCCGGCTGTCAACCAGCACCCCCAGGTCTTTCTCTGCCGGGCAGCTTTCCAGCCACTCTTCCCCAAGCCTGTAGCGCTGCATGGGGTTGCCATGACCGAAGTGCAGGACCCGGCACTTGGCCTTGTTGAACTTCATACGATTGGCCTCAGCCCATCGATCCAGCCTGTCCAGATCTCTCTGTAGATCCTCCTTACCCTCAAGCAGATCGACTCTGCCTCACAGCTTGGTGTCATCCGCAAACTTGCTGAGGGTGCACTCAATCCCCTCGTCCAAATCATCGATAAAGATATTAAACAGAACAGGGCCCAACACTGAGCCCTGAGGAACACCACTTGTGACGTGCCACCAACTGGATTTCACCCCATTCACCACAACCCTCTGGGCTCGGCCATCCATCCAATGAAGAGTACACTTATCCAAGCCATGAGACGCCACCTTCTCAAGGAGCATGCCGTGAGAGACAGTGTCAAAGGCCTTGCTGAAGTCAAGGAAGATAACATCCACAGCCTTTCCCTCATCCACTAGGCGGGTCACCTGGTCATAGAAGGAGATCAGGTTGGTCAAGCAGGACCTGCCTTTCGTAAACCCATCTGGGCTGATCCCCTGCTTATCCTGGACTTGCCATGTGAGTGCTCTCAAGACAAACCATTCCATAATATTCCCCGGTACCGAGGTCATTCGTGGTGGTGTTTCACCATAAATGTAGCAATTCTCACCCTTTCAGAGCTAAGGGCTGCAAAATGTGCAGCAAAGCCTGCTGCCCTTGGTCTCTGTTGCTCCAAAATGGAAAAGGCACTAATTAGTTTCTTCCTCTGTTTCCTGATGCTGTTTTCTATGACCTGTAACATTCTTTCCTTCTGATCAATGTTCTGCCTGCCTATTTAATTTAAAGAAAGAAATTACGAGAAATGTGGTAGAGCACGTGTAAAAAAAGAAAAGAAGAAAAAAAATGTATGATGGATGAGGAATGTTCAACATAGATTAAATGGCATGTGTAGTATGAGACAGATTCTTGATGTCTCAGGATCTCTGATACTATGTCAACAAAATAGTGATAATTACAACTTAAGTTTTTTCTCTTTATGTCTTGAAATTCTGTTTAACATTAAACTTGAATATAAAGTCTTTTTGGTCTTCTAATCATTAAATTTTGGTTTTGCTCTCCAGACTGTGCAGTACTGCATGTTTTTGCTTTTCAAACAGCATGCAGGAAGAAGTTTGGCAGTTATACCAAGTATAGACTCCTCTTTAAAAAATTTATTAACAATTGAGATGTGACAGAGGTTTAATCTGTGAAGGGAAACTCTGTCTATAGATTTGGGTTCAAGCCATTTTAAAGATGTATTTTAAGTGGAGGGTTTATATCCAGTTGTGTAATTTGTCATTTTATCTATTGTTGCCGTAGAGAGACAGGAGGTTTGTTTTTTTTGTTTTGTTTTTTTTATTTTTTATTCAGTGCTTAAAGCTTTAAAATAACTGTCCTGGGTTTGAAGTGAAATAACAGTGATAAGTTGTGCCTGAAAATGTAAAATTCTTTAAATGCAATTCTAAATGTTTTTCTCTACTCTGTCCTAAAAAGAATGGGAAAAAAAATGTTTGCAACAATTCTTTATTTTCTGATGATTTCTACAAGGAGCAAACCCCTCTATATACCTTTGTCTTTTATCCCTAATTAACTAAAGTTTTGGAGAAACTTGACAAAATTAACTAGCAGTTCTTATTTTAACAAATCTGTATAGAAAACCTTGATGTCTGCAGTGATTGCATACAATAAGTGAAATAAAGGATGCTTACAGCATCTTGATAGCATTTTGTAATTGTATTACTGAAGCTTTTCTGTCCCAGATGTCTCCATTTGGCATCCTTGCTGTCATAAGACAGATCAGTGGCATAATTGATCTTTTCCCCTGTTCCGTTCTATAACCATTTATACAGCACATCCTGTGCAACCACATGGAAAATACAGATTGTATCTGCTTGAGTTCTAAGTGCTCTGGAAAAATCAGTCAGTACAATTAGAGTGGGAAAGCGTTGGGGTTTTTTGTTATTGTTTTGGGTCTTCAGATTTATCCTCTTCCTTTCTGAAAGTGTTTTGAAGGTCACATTTTATTGGCTAAGATAATGATCGGAGCTAAAAAAAGGAACTTTACCTGGTATTTGTTTTAGGCCTCTTCCTCATATTCTAATAAATCTGAAAGCAAGCATAATAAAAAAGTATTGTTATCTTTTCATCAAATGCTATGAGATATTATAAGATATATATAAAAAACCATGTTCTTTAATGTTTGGTGCATATATCAAATGTAATAATGATTCTTTTTCTTGTTAGAACTTCAATAATAAGGAATTGCCATGAAATAAGTTGAAAGATATTTTAGAGGGATCCTCAAAGCTCCATTTCAGATAGAGAAACTCCTATTTTTATATGCTATTATTGCAAGTCCTTCACATTCTAAGAAAGATAAGCAAATTGATAACTTGCATTGAATGGATTGCTGCTTTTATGACAGAATTTAAAAAAAACAAAACTGGCAGTATTTTGGTGACATAAAATAGTCCCAGAAATTTGAAATGGAAATGATTTGCACCCGTGCCAGTACAGGCTTCTTCATGACAACACTCTTCTTTGTGATTGCTAAAGTGGTGGCAGGACTTCTGTCATTTCTCTGGGGAGACTGTTCTCCCATCTAATAGGATTTACTGTTAGGTTTTTATTTTCTTCTGATGATTGTATCTGATAATACCATTTTGTAATACCCCAAGTTCTTCGTCTTAAGCTGTTGCAGTCCTTAGCCTAATTATACCATTACATTACTTTTTCTTGTTCTTTTCTTCTGAATCTAAAGCAAATTACTTTTGAATTTCAGACGTACTGGTCATTAAGCTTAGCAGAGTTTGGCTGTGTTGTATAAAACATTTGTATATCAAGTTTATAACTAAGTGGTAATTACAGTTGTGCAGTCCCTTTGTGGAATGACATTTTGAGCTCACAGAGTTGCTTGAGGTTATAGGCTACAGCATCTGCTGCTTGAAGGATAAAAACTATCTTCTGCTCTGCTTTTAGTTTGGCTTTTTAATAATTTCATATTACTATGAATTACATATTACAGCTGTCCTCTCTACTATTAAAAAACTAGCATGTTCAGTTACTTTCCTTATCCAGTTGCCTTACATAGGCCAACTATGACAGAGTCTAGTCCTGAATCTGGCATATTACGTTTCTGTTTAACTTTTGTAGGTTTAGATATGCATGTGTTCATGTCTGACCCATGTAAATGTCTCCTCAATGGAGATTTTTGAGCTTGTAGAGCAAAAGTGTAGTTAATATAGTAAAAAATCCTACTTAAAGTATAACGTTATTTCTGTGTTTTATTTTATAACTTCTCCTAAACATTTTTGAAGCTTGATTGTTTTATGAAGTCCTTTGATACTTAGCCAGTTTTCGACTTACGAAAATAATTGACACTTGTTCAGCTAATTAATTAGCTAACTCCCTTAATACAGCATTTTATCAGGTCCTGCTGACTACACATTCAGGCTTTTTCAGGTATTTTGTTTCTTGGATCTTGTCAGTGGCAGCCATGCATTCTGCATCTAAGTTAAGCCTTTAACTCAAAACTGTGCTGTCCTCCAAAAGTGTGTTTCTTTTGAATAATGAATTCTTATATTTACATTGCAATTTTTTTTCTGCACTATGCTGAAGAATATAGTTATTTTAACAATAAAGTAAGAGAGGCATTTTTTTGGTTGGTGCTGCTTAAACTTTTCTTGGTAATTGTAGCTGCTTTGTCTTTGTTTACTTCAGTCATTCAAATTATTACTTAAAACATTTTGTTCTTTTTCCTTCTCTTAGTTATCATGAACTCTATATGACCATCTTCTACTTTTGGTAGTAAACTAGAATGAAATAAAAATTGCATTTAATCCATAATTAGTAAATTCACTGGGGTACTGATATACTAAAAATATGAAACTTAAAATAATTTTTATTTTTAATCCTATTAAAGTATTTTAATGTGAATCTTCATCTTTCTGTAAAAGACCTAACTAGAGACTTAGACTCTGCAAGGGTGATTAATGTGTGGGATGATAAAACTGAGCAGACAGGATGCTTTGAAATATAGCTCCTTTCTCTACTCTGTTTTTTGAAGGTTATCTAACAGTATAAAGAAGGTATTTGAATACAAGTAGAAGTCTGTTTTGACTGACAGAGGTAATGCTTTTCTAGATACCCTAGAAGTTGCAGGGCTAGGACTACATACAGTGAAGGAATAAAGTAGCTATACCAGCATATGTTTAGGTGTTTGTGCAAAGAGAGGAATTCAAGCTACAATTAGGTGAGTCATTTGTGGAGCAACTTAGTAATGGGAGGAGTAGGGCACCTCATAGGTTGCACTGCCAGCACTCTGCATAGTCAGTGATCTTGAACTGGGGAATAGATAATGCAAAAGGATGTTTCTGAAATCTTGTCCTTCTCTAGATTTTGGATTCTTGAGTCAGAACTGTAAGGCTGTGCTGTCCACTCTGGGCTGTCCAGAATTTGGTATAATTTCCTAACATAGAAGACGTCCTGGTAAAGTATTGTGCAGACTTCAGGTACAGGAGGAGAACGTGGTGATGCTAATACTTCAAGGACTGTGTACAACATGGTCCTTAAAAATGATAACAATAGAAAAGCAAAGTAAGAATGTAATTGCTTGATGAGAGTATTGCTTTCTTTTTTTTCTTTCTCCACATGGTGATGTATTTATGGTTAAGGTAGTATATACTCTGGTTCCTGTTCAGATCATGTAAGATGGTGCAACTATGCCTATTGATTGTGGTTTACAGGTTATGGTTTCAGGGATTTCTCCTGAGATGTGGGACTTGAATATCTCCATGTTGATGAAGATCATAGTGAATCCCCTTCACCTTACTTGGTCAAACGCTCTAAAATTTGGAAGAGTGCACAAATGCACACAGCAGTAAGTGGGTTTTGTTTTCAAGCATGTTTTTTAAAGTATGTTTTCTGTGATGCCTTTTACTGAGATGTTTTTGGGTATCAATTACGTGTATTCAGATTGTGCTTAAGATCAGATGCCTAGGGGAATTAATACACTTGCTACCTAGTTCATCAGTCTCTTCAGTGGGGCTGTAACTTGATCTCACTGCAAAGTCTGGCATGTTTAAGTGTAGGGCATGTTTAGAGGTCTAGAGAGCATTGAGAGTCCTTCCTTCTCCTTTACTGCTGTGTCTGAATATTTTTTTTTTTTACATGTAGGCTATGCAACTTGGTAGTTGGATATGAAGTAGAATTACTACAAGTTGTAGATGCGTATGGTTAGTGAACTCCATTACCTTCTATCTACGGATCTGGCCACTGAAAAACAAGTTAGCCAAACATGCAAACCTCATGTCCAATGTAACATTACACACCCTGGTGACTTAAATGGAAATCCCATCCCATGTTTCCCTGAACAGTGTGTTTTGGAAAACAAAGGCAACTTGCTGAAGTTAACTTCTTTGAAGCTGGGGTTTTTATTATTATTGGGCTGGAGGATAGTAGAAGTACATAAGGGAAAATAAAAACTATTAAAAGCTGTCTTGAAGAGGGCATGAATTGCCAGGGATTTATGTTCATTCTAGCTTTATTGTATGCAACAATCTCTTTGAGAGGCTACCTTGCCTTACTTTTTTTGAAATAGAAGATTTTTTTTTTTTTACTACAATAACTAGACTAGCAGAATTAATGGATTATATAAATAGGTTAATATGACACTAAATGCAGTGCTTTACTGTAAAAGTATGAAAAAGTGAAACTTTTTATTTGCTTTTACAATTGTACCTTTCTGACCTCATTTCCAAAAAATGCTTTAGATTTTTATCAACCATTTGGGTTGCTGGTACACTGTAAGAAGGCTTTTGGGCTATCTATTAATCTAGTAGTTGAGTATTGCAAAAATCAGTTTGAAGTGGATCAGTCTTTGTGGTGATGAATGACTGAAGTTGATAAGGTTTCTTCTTATCAGCTACCAGCCATATGCCTTAAATGGAATTGCTGTTAATGGCACATAAAACTTCATTAGTAGCCAGATTCCTCCTGCATGTTCACTCAGCAAGTTCTAGATTCTCCTAACTTACCTCATGCTGAAATGTGACTTGCTCAATGAGTGGCCTGATCAGGTAAGAGTGTTAAATCTGATCAGCTTTTTCTTTTCTATGAGCAGTTGACCTGAATTTGAGGCAAAATGCCTGTGAAATATGATGCCACACAAATTGCATGTAAATATATTAAAAAGCACACAATAAGATACACACATTTCTAAAAAGACGAGTTTTGATCATCCAAACAAATATTGCTTTGATCCAGCAGGAATATTTTGGTCATGCTGTTTAAATGTGTCCGTTTATTACAGTTAAGCAGTAATTGTTATCACAAAATCCAGATGGCAATATTTGGTAATTGCATTCAGGAAATCATTCTAACGGTATTCCTTTTCTTTAAGGAAACATGACATGACCTTGCCTTATAAAATACTAAAAATGTTTACCAGGTTTAACTGTTAAGACTTAAGAGAAGCCAAGTTCAATGATCAAAGGCATGCAGGAGTGAGAGTCCTTAACTCTTGTAGGAATCTGTTAGAGGATAGAAACTGGTAGTGCTAAGTTGTCTGAATTCTACGTTGTTTTTGCATCACACTTCTAAATGTTTTAGTCATGGTTTGTGCTCTTGGCAACCATATGATGGCTCAGCTTTAATGCATTTCATTGGGAGCTTTTTCATCTTTCAGTTCTATGCCTGATTTCTATCAACGCTTCCAAATGAAGTGGAAAGAGAATGGCAGGAGTTTCTTTAGAATTTTAAGGAGGACATCAGTCCTAGGAAGCTTAATCCAAATTCAAGATGTAGGACTGTTATGCCTCTTACTTGTCCACAGCAGAAGGATTCAGTTATTGACAATGTGACGGTGCTTTGAGTGGGTGAGGCAGAAATTGTTCAGAACTTGACAGGAATGGTGCATTAATACTGAAGTTACTGGGTAAATATTTTCCTTCTGTTGTGAGACACTTTATCTTCTAAGCTAGGTGTGGATAGAAGCTCTTGTCTATAAGTTTTCTTCAAATCTCTGTTTATTGATAGTAGTGCACTAACTTCTTTAGCGGGCAATTTGTTTAGAAACTAAGATAAAACATTATTAATATCCGCTGGGCAGGCTGCAGATATTATCATTGTTTTTCATTTCCTCTATGCTTTTTTTGGTTTGGGGCCTTGCTAATCATTTTCCACTTAAAATGCATGGTAGGCTTTCTCATTTTTCTATTTCTTTCCTCTAAGCTCTATAAATCAGTCAATACAGATAGATGTTTTTTTTAATATATATATATACACACACGCAGATATATATACACACATACACACAGTGGTTTGCCCTGTTCTATGTGAAATAGCTTTTACCTTGGCATTGACAGCTGTGAGTTTTTGTCTTCCTGTAACTCTGAACCTAAATCCTGTAAATGATAAAGTGCTTTAACCAGACCTCATGGAGAATGTAGCTTTCAGAGTAAAATGTTAATCTAAAATGCTCTTGAGTAACTGCGTATTGGTTCTGGAGGTTGCCAACATTATTCAATTTCTTTAAAAGTAATATGCACCTGAAGTTCTGCTTTTGTACGTATGGAAGGACAATCCTCATCTGATTTTGGCATCTTGTGTTTTAGCCCACTCTGTGCACAGAAACTAGGCATTCTTATGTCATTGTGTGCTATAAACTTTGTAACATTCACAATAAGATTTTTTTTGTCAATGAAATGTCACATCTCAGCCTTTTCTACAGGAGTGTTGTGGTTAGAGTGTGTCTGGGAAACTGAAATAGCGGGAGCAGTTGCTATTCATTTGGTTTCTGGGAAATGATATCCTGCTTCGCATAAAGGACCCTAAACACTTGTCTGTCTGCTCCTCTGGGTGCTTGGATCCTCTTAAGGTGGTCTGCATTATTGTTTTAATTCAAAAAGCAGGCTCCTGCTCTGAAGTGTATCAGTTGCTTTCCCTCTGCGATGCATTGTTTGCACTCCGAAATGGTCTCTGAGTGTGCGAACTGGATTCTATTACTGAAATTAAACTGAAGCGTGCACTCCAGAAATGCAGGTAATGCACTTCAGTTGCTAATCCACATTCAGTGCTTGGAACCAGTTTAGAATTAGTTTGAAGCAGAATCCTGCAGGGTGTGGGTATTAAGGTTTCAGCACCAGCTGTTTTGTTCTGTAGACCCGTTCGTTTGCATTGCACTACTTGCTGATATCGATCTAGTCAAACTGTCCTCTTGCACAGGCACAGAGCTTCGAAGAAGGTTGCAGGATTCACTGGGCCACAGAGGAGCAACAAGAGGGAAGGTAATTTTCTAGCTGAATGATGATCATTTGAAACAGGGAAGTCCCGAGTTCCCACAGCTATTTATACGTTTAATCCAATAACTGTTTAGTGTAAAACATTGTAATACAATCTGTTCAAGTAGGTTTACTTGTCCACCATCTGGACATGAGTGCTGCCTGCCAAACCTCTAAGTTGGGGAACACATGGAGGGCAGTGAAAGAAATCAAGGTTACTTTTAAGTAGTGAGGGTTCTTCAGGATAACCTCTGTACCCTCACTTTCTCCATTTAAGCTATTATCACCTTCTCAGTTGTAACTGCTTTTGTCAGTGGAGGTGGCTGAAGGAAGTGCCCTATGCCCAGTGCTCACCAGTCCTTGAGTATTTAGAAGTAATGGGGACCTTGCTGGGAACATAAAGGTGCTTAAATAGTGATTTTTCTTTTGCTGTTCTAGGCTGTTTGTGTGTTACAACAATGTGGAGGAGGGGGAGATTACACAAAATCTGGGTTGTAAGTACCTGGTGGCAAGCAGAAATTTGTTCAGATCTGGAATTGCTAGCTCTGGTCTCAGTTCCTGTTTGCTGTAGATCCACATTCCTCAGTTAACTACTTCTGTGTGACTTAGTTAAACTAAATGCCATGTTACATCTACAGATACAAAGCAAAAGAGAGTATAGCACAAGATTATAGTGGTATTTGATTTAGTTTATAGGTGGTCAAATATCACCATATTTGACTTGGTTTTAATGGAATGCTAGATGGGGGGGGGGTGGAGGCACTAAAGCCGATAAGTTTATTTTAGTGCAAAATACTTTATACTGTAGAAAACATCTTAGTAAGTGGGCTACACCAGAAAACAATGATGCCTGAAGTCATCTCACTCCAGGCTTTTAGTTGAGATATTGTTATTGGAGGTTTAGCAACCTGTAGTGCCATCAGTAATGGTACTAATGGAGACAGTTCCACCTATGTAAGAACTGAATGATATTTCCATCCTCAGCCCCTTTATAAATTTAGGACAAATATACTGATGCCTTAGGTATGTTCATTTTACAAGAGCCTCAAGTGAGCTATGTTGGAGAGATTGTAAGTCCAAGTATATATTGCATATTCAGATGACACGTAGTTTCGTAGAAAGTAGAACTTTTGTCTTTAATTGCATTTTTCTTGTCCTACTGTGTTCAAGTGATACTACAATTGTGTTAGTGTATTAGTCTATTGGCATGTATCTTAAGTGATTCAAAAAATCTAGGTGAAGCTGTTCTGTTATAGCAACATCAGGTTTTTGAGCAATGAATGCATTGTGCTCTCATGCAGAACTCCTGCTTGCTTGGCTGTGAGGGAGAAAATTAGAAGTTTATTAGCTGATATAGCAGCTTTGTTTTCCAAAGTAATTTGAAGTCTACTTCTCCCAAGAAGTGAAAATGGAACTTTTCCTGAATTTAATGAACTGTTTTGGTAATAAAAATGTTCTGGAGGAAACACATTTTCACTCAAGTCTTTACATTGAATTTTGAGTCTACAAAGAGTTAACAGTGCGCTTTAAAAATGAGCTTAGAGAGACACTTTTAGCTGGTTTTCATCATTAGATCTATAGTCACTTTTCCTAAGAATGAAAAATGTGTAGACCTTTAGGAATTGGATCCCAGGTTAATTTTGGACATTAATTTTAGAAGGTAGACATTTGGACTTCATCATATATCCATGTTTTTATGAGAACACAGTGTTATTTTGGTAAACACATCAAATTCTTACTTTTCTAATGTAGACATTAATTCCACTTTCAGTTCCCTCAATGAGAGTTATTGAGTTATCCACTATTAAGTACCTGAATTTTTAATATTCAACACAGAAATTAATGCTGAGTATAGGTGTTTAAATGGCTGTTTCTTAACATATTCGAACCATTAGGTTCTGCATTAAAGCTTCCTGACCACTTGTACGGTCTTGATTTCGCATTCAACAATGAACTTCTGCTTTAGTCTTATTAATTGTACTTCTTTTATTTAGATCAAAATTATGTGCTGTTATTTATGAATAGTCTTTCCTTAAACTACTCAGAAATAGATCTGAAACTACAAAGTAATTATTTTATGTTAAAAGGATTAAGGGCTTTATCCGTCACTAGAGGTTTTCTACCTCCTGTTGAACTACAGAATCCATTCATTAATTTAGCACCATGCTATGTCCTTTGTCTTCTAATGAATGACTTACCAGGAAAGGTAGTATTCCGATGAAAGGAACTCCTGCTCAAGGAACTGTGTAGTACTTCTGCCCCTTAATATACCGGTAATTGCAAGTATGCAAGAACTTCATACGGATGGCTGACAGGAAAAAGAAAAGCTTTGTAAAAGGTTTTGTTGTCTGAAAATGTTGAGATACTAGTCACAGAGAAGAATGCTAAATTTAGTGGGTCTATCATACTTTTGTGTGGTTTTTTTTCCTTCCGAGAAATAGAAATTGGTAGGAAACACTAACAATAAAGTGACCAATAAAAGGATGGCATAATAGAATAAAACTACGGAGAACAAATGTCAGAGATGGTGAAGAATATATGAATAACTATTAATAATAAAATGACAGTGAAATAATGTCAGTGAGGATAGATGAAGATTTTTCTCACAATGAAGAACATAAGTCATGATCAAAAGATGTTAAAAAAAAGTATTAGGAGGCATGCTACTCTGAAACATACATTAACACAGGGATAATGGGTACAATATACAAACTGCCTAATTTTTAGAAGTGGAGCTTACACTCAGTTAATTTTGATGCCTTCAAAACTTACTTTATTGCCTAGTATTTCTAACTTGGTTTTAATTGCTTGTGGAATCTTTTTACTGAAATGTTTTACCAAAAGAAAAAGAAGGAAGAGGATTTCTTTGCATGTGATGAAAGGAGAGAAGGAAAAAATCAGCAGTCTGAACTTGCATCCAAACTTCTGTGATTAGGTAGTTGGGTCATCTGAACCCTTCTGTATTACAATTTGTCATTTCTAACAAAGAAGAAAATTGTGACTTTTCCTTTATATTAAATAGGATTTTTATTAATTTGGATTTTTTTTATTTGGAACCTTTCCTTTCTTGTCTTATAGTAGGTTGTCCATTAAATTGACTAGATTATGTTGCTACTGTTATCCATGTAAAGTGCTGTAAATATTTGTGATTGTCTTTGATAGGTATTGTTAATGCCCTTAAAATGCATGTCTGTTCAGAGAGGCAGGTTGCTGTTTGGAGGAAAAAAAAAAAAAAGAGAGCTCACAATTAATTTTTTCATCGTGAGAACAATTTGAAACTGAAGTTAGCTTTCACTAATTTCAAGTGAAGCAATGAAACAAGGTACTACTTTCTAATATCCTTGTAGAAAAAGGAGATTTGCTCTTACCCTTTCCACTTGAGAGAGTCATTGTGAAGACCACACCTAATGTTAAAGCATCATCTAGAGCCTTGAGGTATTTGAATTCGGTTGTTAGATGTGTAACTGGTTTTCTGTGTAACTCTGCCCAATCTTCTTTTGTTACTTGTTTATTTAGTAAAATTGAAAGGTTGGTACTTCCCCTTGTTCCTGCTTTTTCCTTTTCATAGCCAAGAAAAGGATGTGTTAAACAGATAAATTGTTTTTTTTTGTTTTTGAGGTATGGCAGCACAAATTCCTTTAAATTCTTTTTGGAAAAAGAAACAGGTTGTTTTGGTATGTGCTCTGTGCTATATAATTCTTCTGCAAATTCAGAAGCTTTAGAAGCCTTCAATTTAAAAAAAAAAAAAAAAGAAAAAAAAAAGCTACTTGAAAAGCCTACCTTTCGGTCAGTTCAGCTCTCTAATGTTAATGATTTTGATATTTTAATGTCTTTCTTGGTAGCAAGCAATAAGTGTCAAATTTAGTTAATTTGATTTTGGAAAAAAAAAAAGTGCTGTAGTGCTCATGGTAGTTTTTGTCAATCTGTGAAACACTGTTAAACCTGTAATCGAAAGGATTTATGAAATTTTATGCTGTATGTTATGAAATGTCACGAAAGCAGAGGAAATTGAATGTACAGTAAAAGTCCATCAAATATACAGGGCTACACGTGGTCAAGCAAAACCAACTTCCCTTTATGTCATTTGAAGCACTATCTGTAATTTTTTTAACAGTAACACTTTTATCAATGACTTTCCTGTTGTGCCATGTTAAAAATTACCTTTTAAGGAAGTGTAGGAACAAGAATACATTCAGGTGGTTGCTTAATGAATGAATGTGTAATATTACATACATACTGTAATAACAGTTGCTTTGAAATACTTAAAACAACAGTCTAAAGAATAAGTGATTTTTGTCATCACTTCTGTATACCACTTGGGTTGTGAAGGGAAGTGTATGTGAACTAATAAATTGAAGGAAATTGTGAACTTCTCTAAAACCAGTTTCCAGGATGCCAAGGACCTGCTGGTAGTGTAGATTCCTTTAGTAATATTCTGCAATTCTCTTAATAGAGGAGGATGGATGACAAGTGTTCTCTCCTCTTTCCTTCCCTCTTTGTGAAGATTGTAGGCTTCATATTACTGAAACAAGGACCTGAGTTAAATTAATGTAGATAACACTCATGAAAAATGGTAAGAGAAAATAAGAACTCAGTAAAAGGGTTACAGCCCTTTTTGGAAAGGCCTCTTTTTGGCAGCAGTTTTTTAAACTGAATTTCTCTCATTTACCCTTGCTGCTCTTGGTTGGGTATAGAATCACTGTAAGCAAATACTAGAGGAGGCCATCTGGTCCTGAGCTTTTTTCCTACATCCCACTTCAAACTCTTCACTGCATACATTCAGCAAGCCAACACATTGTTATAATTACACACTTTTCCCCACCTGGCTTCTGAGATCATCTTTTGTATGTATTTAATGTAAGTTTAATGCATTTAAAACTGAAGTTGCAGAATGATCAAATTTTTGAGTCAGACCTTGCTTACATCTCAATTATGGCTTTGTTGGAGTTCAGTTTTAACAAATGTTATTTTTTTTTTTCCTGCTTATCTGTTTGAAGTGGAAAAAAATAATGTGCAGAATGTAAACTTTGACAATATCAGAATCTTTCATACAGTCTTGAAAAAGTATTGATACAAGAATGCTTATTTTTCTATTTCAACCCCACTCCAGCCCTACTGCTCATTTTCTTTTATAGCATGGTTTACATGTAGTATAAGCCTCTTATTGGAGTCTCTTTGGGCTACATAGTATATAATCTCTTGATTAGCCAATTCAACTATATGAAGTAGATTACGGGGGGGTACCATAATGGAGAATTCATGTACCAAGATAAGCCCAGTGGATTTTGGCTACATATCTGCCATGGGTCAAATAGGGTTAACTTCCTGATAAGCATATGGATGAAAGAAGATGGAAATACTTGTATTTCTGTCTGTCTTGTCTGGAGGACTGCTGCCAGAGATGTGGACAAGAAAATTCAAATGGTTCTTGGAAAGTCGGAAGCAGTATATTTTCCAAATTAAAAAAACCCAACAAACAAAACCCACAAAAAAACCCAAATGCTGATGTCTGACTAAAAACTGATTGTCCGTCCAAGTCTTACTCACTATCTCATCCTGCCTTTCAAAGTGACCAAACTAATTTCCCACCTCCTTTCTAACCATTATTATTTCTCAGAGCTGGGAATAGAATCTAGGCTTCCTGGCTATCAATATTCTCTTGGTGACAGCAAGGACACAAAAAAAAAAAAAAAAAAAAAATAGTTTAAGAGAAATGTCTCATTTCCTCTGGAGGCCAGGCTATGTAGAAGTGGCTGGTTACAACTTGTGTTGCTCAATAACATCTAACATACTGAGCAATTTTTTTGATCCAGGGCATTCATACTGACAAGACATTCAAGACTTCTCAGTTATGGAGTTAGAATTATGATTTCATGTTGTGGAATATACTTAATGCAAGATAAAAGATCATGGGTTTTTGTTTTCATCACATGATTTTTGGGACAGTTCATTGATTGATCCTCTGAACACAGTTTATGGATATAGAGTATGCAACAGATGTCAAGATTAGAACTGTCTGATTAGCAAAAAGTGGTAAGGGTTGAGCTTTTAATGGTGGATTTGAGTGATATCCAAAACGACAGCTGTCCCATATGCATAAATGTCCATTGTCAATGTAAGATACATTTTCCTCTTTGCATACCGGTATTGATGGAAAGTATACCGTGCTTGTCCTAGTATAAGGCAGACATTTACATCAGCAGCTGCAGTTGCTGCTGGGTGTACCTGATTTCCAGATATCCATGAATGATGCTTTAGAAAATGAAGGTACAGTAACAGTCAAACTCATCTCCACTGGCATGATGTTTTCTAATTACATGAGTTTATTTTACTGTAATTAATTTCTCAATCAAAGGTTAATACTGGTGGTGTTATTCATATTATAGAATACAAAAATTATAATAAGTGTTTCTCGGCATTCTTCAAAAGTTTTATGTAATGCCAGGAATCATTTTTCTCTTTAATTCCCCTGTAGGTGTAGATTTTTATGAATTTCTTCTTCAGTTAGTAATATTGTTATACTCCAGTACTGAATTTTTATTTGAATGGATAACAGTTGGTTTTTTGTGTCTTTACATTCACAAGAGGATGTTATGTTTGCTCAGATTCTTACGAGTATAAATAAGATGAGCAGAAAGGTGTGTGGGCTCTCTTCCAATTTCAGATTGCCTATATTTTTCCTTATTTCCATTATTTTCAAGTTTGGGATAGATGTCAAGTCTTTTTGTCAGTACAAATTACTGCTGTATATAGTGTGCCTCCAGAAGTCATAAGGTAGTCATATAAACAGTCATAAGCAATAGCAAAAAGTCATTCTGACCTGTAAGCTGTGTTACAGACAGCTTAGAGGTTTCTGTGCTTCACTGATGCATATTTTTGGGAAAGCATCTATTACAGTCCTGTCCCAAAAACTATGGTTGGAGGGTGAATAGCCATGAGTTAATATTATACGAAAAAATTCTCAGATGGATGCTCAACATATCCCCTCTTAAACAAAAGTGCACCTTTGAGTTTATGTTGTTAGAAGGTATACAGGTATATGCTAGGCTATTTCAAATTTTGCTTTGTGAATGTTTTAGTAGTCATAGCTGTATTGAGTTGGCTGAGAATTTCAGGAAACCGATTCTGAAATAAGGTGAAAAAATCTCCAAACCTCTCAATGTTCGGTTTATGCTATGATCTATTTTACTGTTGTCTCAGGTCAAGGGCTGCTGTTGGTTCCTTTTCCTCTGTATTTCCAGTATCTTTCTGGATGGATTTTTTGATACATTCCAAATGTGGATTGGGCCCCTCACTACAAGAAAGACACTGAGGTGCTGGAGCATGTCCAGAGAAGGGCAACCAAGCTGGTGAGGGGCCTGGAGCACAAGTCTTATGAGGAGCGGCTGAGGGAACTGGGGCTGTTTAGTCTAGAAAAGAGGAGGCTGAGGGGAGACCTTATCGCTCTCTACAACTACCTGAAACAAGGTTGTAGTGAGGTGAGTGCTGGTCTCTTCGTCAGGTGGCTGGAGATAAGAAAAGAGGAAATGGCCTCAAGTTGCACCAGGGGAGGTTCAGGTTAGATACTAGGAAAAAATTTTTTACTGAGAGGGTTGTCAGACATTAGAATAGGCTGCCCAGGGAAGTGGTTGAGTCACCATCCCTGGAGGTATTAAAAAAGTGCATAGACAAGGTACTCCAGAACATGGTTTAGTGGGCATGGTTGATGGTGATACTTGATGATCTTGAAGGTCTTTTCCAACCTAAATGATTCTATGATTCTGTGGATTATTTAATTTACCACTGTGCATTCCTGGTTGTTGATTTGCTTCTTTCCCTGGTAACTCCACGTGCTGAGCAACTGTGTTGGTGTGTCTTGTGGCTGCCCTTGCTAAGGGGCAGGCAGCCAGCATGCTTACACTCAACTGCAGTGGAAATAATTCTTCCTCTGAATTTCTTTGATCATGAAAGTATGGCCATCATTTAAAAAGACCCTTTAGGTAGCATGTGCACCAAGATTAGAGAGTTATTTCTTTCAGGTTCAGCTGTTTGAGTCCATGGACTGTGTATATTTAACCCTGAAAAATGGATCAAAGTCTTCAGTCTTGGACACTTAGACTGATGGGAACATATGCAAATTGTTGCTGCAGCAGTATGAGAACTATAAGATTATAATGCAAAACTTAAAGTATACAATTTGTAAAAACTGTACAATTTGATAATTTAGGTGAAGGTTTCTAATTCTTTAAAATTTTGGGGGCCACAAGTTACATTAGCATATCACTTCTGAACTCTTGTAGGAAACTTTTGAAGCCCAATTCTTCATAAAGTTACAATCAAACCATTTTTACTGGAAAGTATTGTGTATTGTAAAACTAATGACAATACATATAGCTTTAGATGTTTATTATTAACAGGACACTATGTATTATATCTGCCAAAGAGCTACTTATTTAATTCTCTAAAGGCATACATCAAAATGTAAACGGGTTGGTCCAGATCATTGCCTCACATACTCTGTTAATTTTCGTGATGGTAAATATCTAGAAACCAGTAAAGTTATTGAAATAGCACACTGTGAACAGATCTAAGGTATCGTACACTTATGTAGGCTACCTTTTTATTCTTAGGAGTTTCTCAGGGGAAAGCAGCATCACGTCTACATTAAGGCTACTGGCTGCTGAAATGCTCTCTTGGTGATATGGACAGAGTTAGACGTCCTGTGTTTTGCAGGCTGAATCAGACCTGTTTGAACAAATCCATCTGGTTCCACTGGCGTGCTCTCTGTTAGCCTTTCTTGCAGTTCCTATGACTGTACTATACTGTGGTCAGATGTCTTTGTACTGCTGAAATGCACATATTGCCACATGAACAGCATACTGGATCGCATGACAAATACTTGAAATAATCTAACCTAAACTTGCTGTTTACAAAAACTTACCAAATTATGTAGCACAAAGTGGTATTAATTTTTGAGTATATGACAATAATATATATATATATTTTAGGTAGGTGGAATAGTTATATACCTCCCTGAAACAATGTATTATAATGTTACTTCAATAATGGATGACAAAACTAGTGCGCTATTACTGGTTTATGTAAAGAATCCTCTTTTCAAGGAAAATTAATCCTGTCCTTCAATTTTGGACTTCTGAGAACAACTATCTAAATTAAAAGGAATATTCTTTATGGCCTTCTGTCATGGTTTAACCCCAGCTGGCAACTAAGCACCACACAGCCACTCACTCACCTCCCTCGCAGCGGGATGGGGGAGAGAATCAGAAGGGTAAAAGTGAGAAAACTTGTGGGCTGAGCTAAAGACAGTTTGATAGGTAAAGCAAAAGCCACACACGCAAGCAAAGCAAACCAAGGAGTTAATTCACCACTTCCCACCGGCAGGCAGGTGTTCAGCCATCTCCAGGAAAGCAGGGCTCCATCACACCTAACGGTGACTTGGGAAGACAAACACCATCACTCTGAATGTCCCCCCTTCCTTCTCCTTCCCCCAGCTTTATATGCTGAGCATGACATCATATGGTCTGGGATATCCCTTTGGTCAGTTGGGGTCAGCTGTCCCAGCTGTGTCCCCTCCCAACTTCTTGTGCCCCCCCAGCCTCCTCACTGGTGGGGTGGTGGGAGAAGCAGAAAAGGCCTTGGCTCTGTGTAAGCACTGCTCAGCAGTAATGAAAACAGCCCTGTGTTACCAGCACTGCTTTCAGCACAAATCCAAAACATAGCTGTGTATAAGGTACTATGAAGAAAATTCTATCCCAGCCAAAACCAGCACACCTCCCCAACTTGGTGCCTCCCAGAATGTCTGCCATCTTAGGTGTAGTCAGCTACATTTTTCACACACACACACACACACACACAAAATCTTTTATAAAGTAGATATGAAGTAGAAATAAACTGATTACCATCTGTCCCTCATTTCAGGTTGGCTTCTTTTGCATTCAGGGTATATCCTTGTTCTTTCCTTGCTTTAGTCTCTCGAGTCATCCCTTTCTCCTCTTAAAACTCTATATGCTTTAGTTTCTTAATCATTTTCTCTTGGGTTAATTTTTCAAAAAGGGTGAGTAGTTTACTAAGAGTTCTCCTATTTTTCTTTAATTACTGTGTAGAAAGGGGAAATTTAGACCACAGAGAATATTGCTCAGTAATATGTCTTTGTATCTTCCAGAGGGAAATGGTGTAACAGTTACCCACATAACACTACGTGTTTGATAGGGAGAGAAGGTGTGCCTTAGTTTTAATGGCACCATAGAAACAGACAGTGAAAAGCAACACTTTCTAGTGAGGGTTCCCAAGGAAGCCTGAATAAAATGGGTGTGGGGTGGGTTGTGGGGTTTTTTTTGTCTGTTTATCTCTTACCTGCTACACGTCCTTGCATAGTCTCAGTTATTGGATGCTCATTCTTAATAAACAAATTAAGGAGTAGTCCGATCAGTAGGTTACTCGTATGGTAAATAAAGTAACTTAAGAGGAACTGGAGGTATGTAATGAGTGCATCTTAGCTATGTTTCTGTGATACAGAATGGCATTTCTAAGTTCAGGTTACTTCATCCTCTGGGTAATATTTAGATCTTTTAATAAATTTGCCACCTCAGCAGATACTCTTCTTTGTGTATCTAGTAGTCATCCTGACCTATCATTTCTCCTTGAAATTCCCCTATGTACTCAGAATAAATTCTTTCCTAAATTTATGATAGGGAAGGCAGTTATTCTATAATCTGTTGCTTGTTGCATTGGCTTTAAATGACTTCAGATCAGAAAAATATTTATCTTTTATGTGGACTGTTTTATTAGCTATCTTCCTTTTGTTCGTGTTATTCCTTTCTGTGTAATTCTCTTGGGGAGCAGTTTAGTATCTATGTTGTACTTCAATATTTATATATAAAACCTGTAAATAAAGAAAAAGCATAATAAGAGATCGGTCTCTTATAACCTCATCTTTTCCTCCGATAGGAATTTTGCAGATTTTTGACATTTCTAGAATTAACTTTCAACTCTTCTAGTACGGTTTTGCATTGTCTGTTTTCCCTGTTTTTTTCTTTTGTTTTTAAGGTATAACTTGTCTTTCAAACCCTCTGAGTTTTTATAAAATGCAGAGTCACCAGCTGCAATTTCAAGTCATCACAGAAAAAGTTACTCTTTTCTTCCTGTGACTACATTGATATTCTGCTTAAACAAAAAGTCTACTTATTTCCTTCTTGTATCCCAACTGGTGAGGGTTTTTTTGTGTCCGGATTGCTTCTTCCATTTAGTTCCAATTTCTTTTAGTTTTTGTTGTTATCTTAGCTTTTCTGTTTTCTCTAGAAATGGAATATTCACATATTTTGATGGACCCTTGATGCCTGCTCAACTCGGAGAGCAAACTCTATCCTGGAATGTTTGTGGCTGCCTTGGGGAAAGTTACTCATGTATTTTCTGCTAAAAATTGTTCTCTAGGTCTGTTCAAAGTCAAATTTCAGCCTGCTTCCGTTCATTTCCTGAATTATGTTGTATTTCTCTTCCCTTTAGTGTTAGAGTGCGTTATTTTTCTTCCATTCTGTTTCTTCATATTGTAACTCCCAACTGTTCTACTTTTTTCTTCATATGATGTTTTTCATTCATATGTTTTTCATCATCAAACTTCTTTCTTGGTGTTACATTTTGTGATTATCTAGATATTTTTCCTTATAGTCTTTGGTTTCATCTTTCCTATGATTTTCTGGAATATTTTCAACATTTTATCAAGAATTTTGAACTTTTTTCCTTTTATTCTTTTTGATATTCTGCTTTTCTTGGTATGTACAGATGGATATTAAAAGTCATTCCCACGATCTGTTTTCTGTCTGTTGTTCTAAGATAGTCACATGTTGATCTCCTTTCAGGAGAGAACTAAATGAAATAAAAAGCTAGGATGAGTCAAATTTTGATGTATCTGAAGAGATCTGTATTGTTTGGAATTTTTTTCTTTTTTTCTTTCCCATAAAATCTCAGTATCATCCCTCTGGATTTGTTTGGGGTGGGGTTGGAGGGCACATCTGTAATCATTATGGTATCTGGAGACAAATGTGGGAAGGAGTCAAGGGCTTGATTTCATTATGTGGTACTCATCTCTTCTTATCCCCCACCCTCTGGTTTGTATGATCTATTCTAAAATCAGGGACCATGTGCACATTAGTGCTGGTACATATGCAAATATATCCTGTCAGTCAGGACCCAAACAGGCTCAGTTTACAACATTCCAGAAAGTGTAGCCCGTGTCTTTGTCCTGGTTTCCATCAGCGCGCGTCTGCCACTATTTGAGTTCCTCCCCATTGCTGAGTTGACACTGAATGTTGCATTGGTTCTTACTTCAGTTATTTTTTTTGCTTCACATCAGCTTTCCTTCAAAGTCCATACCCCTTGCAAATGAAGACAGAAATTTAAGGACTTTTTTGTTATTATTTTTCTGGGCTTTTAAGGAGTTAACTTTCCCTAAAATCAAAACATCTGTTTGCTTCTAGGTTGATCAAATCATCGTCTTAGAAAGCTAGCTTGAGTTTTATACTGCCGTTAGAAATAGACAAAATCTGCTTTCCAGTGGCTATCTGGTGTGATTCAGGTTTTCTCTGTGAAAATTCCTAGTAATACTAATCTGATTGTTAGCATATACTGAAGTGTCATGTGCTTTCTTGGTGTTTCCAAACACTGCAAAGTAAGAACAAGGATAAATCCTTCAAGTACTATTTCTAACTGTAAGATACTAAAGGACTTTTAGTTTTACAGATACTCGACACGGATTGTTGATGTGAAAGATAAAATGTTTTATTAATTCTGTTGGACCTGGCTTTTCTAATCGTGACATATAGTGAAGTTCTCAGAGATTCAGCACGATTCTGTTTCTCTGTGACCTCCTTTTGTCTTTGAGATTTATTAGGTTCCTTGTTTTTGGCTTGAAGGTCTTCATTGTGTCTCACAGGTTTTGAGGTTTTTTTTCTTCCCTGAAAATTCAAAATAGGCTGCATGAATTAGGTCTATAAACTCTTTTCTTTGCTACACTTGGAGAAGAGAAATAACTGGATGGCATGATGTGAAATGCTATCAAAACAAACATGATCTCTGTTAGATGCTTCTATTTTTCCCTCTCCAGTCCTTATTGCAATTCCCTGATATGTACAAGGCTAGTAATGGATTCTGATCTCATGATGACCACTCTCTGAGCTAATCTGTTGTCCTGGTTTCAGCTGGGATAGAGTTAACTGTCTTCCTAGTAGCTGGTACAGTGCTGTGTTTTGAGTTCAGTATGTGAAGAATGTTGATAACACTGATGTTTTCAGTTGTTGCTCAGGAGTGTTTAGTCTAAAGTCAAGGATTTTTCAGCTTCTCATGCCCAGCCAGGGCACCTGACCCAAACTGGCCAACAGTGTATTCCATACCATGTGACGTCCCATCTAGTTTAGGAACTGGGAAGTGGGGGGGCAGGGATTCGCCGGTGGGGGACTGGCTGGGTGTCGGTTGGCGGGTGGTGAGCAATTGCCCTGCGCATCATTTGTACATTCCAATCCTTTTATTACTACTGTTGTCATTTTATTAGTGTTATCATTATCATTATTAGTTTCTTCTTTTCTGTTCTATTAAACCGTTCTTATCTCAACCCAGGAGTTTTACTTCTTTTCCTGATTTTCTCCTGCATCCCACTGGATGGGGGGGGAGTGAGTGAGCGGCTGCTTGGTGCTTAGTTGTGGGCTGGGGTTAAACCACAACATCTATAAAAGGGATGATGCTCATTCATTAAGCTGTAATCATTGCCTCCCGTGTTATCCATCTATTGACAGGAGTCCTCACAGAAGTGATTTTTGTCCTATTGCTGTAATCTGTTGAGTGAAAATGGTTCAGATGATATCTCTTTCCAGAACAGCAAACTGTGCACCATATTTTGATAACCAGAAGAAATCTTTTTTCCTTCCTTCTGGAGCAGTGGTAAAAAACTACCTTGTGGTTTGAATATTCTGTAACATTAAATTGGCTAGGATCTCAATATAAGGTGGGTAAGAATGGCTTAACTCATTCAGGCTGAGTTCACCTACTGTTGCTAAAACAACATCTGCAAATGGATGCCTAGGGAGGGGGAAGCATTACACCCTCACCAACCCATAATCTCCCACCATTCAGCTGCTTTCAGCTCGGTTTTTCTTGAGTCTAACGTTTTCCACTAACGGATCTCTCAGAGGAATGCTTGGTGATGATTAAGTCAGCAGTCCTAGATCTTGCACCTCTCTTTCTGTGCTTTACAGAAAGAGGCTGTTAAGGAATCTAGATCTGTAGTTACAGCTGTATCTGGAAAGGATTGAACTGGTCCCAAACTGAGAGTATCTTATCAGATGTAAATTCTGCTGTTGTGTGCCTTCTGTTGCAGGAATGTGTTCTTCTTAATCCAGAGATTGGTAAAACCATGCATGAAAAGGTTTGGTTAGTTTTTATGTTCATTAAGCATCCTCTCAGATGCTAACACAAAGAAACTGAATTTCAAATCTTACAAGCTTGGCTGAGGAGCTCAGGCAAGTATTATGGCTCATGCCTTGTCGTTTTACTACTCTTTGTCTTTGCCAAGTATTTTGGTGTCAAAGAAAGTGAGTGCTTTTCTTTTCTCCTACCATCCACTAGACATCCCTCTGAATTTACTGAATAGAGTTACTATTCAAAACACCTTACAGCTACCTTGCTCTGTAGCTAATTTGTTCTTTTACAAGAACCTGTTGTCAAGACCCAGACTGGACAGACCAGGGAGTCGTGTTTAATTCGAAATTCCCTCAGGCTAAATTAAGGTGAAACCACACCAAACAATCAATTAAAGATTTTATTCATGACAGAAGCAAACTGAACTGGGAAGGTGTGGTAGAAGGTGGCAGGGTTTCTCACAACAGGAGTTGGTATAAGACTAATTCTGTAAACCGTGTAACCCAGGGTAACCGTATGCATCAATTCAGGGAATAATGACATCCCTCCTGTTGAGTCACAAGGTTCAGAGCAGACCCCCTTGCTTTCTAGACTCCTCCTCAGAGAAGGGCCCAGGGGCGGTTGGATCCACTCTTAGTCTCAGACTTGGTCAACAGTTTATGTCTTGAAATGGATGAGGTGCAGGGATTGTGGAAAAGGAAAGAGACAAGTCAGGGAGAGAGGAAGGAAGAGAGAAAGATTTCACTGGTCCTGGGTCCAGCGTTGGTTCAGTCAGCCAACGGGTCCAGTGCCGGTGGGCTTGCACGACTGGGGCTTTAGTTGGTGTCCTTTTATCATCCTTGCCCCTCCTTTGGGCAGGCACCCAAACTTGTCAGGTTAATGAGCAGTTTGTGAGCCTTTGGGCTTGGCAGTCGTTTGTGGAGTAACTTCTCCTTCCCTGCAGACGTGGCTGTTGTTTGATCTTTGTATCAGAACAGGGAGCTGCGCACCCTCCAGCATGCCCTCCCCCTCCTGTTGCTGATGTCTGAGCTGATGGGCTTTTCACCTTGGTTCCTTGTTGTGCAGGGTTTGTCTTTAAGCAGAACTTGCCCCACCACAATGTTTGAGACATTAACTCTTTCAGTCTCTCACACCTGTTCTGGCAGGAAGTAGATTTTTTTTTCTCTCTCTTAGCCTTGAGTACTGAAGGAAGTGAAACTGCCAAATCAGTCTGGACCATGCACAAATTTGTGATGATGACTTTACCACCTCTGTTGAGGGGGTTTGTTCACATCTTGAGAATACTTGCTTTCACAGCTTAATCAGTATTGCATGGAAATATATTCTTCACATAATATATTCTTCAGAGAGGGTCAGCGTTCAGAAAGGGTAAGGTTCTCCTTTTTCCACTATATCACCACCAAGACTGTAGCAAAATATTGGCCTCTCTACTTAAGATGTGAAAGCCCATTCTCTTGCTGAAGGGCATATTTCTTTCAGGATAATTGGTTTGGTATTTGGACCTTTTATTGATGATGTTCTTAGACTGTGAACACAGTCTTTCAGCTTTCTGGGACTGAGAGTAAATAAGTAAGATTGAGCTGGGAGTAAATATGTGGTCATTTGGCCTTTGAATTGGGCACTACCCTTTTGTCTTGAAACAGATTGAAAATTGCAAAACTGGACTGCATTTTGCTGTTATGATAAAGGTATGTTTGGTTCTTTCTATGCAATATACTGACATACAGATAGCTGGTATAGCTTGTCGGACTTAGCCAGTTTTTCATATGGTATTAATTTTATACCGTACATACTCTGAGCAGGGATTCTTCCCTCCTGTGGATAAATGCCCTTCTGCAAGTCATGCAGTTTCTGAATTGGTGAAAGATCAGAGCTGTTCATTCTTTTTTTGTGTGTTTTTGTTTTTGTTTTTGTTTTCCCTTTTTCACAAGAAACATGGGGTATGGACATATTATCCATAATCTAGTAGTTTGCATAGTGAAAGGACAATCAGTGAGGGCCACAACATGCAGCAAGAGGGAAATTTTCACTGCATATTGAAGGAAGAAAAAATTCATAATGAAGAGGATGCCCAGAGAGGTTGCAGAATCTCCATCCTTGGAGACTTTCAAAACTCTACTGGATGAGGCCCTCAGCAACTCAGTGTAACTCCTGAAGTTAGCCATGATTTGAGGAGGAGGTTGGACGGGATGACCTCTGGAGATCCCTTCCTACCACATTTTTTTACCATGATTATGTGTTGAATAGGATAATATTGGTTCTTAGGGAAAGATTGAGCTAGTTATACTCATTTTGAATAATGGGTACTTTATGCAAATAGGGAGATTTTGTTTCAGAAGTATTAAAGATAAGATAGGTCTTATTTCTCAACATTGCAACTATATGACTAAAATTAATTCTTCTCACAACTTAAATGAAAGTCATTACTTACTACAAAAAGTTTTAATGAGAATAACTGAATAAAAATTTTATGCATTTGAAAAGCATGATATATTCTGATATATTAAATACTGATATATTGACTTTTTTTGAAGAAAGAGTAATGCCCTCCCTCAGCCTGCTAGTGATGCTGTTGCTACTGCAGGACAGGGTGCTGCTTTGCTGCAAGGGCTCATTGCTGGCTACGTGTTCAATTTGTTGTCCGCCAGGACCCCGGATACTTTTCTCTCCAGCTGGTGGTCCCCTAGGGTGTGCTGGTGCATGGGGCTTTTCCTCCCCAGATTTAGAAGTGTGCATTTCCTATTGTTGAATTTGAGATTTCTGTTGGCCCATTTCTCTAGCCTGTCAAAGTTGTTCTGATGGGCAGCACAATCATCTAGTGTATCAATTACTCTGTTTTGTACCATTTGCAGTTTTAGTTCTCCAAGTTCAAGGTTTTCTGTAGCAAGTATGAGATTTTTAAAAAAATGTATTTTGACTAGTTGAATAATACAGATTCTTGGACTGTGTATGAAACATAACACTTTAAAGACCATAATACTAAACTTATGCTTATTTTTCCTGATTCTGAATTGACCATTTCTGCTTGCATAGCTCTTATGCATCTTTTTAAAGACTTTCATAAGGTGGTCCTGGATTACTGTGGCTATGGGGGAAAAATAATCAGATAATAATATAAGGAGACAGGATATAATATTTGGTAATATGTAGTCCTGTGAAGTGTATGTCTGTGTAGAACACTGCAGTTTGTATCCATCAGAACATTAGTACTCCAACACTTAAACCTAATTAGCAGATGTGCTCTAATGATGAAAATCCTAATGACTGCATTCCCTGAACAGATTATCTGCAATATACTTCTTAATTTTACATGGACTTTTCACTTGCTTGTAAACAGAGAAAAGGCCATTTTCATTTCACATTTTTATAACTGTTTAAAAGTGTGCTTTCTAAATGCAGTATCACGGTACAGTTATTCATTAGAAATTCCATACTGAATATATATATGTGATGGATGTATGAACAGTGCATTGGATCTGTGTATGCTCAGTGGGTGTACTTGGGATTCCTGGTCATATGTAAACAAGTGCGAAAATTCCTCAGTCTACCTGGACCAAATTTCCAGGAAAAAACATTTTTTTGAGAAATGTCATTGTTTTGTGGGTTTTGTCCAAAAGCTGTTCAGTGCAAACCAGCATGCTTTAATAGGTAACCATGAATGAACTGTAACAGAAACTGCCTGATAGGAGTGATTTAAATCTATGGAGGAAACAAAAACCCAAAGCTTAATGTGGTCAATTGGCAAAGAGATGACAGTTGTCACTTGGCGAGGTAATCACCTGCCATCTGTTCTGAAGATTTTTAAGAAAAAAAAAAAAAAATACACTTCCTTGAACAAGCAGCAATATGATATTTGTTTTGCCTGTATTTATTGCATGCCAAAATTCCTGGGTTTTAAAGACACAGTGACAGTTCATTTTAGTGTTTAGGATGGCCTGTGTGAGGGCACGAGGTACTACTTTCAATGATGGTCCTTCGAATGTGGAATGAACTTGTGATGGAGATCAACCCAGTATAAAACCTGACTGCTTTTTGAAGTACAGTAGCAGTTTTTCTTGAAAAATTGAACTAAACCCATGGTCATATAACAGTAGTTTATGTTAACAACAGCACAAAATATGGTTTTATGTTTTGAACGGGAGAACCTTGTTCTGGTTCCCAAATCATTATTTAACTCTTGAACCTGCTCTAGTAACAAAAATGAACTTTCATTATTTTGAAGAAGTAGCTCTCTATGTTGTATTTTTATTAAAGATGAAAGCTTGGACTAGAAAAAAAACATATTATGGAATAAGTCTTACACCTCCAGAGGAAAGATGCTATCTGAGGGATAGAACACAAAACATGTAAAATGTGTAAAATGTCTACTATGACAACAGATCAAATGAAACACCATGAATAGTACAAACGAGAAGGTCCAACTGAAAGTTCATGGCACTTGTGGTTAAATTTGTAGAAGCAATAAGTATCAAGACCATATGATTTTTGAAAAGCATTGTAATTGAATCTACGTTACATGTTGATAGAAGGGATGATACTGTGGTGAGTGGTAGGATCCCCAAGTCATTAGGTCCTGAAATAGCTAAAAATAAGAAATGCTGATTTCACATGACTGTTTTGAATGAGATGATTCTAGATTTCTCTTTTCTGTCTAATATATTGCTCATCTTCCATCAGTCATCTGGAGAGAGACAAGTAGGTTTATACATGACATGGGTTATTTCCTGTGATTTAAGAGTAATGGGGCAGTAGTTCTGTATGTTGAACTCACCTGCCTGATTGCTCTGTGTGACTGGGAACAAAGTATGAAGGTCACTTTTACAAGATGGTCCCGGAATACTGTGGTGATGGGGGAGCAGAATAATGGCAGCCATTTGGAAGTGAATACCAATTCTAAGCTGTTGTGGAGAGGAAATAATTAGCTGATTACATTATTGCGTATGCACATAGTACTGGCATGGATGAGACCATTGGTAGGGTATTATAGCCAGTTGTGATATCAGTGCTGAAGAATGTTTGGCAAATAATAGGGTATTTAGGAAAGAATTACAACAAATACTTGTAATCTGCCTGGAAAGGAAAGGCTTGAATTCAGTCCTTGGCTAAAACCAAGCATTAAGGATGGCCTTGACCACAGTCTAAAACTACTTATATGAAGAAAGATCTGTTAAGAAGGTGTGTCTCATCTATCAGAAAATTTTGTTGTGAGCTGAAAGCTGAAATTTAGACAAAGTGAGGTAAGAGATTAAGTGCAAATTTTGTATTGTAAGATACTTCGTTAACTTCTAGTTAGTTTACTTGGAGATTTAATTTATTTTATATTTTTTGTCACTTAAATTTAGCAATTCTAATGCTTCTTTTTGGCTTAAGCTATGAAAACTACCTCTAACCAACCCAATTTCTGTAACTGATTTTTGTTTTGCAGTTCATTTTGTATGCTGTGTTGTCCTTCTTTATGCCACATACTTGTATCAACAAAGCATAACTGCATTGCAGAGTGGCAAACTGGATATACTGCTCTCTTGTTAATCATTGGGATCTGGGTATTTGAAAGTTGTTTGGATACAGTGTGTTAGAATATTAGCTGAATGTTTTTATCAGAGTACTCAGCACTGAAATTAAGTGCTGACATTCTAAATGCCATTTGTAGATCTCAAAGTTAGACCAGATGAATAATGCAAGTCATGCTTTCATAGCTGTTGAATTTTCCACAATGTGAGGAAATCAACAGTGTGTTGATGTCTAATCAATCAATTCATTTATAGGGTTTTCATCACAAGCCTCAGAGTTGGAATTAAGATTTTTTTTTTCTAAATTAATGTAATTTCTCCAAAACCAGTGCAGTTTTCTACTTCTTTAGAACATTTCAACATTGTTTTGTCCTCTCTGCTCTTCCCTCCTCCTCTGTCCCCTGGATGACTTGAATATGCTAGTATTATGTGAAAGTAGCATTTGCTGTTAGGACAAGATTACTTGCATATATGCAACCATCAGTATTCAGCTCAGTGATCTGTCATATCTATCTTACCATCTTTGCTTGTCAAAAGAGGTCTAATGAATTACCTGAAGTAAATGTATTGGATTAAGTAGTTTTAGAAATTGCACTTACAATGTATCACCAGTTTCAGTATGAGATCTCATATCTGTATGGTGGTAACACCACTTGAATGTCATTGCTAACTGCCTCAATGATCTTAGGCTACTTTATATGCTAGTGTTTGAGCAAGAATATGAAAACAAGGCTGTCCACTTGCTCAGGGTGGGTAGATTTCATGCTCAATTTCACACAATGATTAGAACAGCATTATTTTAATCAATTACCTGAGGAAGTGATCAGCTGTGGTTTAGGCTGTAGGGATGATACCAAGTTCTGGAGAATATATCCAGACAGTATTTAGTAGTAAGGTCACTGTCATGAGAACTAACAGATGGAATTATTACAAGAAAAGAAATTGGCAGGTAAACTGAAATCAATTTTTTCCATACCATTAATTTGGGGAGAAATGCTTTAGGGTTTGCAGAAATTTAATAAATATGCATAAGGTGATATTTTGTGTTCCACATCCTTTACATTTATACTGGCTTATTAAAGATTTAATTAAGTTTTCTAAAAAGGGAGAGGATGCAGTCTTGCAAAAAACTGTAGATGACAATGTGGGTTCACAATAATTAGGGCTTCAGAGATAAAATAAAGGGTCTCTACAGTTAATGAATATTAAAGCAACAGCTGCTTTGAAAACTTACAAAAATGACAGTGTTTTACTTGCCACATCTGTCTTCTGTTTGTATTCTAGCCCTTGTCCTTCAATATTTGTGACAAATGACATACCATTTACTTCTGCAACTACGGGTAATAAACAAAAGTTACAGAAGATATTTTACTTTACTCTTTCTGTGCATAAACAAATTTTTTTTACCAGCTTCCTACTCTTCATTATCCTGCCGTGTCTTTGTTGTCCATTCATTTAAATCTTGAAGACAAGTATCTCTGGATGAAATTTATTAATATTTTCCCATTGAAACAGCATGTCACAAAGCATTGCAAAGACTCCTGTTCTTTTAAATCCCTCTTTAAGTCTGTTTTGCTGTCAAGGTTCTAAAACCTTGACAGTGGTTAGACAGTAAATGTGGTGAAGGAACTATGGACCATGTTAGCCCATGGTCTTCATTGGTCTCTTGTATTCTGTGTGTGGAATAAACAAACAAAGAAATAAACAAACAAATGAGATCTGCTTTGTCTTCCTTGATTCATAGCTTCCAAACTCGTGGGGACAAGAACTACCTGTTATGTGCCTCTCCAGTACCTTGCACAATTAAATTCTGCTCCTTGACTAGGATTTATTAGTGCTCTGGTTATGTAAATAACAAACCTACTGAAATAATAATTCCTTGCACAAAATTAATTAAAAGCATAAATGAAACAATATTATGTTTGTACCCTGGACAACATACTTTGGTCTATAAATTCTTTATCAGTGTAATATTGGAGAAGAAGAAATGCAGTGTAAAAGGTGTGTTCAACTGTGAGTTCAATACAGCTGCCACAGATTCTTTTACAGGCTTTTGTTTAAGGCCTTGAATGTAACTTCTTGCTTCTTTAAGCTTTATAGCACATATTAAAGTATACTATTCAGCCGTATGCTGTAGGTATGGCAGAAGCTTGCATCCTTTATGCTTATACCATCTCAACCATTTTCCAGGTCTGCTTTCCTCCCTCTGTTGTTGATCCTGTGTTACTTCTAGAATATCTTCTGGAGATCTTCTGGATCTCGTCTTCCCAGAAGAAGGAATTCCATGGCTTTCTGAATCTTTCTTTTCCATTCTCTGTGCTCCACTCACAATTCTGGTGGCCCAATCTGCTGGTAGTAACTCAGTAGTCCTTTTCTCTCTTTTCTTGTCATTCATTTCCATGGGAAGAGTGTGTACTTTCATGTCAATGAGTGATGGAAAAGGGGGAAAGAGAAAAAGGAGCTATTAAAGGTAGTATGGACTGTGAGGAAAGATCAGCAGGTAATGGAGCTTGCTCTAAGTGGTTTCTGCAATTGATTCAGGAAATGAATTTTCTCTCCAGCTCAACTTTCCTTTAAAATCCGCAGTCTCTGTGAAAGCATTGGCTTGCCTCTGGTAGACAGCTTTTTGCATTAATGTTTTTGAAATATACCCTTCCTTGAAATTTCTTGTGTTCGTTGAAATTTGCAGTTTTAATAATCTGAACACTGCTTTATTTGCATCTTGTTACTTCTCACTGCCAGTCTGTTTAAATGCCATTTAGAAGTAGTAGGAGAGTAAATTTTCCTCTTGTGTTAACTGTATTTTTTTAAGTGGAAATTTATGTGCCTCAAACAAGGTATTTGTTTGTGTATAAATACAAAGTTTTATTTTAGTGTTACAGATTCTGGTAACTGAGCCTGAAGACAGAACTGTGTATATGCAAAGTGACTTAGTCACACTCCAGACTACTCCTCACGCTCTTTTACAAAGAGCTGGTAAAAAGCCACCTGGCCCACAAGCCCTCTCTGTTCTATTTTATGGGATCTTTAAATACTTGCATTACTGTACTCTTACTTGTCTTTTGCACCATATGTTTGCATAGTTTTTTGGCAAAGCAGTATTTTTTTTCAGAAAAATACTGTCTCTTCTCACCTTGTACCACAAAATGTTCAATTATTGGGTATTTGGCCAAACCCAACGAGCCAAACTGACAATGTGTCAGTAAGGCAATCAGATTATTTCAGTCAAATCAGAATGCTATTTGGATTGTGTGTATAATCAACCATAAAAATGTGTTGCTTTAATATTCATCCAGTTTCAGTCGTGCATATGTAACTGTGTGTATATATAGTGCAGAATGTTTAACTGTATTATTTTTAATTTTTATTTTTCTTGTGTCCTATATACATTTCATAATTTTATATATCTCAAAAATGTTTTCCTTATTAGAATTATATTGTTTTGCAGAGTAAATTCAATTCAGTTGAACTACATTCTTGGAGTGGGAGATAAGTACTTATGTACCAGGAAAGTAAATTGGAAAGTAATGCCTCATGTACTTATTTTTAAATGTGATGCAGACCTAAAAGTTTATAGCAAATCATGTGGTGTTCTTGTAAAAGGATAGGTTTCTGTCAAATGGAGATAAAGTATATTCTCTGTCTTTGTGTCTGTAGGGATTAGGACAGTAATTGCATCTAACTTCTGGTGATGCTTTCTCCTCCCTGCGGTCACTGATGTATTATTTCACTGAAAATGTGTGGGGAGGAGTTGAACTGTCTGCAGTGGATTTCTTAAATCTGAATGTAATTCCTATTACTTTAAATTTCATCTCTAGGCTTGCCAGAATGAGAGGTTTATCCATAATTATTTTCTTCTAAATATAGATGGGGAAAAATTAATTGTGCAAGTTGAGAATTTTATTTAGAGATGTGCACATACATAATGCTAATATTGATCTTTCTCTCCCCCACCCTGAAAGGGGGAAGGAAATTTTTTCACAACAAATAATACAGTTCTGTAGGAAACTTTTTTTTTTTAGTGTCCAGTTCACATAATACGAAACCCTGACTCCCTTGAACAACATGGAGTGTAAATTGTGCCAGACTAAAATTGGAATGAGCTGATAAGTGGTATCTACTTTTTCAGTGTTTATCCTTTGTGGAGTTATTTTAAAGACAAAGATAGTGTTTTCTATGTCAGGACATCCCTGAGATGCAAATGGTAAGGGCTGGGAGAATATATACTAGGATATATAATATATTTGCTCAGTTCCTACCATGTTTTGTAGGAGTCCAGTGTTGGACGTGGACTGGGCTGACTTTTGGCCTGAGCTGGTACAGCCTCTGTTATGTCCTTACGGTGATGGACTCGGGATCTACAGAGGACTTCAGAGTATATCTGAGCGCATTTAGGTAATCGGGAACAGTGATTTGTCGTCTTCAGCTGAAAAAAAAATCAGGGAAAGTGCTTCGCAGAATTATCCTTCTAATTGCTTTCAAAGCAAATCTCTAGGATAGGTCTGTGGAACGTCAGATTTTATAGTCATGCTTCCTTTCTCCTTTTTTATTTTTCATTATTCTATGTCAACATGCTCCTTAAAATCAACCACAAAAAACAAACTGCCAAATAATTTGTTTTCTTTCCCTTTCTCCTCTATCTTTAAACACCCTACGCTTCAAAAGCACATGTATTCTGTTTTCCTTAACTTTAGATGCAGAATAATCAGTGGTCTGTACTGGTTCTGTTACAGAATTGAAGCTTAATACTTCTAGGCTTGTTTAGGTCTTGAAATTGGCATTTTCCTCTTTAGCAAAAGAATAATTAGTATTTTTTTGTGGAAAATCTGCAGTTATTTTTAACCATGATAACTCCAGACTTAGCAGGTGTAAGAGCTATCATTTTTGTGTAGTGAGAATAGTAATAATATTTTATATAATATTTATTTCTTTTCTACCATGTTTGTACATTGGAGGCTTAATCCTAGGGGTACTTGGGTTCATGGGTAAAACATGAAGAACACCTGGAATTTTAAGGAAGAAATGCAACTCATATATGTGGTAGGTAGTTAGAAGATGTTTCAGTGTCTTTGGTAATAACTTTTTCCACTCTCAAGATTGATAACTCTTTTGCCTACAACTTTTTGATTATAATCTTTGAAATTCTTAATTTGTACATAGACTAGTTTGTGCATAGTTAGATATCTTCTTTCAGAAAGTACCTAACTGGCTTGTCACAAGATAGTGTTTATTGCTTATCACCACCACATCTTTCCTCTGCCATTAGTCTTTTAATTCGCTTACTATTCAGTTGCTGTGAAGAATCAGATGAGAAATTTAATTCTATTTTTAATTTCCCAGTGTGTTAATCAGCAAGGTAACCTTTCTTATTAATAGTAAAGGTGCCAATAAGGAGTAGGTACTTGAGAATCCTCTCGGTAATGCCGAAAAAGCAAATCCATGACATCTGCCTATGTGGTTTTGTTTTTTGGTTGTTTGGGGTTTTTTTTTGTTAAGTTTTGGGAGATGAAATAGCCAGAGAGCTCATACCCAGAATGCTTTTCAGCTAGATGCTTTATGTGGCCTCTAGATCAACTTAACTGGTCTTTCTATGCTTGTCTGGAGCAACTTATTCATAAGAACTCTGCTGATATGTTGATATAGTTAAAGGTCACTTAGCTTCCTCTAAAATTCTTTTATGTTATATACCTTCATTTTAACTGTCTGTTATATAATAACAAAGTAAGATGAAGTACTGTTATATTCCTTGTGGCGCAATTTAAAAAAATAAAATTTTTTCATTCATTATTCTTAAGGGGATTCTGTCAAAATTACTTCAGTGTGTTTGATTGAGGTCTCATTGTTTTCCTGTTCAAGCAGTTATATTTCTGATTACCAGAGAGTGCTTAAGTGCCCTTATAACAGTTTAATTTCTGCCCTTTTATTCGTCTTCATTCTGGTGTGTTTTCACTCATTTATGGAACCAAAGCATCTCTTGATTTGTATTGTATTTACTATGCATTTTAAATCTTAAATGGTTGTTGAATTAATTTGTTCTTAGCATTCTTTCTTTTAACAGGACATGCTCCTGCCCCTTCCCAATCTTCCTTTATAGTCTAATTCCCTGTAAAGTCTTGATGCTTTTTTCATAGCTAGCAGTTCATAAGCTTCTTTTTTAAATAAAACTTGTTTTCATTGTAGCAGCTTAGTCATCTATTCTGTACTTTCAGTGACTGAAAATACAGCATCTGTATTTTAACCTGGTGTTTGAAATAACTTAGAAAATTGAAGAAGAGGAAGAAAGTTCTCTTTTAACATTACCCATAGTTTGGTTGTCTGGCTTGATTGCTGGGTAATTCTTCAGTGGTAGCACAGTACTTCAGGGCTTTGAGGGATAAGTCTATGTGGTGATACCACAGTGAGGAGAGCAGAGCTGTCAAAGGCTTTGTAAAATGTCTCTCTAGAATCCCTGTTTACAGAGAGTGAGAAGATCTGGATGCCATTTAATTTCTTCAGATTTTTCGGAGAGAAAATCCAGTAATACCCTGAACTTTTGTTGCTCTTTTGGCTTTTTGCCCCCTTTCAAATTGTGATTTGTTGCCAGCATTCCACAAAAGGCAAAGCAACCTCAAATTTCTAAAGTGATTTACCTCTGTGCGGTCTTATCATCATCATTGCTATATCAACTTTCAACATAAAAGCTTGTCATTCCACAAATATGCAGAGGAATGTGCAAGTAAGGGGTGGGGGTGGGGAGAGGAGTGATGGTATGCTAATTCAACAGCACTGTGTATATATTGCTAGGAAAAGGAGGGTCTTTCCAGTAATGTAGATTTCTGAATTACTTTATCATGAAACATGGAACAAATACACTTTGAACAAAAGGGCAATTTTGTTCGTGTCTATGCTGGTTCAAGTCCCCTTTCCTCCAGATGCTACTTGCTCTATAGAGCAGAACTTGCTTTACACTCACAAAGAACAAAAAATAGGTCGGAACTACTGTTCAGTAAAGTGATGTCTTCTCATGCACATCCTTTAAATATCATGCTTTCCATCTGGTGTTCTGAAACTGATAATGTTCTGAGGAAGGGCTGAGAGAGCTGGGACTGTTTATCCTAGAGAAGAGAAGGCTTGTGAGGGATCTTACCAATGTATATAAATACCTGAAGGGTAAAGTGTAAAGAATACAGAGCCAGACTCTTCATTGGTGCCCAGTGACAGGACCAGAGGCAATGGGCGCAAACTGAAACACAGGAGGTTCCATCTGAACATCAGGAAATGCTTTTTCACTGTGAAGATGACTGCCCACTGGCAAGGCTCAGCCTAGAGAAGTTGTGGAGTCTCCTTCCTTGGAAATACTCAAAAGCTCTCTGGACATGGTCCTGGGACACAAGGTCTAGGTGGCCTTGCTTGAGCAGAGGGGGTTGGACTAGATGACCTCCAGAGCTCCCTTCCAACCTCAGCCATACTGTGGTTTCTGTGAAATTGCTTTAGAGTTGTAAATGGAACCTGTAACCAGACTAGATAAGAAATGCAGACCCTTTTCTTCATTTTCAGACTTGAAGTCAATATTCTGATTGCCTGTATTGTATCCCAAAGAAACAGCAAATTCAAGGTAATGTTGACTTTTTAAAATTTTTTTCCAGTATTTCTCTTATGCATACAGAAAGTATTACAGAACAAATTAATTCTGAAGAGGTTTTGGGGTTTTTTAAAAGGATCGTACTATCTAAGTTATTTGCATTTCTCCCTGGGCAGCATCTCCTCATTCTGTATAAAGTACATGAGCTACATGCTCTGGTATGTACAAAACTGTTTAGTATAGGAGCAACCTGATCCTGGATTATGGGGTTCTTATGGCTTGCTCTAACGCTATATTTTCTTAATAGATCTCTTATTTTAAAGAGATTCAGCTGAACAAAATAATTTGCAATAGACAGGGAACAGTGGGTTATGTAGCACTGTTTGGAGAAATGTTCAACTTCTCTTCACAAATAGTGCTTGAGAGTAGTCAAACAGGAATATAATTCAAGAGAGACCTCACTTTCCTGTTTTCAGAGACACTTTGGACTCTAGCCTTAGAAAACAACTGAAAAAATGACATTTGGGGAGAAAAAAGGAGAAATGGCTTGTGACTTTGTGTACTGTTGAGCCTTTGCTTTTAGTAGAGAAATGCCATTTCTTCAAATTATCTAGATAGTTTAAATAAGGCTGCCTGCTGATTTCAGCAAACACTAAAGAAATGAAGGGAAAAGAATGAGATCAAAAGTTACGTTATTTTTAAAAATAAGCACAATGTTAATAATGTGTCTGAGAAGTCAATATTCTTTTTGGCAAGGGGGAGGTACACAAAATATATAATTGTTCTTGAATGGCTTTTAGTAGTTAATTCATAATTCTCCACAGTAAATTCAGCCAGGCTGCTGAATGCTGTGAGATGAGTATTGCAGCAAGCTGAACTTAATAAAAAAATCTTGGGGGATGTGTGGAAGAATTTCTGAAACTCAGAATGGCAATATAAATAGCAATTAGTTTAAAAGGCTGTCTTAGCTAAGTTAATCTTATCTATAACTCAGAAATATTTGAAAATGGCAGGCTGAATGAGTATATTAGTCACACGTGCCTTGATAGACTCTAGCTGTGAGATATGTTCCTGGATTTAGAAAGAGTTTTTATTTGTGAAGTAGTAATTGTGCATGTAATTAACTTGAAGTATCTGCTTAAAAATCATAAACTTAACACTCTAAAAGGTATGGTCATATCCAGTTCCCAGGAATCTGAAGGTTCTGAATACTGAAAAAACATAGTCATTTAGAATTAGGAGGTTGATCATCTTATTAAATTGAAATACCTGTGCAAAATTATGTTATTTTTTAACATTTTTTGCATCATTTTAGTATTTAGCTATGGATTTTTTCCCACCTTTTAATCAAGAACTTTTGCAATATTTTTACTAGGTCACCCTGAAGTGTTTTCCACTGAGAATAAATGGAACTTTTTTAGCCTTTTTGTGTATCAAGTACTCTTGGAATCATCCTGGTTGTCCTATATTATGCTCTCCCGAGACTAATATCCTTTCAGTGTAAAGGTGACCTAAGCAAAATGTACTTTAAGGTTTAGCTGATGCTTTTGTTGTAAGTATCTTTTCTCTAATTCATAATTCATCCTTTTGATATTTCTCATTATGTTTTTAATTACTTCCATGCTTGTAAAAAAATAGTAAAATAAAACGGTAGGGAAAAAGCCTATAGTTGTATAGGGCTTCTTACTCAGGCTTATTTCTGTAAACTCTTAAACGGTTTAACTTGTGTTTATTTAGTGCAGTACAGTACGGATTCTCTTTACGGAAGTAAACTGTGTGCTTGTTTACAGTACTAGAGTCCTACTCTGTAATTCATAATGTTGACTTTACAGACTTTATTTAAATTAGGTGAACTTTATGAATACTTACATTCATTAAAAAATAAAATGTGTGACAAATTGTGAAAACTTTAAAAAGTATTAATTACAAAATAGGATAAATTTCTTATATTTTGAAAGAGATTGTCAATTTTTGATTGAACTCCATGGAAATTTAGGATCTTTTTTTAAGTCAACTGGACAAAATACATCCATATAAACCATTATGCAGGTTACCTTCTATCTTGTGTTTTCTACAGTGGAAAAAAATTTAAATGTTAATACTTTCTTGTATAATGATCAGAAAACGACAGCTCCAAGCAATAGGAAATCAACCAGATTTTTCTTAAATCACTAATAGAGCAACTCATGGGCTAAAATAACAAACCTCAGTACTTTTAGTTCTCTGATTTATCTACTCAGCCTTAAAAAGAATTTTCTTAAGCTTAATACCACAAAATGTAGGCTATTTTGCATAAAGATGAAAATCAGTGTCTGATTCCAAGAAGCAAATCCTCAGTCACAGCTAAATGAGTTGAAGTCAATGGAGCATAATATCAAGTCAGTCATGCCGTGCCAGCTTACATGGCTTCTCAGTTATATTCAGGCAATGGCTTTTTGTAAATAAATAAATTATCTGAAAGGGAAACAAGCATCCTAACAGATTTTTGTATATATTAGTGGTTAGTAATATTTGCATTAACTCATGGTCATCTTTTTTTTTTTTTTTTAATTGAAAAACATCCTTTGAAAGATCATGGAAAGCTGCAGAGGAGCGGGGGACAGGGAAGGAAACTGATACAGCCATTCTCAGTAGAAGAATTAGTTTATGACCTTATGACTTACAGAATAGATTGTACTGTGCTTCTGATGCCTCCAGAATTTGATGTAAATGTTGCTAATTTCTGCTGCAGAAAATTGTGTTGCTCACTGGAATATCCAGATACTTAATCCTGGAGTTCTCCACTAGACCTAGGGTTTCTTGTGTTGTGAATCAAGAAATTACATTTAACAAAGTTTGTAAATTTGACGTGACCCGCGGTTTCTATTCTTGATTATAGACAAGTTCAAAATAGGGAATAAATATTTTGGATAAAGCTACTGGTGCTGCATGTCTTAACTTTAAGAGGAATAAACTTTGATAAAAATGAAGTATGTTTTAAGTTTTCAGCCAGGTTCCAGAATAACCTAGGAAGTGTTGGAGAAAAGAGTGAAGATCTAGGCAGATCAAAGAAATTACTCTTCTTTAGCACCTTCAAGTCCATGAGCCATGTGAGGCCTTGTTTAGAAGGCTTGTGCAGGAAAGTAGTCATCTATCTTCTCCCTTTTTAGTGTGTAGGGGATGATATAAGTACCTAAAGTTACCTAAGTATATGCAAGTATTGTTTGTCAAGGTTTATCAGTGATAAAACTATTTTTGATAACATATCAAGGATACTGATACATTGGCAGTGTAAATTACATTTATATGCAGGCATCAGGTGAACAAGCAAGAGAATAGTGAATGACTGTAAGGTTAAATAGGCTGTAACAACACTTTCAACGTTAATTCCACTGTCTCTCTGCCATTAATGTAATGGAGTCAGTAATTACATATCTGTGAATGTTTATCAGACACATTTTTAGAGGAGTTAGCTGTTCTTATACTGCAGAAATGCATTTATTAGTACAGTTAGTTTCTGTATACTATTATTCATAGTGTAACAAAAGACTAGAAAAAAAAGACTTTGTTAAAACAAATTGGAATTTAAGCTACGTACATCAGATTGAGAGGCTATGATTTATCAGTGCAACCTTGGGGTTTATTTTACGAGTGTTGTCCTGAAATAATTACCTACAAAGCTAACATTTCTTGGGGATTTGATGCACCTAAGAGAATAAAGGAGTCTTCATCAGTCTACATTAGCTGGTTTTGGTAAGATACACATAAAGGAAACATGGAAGTCAAGCCATCTCCACTTTTATTTGCAACATCATAATTTAAGAAATACTCAACAAAATCTGTAGTTAATTTACCTGCAGTAGCAAATATAGTATCAAATCATTAATTAGAAACTCCTTGCTTTATTGCTTTCACTACAGAAACTGAAATTTGAGCTACTGGACTGAATTTGAATTTTTCATCAGAAAAGGGGAATGGCTTGGTAATAACCAATGCCTCAGCCTTACTAGTAGTTGGCAGTAGATTGAGTCCCTGCCCAGTTTTTTTGAGGACTTTTCCTAGTACCTGTATCTCATCTTAGAGATCTTGACCCTACCTTTCTAGAGCTGAGGGCTTCCATTTGCACATGTCTGTTAGTATTCAGGAGGCACCCTCTTACATCAGAATGAGCTGAAACCTCTTCTGAAACCTGAAAGAAGCAAATTGGTAAGAGCCAGTGTGTTTCAAATGAAAGGAGGCTAATTTGGACACTGAAGCATTGAGTAGTATCATTGGGACTTTGTTCTTTGCCCTTTTGAGTAGCCCTTTATGCCTTAAGTTACCTGTGTGATGTTGTTCTGACTGAAGGCAAAGTAAATGAAAGGAGGTCTAAGGAAGAAATTTAATTCAAAATACATTTTCAGTACTGTAAACCCATCAGAAATACATTTATGTAATGAAGACAATCTGATAAAACTTCTGTGAGAATCAAGGAGAAACTTCCCTTTGCTGTACTCCAGCTATTTTGCTATGATGTATATTTCCCAGATCAACAAACGTGAATCAGCAAGTATTTAAATCTTAATATTTGTTGTTGTTTTAAAAATAAGAGGTTTGTCTTGAAAATGTCAGTGGCACCCATTGGACAGACAGAGCAAGCAGCATTTAGGAAGATCTGGGTGGTTGGTTTGGTTTGGGTTTTGTTTTGTTTTGGTCCCCCCCCCCCCCCCCCCCCGAGAGATATGGTTTAATTTGGGCCAGAAGAAATTTAGAAAATCTGGCCAAGGAAGATTAACAGTCAAGTGAGGCAATATGTGTGTATACAGGGTGGTTGTTATTGTTGTTTATGCTTTGTCTTGTAGGCACTGTGTCTTGGGAGGGTGAATAAATAAAGCTGTGTTTTGAGTAGCTAATCTGCTAGTTGCAGAGTACGAAAGGGAAGGCTTGTAGATGCCAAGCTCTGTTGGGTTAAGAAGCAGAGAGGAGATATGGGGGATCACTGGGAAAGCAGTCCCTAATAGGGAATTGCTTCAGGTGCAGATGCCAGAAGCTGGGCCTGCATCTTCTGTTTCATAACTTGTCACAGTTTGCTTACATTTTAGACAGGTGGCATAGTTGTTTCATCACATCGCTGGAAACTGAGATCTATAATAGATGAACTTCAACTTTATTTTTTTGCTTTGTTCTTGATTCAATGATACGGACAACTGCAAATGGAAAAATCTTGCTAGCCACAGGGACAAAAGCAGAATTATTTAGAATTGCTGTCCCAAGCAGCTTATTTCAGTGGGGACTGCTCATCTGCTTGAGGGGATTGAGGCCAAAATACCAATGACTCTACTGCTACTCCAGCAACAAAAATAATTTTCACAGGTGATCTCTTTATGGAGAAATCCCCGTGTTAAATAAAGAACTGCTTTCCTTGTTGCATCAGAAAATTCCTGGCTTCTGGATTTTCTCGGTAAACATTTTTAAGGGTTATTTAGTTTTGAAAAAATGCTGTTGTGCCATATAGAATCATAGAATCATTTAGGTTGGAAAAGACCTTCAAGATCACCGAGTCCAACCATCATCCATGCCCACTAAACCACGTTCTGGAGTGCCTCATCTACGCGCTTTTTGAATACCTCCAGGGATGGTGACTCAACCACTTCCCTGAGCAGCCTATTCCAAGGCCTGACAACCCTCTCAGTAAAGAAATTTTTATTAATATCCAACCTAAACCTCCCCTGGTGCAACTTGAGGCCATTTCCTCTCGTCCTATCTCCAGCCACCTGACAGAAGAGACCAGCACCCACCTCACTACAACCCATATATCTTCACTTTGTTACAAAATAGCGTAGGAACAGCAAGTAATATTATAGTTCTGTTTGTTTTAAAGGTATTAGCATTCATGTTTTTTCCACACATAGGTCATATAGGTTCTTTTATTCTGCTTGGGGCATCAGCTAATAAAAATAAATAAATTATACATGGCTGCCTCTTCATCCATTGGTTTAAATCGTCTATATGCTTTTATCAGTAGACTGTTATCTGTTGACCCTTTTGTAGTTATTTGCACCAACAAAACTGCAGTTTCCTTTGTAAAGGAAGAATTTCCTTTCTCAAATTTATGCTTGTGGGTTTTTTTTGTTCAGTGTTTCAACTAAAACAGCCCCCTTGAGTTACCAGTATAAAGCTAGTAAGTGCTCAGAGGAATTCTGTAAATAAACGAGTTTAAAGAAATGTAGGGTCTTTAACTGTATAGACTGTGGAAAGGAGCAGAAAATTAGCAGTCTAGAGCAAAAATCAGATAGTGTCTCATTTTCTGGACATGAGTAACAATTGTTCATGTATCTCACTCATCACAAGATGTGTTTTGTCTAGTGGGTCTGATTTAGCCATCCTCTTGTACTTCTAGATTTTCTTTGGCAGAAGGGTTTCCCCAGGGGGTAGAAAGATGCAAGTTAATAAAACTTTTGTAAATGTCTGGAATCCTAATGGGAATTCATTTTGGTGACAGTTTTATATATGCTTTGTATAGTTGGATGGTAAATGGTAAAAGAAAAATACTGGAGCACTTGTTCAGTTTCAGTACCTTCATGGCAAGAATAATTTGGGATAGATCATTGTCTTTTCTAACAATGCTTTCCTGGGTATTAGGAGATTATTATTTTTATTATTATTCCATTAGGGTAATAGGGAAAATTCTGCCATTTGTTTCTAAATGTTTTCTGTCAATTTTTCTTCACTTTTCAACACTGTTCTTTTACCCAGGAGAAAATTTTTCACTGGAGGTAGACCTCATACTCACACCTTTATTCAACAATCTGTTTTTTATACACTGTTATCTTACAAACTTTTAATTTTCTTATAAAAATATCAGAGTTACATTCTGAATTATGAAATCCACAAGGCTAGTCTGCTAGTAGCTTGAGCATTTGTTTAAAATATACATTTATTTCCCTTTTTAACAGACTGGTCAATTTTCTGAGTGTAGTGTCTGAAAAGTGGGTGCCTTTTTGATCCAAAGCTACAGTAGACAGTTGGAATGTTGAAATGTGCCATACTTCTTGAAAGCAGGTACTCAACTTTAAAGTAAAATGCACAGCTAAAATAGAAACTCATTTAACACTAGATTTATTTCTTGGATTTCATTATTAAATGAGTTGAGGAAAAGGTTGATAACTTACTCAGCAGCATATATTGTGCAAATGTTTTATAAATGACAAAACCATATCAGACCTTCATCTATCTGTAAAGTGTTACAAATCAGAAAGCCATAAAATATAGGATATTCCACAGACTTCATTGTGAATTCTGGAGCTGTCAGTCCAAGGTCTCTTCTATCAATTACTCTGCAAAAGGAGACTTTATGGAATAAAGTGGACTAAAAAGTGGTAGGATATCTAAGTGCAGTGAGTTACCTAAGAGAAATCTGGCCTATAGCAGAATGTTTTATGATATATGTGATTATCTGCAATCTAATCAGTGATAACTTTCTATTTGAAAAAAATAGATTTCTTCAGAATCCAGTGCAGCAAGTAATAAAATCTTACCTAGTGACTTTATACTCCTGAAATACTAGCTTGATTACCTAGTGTAGTAAACATATTAGTTTAGCTTAGTTACTAGCTTTTTAACCTAGTGCATTTAGAAAAAGCAAAACAAAAGATCCAAGTGGTTGAGAACATTATGGTGAACTTCACAGTATTGCACAAGAACTACGTGAAGGTGACATTATACATGGCTGAATCTGAAGGAATCAGGGCAATTGTTTATTGGCAACAAGCTTCCAAGTAAAACTTTGTGTGGGTCTTCTCTGAGTAAGACTCTTCTGGTATCACTGATTATTTTGTAGAAACAAAGTATATAGCAGTAATAGAGCTGGTATTTTTCTCCCCTGTTTTTTTCTGTCAAGATCATGCTTTTGCTTTAATACCCTTAATGAATGATACTTCATGGGTTTCTATATCTTTTCTCAGAATAAGGCATATTCTGAAAAGTCTTTGGTTTTCTGTACTGAGGAGGATATTATGCATCCTTCCTGTGTTAATTTAAAAGTTGTATCTTTTATTAGTTCTCTTTGGTTTATCTTTTTTTGTTTCAGTTATTAAAGCTTTTGGAAATATGAGTCCACATCCTTTTTAGCTCCTTATGTTTTATTGCACGTTACCAACTGGAGTGCCTCATGCAAAACTAGTGAATCTTTTGAAATGAACAGAAAGATTTAATCCGGGCACTGCTAATCCAAGGAAGTCTTACAAATGAATAGACTTCATTTTTATGTAATCTGCTTTATGATTGTTTTTAAAGAAAAGAACTTACATAATATCTTTTTGAAGCAAAACTACCCAAAACGTGTCATTTAGCAGCAGAAAAATTTTATAGTATTAATTGATTCATTGGTATTCTCATGATAAACAGAATTGTAATCTCTCCTTCCATTTGTGATTACAAATCTCAGCTAAATTCTGAGAATAGGAATGAAAACCTAAAATATGGGTTTTTTTTTAAAGGCTTTACAGAGTTAACTAAGTGTGGCTGTCTCAGAACTGTTCATGATTTACGCTGATCAAAGCTTCTTTTGGACTCAAAACTTCTGATGACCAACTGTGCCTTATAAGGAGCTCCAAGGGGCATCATCTGCTAATTTTTAAGATGGAAGATCTGACAGGCTGTCCTGGTTTTGGCTGGCATAGAGTTAATTTTCTTTCTAGTTGCTGGTATAGTGTTATGTTTTGGATTTAGTATGAGAAGAATGTTGATAACACACTGATGTTTTCAGTTGTTGCTAAGTCATGTTTAGACCAAGTCAAGGATTTTTCAGCTTCTGATGCCCAGCCAGCAAGAAGGCTGGAGGGGTACAAGACATTGGGAGGGGACACAGCCAGGACGGCTGACCCAAACTGGACAAAGGGGTATTCCATACCATGTGATGTCATGCCCAGTATATAAACTGGGGGGAATTGGCCAGGGAGGAGTGGATCGATGCTTGGGGACTGGCTGAGCATTGGTCAGCAGGTGGTGAGCAATTGCATTGTGCATCACTTGTCTTTCTTGAGTTACATTTCACTCTCTTTTTGTTATCTTCCTTTCCATTTTTTTTTTTTTAAATTTCAATTATTAAACTGTTCTTAACCCACAAGTTTTACTTGTTTTTGATTCTCCTCCCCATCCCACCGGGGTGGGGGGAGTGAGTGAGTGAGCAGCTGCATGGTGCTTAGTTGCTGGCTGAGGTGAAACCACGACACAGGCAAAATGTAATTTTCCTTTATCCATGTAGTTCAGTCCTTCCTTCCCCTCATATATCTATCTATACTGTTATTTATAGCCTTACTGATTTTTCAAAATGTTACTAGATGAGCTAATTTTTCTATTTTCTTGTTTTTTCTGTTTTTTTTAAAAAGTTAAAAATTAAAAATTTTTCTGTTTTTTTTAAAAAGTCCTACAAAAGCCACCTTGTATCCTTGCTCAGTTGTTACTGCACAGTATTTGAGTTTTATCCTTGCCTTGCCTGTCATCATGTTCTCTGTCCTCAGAGCATCCCCATTTCAATATGTTTGTTAAGCTAGTTTATTCTTCCCTTCCACTGCAGACCCTCACCAGTTTGTATAGCCTTTCACTAACTCACGAGTATTTTATCAGAGGTCTCTCACCTTCCAGTTTTCTGAACTCGGTTTCTCTTTTGTTTGGTGCTCCTTCTTCACTTCCAGTCTTTGTTTCTGTCTGTCCCCCTCTCCGTCCTTCCCACCTTCTCTCAACACTCAGCTTCTGTGCAAGTTGTACTATTCCAGTTTTTTCCACTCTTTTTAGCTCTTATTTGATATAGGCAGCTTCCACAGTGTCCTTGTGCAGGAAACCGAAGACTTAAAACAAGATGGATTGTTGCATTCATCCTGGTACGCTGTAAGTGTAGATGCACCTGCTCTAGCATGGTCAGTGCTACCTCACTGAACCTAGGTAATTTAGGAGACTAAAAATTCTCTGCTGAGCATGTGTGACATAAGGCTTACTTGATTAAAAAAAAAAATTAGATGAATTTTCATAGGAATAATTAGATGAATGTATTTAACTTGAGGGCCATCTTGTAATATGTCTCAGCCTGCTTTTAAATCATTCATGTGATGGAATGCTTTCATGCAAAAGAAAAGCCACACACAAGCAAATTTTTTTTTTATTATACACTTATAGTTCAGCCAACATATTTTCGGGATCTCGATCTTGAGATCTCGTGTGTTGATCTCGTAACAGAATGTGCCTAGATGGGTTTATAAGACAATGCATTCCTGTCTGTAGCAAAATATAAAACTTACATTAATTTAAATTCAATATGATATATATTTGTAAGGAAATTCTGAACATAACTTTCTCTTTGTACCTACATTTTTCTTTCATTGTAATATTTGAGTGACTGACAATATCTTGCTGTGATTTTTACTAAAAAGAATAAATATAACATAATGCTGCATTTTCTAAAGCTTCCAATTTTTAATGAAAGTAAATGATTGCTGTACTGATATCTTGTATTTAGACAGTCAGCCTTACTCTACTCCTTTGCCTTCGGTAGCAACCTGTTTGATTTCATTTCATGTATCCTTTCTGTTTAAGACCACATCGATTTATTTTTTAAAATACTTAAAATTTACTTGTCTACGTAGAAGACTAAATTGTGCTATAAGATATATAGAGGTACCCCCAACCTCCTGCTTAAGTCCATAGGAGCTCTGAGGATGCAAAGGCAGAATATAGGTACAAAGTGCTTGAAGTTTAAGCTTAAACATTCCTTATCTTTGTCTTCAATTACAGAATCTTTTGGCTGAGAAGGTGGAACAGCTGATGGAGTGGAGCTCAAGGCGCTCTGTCATCCGCATGAACGGAGACAAATTCCGAAGATTTGTGAAGGCTCCACCTCGTAACTACTCTGTGATAGTGATGTTCACCGCTCTCCAGCCGCAGCGGCAGTGCTCTGTTTGCAGGTAATTTATACCTTAGTGATATTTTTCATCTTCCTCACCACAGTTTTCAAGTGAACATTTTAATCAATGTGCAATATACTGAGTAGAATTGTTCTTTGCATGGGATAGATGCTTACTTTTTAACAGGCTCCTGTGTTTTTTACATGATGTTTTCAACTGCCTTTTAATCTATATGTCAAATTTTAGAAGTCTTCCTAGTTTTGCATTTTATTAAATTACAGTTGAAGAAAATGTACAGAACTGACCAAGACTTTCTCTTTAAGAAATCTGCTTTATTTTATTATCAGTCGACCATGATCTTTCCAAAGATGTTTTGTGACAGAAGTGATTCATTGCCATCTAATAATATGACACTTCACTGGTTTCTTCAGTTAAGCGATGTCCAAGGCTCTGATGCAGGTGTGAGTTACCCTGTGATTTCACAGCTTTGGACAGTTCTTACATGGAAGTACATTTTTCCACGAGGACATGCTTGTTGTGGAATGCTGTCTGGCACAGCACTTTGATATGTTCTGGTGGCTCCTATTAGAGTGGCTCTGGTATTCTTCTAAGTTCAAGAGCTTTCTCCGGAAGTTCCTAGTTCAGTAAGTTAATCCAAAAATGACTAATGATAGACATGGAAATAGGGCCAAGGGACTGAAAGGTAGTCATGCATTTAATTACCTTACTAAATCAGAAACTGAGCTAATAGAACCTTCTTCAGCCAAAATACGCATTAGAAATTACTATGTTTAGTAATAGGTGGGATTATTGTGCAGGGAGTTCTAAACAGTATTTAAATAGGCAGCAAAATATTCTGTAGAACTATGAAATACATAAGCTTTATATGAAGAAATATTATTTCTTGGTTTTAAATAGGTGTACCTTAAACAACGCACAGTTGGTAAATATAGCAGCTTGTTAGCTTTCTTGAGTGTTGGAATGCGACATTTACAATAGAAACTTCAACTTGTGTATCTGTAGTCATATATGGTGCTATTTGATTTTTTTTTTTAATAGATTAATTTTTTGTCATTGAAGTCAGTTGGTCAATTTTGAGGGAGAGTATATAAATTGCATTCCCATGAGCTCACCCTCCACATCTGACCTGTGAAGGTGAAGGAGTAGGTACAGAAGCTTTCTTAAATCAAAGGAATTTTTTCTTTAAAACTTCCAGCACTTGGTTGCTATATTTCTTCTTTGTGTTGCCAGAGTTCAACTTTAGGAGATGAAATAGGAGTTGAAAGTTTACCATATTGTTTTAAGTCATTCCTTATTTTCCTACCCAGTAGTTAAAGCTACAGGAGATGTACTAAGTTCAGCTTTATAAGGGTCAGTGTATTCATTATTATAATGGCCATAGCAAATTCTTTCCGTGTGTTATGATGTACAGCTCTTTTGTAGGGCATGTGAAAACAACATAAGTATTGCTGTTAAAGAAGTTAATTTTGCTTACAACTGTATATTGTTTACTGTACTGAAAAAGAGCTTATAAACTTCATCCTGTAATATACCAGGCTAGCCATTAATATACAGAAGCAACTGAAAATATTTAAGCATAAAATGAGGGAAAAAACCAACATACTGCTTTCAGTTGAGTTTGTTTAAATAAATGTGAAGGTGTGATCCACTTTTTCATGTGAAATAAAAGGAATTTGATGAGGTTGGTCGTACTGCACGTAAAACCATTATCAGGAAAATCAATATTTTCAAATCAATGGCTAATTAATGGACAGGAGCACTGAAAGGATATACAGAACTGAAATGCATGCATTACTTTATTGTTAGCTATGCACTAGCCACTCTGCCTAAAGGAAAAATAGATTTTTAACTTAATCTGTAATGTTGTATGAGGATGCTTTTGTCTAAGATTTAAGTTAATTGTTACTTTATCGAAATATTTTCAGAACAATTGCATACAAATAAATCAGTTTCATACTTCAAATACAAAAAAACACCTAGACTGAAATATTTGACTTGGAATAACTTTGTCATAAGAATTAGTACTTTTTTTTTCTCCTAAAAATTGAGTCTGGTTAGTTTATGCACCACAGGATTATCTAAAATAAAAAAAAAAGGAAAAGGTTTTGTCTTTTCCGTTTGGTGGCTAGATTTGACATTTCAGTATTTTATCTCTTCTAAATGTCCAGCTTTTAAAGAACAGGGGCACAGTATTTTCAAAAGGCAAAAAAAAGGTGTTTGTGTGCTGCTGTTGCATAGAGCTACATCAAATGCTAAGCATGAAAAACAAAGCATTATAAAAAAAAAAGATAAATAACAGGATGGGGAGCAATGGTAGGAAAAGCAGTCCTCTTCTGGAGAAGAGCAGTGAAACCTGATCATCATTAGAGCAGGCCATTGCAGATTTGCATATTTGAGGCCAGAATAGATCATGTGTGTCCTATCTTGTTAAACTATATTCTTTGTGTATCTGATTTTGCATTTGGTTATATTTAGAATGTTTGTTGTTAAAATGAGCCCCTGCTTACAGTAAAATCTATATGACTTTTCTGGCAGGTTTTTGGAATGGTTGTGCCACCAAAGATGGAGAGGTAGCTTCTTGCATTCAGAAAGTTAGCGTCACTTTTGGCACTCTTCAAAGTGAATGCAAAGTCAGTTTGGTGCTCCACATTCTCTACGAGGGAACGCTACTGTGCCTGTCCATTCCTGAAAAGTGCTGTAGTTTGGACTTTGTCTAGAAGGTATGAAGGAAGGATTTTCTCCTCCTTCCCCCATCCTTTTTAATGCCAAAGAAGTTCCAAATTTTGGATAAAACTTGGTTGAGGTGATCTTAGCCAAGTCTTAAAATGCTTGGAAGCATTTTTAATGTTTAAACATTTTTAAAAAGTCTTACCTATCCATATAGCAAGGACCTACATGTGGAACACTGACCAAATTTGTTTCAGAGAATCCAAGGCTTTTCTGTGCGCAGCAAGGAGGACATTGTAACATCAATCACATAAATCATTTAACAGTTATGATTTGTGAATGTATATGGAGATAATACCAACGTACTCTTAAAAAGCCACATACAGAGAAGTCCCTGGGACTCCAGATATTTAGATGAAACTTTTGTATGTAAAAAATATCCTTTCAGTGAAAGGATATCTTTTTTCAGTAAAACCAAAGCATATTGTGTGTTTTGTAGGTATTCTTTAGCAAAAGTTACTTAAGATCTTTTTTTCCAATGGAATGAGAAGGGTTTCTTTATCAATACAGGAGATGAATACATAATCTTATGTATCATCTTGAGAAAGATCAATTAAAAAAATTTTTGAATGCTTTGTTTGCCTATTTTTGAAACTTATCTGTTCATCCAATGCTAGGCTTGTTTGCTCCTGATATACATCATATTGTTGTATTTAATGCTTTTCCTTTACTTAATTTTGCTTGATTTCCTTCTAATTTTTTACATTATCCCTTTTCAGTATATACTTTTAAAAGTTAGAAATATATCTGCATTACTGATCCAAATTTGTTCTATGCCCAAAACAAATTAGGTAGATTTATAGGTGTTTCTAAAAGACAACTACCAGGTTGTCATCTTTGAGACAGATATCTGTTCTGTATTCATCTTAATGAAATATTTTCACAAACTGTGGACTGGAAAATATATTCGTAGGCTATCTGAATCAATCCAGTCCTAACACATGAAGGCTTCTGTAAACCAGCAGCTCTGTATACATGTTAGTAGTGCCTCTAGTCATCCCTCTTGAGTGTTTTTCAAGGAAATTCTGTCTTTATCCTAAAGCAGAATTTGGAGTACAATATTTCCATCTAGCTTTGTGAACAAGAAAATTTCAATTTTCTGTTCAAAAAGAGCTATCGAAAGCCATCTGATGCCTTCACAACTATGTAAGCGGTAGCATAAAAATGTCAGTTTTCCTATTGACCCAGTTGTTTAGGTTCAATATGACATAGCTGGTATTCAGAAATGAATTAACCATAACAGATTAGATATCCTATGTGCTCTTGAATGTGAAGTCATTGGTGGAAGTGGGATGTGTTTCTAACAGTTGAACGTCTGGGGTTTTTTTCCATGCATGTTTGGAAACGTGTATGATTAAACAGTTTTGGTCCCAGGAAATTAAACTTGTTTAGTCTTAATTGACTGTTCTTGGTGTATATATTCTGCAACAGCATATTGGAAGCAGATCCTAAAGGGCACTTTGATGCACTGTGATGATGAATCAGTTTGGATTTTTTTTTTTTGTTCGGATGAACAGTCAGAACTAATCTAACTCTAAACAGTAACTCCTTGGGATATAAGGCCAGCTTCTGTTTTTCCTTTGTGCTTGGGTATTCACTCAGCTAGATAGTTTCTCTCTATTACCACATCAGTCACACTACTGAAAAAAACTACTTGTATATTTAAGAAGGAGAACAAAAGAACGGTCACTTTAACAGCAGCATCTTCACAGGGATGAAGAGACTGTTTCTCAGCCTGTACTTTGTATTGCATCCCAGCAAACGGTAACTACTAGCCTGACTTGAATGCATGTTTGGGTGAAAATTCTCTTCCAGCTTCTCTGCTCTTCGTCTTCTTGCCTGTACTTGGAATCTGTTCCCCCATTTTATTATCACTACATTTTCCCAAAGGGATCAGCACCATTTTAGCAACCAGACTTCAACAACCCCCCCACTCCACTTGACTGAGTATTAGTGCTTTGATTTTCAGCTGCACATGGGCTTTAGCTCTAGCCTGCGGAAACCATCACTGTGCTTACTGTTCCTCTGCATCTTTCATTGTTATCATTAACTCCTTCTTTTTTGTTTGTTGCCGTACTATCTAATCACTCCATAAGCAAATTATATGAGGTCTTTTATTTTACTTTCTAAGCTCTGCTTCTCTCATCTCACAGGCAGAAGCAATAATCTCTGCTTTGCATGCAGGTACATATCAGAGATGTCTTGTTTGTTGCCAAACAGTTCACACTTTTGTCTGGTTCATTTTTCAAATTCATTGTTGAATTATTTTCATTTAGAAGGGGATATCTCAGTCAGAGAAATGAAACTGGTCACTTGTTTCCCAACAGCTGAAGCCCATCAACAAAAAGATGTATATTTGGTTTCATTGGGTTTGTTCCTTAGTGTTCCTTGAAAAGATCAGAACAGTGTTAGAGGCTAAAGATGCTAAGTTTCAGTGGATAGGGTCTATACCTTGACCTGTGCCACTGGTTTTTTTAATGAGATAATGGTGAAAACATGTAAATTAGACATGTACATTCCTCTGTGAATTTCATGCTACGTGAAACAAATGGATTTTGGTTTGCTTTCTTTCTACTATGCTTGTTTATGCCTGTGAATTCCTAAATGTTTCTTTTAAAGATGTAACTGAGCCCGTTTGAATCATTGCAAATCAAGATTAAAGCCTACAATTAGCATCTTAAATGATCAGGAGAAAAATGGGGAAATGCAACAGAGGAAGACTATAGTAATGGTAGGTGACTACTTGTGGAGACAAGCTTGTAAACCACACAAACTGAAAATTGTGTTGTTTCAGTCCTGGAGGATGTTGAATAGTATTTTACTGTACAAGTAACAAACCTGCTTCCAGATTCTGGGAAAACACAGTTTTGCAAAGACAGTATTTATGAAGCAGCAGCTAGAAGTGGCTGGTAATGCAGAGGAATTTGTGTAGCCAGTAATTTTCTTCACCCCCATGTTGACCAGACTATTGCATTTTTAAAAGCATCAGAAGTTTCATTATATTGAAAGGAGCACTGATTACTCCCATTAGCTAAAGTTGTGTGTGTGTCTATAAATACGTGTGTGTGTGTAAATATACCTATATATACATAAAATATATATGTGGGACGTGAGGGAGATAGGTCAATTTTGCAGGTGTGGCACATATTTTCTAAAGACTTCTTTTATTTCATTTGAGTGACAAGGCTGAATTCTATCAGAAATTATTAATGGCATCTATTGGAACAAGCTCGTACTGACTGCAGAAAGCCTGCTGCAGAATGAGCTCAGAGTCAACTGCTTAAGCTATTCCTTCTGTATTTTTTACAGGATTATATAAGAGGTAAGTTATAATTCAATGTATAGTTTGTGTATTTTTAAGTTTTGAGCTTAATGTAGTGTGTGTTTCATAAAGGGCTCTGAATGTAGCTGCTTTCTGCTGTTGACTCACGATGTGCAAAAGGAAATGACAAAATATTTGAGAGAAGAGATTCCACATAGTTTTATTAACATCTACCCTATCAGTGAGACTTCCAAGAGGAGGTTTTTAATCTAGAAAAGAGAGTAATTCTGTTGGTTTCCCTGTTCAAGAAGATATCTCAGAAAACTGTTTTCAAGTAGCCGATCAAAGAGCAGGTCAACAGCAAAAAGAATTCTGACTGTCAAGGAGGTGTCGTCAGAAAGAAGAAGCAGGTTCCTCTGCCTTTCAGTTTTTTTCTGGTTGATCAAGAGCAGGTAGTGAGAAAATCATTGACAGGTGTCTTAGCTGTACTGAGAGGGAGTTATCTTTTGAACTTTTGTTCAAAGAAGGAACAGGAAATGTGGAAGGAGCTGTTGAAAGTTCTGCAATTGCTTTTCCAGTGCACTTTAGGATCTTGATAGAAGTATTGATGAGTCCTGTTTAACAGGCAGTAATTTTATACTTGGATCATAAGAGACCTCTTATTCTTCCAGTGGTCACAATTTTTTTTTTTAACTTTGCAACTTCTACAAAATATGATCTTGTAGCTTCTTTTCATCTGCAGAATATTGAAAGTTTCATGGGATGCTGTAAATGGAATAGCATGGATTTTAGCTTGCTTTCTCCTATTATAGATATCTAGCTTGCATAAACAGTGTAGTTTTCAACTAGTGTCCATACTCTCTTCAGTTTGTCGTGTGTGGTGAATTTTCTCGACACATTTGTAGATTCTTCAGTGCTTTTCATCTTGACGTTATGAGTCACCCTAAACAAAAATAAAAGCAAATAAGCATTCTGAATTTATTATCTTCTAAATACTGAGAAGTCGTCAAAATATGCACTTAGCTCCTTCTTCTCTTCATTTTGGGAAAACTATTCCAAATAAAAAACAAAAGTTGTTTTGGAGGTAGATTGCAGCGTTGGTCACAATTTAAATAAACAGATGAATAAGAGCAGTTAGGTGATCTGGTAGTGCATTCTTTGCCAATTGTATATTTGTAAGTGTTTTGTACAGTCCATAGTGTGCCAAAAAATAATGCTTTACTGCGTTCTTTGGCAAATAATTCCACAGTCTCTTTTGTTCTTCTCCTAATATTCTGTTTGTGTGTTCCTTACTGTAATGTTGGACTAATAGAATCAAATTAATCTAATGTAATGTAGCTCAAGCTATACAAATCTGACTATCTGCCATAGACACCCACATATTTAATCTTTTTAAATAAAACTTTTAATATTTCATGAGCACCTCTTGCATAATGGAAGAAATTTTTGTAGAGCGTTTGCTTAGCAGCTTACTTTTCAGTATGTTGCATTTTCTAGATAAATCTAATAGTAGCATTCCCTTTTGATATGGCCACTATTTTCTAGCAGCTGGTTAATATTACCGTTGTTATTGCTGTATTCCTGTATTGCTGTTATGATGAAATTCTAAAGAGGTGACTGCAGCAGCAGTAACATTTAAATCTTCTCCACCTACCAAAAAATCCTTTCAAACTAACAAGAGCACTCCTAACATTATTCTGATGAGTTGATACCAAGTGTAGTTTTGCCCTATGCTTTTATAGTATTTCATATAATTATTGTAAGAATTTCATATAATTAACATTACTTCATAGAACCAAACTGATAGAATTGATATTAACTAATGTTAGAGATAGGTAGATAAGAAGTGACAGAACTGATATTGCCTGATGTTAATTGGAGGCTGCATTTTTTTCAGCCAAGTGCTTATGCTTTTTACCATTATTCTATCTGAAAAGAAATAACCAACACTACAAAAAATTATTAATATGATTGTATCAGCTTTGTGTCTATTGACTATTATATAGTGGACTGTAGAATGTTCTTCAGTTCTGTATGTGGTAATCCTGTAACTTTGTATTCCTGCCCCTCCTTGTTTCACTCCTGCTTCTCCACAGCCCTCAAGAGCTGCTGCTGTGAGGATGTATTACAGAATGCTTTGCTATCTTCAGTGTGAGGATGAAATTGTGCTTTGATTCTGTTATAGAAAATCTAAGACAACCTTTTGCAAAATGATACTTTCAGAAGTATACTTTCTACCTATTAAATTAATTCAAAATAGTTCAAAGATGCAAAATACATGGAGATCAACAGGAACAAGAGTCTTCTCTCAAATAGTGGGGGTATAAACGCAGTACCTGAATTTCCCAGAAATACTGTTTCATCACAAGTGAAAGGTAGACTAAGAAGAGTGATGGCATCAAGATGAAGTGATTTTTATCATCTTCTTATAATAAAAATGGTCCAGCTCTAATATAGCAGGTTTAACAGAACAGTGCCCTACAGCTATTATTTAAGATTTTAAAGCATTCCTTTGATGTTGTATGACTGCCCTCTTCAGGATGACAGTGAATATGTTAGTCTACTTAGTATCTGTTTCTAGAAATAACCAATCTAATGTCTAAATCAGATTTTTTTTATATTTGCAAACTTTGAGTAAGTGTGTTAAGTAGCAAATTTTACTCAAGTAATTAAGGGTGAAAGTTGTGGGGTTTTGTGGTTTATAAGATTTATTCTTGGGGGGGTAAGATCATAAAATTTCATTTTAACTTTTTTATGATAGATTTTTTCGTGTACAATATATATTCATTGGTACAACACAACTCTGCTGTAGTTGTATGTAATATATTTCATGCCTAAGGCTGAGCTCAGTTATGAGGAAATGGGGAAGGTCTTATGACTTCTGTGGTCCTGTCATCCTATTCCTCCTCTTTGTTCTCTCAAAATACAATATGTATTATGTGTGTTTAGTGCAGAGTTTCTCTTGCAACAAACAGATTTTTGCATCTACAGCTTTTAAATAAACAGCATTTTGCACCATCAAACACATGGAACTGGTTTTATAGAAACAGTGTTTCGACAAAAGCTGCAGGATACATTTATTCATCTACTATTCATCTACATTCATACTACTTCTGCAATCTTACCATATGCAAAGATAGGTTGCCAAGTGGTAGAATCTTGGTTTGGACTCTACAGCAGATATGAATAATTAGTAATATGGAAATAATTAGCAAAGGAGCCTGTGTAAAGCCAAAAGTACTGCAAGGATCCTTTTGAGGTTTTTTTTTTTCCTTTGTTTTTCTGAATTATTCATTGATATGGATTTGTCCTGTAGAAGAACCTGTGGTTTTATGGTTCTGTGATTGTGTGTTTAGAGAACGTCTTTGCTGGTAAGGATACCAGAATTCTCCTGGAATTACTTTTCTCCTTTCCTCTCAGTGCAGACAGGGCAAAGTTGTTTGTTTTGTTTTGGTGGGTTGGTTTTTTTTTCTTTTAAAATGAACAAATGAACGAACAAACAAAATCCAACCAACCAAAAAAACCTCACCTGAATATAGAGCCGTGAGTAAAGCCAAGGGGAGGCTTTCTGACAAATTTGGGTAGTAGCAATATGACTTTCTAGTGAAAGATTATTTAACCCTATATGTTGTACAAAATTATCCTTTATCACTTTTAAAACAAGTTTTGTAGAAATAACCTTGCGTGAATTATGCTACTTAGAAGCCTACTCTTCATTTAGTTAATATCATTTCCCCAGTGCTTAGCAGTTTCTATGGCTCTTTCTATGGCTCTGCTATTTTAGGAAGATTACTACTGTCACACTTCTGTGTTATTTTTCCACTAGTTTCAGAATTCCTTATGCACTGCTGTCTCCAGCAAGTAAATCCTGATATAGTACTCAAGGGCCATGTAAGCATCTGCTTCCGTGGCTCTGTTAGCAGATTTGCATGACGCTTGCCACTCAGGCCACTCCTGTTTTCTGAGACTTTTAAGTATGGAAAGCATTACTTTTTGTTAACATCATCTTGGGATTTCTCTGGTATATTTTGACTTAACACATTTCTAATTCTGGAGAAGGCAAATTTGAAGCGAGGTGTTGCATAACTAGCTGAAACTTTTTTTAATTGCTAGTATGGGTGTTGAGAATGATACTGCAAGTGTAATTCATCTAACAGCTGCAGCTGGTTATAGGATCTTTTTTGCCAGCAAATGCCACATGGATGTACATTTGTTTCTTTTCCTTAACAGGCAAGCTAATGAAGAATATCAAGTGCTGGCTAATTCATGGCGCTATTCATCTGCTTTTTCAAACAAACTGTTTTTCACAATAGTGGATTATGATGAAGGTGCAGATGTTTTTCAACAGGTAAATGTTGGATACTGTAAAACATTCTTAATTTTTAAAACTACGTGTTGGTTTGCCAAATGATACAAGACATTATTTTCTGTATGTAGGTGTGTACCTCTGTGTTTTGTATGCAAATTCTTCCTGGTTAAAAACACCAGGCACTGCAGTTTCTATGACATTAGCGAAGACGGATTGTACCAGTAGCCACTTCTAGTATTTTCCAAGTGTAGTTTATAATGTTTGTTTATAGAATACATTATATGTATGCAACTTTTTTTCAACCAATTATTAATGTCATTTTTTAGAATTAAGTGCAATGGAACTAACATTTGCATTTAAAGATTTCCTTTATCTTTAGGGGAAAAAAGCTCTTAACTAAAACAGCCTTTAATTGCTCTTATGTAATACAATATTCTTCAGCTCCAGTAATATTTGTATTAGTCTGGAAGTTCTTCAGGGAAAAGAGAAGAGACTGGTTTAGATTTTATATATTGGCTATGAAGAGTGGAAAATCAATTGTTGGAGAACAGTCTAAGACCCTGTCTTAAATGAGTAGTCAAGGCAAAACACATCCCTTGAAAATTGCTACTAAATACTGACATGCTTTTCTCTGATATCTATCCGTTGATTGAAGCTAAAAATGCAGATTGAGAGGAGTGACAAGTTTTGAAGTTCTCCGTATTTTTAACCACCTTTTGGTGAAGTGAGTGACTTAAAATTTTCAGGGGAAAACTTTGATTTTAAAAATACTTAAATTAATAAGTTTAATTACTGTGTTTAGGAAATATTTTTGCTTCCAGTTGACATCTTAGAATGTACTGCGTAAAGAATAGTTATTAATGACTTAAGATTTTGCTTTAAAAATTTTAGTTCAAATAAGCTTTAAAATCATCTTAGATTATCCTACATGGTTACAATAATACAAAGTATGTTGTTTGATCTTGCCTGAAGCCAATCAATATGTATTAGAATAGTCCAGTCCAACTTATTGCTTGTGTAAAAGGGCAAAAGTTCAGTTTATTTTCAGGTGGTATGCATTTAAAGTCATGTAGAAGACCAAATTAGATAAAATATATAAGGTTTTGACTGTCTTTGAGAAATACAGTGTTAAGAATAAGTGAAACTAATGACTATTTTAAGGTGGATTTGGGGGAAATGTAGTTCTGACCTTAGGTTTATGTGTGCAAACAAGTTATGTAATACTGATGCCGTAGCAAAAAAAACCCCAAAGTAACGTGACTTTGATTTTTCAGCTTTTACTGTCTGTAGAGAAATGTCAAAGCAGTTGCAGACCACCTGCCCCCAAACTCTATACAATGTCAGAAGTTTTCTGTATCTCAGAATGTTTCTGTATCCTATAAAATGTTTTCTTAAACTATTTCAGAACATTTGTCTTAGCCTTTCTCAGAAAATTTTTTATTTCCAAATCAGTTCACTAAAGAAGAGGGCTATTTTTTGCTTAGATGGAAAATATTTTAATAGGTGGCAATTTCTATTGATAAATTCAGTCCTGTACTTGATTAAATGTGATGTTTTGGTAATGTGTTAAAACTCATCTTGCAGGAATGAAACAAACAAGTTTACTCTGCCTTTGTTACTTAAAGATCTCCATATTGCATCATCTTTAAGTATTTCCCCTGATTTTGTTTATGTTAATTTTCAGTTTTTCAAGCATTTTATTGCACCGTTTCTGAGATGGACTGAATACAGAAGAATTTTATATAGTAAAATTATATTCTCCTATACCACCTTGCAAAGTTGAAGTCAAAATTTGAAGTGGCAAATGTAAATGTAAATCTGTTTGTTTGTCACCTTTGAGTTTTTCGATACACCGTGAATAGGTCCAGTGACATCAATGCATGGATTAACAGTCATGTAATTTCTAGGCCAAGTTATGTAGTCTAACCTAGTTATCTAGGCCCTTCTGGATTTAAAAAAGACTAGTCATTAGTGGGTAGTCTGTCTTGAAGCCAGTGGAAGGCTAGAAGAATAGTTTAGTCTAGTTAACTTTGGACTGGTGAGAGCTAGGCAAGAGAAACAATGTCAAGCTATTTGAACACTTTTTTTCCTCCCTTAGAATTATAACCTAATAAACTTTAATAGATGGATGGGTGTAGGGTCTCTGTTTTACTAATTACAGGAAAGTTCTTAGAGCACATGAGAACTTTAAAGCATAAGATACTCTTACTCAGAAAAGTTTGTGGGTGAAATACTTTGAATAATTAAACATCCCGAAGAATCTACTGGAAGGCATATTCTGAGCACTCTTTTTGCAGGACTATACATAAAGATGTATAAAAAGAGAGTAATGTATGGAGGCAAATAATATTTTTATGCTAATTAGACTTGTGTTGTCTTATACATAAAAGCTAAACATTTTTGATGATAGAGTTACTAATTTTTTTCTGCTATGCTTCCTGGTTTTATAGCTGAATATGAACTCTGCTCCGACTTTCATGCATTTTCCTCCAAAAGGTAAACCCAAGAGAGCTGACACATTTGACCTGCAGAGAATCGGATTTGCAGCTGAGCAGCTAGCTAAATGGATAGCTGACAGAACAGATGTTCATGTAAGTCTTTCTACAATTTTAAAAGTTGAAGCCAAATGTATCTGTATTTGTAGTCTGAGACAGGCTGATGACAAATTCCATCTTTCCTTAATACCTTTTTTCCCCTCAAGTGTAGTTTCTAGAACACATAAAAAAAAAAAAAAGAAATGTGGTCATGGTACTTGTGGTAATTGCTGCAGTTTGCAGATTATATTCCATTTTTGTTGTGTTAAATTTTATGTAGTCTTATTCTGGATAAAAACAAGCAGTGATATTGTGAAAACCAGTTGTTAATAAGTAAAAGGTGCTTTGCAAAACTATATACAAACTGGATCGATCCAAAGGTAGCTGCTTCTAATTCAGACACAACCTGCAAATCCCTTGAAGAAGTAATGTTTTGGAGTTGGACAGTTCAAAATGATGCTTAAAACATTTTTCATATTATGTGCTTATTGAAGGAAGTACTGTTTTTCTTATTTTCTTATTCCCCTTTAGGGATTAGTCTTTCTGACTCTGAAACAGGATTTCAGGTGCTTCCTGTTTGTTTATATGGAAGATGATCTGTATGTATGCATTTATTTGCTATCTGTATTTGCATTTATCTTTTCCAGATTAGAGTGTTCAGGCCTCCTAACTATTCTGGTACAATTGCACTGGCTCTTCTGGTATCTCTTGTTGGTGGCTTGTTATATCTACGAAGAAATAACTTAGAGTTCATCTACAACAAAACTGGCTGGGCCATGGCAGCTCTGGTATGCAGATATTCCTTACTAATATGCTTTTATTAGTTTCTTATCTTAGCATATGTGTCTTCTTTATTTGCACAGTAAATTAAAAACCATTGCATTAATACGTTGTTCAGAATGGTACTATCAGACAAAGATTCATAATCTAGATTTTGGGGCTAATTCTTATAAGCAGCGAGTATCAGTTACTATGAGTGATTCACTGAAAATTAGCAAATTCTCTGATAGTTAGCTGCAGATTTTTGTTTGAACTTTAGCAAGAAAATATTTCTAATAAAAAGTGTTACTGATGTTCACTGCTATTGTTCAAATTGCCCTTTTTCGTAAAATCAGTAATGTTATGATTGGTTTAGTATGGATATTAATGTCAGACTGTATCACTTCAGAGTAACGAAAGGTTAAGAAAAGTATGTTTGCAAGAAAATTATAAAAGAACTAAGAAACAAAGAAAAAGATGGAATTCTTTCCAAAACTGGTTTCAGTAGTACTGGCCTTAACATTCCACTGTTAACCTAAATGAGAATAGGGTGATCTTATAGGGTTAACTCTGAGGAAATTCTAAAACTAGCCAATAGTCTGTTTGAAATATTAGTCAACTAAATACTCAAGGTCATAAATAATGAATTAAGGTTTAACATGCTTAATAGTGTATTGCAGTGTGGTTTTTTATATCATAGTTTTCAACTAACTGAGTAGACTGATGAAGAATGTGGACTGTGCAGCATAGATGTCTCAGTTTTAGATAGGAAATAGCATGCAAGGATGTTAGATGATGGTTAAGGTATATTCATAAGTACTCGTTACTCTGCCATCATTGTGACTGACAGAAGAGGAAAGCTCTGAGGAGCAGCATCTAAGGCTTAGTGTTCAGGGACATGGAGTCAGGAGCATGTTTATTATCAACACTAGGATAGTGTCTAGGGTTATCAAGTCCAATCCAACATCTTACAGCTTAATAGAGCTCCTTCCTTCTGTATTAGCAATATAGTAATTGAGAACAGTACTTTTTAAAAATGTGTCCATCTATTTTATACATCATAAGCCAAGCTTTTCTTCTTTTTCCATGTAAATGGTTATTCACTTCACCATTTTAAAGACTTTTTCTCAACTTGTGTCAATATGAATTAACCTTTCTTGAAAGCACATGGCTAGGATTGTAGATGGAATATGAGTTTACCTGTGCAGCAGCATTCATATTTCTCATCTAGGCTCCCTTTCCCACAAAAGCTTGGACCAGATGGTCTTTAGAGGTCCCTTCCAAACTGGGCTATTCTATGATTCTGTGTTACTTTAGCTCTGCTAGAAGAAGGTTACTGATATAACCTATAATCATTTTCACCTTTTCAAAGCCATGTGATATTGATGGTCTGCTGTTCTATTCCGCTTCAGTGAAAAGATACCTTATTTTTTGACACTTTCAACTGATAGGCCCATTGGCAGCCTTTATTACATCTGTTCAAAGGTGAAGTTACCTAATACCTGTTGGGCTTTAATTAATTTTTATATCTAAATGATTAACAAGATCTTAAAGCAAGCTCTTTGTTCAGAGTTCCTTAATATTTGGCATTACTCTTGAATAATGGCAACTGATAATGCTGTTTTCTCTCATGTGCTATCATAGCATTTCCTACTAGTGTACATGGCATACATTCTTTGTTTAAGCAGTTTGTTAATCTACACCATACATTGAAGAAGGAATAAAGAACAAGATTTCAAATAAACCACCTACAGGACTAGATTTCAAGTAGAATAATGTTTCCTTTTGATCTAGAGAGCCAGGGGCAGAATGTCTTCTTTCTTCCAGGATGTCATTTGGAACATCCTGAGCTCTAGCACAGAGTTTTGACAGTTTTCCAAAGTAAGTCTGTCATATTGAGTTCCATGTATTTTTCTAGATTACCAGTACTTTTCAATGATAATACTTTTTAAAGATACACTACCACCAGAAAGCTCAAACTTGATATGTATCAGTCTAACTTTTTTTTTGACTCCTAACCTTTAGATATCACCTGTGTAAAATGATAATTAGCTCACCAAAATAGATGTTTGTGTCAAAAATCATATAAAGATATGGAATCAGTGGTACTTCCGTTGTTTAACCATGCACTGTGCCTCTGGAGACAGCAATTTTATTCCGATTTCATACCTCAGGGTTTCATATCAGAAGTTTAATGTTTGAATGTTTTGAGGGATTGGGGTTTTTTTTTGTCTTGCAGAAGTTAAAAATCAGTTTTTCAAATCAAGAATCATTCTATTACAATCTGTATTCAATAAACAGTTGAAGACATAATTAACTTCCTAATTAAATTAAGAAAATTAACACCTAATTGTTTCTTAAAATATTTGCTGTTCTTAGCAGCAGTTGGACATTTTACATCTGAATGTAACTGCAAATTGCAATGTAGAAAACTTATAATCACAATCAACTGAACTCCTGTGACAGGGTCAATGTCCAAATGTGACCAAACATTTAAAGAAATTGTATTAATGCCAATCATCCTGCTGATTGTATTGACAAGCAATAATAGAGTTAAAAAGAATTAAAATGGCATTAATGCCATTTATTGTTGTTGCTAATACTATTTCCTGTAAAATTTTGTTTACTTTAAAAATGAATAGCACTTAGAGGGTGTTTTAGAAAAAGGTCTTATAGCTGAAAGTATACAGCAATTAATCATGGTGTTGAGCCGATGCTTCCCTTTTTAAATCTTTACTGTTCTTTTGCCTTCACAATGTTGTCAAAGCCCCATACTGCAAAATGATGTTTTAGCAAAGATCGTGCAGTTACCAGAAGTCCTTTTGATTTTATTCAGATCTACATGGACATACAAGTCAATGTTCTAAGTTCTTTTTGGTGGAATCAGCAGGGACTGCAGATTGCAGGGTTTTGCACAGATGACCTCAGTTCTGTAAAATGACTAGAATATGTCAAGATCCATAGAAGAAAATGGACAATCATTAATATATTAATATATATTTTTATATATAACATTAATTATATATTAATGTGTTTTCATTCTAAGGTATTGTGTAGTTATGATTCTTACATGGTCCTTTTTTCTACCAGTAAAACTTAGAGCTTCTTTTCTCATAAAAGCTCATTAACAGGAAAAATGGAGAAGATGGTGTCTAGTTAAGGGGAACGAGTCATGCCTAATAAAATGCTTTTATGAAGGGTATAAATAACTAATAAATACTTAATTTTAAAGAATTATATTCTTCATGAATATTTTTTCCTTTTTGAACTTTAAAAAATAAATTATACAGGGAAAGCCTGGCAAGATGCATAAAAACTACAGGAAGCCCATGTTTTTGACAGGAGTATTGGCAATTCTTTTGTTCCTTATTGGCAGTTCTTTTTACGGATGTTGCAGTACTGAGAAAGCACAGGAGCTTTCTTCTAAAAGGTGCAGTTTTGGTTTTTGATTGTTTTGGGGGAGGTGTACTGCTAGGTAGCCAGCATTCATTAACCATATGGAAAATAACATTTTTCATTTCAGCTGAAACTCTTTCAAAGATATCCTGGAATTCAGTAACTGAAAACTGTGTCATTGCAAACAGTCAAGTCTCTTGTTTTCTTTTCCTTGTTTTTTCAGAGCTTCTTAGTTTGTTTTGAAGAGGTTTTTTGCTCCCAAATGTTGGATATTTTTATTTAAATGAAAAATGGACAGTGCCTGTCTGCCTGATTGAATGATCTGTTCCTAAAAATTAGAAAAAAAATTGCAGCATAAAGTGCCTCTGCTGTTTTTACTAGCAGGAGAACAGAGGATCCCAGAAATGTTGACTGAATTTTTATTTGATATCTCCATTGATACCAAAAAGTTGTCTCATAGCTAATATTTCCAGCACTGTTTTAGGAGAATATTTAGGAATGCAATTTTTAGTGATCCATCTAATGGTTTTGATAGACTTTCAGAAGCAAGACCAGAGCTTTCATCTCGCATGTTGATTCCAATGCCAGTTCACACAAGACTGTTGGATTGGTTTTGTCCTCAACATTAGACTGTGCAACAGCAATGCTATTAGCAGTTTCATCCCCTCATTGAAGCAGTGCAGTTTCTGGTAGTATCTTGTATGCCTTAGGCATTTTTACTTGCAACATTACCCAGAAGACTTTTAGAATGGCAAACCAGGATGACTGAGTCACAGTACATAATATCCCAAAAGATGTCTTTTGAGATCACATCCAAAATTTATCCCCTAGATTATTTTAGACTTTAATTGAAATCCTACTGACTGTTCATCTATGGATATTTTTCCCTCTGACATGCTAGCACAAAGATGAGGAAGGACTTCAGTCCTTAGATTTTTGCAGAGTCCTGTCCTTTCATACTGATAACAAGAAGCTATTCAGGTTTTGTCAAGACTCTTCATTTCTTAAGTAGAGAGAATAAAAGGTCAGATGGTATCAACTGGGCAAATTTCTAACATTTTATATAAGGAATTGCTACATTTTAGACAACAGTACTGGTGCTGAGAGTTTATCTGTTCAGTTGGCCAGAATGTGGGCTACTAGGGGGCTTTTTAAAGCATTTTCTTTAGAAGGCTACCACTGTGGTTTTCTGCAGGTAATTTTCAGTTTTATTTTATGTGTATATTTCAGACTTGCTTGTATACTTGTGGAATCTGGGAAAGCAAAGTCTGTGCTCAGATTAGAGGGCAGCTGCCTAGGAGTTGACTCTATTGGGCAGAATATGTCAAGTCACTTGAATGAGGAGACAAAGCATGTGTTTACTGTTGTCTTAACAGTTAATGGTTATGAGAAATGTGTTCTGTGCTGATACACTCCACAGTACCTACACTGTACAGTACATTTATCATCAGTTATTGCTCCAAAAGAGCTTGAAGGGTATCATGGCTACTAGTGGCTTCTTTACCCCCTTTTGGGAATGAGGATCAAAAAATAATGTGTTTTATTCAAAGATGCAGGTAGAAAAAGTCATGCTTCTCTACGTGAGTAGATAGACATCTCAAAAGAACAGCAATAAATCCAGGTTATTAATTTCCTTTTCTTTCCATAGTTTGAGGTTTTAGAGATGCACGCTACCTTTTAAAGATACAGAAAAACATTCTCTTTGCTTGTGTTGTCCTCCCTGTCCTTGAATTGTATATCTCTTATTAGAGATAGTAATAAGTAATGGATCGTTATTTAGAAATTGAGTACAGATCTTGCAGTGCTGTAGCCTTTGTTGAGTACAAAAGCAAAATTAAACTGGATAGAAAGGATTACATTTCTATAAAACAATAATTGTGAGATGGCTAAAACTTACGTAGAACAGCATAGAAATTAAGTACAGAACTGGCTGCCTATGTCTCCCCTTTTTTTGAAACTGTGCTTGAATTTAACTATATTCATAAGTGAATCTAGAATGTCATTATTTTTCTTATGTTACAAAGTATTTGCCATGTTCTGGGGTCTAAACTAGCAGAGAGAAATCCAATGATCTGCTTTGTATGGTATCTGCTTGTAGGAAGCTTCACTTCAAAAGGCATGCCAAATGGCTTTTTAAGTCTCTAGTAATTTTGTTTAATAAACTGGGAAGTAGCGTTAAACAAAACTTATGCCTTTGAGAACGTGATATATTAAACCCGAATCATTTGACAAATCTTGCAAGACCAACAACAGTCGAGAAATTCTGCCCATGTACCTGTAAAGTTGTGTCTTGCTAGCAATTCTGTGTCCTGGTGGGACTCCTGGTGCTTATTTACCTTCTGTCTGCTCTTAGGAGCCTTGTCGTACACACACGAGTGTGCCACGGGTGAGCTCAAAGCAGTTTCCCTCAGGGAAACTAAGGCTAAAGTCATGTGCTGTGAAGCTATCAAGAAAGCACCACTTGCAAGTTGTTAACAAGGTCCTTGAGCAGTCCTGTCTACACATACAGCGTACTCACCTAGGACTGGTAGTAGGGGTGAACTTCATTGCTGCTAAAGATATCCTGTGGACATTTGGTCCTGGAACCATAATGTGTTGTAGCAAATCATTGTTCCTTCCCTTTCCATACTACACCAGCCAATAATGTAGATCTACTCTGCTTTTATCATTTAAATGCAGAATAAGCTACCTAAATCTGGAAGCTCTTAAAATAGCTAAACCCTGAACTCCCCTGGTAATTCAGGTGGCATTCAGCAGTTAAAGTGTTGTTGTTGCAGTGTGATAAGGAGAAAGAAGGGAGCAGGTGGATGAAAGGGGTGTCTGTGGTACTCCACTCTGTAGAACTGCTGAATACAGACTCTACTCTGGATAAGTGGAGTTGAAAATCTTTCTAAGTGCTCAGAGAAAAGTGCCTTGGCTTGAATCTTCTCCTGTTCTCCAGTTTTCATCCTTTGTACTTTGACAAGATTCAAGAAAACTGCAGAAAAGGGCCATTCTTCTGCATATGAATTTTTCCATTAAAATAAATACAATATAAACCCGTAAGGTAAATATGAAGACATTAATCACATGTTACAAGTTGCTCATTCATAGGAATGAATTTGGTGAAGTTTTATCCTGGGAAACACCAAGTCACGGTAATGGTGAGTGAACTAGGTGTTTTGGAAATTCTGGATCCCAAAGCATGGGTTCCTATGAAAACTATGGGGTTTGGAACGGTAAGCATTGTGTATCAGTGTGATGTATCATAGATGCATGCATCTATGTAGAAATGTATAAATAATGGTGTGTATTTCAGGTCTATTTTACAAACAGTAGAAGTCTGTAGTTTCCAATGTTATTTTTACCTGGATGATCGTAATAGGAGAATATAGAACACAGCAAAATGAACTTGAATGTCAAGTGCTATCTGTAGCATACCAAATACTTGCCTAAGGGATATGGTGGAAATGCCCTCTTCTTAGGATACTTAAAATAGATGAAGAGTGAAAGAGGACAAGGGAGAAGCTGGAGAATGTTTTTTGGCTCCCCAAAAGGTCATTTTGAAATACACAGTAAAGAGGTGCATGGTGGAAGGAAATCATGGCAGATCCAGGATGTGGTGTACTATGTTAGTTTTCATGGTCATTAACAGTCTGAACTGGAAGAGTATGAAAGATGCCTTCAGGATAAACAACCATACTGATAACTCTTTCCTTTTCAATAATATTAATAGTTGGAATTCGCTTCTCCCCACTATTGTGTCTCCTAGATATTTTTTGGTTAGATGTTACCATGTTGTGAGACAGTGTATTTGTATTGGCAAACATTGAAGATCTTCAGGAATTTGAGAGATTTATCTGTTACAAAGTATATGACTTGTATATAAACTGGGGTGGTTTTTTTTTAATTGTTCCATATGGAAGCTGATTTGGCCCTAGAGAATGTAAATTAAATACAGTACCTTAAGAATGAGTAAAATTACTTTCATAGAAAACTCTCTTTCAGAGCGCCACAGTTTGTGTACTCTATGCATCTGTTTTCTTTCAGTGTTTTACCTTTCAGCTAACTTTTGGCCTTTCAAAATATCTCTTTCATCTCACTTTTTTTACCCACATTTTCAGTTTCTACACATTTGTACTTTCACATAAGCTACCTCCTGTGTGATTCATCACCAAAATTGCAGTATAAATTTATCTTCTAAAACAATCTGCAAGGTATAGAAATAACTATGTTACCCTTTTCCAGTAATGGAAGCACATACTTTCTTCAGTTTTTTCATATTATTAATTAAAACATAATCCATTTGCTAGTAATCACCACCAGTATGCTTTCATCTGCCATATTAATTACTATACTGTTACATTCCAAATCCTGTTAAGAGGAAAATGAAACACACCTTATATTTAAAGCCAAGAATCTGTTCTTTGTGTAATTGAAATCTTAACACTGCGACAAAGAATTATCATTAAGCTGGATCTGAAAATGTATTTTTTCAATATTTTCTTTTTCTTTCTATTACAAGGGCAAAAAGTCTCATTCATAACAATACAATTAAAATTGTTATGCACACACTTTCTAGTATCTTTCCCTTTCTCTGATGTCATGGTTACTCTTCTACTGTTTCTCTCTGGTCTTGGGATCATTCATTGGCTTTGGTTTGGGGCAAGGGGGTGCTATGGTGAGTTGTCAGCATTCCAAGTTCTTTGCTGGGAGGAGTATGATGCCGCAGCTCTCTTCCTCCTTGCTCTAGGGTCCACTTGGAGCTACTTTTACCCTTTGTGCTTCCTTCACTGATCTGCAACTACATTTTACATCAAAATTTACTGGGTGAATGGGGATTGTCTTGCATACATTGGATGCTTGTCCTTTATTCTCTTCATTACCCCTAAAACTGGTTTTTACCAGCTCCCATGTCTGTGTTTCTTTAATTCACCATTGGCATAATATTTATAGGCTTGGGGTCTCCAGTGTAATCCTGTGCCCCCTTTCTTATAATTCCGTACTGGTACACTGCATCCTGTATTTCCAGTTTTGTTGTCTCTGCTGTCATCCCATGCCTATACTACATCAGTATGTGGGTCCTAATTATTTTGTCCTAGAGTAGAAAAAAAAATTATTATGCCATACAAAGATAAGCACAAGTAATGTAAACTAGGCATAGCCACCTGGTCTTTGGAAAAATCTCTGTTTCAGTTAAAGAGGTTAAAAAAAAAAAATCTAGGAAAGCCAAGACAGATTTGGATAAAGCCTGACAAGATTCAGTCCTAAGGCCTTGCAAAGTTTGTTCAGTTCATATTGCTAGAGGTGTCAATGCTGCATTTATGGGGTTAGAAAGCTACACTAGTTTATGTTTAATTCACAGATGTGTTACTAAGCATTCTTTAAAGAAAACCCTTTAAAGGGTTTTAGTAAACTCAGGTTTAGTTAACCATCACGGTGTGAATTTTTACATTCATAATCCATCTGCTTAAATCTCTGTGGCTATATGCTGGTGGGAATATTGATGTACAATAAAAATAAGCATATATGTAAAAACTGTACTTAAATTATCTTGGAGTTTTTGTAAGGATTATCTGTACTGATAAGTCAGAAGACATAGATGATCCAACTTTTCCATTTCTGTTTTTCTCATTTGGTAATCAAAAGATACTAGATTTTCCTCTTTAAGATAGTCATGATGACTCTTGTGATGACTGTGATGTTTGTCATGTAGATTCTGCAGTATGACCTTCTACAAGAATGAATGTCTGTTTTTACAGTTGTCATACATCCCTAACCTAACTTCATACTCCTTTCCATAGGGAATTTCACTTTTCTACCAACTCAATCATTGTTATTTGTCATAGCTAAAATGAATCAGAGTCATATAGGACACACAATGAGAATTTAATAAAATGGGACAGACTTTTTTTTTTTAATAATTGTATTTTTTTTCTTATGGTTTTATATATCATTTCATACACCTGAAAGCAAACAGGTAAGCTAAATATTTGTATTGGATTAGAGGCAGAAATAATTTCATGAAAGGTTTTATAAACCTTGAAGACTAGTTTGCAGAATATTTGCAATGAATGCTTTCTGCTGCTGTGAGTGCTTTTTGCGATATAGATGTGTAAATGTGGCAATTTCAAATGCACATAAAGACAGGATTATTTCAAGTGAGATTTTGAAAATCTCTGTCTTGAGCTAACTAATTTTCTAACAGAAGTCATTAAGAATTTTATGACACCAACACATCTGAAAACCCTATCCTAAAAATCAAATAGAGGTAGATACTGTATCTGGTTAGGTAAACAATTATGTATCTAAAACAAGCATCACCAGCAGAATGGTTTTCTATTCAATTCCTCCAGGTAAATAAATGAGTATATTGTTTCTCTATTTTTTCTAGTGTGTTGTATTTGCTATGACATCTGGTCAGATGTGGAATCACATCCGTGGACCCCCGTATGCACATAAAAATCCTCAGAATGGACAAGTGGTGAGTTGATTCTTTTAATATTATTTTGAGGGGAAATATTATATAGATTGTCACTTCCTATAGTGAGTCTACAATTGCAAATAATTGCAGTTCTTTAGCACTGTATGACAGTCTGTCAGAGTCTTAAGTCTCCAGTTGCAAGCAGAGTCTGTTTTGGAATTTCAGATGTTTAGAAAGTGCCACCATCTTTAATTTGAGCAATGAAATGAGTGGCTATGTTTTCAAAAATTCTCTCTATCAGGCTCCCAGCTGTAGTGGATGTGTTATAAAATGTTCCATACCACACAATTTCCACTGCCCAAAGATAAATGGATATTGTGTCTTTTTGCAGAAACCTACTTCCTCACAAAGTGAAAAGCAATTTGCTTTTTTTTCCCTTTTTTCAGGCTCCATTTACACAAATTGAGGTTTGTAACCTCTTATCTTCCTGTTTCTTGAGCATTTTAGTTAGAAAAGGAGATGGCAAATATTTTCATGTGCTTTGTACCATTTTCCATCATGCCTGTAACTCTTCCATGAAACTTTATGGAATGCTTTTTCCTATACCTCTTTACTCCTTCAGTTTAAATTCTTTATCAGCTTTACTAAGAAGTTACCACTAGTTGAATACTGCCAAAATTACTGTTATATCCTGCTACCGCTGTCTTTGAAGGAATTCTTTTACTTGCTCCTTCTTGCTTGCAAATTAGCAAACGTTCATCAGAGTTCAGAAGGAGAAACTCTCTTTGCCTACTGTGAAGGTAAAGAGGAGCTTGGCTAGTTTCTACCGCTCTTTGTTGTTTACCACTTTTCAGGCAAGTTATTGGGATGGAATCCACGAAACTGGCAGTGAACTTAGTGGTCAGGAAGCTTTTTCATAACTAGTGGCCTGTTGAGCTATTTTCAGCTTTGACCATCACTAGTTAAAGGAGACTGCCTTATGTCTTAAAGCAAAAATTTATTCGAAGCTCCCTTTGTGTCTTCTTAATTGGAGTAGCAAAAAAATGATGGTTTGAATGTGATTACTGATCTGCTTTTTATCAGGAATGTAGCATAAATTCATAAAATGACATGATTCCATCTGTCAACTTTGTTATGCAGAAGTAGAATTGATAATGTAATAAATATTCTCTGTAAAACACTGTGTTTATAAAAATTTAGAGTTTTTCATTACTGCCTTGCAGTATTAAATTTATGAGCCTTTCCTACGGAGTGACAGAAAGGAGAAATACTGCATAGAAAAAGCACCGTTTGTGACAAATTAGTTTTTATCATATCCAGTTTTATACATACTGCTCTTCTTAAAGATCTGTTTCTGAAGTATACCCTACATGAAATAATTTAAAAATATCCCTTTAATTGTTCCTGAATTTGTGCCATCTTGTCTCAGTTTTCGGAGTGTGAACTCATATCCTATCTGAGTGTCTGAAAAGCTAGGTTGGGAGTGTTAGCATACAAAACTAAATAATGAAAATAATGGTAAAGATGGTTTTAAGTTCTAGATACTAACCTACTGTATTAGTCAACATACATACCTTCTTTTCTGGTTTTGCTTCATTATATGACTTCAGGTAAGTTATTTTGTGCCTCTGATTCACCTCTCTCCTTGTTCATATGTGTCAGTACTTTCATCTCCTTGGAGCTATGTCTGTGTCAGTAAGTAAAACAGTCAGATTCTAAGAATCAAAAAATGCAGGATCACCAAGTTCCTGATTTATTTAAGGTATCACTGACCAGTATAACTGTAACTTAAAGCTCTGATTTTTACCAGTGTTAGAAGCTTAATAAGTAGTCTGTAAAACTTTACCTATTTTACATTGTGGTTTTTTTTCAAATAACACTATTGAACATTTTCATGTTTCATTTTTCTAGCACTTATCTGTGTTCCTGTGAATCTGAAGTCATAAAAGTGCTTATCTAACACTTCTGTGAGATTTATTCAACCATGATAATTCACTGTAACACTGTTCTGCATTAAGTCAGCAACTGCTGTCTTTACATCTGGAGGAAATTTAACTCATGACTTTCTTTCCAATGTCTAGGATTTAGTACCAATTCCAAATTTGCATACCAATTTTGTGCAAGGATTACTTGTATGTAATACTCTGAAACTTTGTGAACAGTCTTACCGTGTAAAATTCTGTTTCTAAGAGAAGGCATAGAATAGCTCACCAAGCTTAATTGTTTTATTGTTAGGTTCAGATTTACTAATTCTTAGCTTTTCTTGTTTCATAGGAGTTAGTGGTTCAGTTCTGTACTAGCTGTCAAGCCTGATATGCCACCAGACTTTGAAAGTGATAATATTCTGTCTTCATAAACTGTTCCTTGCATCAGATATCTCCTGTTACTTGCTTTGTTCTTGTCATAATTTTAGATGACACTTCATTTCTTTTCCTTAAATTCCTATTTTTTCAAAAGATGAGAAGACATTTGTTTGCTTTGCTTGAACAGCACTACTTACTAGTGCCAGTATCTTGTACAAGTGACATTACCAGTTCTTAAAATTTTTGGCTTGTGCAATGCATTTATGATTCTTTGCTTGATTACCTAAACTACTTTAATTCTATGATTGTATTCTTTGAAGCTTTTAAACCATATTTTTGTAATTCTGTGTGGGTCTATTCTGTGAAGTTGATGTGCTCTCTTACTGAGGTTGTTGCAGTTACTTCCTTTGTTCCCCATGGCCGTCAGCTAATTTTGGTTTTTGGGTCCGCATGAAAGCAGTATCAATTTTTATGTAGAAAGCTGAATCACACAGTACCGTTGTTCAATATTTCAGTTCTAGTTTAGGTTGATGAAACTGGTGCTAATCTTCTATCTTGACATATTCTTTATTTCTGTTATATTTCTTGAGTTCTCTGTCTTTTGCCTAATAATTTTGTTAGGATTAGGCCCTTACTGACTGACACTGGAATCTGTACCTATTTTACCAGGATTGAGAATGAAAACTAAACATCCCATTGGTGTCTGTGTATAAACAGTCTTGGGAGAGTTCTGATTTTTATTCAGAGCTTGATCTGTATAGAGCTGGTGGTAAGACAAGTAGAGAGATGGAGAAAGTAATTACACATTTTTGAGCCTCCTGCAGAGGTAGTTCTGTTGCTATTTAATTGACCAAATAGCAAAGAACTCTCATTAGATTTTCATCAGTTTTTAATCAAATAGCAGCAATGGCTAAGAAAGCATTTATGTATGTCTATCCAGGGATTAACAGCCATTTTTTTGATTTGGATGCAAATTCTACAATTTTTATTGTACAGAATGCTCAAGACTGCATGTTTAAAATGGTTGAAAGTTTGTTATAAGTGAGAACAGGCAAAGGACAAGCTTGATCTAAAATACTGAATTCAGATGATTTCCAAAGCTCATAATTTTATTTCCTTCTCTGAGAAGAAATTATTAGAAGTTGGAAAAGGTTTTGTGTGGAGAGGAAAATACAATATTTTTATTGTCAGATATTAGATGGTTTTCCTACATAAGCTGATGCTTTGTGAAATGGATAATGGTATTATTTGCCACTATATTAATTGGATTTTTTTTTTACATGTCTTATATTTTAAAAGCTTGTTAAAATTGCTTAAGCATAACACAAATTATGGCCTTAGGAAGCAATTTATATCTGTTTAACAGATCTTTTAGGTAGGCCCCTTGAAATATCAGATCAAATATAAATATTTGTTCAGTTATGGAGTTTATTTAGCTTTTTTTATTATTATTATTTTTGTACTTGCCTTTCAGAGTTTTATAACCCCCAATCTTTATTCAGGAACAGTCTCTAAAATACCACTTTTCAAATGGTCTTGCTGATATGGGTATGTGGTAATCTGTATGTTTCTGAAGTTAAATGAAAAATATATTTTTAGTATCATTTTTGCATTTGCCAATGCAAAATAAAGGTATCCTGTGTGAAAGATTTATACTTAGAATATCAAGATTCTTAATTCACATTAGTCCTCTACTGCTAAGGAGGACAAAATGTCATTTATTAAAGTATATTGTGTGTTTTCTGACATGACTTTTTCACATGAGTCTAATTAAAATAAATGGAGCTGTTTCTTGGAACAGTTTTAAAGAATAACTCTCCCTTTCAAGCTCAGTAAGTCACAGTAAATACATTGTCCTTTTGCCTTCTATCTATCTGGAAGCATGTTTAAAGTACAGTTTGCCAAGATTGTGTTTGTAATGCTTGACTTCTCTGAAAGTGGCCACGTTGCTTGGTAGCAGTTTCAGTATATACAAATGTCACTTTACTGTGTGATATATTATTATATATTTGCTTTTGGACAAAAAAAAATTAATACAGGTTATTATATCAGTATCTAACATAAAATATCCAGATTGATGTCACTTTTACCACAGCAATATTTTGGTGCATCTGTCAACAGTAATCACAACCATAGTGCTATTGAAAATACTTCTTAATATTTTATTGGAATAGCCAATTATTCCTGTTAATATGCTTGATAGAAGCAAGAAGTAGGTTATTTATGTTATGTTATTTAATGAAATAGCTTTCCTGTGGTTATCAAAGCAGTGAGTCTACTCAGAAGCTGCAACTAGTAAAGGGTTTCTCAAGCCTTTAATTTAAACTTCTATCTTGATTTAGTCAAAAAACTTAACAATTGGCAGTGTAACATGTAGAACTAGTATAAAACAATCTTAGTTCTGTTAACAGATCAGCACATTAACAAATGGGCAACACCCATATCTCAACTAGTGTTGGGAAAACTATTAACCTCTGTAAGATATCTGTCCTAATTTTTGAGATTGCAAGGGTGATTGTAGCTGGCATTTCAGTAACTTTCTGTATAACACGTTTTTACCTTACGCAATATTTTGTACCCTTTTTTGTTGTGGGAAGCAAAGGAGGTAGGAAAATGATCATGACAGAAGGGTTGCTGAGATGAGGCATTAGAACCTCTAGATTCTTCAAATGGTCAATTCTTGAAGCATATATGTTGTAAAAGGCAACATAGTACCATTGTTTTGCAAGTACTGTAGTCTTGGCTGAGTAAAGGTGGAACATGTTCCCATCAAATAAAACTGGATTTTAGACAAGTAATCAGGCAGCAAGTAGTATGTCATGATAAAATCCAATAAAATAAAAAAAGCACTAGATTTTAATTGCTGCTTGTCACAACAGAAATCCAATTTTAATTGACTGATACCACTTTCAACTAACAAACACTCCTCCTCGCCACCTTTTGTTAAGTGTGGATGGGCTCCTAGAAACAACTTCGTTTCATTTGAAAGAACAACTGTTTTGTGCAGAACAGCTCTTTTTATGTCAGAAGTCAGGGAGACCTCAAATATAAGAAGTTATGAAGTATCTGAAGATAGATTCATAATGCAACACAGAAAAATGTATGTTAAGACAGAAAAACAGAATGACACAAGGGAAAAACCTGTTCATGTTGTTCTGTTACTAGTAGAAAAAAAAGCCATTTTCTTAAACCTAGCTTGAGCGCCAAGAAGGAATCTAGTTTTTCTGTCTTCCTGGACTTTACTGGTTGTGTAGATGTTAAAAGGTAAGAGCCTTCTCTAATAAAATAATTTTGATTGGAAGGTACCTCTGAAGATCATCTAGTCCAGCTGCTTGTTCAAAGCTGTTCAGGTTGCTCAGGACTTTGTCTAAGCGAATTTTGAATGTCTCCATGGCTAGAGATTCCCCAGCCTGTTCCAGTGTTTGAGCATCCACATCATTCTTTTAATTTTACCTTTTAATTCATTTTTATCCTTTTTTTTATTTCTCTCAGGAACAGTCAAGGTAAATTTTATCCTTCTCTTCAGTAAAAGCTGATTTAGCTGAGTTCTTAAATAGAATTTAACAGTGACTTTAATAAAATTCGACTTAGCCTAGCAATACACCTTTTCAGAGCTCCTGACAGCATACTTTTCTGCTTAAGTGGCACTAGCGGTCTTAAGATATCACTACAATATCCACACTGGAAATGAGAAAACATTAAGCCTGGAGTAGTCAGAGAGATTTTTCTCTGTATAGATTTTGTTCTCTGAATAGAGCTGTGCAGACCTTCTTCCTGTAGCTATTAAACTACTTAAGCATGTCTGTTTTCTTCTGAAATCTTACAAGTTTTGAACAATTTTGAGAGATTGGGGAAGGGAGAAGAGAGGAAAGAACTCTACCATATTTTCCCTATTGCACAACACAGTCTTTCACTACTTCAGATGGATTATGTTGTGAATCTTTCATCTTCCCTGCAGAAAGATAATCTGTAGTACAAAGGTGCAGGTGTTCCTTCTGCTGAAGTAAAATTTTAGCATTTGGGAATTGTCTTGTGAGTTACTAAACAAGTACCAAAATATTCTCTATCCTGCAGAGCCTTCTAGAGTTATAGACCTGGTGCATTTTTTCGATTGGAGAGCTCTTGCCTCTCCAAATAGTTTTGCTAGTAAGCTCTAATGCTGTCATTTCAATGTAACAGATTAGATTTCTCTTATGCCTGTGAACAATGTCAAGAGAAGGAACATGCATTTGACTGTGTTAATGTAAATGAAGCAGTGTACTTCAGGCAGTCCTTCATGGACTAATTCACCCATAATCTCTGGTTCAGAGAGATACCCTTTTATTGTGGTTATTCTTTTTTATGGTCATTATTTTTTATTAAACATAAGGAACTTTTGATACTTTTTTTAAAATCTACAAGGCAACAGTTATTTGCTAGTTGATATTTTGAGCAATATAAAATGCTTTTTGTAGGTTTTCATGGAAACAAAAATTATTCTGACATTGTTTTTTGCCTAGCTCTGGTGCCAACAATTAATTCCTTTCTTTGGCTAAGCTTTCATGTTTACTGGCTGTTCCTGGAAGAAGAAACAATACAAGACATAAGGACTAAATTAAAAGGTAAACTAAAAGGTTTTATTGTACATGCAGGTTGTTCTTCTGAGCCTCTAAAAAGCAGTAGGGTAATATTATACATCCCACCTTTTAGATATCAAATACTTCTCAGAGTTCCTGGACATTAAATGGCAGGATATCTATTTTTGTTTGTTTTTCTGTTCTTTGAATCATTCATAATAATTTCTGGTTTTATTTCTTTATATATGTTGAGACACAGATCTTGTAGATAATACAGTGAGAGACAGGCACACATACCCGTTTTCATTATTTTTCCTTGCATATTCTTTTGAAGCATTATGAGCATTCACAAGGTTAATGATGTTACCACTACTGGTCATTGTACCTTTCATTTTGAGACTTAGAAGTGCCCTATTCTTGGGCGGGGGGGCAGTCCCCACTGCCAAGCAGCATACTTACGTAAGAATTCAACAGAGTCTGAACCCAGGTAACTGAGGAACCGGCTTCAGATAGTGTGCTCAGATAGGCAAAACCTATTCCTATACTAAAATTAAAATAGAATAAACTGTTACCTGGGAAGGTTATATATATGGGCATAATTGTGAGAGTAGGTGCTCTCGTAAAGGCAAGGGTTGACTACTGGGTTGGCAGGTTTTTGTTTGGTTTGGGGGGGGTGTTGTTTGGTTTTTAGTTTGTTTGTTTGGGTTTTTTCCCCAGGTCAGTGGTAAAATTACCACTGATTTTTATAACAGTAGACCTATTAAAAAAAATTGTATCCAAGGAACATGTATGTATTCATTTTTCTTTCAGCACAGTAATGCTTTAGTAGCAGAAATTAATTTGGTCTAGCTTTAGAATAAACAATGAGAATCTTTAAAGAAGTGAAGGACCTTGTCTCCTGATTTTTTTGCATTTCTCAGATTAATTTATACAGTTTATTTGTCTAATGTTCATTGGTTGGTATTGTACTACTTTTTATTACAATGGCTGTAATTATGAAAGAATTGGAATGTATGTATATACATTCATCTTCTCAATACTCCTCATTACAATATATCTTGAAAATATAAAAAGCTATTTCAAAACTGTTGGAAGATTATACTCAATGAATCGATTATGCTTATGTCATCAGAAATGTCATACAACATGTATTATTAATATTAAAGCTTTCTGCTGTTCTGTTATGTCCAAAGGACAAATTCAAGTTAAACTATTGGGATTCTCTAGAATATACTCTAATATGTGAACTATAGTCTTTTAATTTAGGATTCTGGTGAAAAGTTCAAATTATTTAATTATTTTTATATTAGTTCAGTTAGATTTTTCTCATAAGGGTAGCTTACGTGGCTGTTACATTATCAATGCTTATATGTAGAAGCAGACATTGCTAAGTCGATTGTCTTGCTGTGGCTATGTAAGTGGAAAGGAATCTTTATCAAAAAAGTCACTGAAAATATTTGAAAGGGAATTACTAATTTCCAGCTGCTCCATCTGTCTTCCTTGGAGGATGATGAGGAGAGAATTTAACTTCTACCCTGATTGCTGGTCAGGATTCAAACTCTCTTTATGTCCACATTGTTGAGAAACAGGTTCACAAGAAGAGTGGGTTTTGCACAAGCTTTTAAACAAAGAATTATTTTCATTTTGCACTACCCTTTAGACAAGCACACTCCTGTCTGCCACTTAAAAAGCCATTGCAGAACTGCCACAGGTATTGGTTAGAAAAGGTGGTCTAGAGCCCTTCTTAGAGTTTACTTCTGCATAACACAACTGAGATTGATCTGCTCTTTAAATGTTTCAAAAGCATCTTGCATCAAGCTAATATGTTGCACAGAAGTGGGTTGAAGAGCAGATTTCATGTACATCACATTTTCTTAATATTCAGTACTTAAAGAATTAAGCTTCCATGTTATTAGAAACAGACTGTAGTTCTTTTGTACATGTTTGAACTGAAAAGAGGAGACATTTTTCACTGTTGCCCTTAAAAGTCTGTCACTAATATTTATATGAAAGCTGTTAAAGGCTGGAGCACTTTAGGTACAGAGCAAATTAAAAAGAGTTATTCACTGAACATCTTGCAAATCTAGGTTTTGAGCAATAAACAAAAACATGAAATAACCTCCTTCACGTTCACAGGTCTTGAGGTCACTTAGCATAGCAGAATGCTCTATGTTAAGAGAAAATAGCATTACCGTTTAGAAGAGGGAAGTTGTCTGCATTTACCAGCCCTTCACACTTCTAATATGGGTCAATGAAATGAAAGAAGAATTTGGTCTATAATTTTTTTTTTTTTAATAATCACTGTTCTAAAAAACATTCCAAACAAAAAAATGTTCATGTGCCTTTTGTACATCCATAATTCTGTAGTTCATATTAATCAGACTGAGTAATTCCTGTCAGATAAAGGAAGGTATTGTTCCATAGTCTTCTCTGTGGCTAAATACCAGTCATAGAACTAAACTGAAAATTGTTTTTGGAATTATTGTTGTTTTATTTGCCTATAGACAGAGAACACTTCAATGAATGGTATAATGATTGAACAAACACCATCTGATCTTGTCCCGTGCTGTCATTTAAGATGTTATTAATGCTGGAAATGGGGAAAATAAAGACATAGATTGTCTTTAGAACACAAGTAGGTATACTGCCATTAAAATGCTTTCTGTGTAAAAAGTAAACTTTAAAATTGAGCTGTGGAAATGCGCAGAAATATTTGGGCATAGTAGTTCTCACAGCCCTTTTGTGTGGCACTAAAGAATTGGGGAGAGTTTTGTCAATGTTACCTTCTTCACCTGAACGTGCATTTAACTAGAAGTATGTTACAGTAAGTGGAAGTAATGCAAGCATTGGATCAGCTGCACAGTTTAAGAATGGATTTTAAGAATCGATTTAAGAACCACATTGAATTAAATTCATGCTGTTAGCAATTGAATATCCCAATAATTGATCACTTCTACTATTATTAATTATCTCTGGAAAATTCAGAACCACAAGGATATGATGTGAATGTATATGCCACTTTAGGTAGTGCTCACAGAGGGACCATAGTGTGTTTGCCAATGTGATCTTTCCACTGTATCCCTCTAATCCCTTAAAAATACTATATTAAATTCAGGTCTACAAATATTTTGCAAACCTTGAGTAACTGGAAAAATAAAAACAGTACATAGACTTTAATTTGTATTTCTTCTGGCTTTTTTTGTCCTGTTCGTTTAATTTCCTGTTTCCCTAACCCTACTAAAATATTGGAAAGCTTCATTTACTGAAGAACAAACAACTGAAACCCCTCCAAACAAGCCTCTTTAAAGGTGAGGAGAAAATTCTAGAAACAGATTAGAGGGACATTGAAACCACTGTTACTCAGGATGATTTTCTGCATAAATTGAAGAACATACCTTCCAAAAAAGATAGCAGATATACCATGGGGTAGAATGAATCTTGAAAATAGATAGCACACAACAGCAATTTGAAAAAGAAAAGGACAACTGGAAAAAAGACAAACCAAAAAAGTCTTCCCGCAGAATCCTGGATTTTGCTGTTATAGATGACTAGTACACGTCTGCTGATATATATTTAACGTCTTTAAAATGAGCCTCTTTTCAGTGGAACTTATTCCCTTTGAGAGTTAAAGAATATTGCAAGGTTGGGTTATTAACATAAGTATACTACCAAGTTAACAAGTTCAGTCCAAATGCATAATACTGGTTTGAGGTTTTTTTCCTTCTTCTTTGCCCCTTAATGTGTTTGTTTTTTTTTTTTCTTGGGGTTTTTTTTTTTGCATTTGACCATCTACACCGTTTCATATAGCTCTGATCCAGCAAATAACTTTAATGCTTAATTCATAATACACAGAGTACACAGTAGTGGGAGGGCCTTTGTACACTGTCCAGTCATGGGCAAGGGCATCTTATCAAAATCTTTGACTTTAATTAAGATTTTGCTCCCAGACTTGTTTTACAGTGCTGTTGTACCATCTTTTGTATTCAAATGAAACTTGTTTTAATTGTTGGGTGGGTTGCAGATGCGATACTTTGTACCTTGATTTTTACTTCATTTTTTAATAGGTAGATCACATTAATGAATCATATTCAGCCTGTACTTATATAGTGGATACTTTTTTTTCTAGCTGAGTTCTCTTCAGATAATGAGAACATAATCTGTGGAAATCATTCTGACTTTTGAAGTATATAACCTTCATTTTTTCCCATGTAATGTAGCGGTGTTTTTTCCTTTGGTTCCTTTCTGGCATCAGCTGAATTCATTAGTACCTCTTTTTTCACTCAAGTCATCAACTTGAAACTTAATAAATTAGTCCCAAGATCTAGAGTTCCTTTATGTGTTTTTAAACAGCCTATTCTGTCTCCCATTGAGCCAGTTATTCAACCTGCTTATAGCGTTTCTTCCAAACCCATTTTTCTCCGGCTTTACATGTTATAGAATGAATTGCCAAAGTCCAGATAAATAGTAGCACATTTTCTTTGTCAAGAGGATTAATTACCTTAAAAAGAGATTGTGCCTGATGAATCTGGTATCTGTCTCTTTGGAATAAGTGTGCTATATTTCCTCTCATTTTTCATGTTCCTTCATACGTTTAATTGTTCTTTATTTCAAAATTTATTCAGAAGCATTTCATGTTATTGAAATCTAACTTCCTTCCAGAATGCGTTTAGTTTCTTTGTGTGCTGTTCTATAGATTTACACTAACATACTCAAATAGACTTGGCTAGAATACATACATAAAAAAATAAAATTGCTACTAGGCTTTAAGATTTATGTACTAGTTTTGGAATTCTGCTTTTTGAGTTTTCCTTCAATTTTTTATGTGGTACAGATACATTCTGTCAGCTGTGGACCTGTGTATCCCTTTTATTCATTGTAACCATTGCTGAAAACAGAATTCAGAAATTGGGTCATTATCACGCTTTACTGTGTATTAACTTCTTTGCTTGTTCTCTATTTTAATGGCTGAAATATGAACTATCTGTTTTCATTTCATTTGCAGGGCCACCTCAGCTTAACTCCTGACAACTTTCATTTTATCGCTAAGCTGCTTGACCTTTTAAGAGGGAAATGTATTTGCTACTCAGTCTCTTTCCATTCTTTCTAAGCTCTGTTTTTTCACTGTATTCCATTTGGGATTATTAATCAGTAAGGTCTGGAATCCTCCCCTGAAAGGTCACTTATTTATTTATTTATTTTAAAGATGTGTGGGATACAGATTCAAGATAGCTTAAGAAACTTAAACTGTTAATCTCTGACTCATTAAATTCACCAAATTTTTCTAGTGTAGATGACTTCCCTCATTAATTTTTCTTTTCAGTTGAACTCTTTTGAAATGTAAAAACTTAAATTGAAAGTTTTAAATGTGTTACTATTAATCTTTCAGTTTAATTTACTCTGGTACTCATTGAATCAACTCAGGTCACTTTATCTGAAATTATTTTAGACTTCCTGTGTCTTTACAATGCCCTTTTTCTGTGAAAAATGCACCTAAAATATTACTGCTTCTTGTTGAACTATTGAGTAACTGAGGATGGAATCTGCCAGGTGTCGCATACTGATCACTGAGGTCTGCTGTTTCAATTCTATCTAGAAAATTAGTCCCAGTCTACCACAAGGAGTTCTTTTTCTGAATGCTTTTCAGTTCTTCAACTCCGTAATATCGTTCTCTGCGAGTGGGGTCTGAGTTACCTCCTGACCTTGTTCTCCTCCTCCAAAGCCTGGAGGAGCTCAGCTTATCTTTTAATTTCCATTTTTCTGTGAGTTCATCCGCACCAGTGCTTAGTTCAGATAAGGGGTGCTCTTTTGAAGCCCACGCTACTTTCATTCCCACCTTCTATACTTCAGTTCACGTTACACAGGGCACATGGACTATGATCCTTCTGGATGAAATGAAGTCAGAAGGTGGGCTCCAGGAGTTCAGCCAGTACACTCCCAGCTGCTACTGGTTTGTTCAGTCCATTGGACCAAAGAGGAGTTAGTGTGAAGTAGAACCACTTGAGATGCGTGTAGTATGGATATTGGGTTTGGAGAATTAATATGCACTATTTGCTAATATAAACATAGCCCTTGAGTCCTCAGCAGCTTAACATAAGCATCTTTGCATCAGTACTGGTGATATTCTTCCAGTCAAATTTTGAAATTTGTTCTGATATGAAGGGTAATGTTGAGCAGGAGGCTCTCCGTCCATAAAGACATTTCAAATCACAGATTTGTATCTGATACCGCTGTTCCTAGGAGAAGCTGTGTCTTGTGTTTTACCAGATATATTCTGGTAATGGATTGTCAAATGAATGTATATCTATTTCCTGCTAATATATGTGTATATATATATATGAATGACAGCTATATAGAGCTTTGGGTCATGTCTGTTTTTATCTTAGTAGCTCAGTGCTGGTCTTTCCTCTATTTCTTGAAAAGACCAAACCTCAGTAGGTTCCTCAGGATCTTGACTTAAATGCTTTGCCGCCTGCTTTGCTTTTATACTTTTAAGGCTTTGCTAGAGCGTATGTCAGGTGAGAAAATATATTTTCTGAGGAGTCTACTTAAGTTGAAGGTCTTTCCTCTTCAGTCTTGCCATTTTCTATTGACAGTGCCTCTTTGAATGAATGTTTAGAAAATATGACTACCAAAGGATAAACTGCTTTTTTCATTCCAAATTTGTAAAACAGTTTTGGTGTTGAGATGAGATTCTAACTAATGTGTTATAGGAGGGGTCTGTATATAATTAATAGCTAACAGAAATTCACAAACATTTTAATGAATTCTTCAGTTTTACATCTTGACTTACTTTAGGTCTTACAGAGAAAAGGTTGATACAATTTTTGTTTAATTATCAAATCAAGATTTTCTCAACTGAGAAATTATAAAAGTAACTAAATACGTAAATGCTATTAATGTGTAATAATAATTTTAAAATATACTATGTCCTTTGTACATAACAAACATTTCAGTGTGGATTTTCTATCATATTTTTAAGTATTAAAGTGGGTGAATCCTGGCCCCTTTTGTCATATATTTATTTTTAAGATGCTATGAAGATTATTTCCTATTTTAATATGCTATGATTTTCCTGTATTTAACAGGTCATGCTATACAAATATTTTTATATCCTCTTATTTATGATTTTCAAACACAATATCCAGTCCTTTAATATTTGTATAATTCTCTATAACTCTTTTGAAATTTTAGTAAAAATACATATTCAAGTTGATATTTAGAACCTAGACAGAAACATTTTAAAAAGCTCAATCTTTTAACAGAACTAAAAATATGTTGGTTTGTGTGTATGTATATATTTCTTAATTTTAATGTTTCCTCTTTTCATTTTAAAGGTCAGTTCTATTATTCCTGACAATTTTATTTTAATTTAGCAAGCTAAAAAAAAGGGAATAGAACACTTTCGAACATACAGAAGTTGCATTTTAATATCTACCCAAAAATAGTGCATTTCTCAACAGAGACACTGCGAGAAAAGGGTTGCTAGACAGTATTAAAAATACCAGTTTCAAGCGAGACAAAAGAGTAACCTTCAAACTTTTTCTGACTTTGTCTCTTATCAGTCATGCAAGTGTCAGAGTCATAATGTGAATACTCAAGAAGGCTTTGAATTGTCAATAGAGGAGGCTTCCTCTTTGAGGTTATATTCGCTGGAACAGAAGAGATAACGCTATTATCAGTGTTTTTTATAGTGTAGCCAATTTCTCATTGCATGTACTGAAATGCAGTTTTTAATGCAGTTTAGATATTAGTATAATGATAAATATGTCAGACTTTTAAACTGAATTCTGAATGTTTTTGTTAGTCTTGATAGAGTATGAAATTCCACTCTGGTCTCTTTCAGAGATTTTTATGAGCATTTTCTGGAAAAAAAGTGATTTTCAAACATATTTATAACCTCCTTTTTAGGAAATTGACATTAAATATGCATTGCTTTCTGGGATGTGTGTTGAATTGTCAGCCAGTTGGAACTTCAAAGTTTAGCACTGGAACGTAAACATACAGAATAAAACCTAGCACACTGTATAATATACAAATACCATTACAAGCTATTTATGATCACCATAGTATGAATTTTTACGCTTTTTTTGATAAGGCATTCAAGCCCTGTGTTTTAACTGCTGACTATGTGAATTGGTTTGAACTTCTGTTTATAGGCTTGTTACTTTTATTTCTTATACAGTGTAATTTTTTTTCTATGGACTAGCTAATGCACAAAATCTCAACGCGTTCAAAAGTATTGTGCAAATTTTGCATGATAATACAATTGTGCTAAACTTTTATGTGTGTCCCACTTCAAATTTGTTAACATTTACACTGAAATTAGTCAAGGGATGACTGTAGAGAGCTATAGAGGATTTATTTTTATTTGCATTGACTTGTAGGTCATTGTTAGCATATGTCAGTTAACTCAATTATTCAAGATCAGTTCTGCAAGAATTATGTGTTATGTCCACTACCAGATTTAGGTAGTCTTTGAATCATTACTGCGTTTAGGTATTCTGAAGTAATATTTGTGTTTTACTTGAGTTAAATTCTCATCCCTGATCTTCTAATATACAGGATAGCAAATAAAGATTGACAAGTATGTCAGGGCTTAGGGTTTTACCAGCAATCTCAAGTGTTTCAGATGTATGAAAATAGCCCTTAATATCTAATAATTAAAAATTAAATCCAATTAAAAATTAAAAATTAAATTAAAATTCAATAATCATCAAATATGCTAAGTGTCTGGAGAATTCTATGTAGGCAAAATCATGGCTCTGCTGAAAGCTAGACCTTTTTTTGTTAGTATCACAAAAAGTAGTCTGTATTTTTGTTTCCCTGTTAGCATCACTCAACAGGGAGATAAGAAACACATTGTTTTTGACAATAAGACTCCAAATGAATTCATATGATGGCCTTTAGATCAACTTTGGATGTTGTGCTAAGAACTCTGCCAGTGGAAAACAGTGTCAGAGTAGTACTGATTTTAGCAAGCTACATAGCTGATAATATATATATTTTATAATACATGAAAGGTCAGGCTATAGTATTCATCTTACAGAATGAGAACTAAATTTTGTCTCATATCGACTTTGTTGTTCTTAGTTGCCTTATCTCTTGCCTCACGTATCTACTGAAGTTCCTTGAAGGCATCAACAGGAATGAGAGTGCTACTGCTATCAGTCCACTTGAACTGACAGAAGTTTTGTCATCAAATAGGTTTGAAGAAATTACAGAATGAGGTCCAATAAGTTGTTCTTATGAATGAATAAGGAACTGATAGGTGTAAATTATCACTTTTCAAGGTGAAAGGAAATCAGTGCTGTTTCACAGGGGTTTATGTTATGACCATCGCTATTTACTGTTCATCCCTTTCCAAGAGCTTGACAGTTTGCTGTTGGCCTTAAGTTATTTGGAAGGGTAAAAAGAAGGGCCAGCTGCAAAGAAGTATAGGTGGAGTTCTGTGCAGAACTGTGCAAGAGTGTTACCTGCCATTTTATTGCTGTATTGGTAACAACTGTAAAGTGATGTGAATGAAAAAGCAGATCATACATTTTCCCTATAAAAGTAAAAAGCCTGTAAAATGATTGGTTCTCAGCAGACTGTTTCTATTCAGGAGTAAGGTCTGTTGGTTAGAATAGCATAATCAAAACAATCTCTAAATACTCAGTGGACAAAAGAGCAAATAAAGTTTAGAATTATTAGGAGAGAAAAACACTTTCAATGCCATAAATTCTGTGTTTCATGCACTGTTTGAATACAGTCTGGAAAGAGCTCAGGAGATGACACAGGGTAAACTAAAGTATGGAAGTGCTTCTGTGGAAGGAATGTTAACAGGCTGATTTGAGTGAGGTGCATTAAATAATGACTGACATGGAGAGAAGCGTAAAGGGAATAATTTTCAATTTATTCAAATTAAATTTGAAGGTGACTTTTCAAATGTTTCTACACATTACACAGCTGTGGAACTCTTTGCTGCAGGTTATCACACATATTAAAAGTTTACAGCTTTCAAAAAGCTACTGTACAAATTTATAGCTATTAAAACACCTTCAAGATGGTAGTTTCAGTTAGTCTGCCTAAAAATCAGGAGTATTTCCTGGGAGACAGTGTCTCAGGGAGAGACTTAAAAGGAACATTCTACATCTTAACCTCAACACAAACATTAAACTGTAGTGTCATTAATAGCGTCTGTCTTTGAGTATGTGAAAAGAAGACTATCAAGTGCAAAGTTATTTTTTCTTTGTCCACAGCGTTTAATAAAATGATAGAATAAAATTTGAATGCAAATGATTCACCTGTGTGTACTTCAAGAGATGTGAAAATACTGGAAATATTTTCACAAGAATAAAGATTTTCAGTAGTTGGTCATTAAAGAGAAACTAGTGGATTTTTATCGTTACATTGCAAGATTGAAAAGTCTTCTGTGCAGTTGTGCTAGAGCTGTCTTTGTGTCACACTAGAATACCCTCATCATTCACATGGTGTATATACTAATTCACATCCTTTGAAGTTGGCCAGATTAAAAGAGGAGGGGAAAATGAGATGTGGACTGGTAGGGAGCAATACATAGTCCTGATAATACATGCAGTTGCAGTGCATGACAACTGTTGCGATTAGCTTTTGAGAGAATATGGATCACTGGAGATAGATACTTAGAAAAGATGTTCACTAGTAGGGGCCTTTTAAACTGCTTAGGCAAAGAGATAGTATTGAAAATAACATATTTTTGGAGTACTATCAAGGCAAATGCCACATTCCCGATTACTTGAAGGAGTTTTAGGACATGTAAAAGATGCTTAGACTGAATTGGGAGAAACTTACATCCTACTAGGAGAAGTTGAGATAGTAGAGGTAGTACCTAGAGGACTGTGACTGTCCTCGTCTTGATGTGTGATCAAATCCTTTTCCCCTCATAATCTTTGAGAAGGGTGAGCACATGTGTACATTACATACAGCAGCTTCTAGCCATCGCAGTTCCTTCTTGAGATAGACATTGCAGTAAAAATCAGTGCTTCATCTGTTAGTTGCCTTTTGCAAGGAGTAGTTGCCTCATGACAAAAAAAAAAAAAAAAGTATTCTGATAAGGAGCAGAGAAAAGAGCTCACCCCAGAGAAACTTCAAATGCTAAATAGGGGATACTAGGCTGCATGTGGAGCATTACTGAGAGGTTGTCATGTCATGAGGTCTTCCTGAGATGTTTTTTCTCATTCAAGTGCTTAGTGTTAGCCATATTTTGGTTCAATAAATAATTTACTTTCCAGGTCAGTTTAGAAGGAACTTGGGATAGAGGCATTTCTAACCTCCAAAAACGTGTGGATGATAGTTTACCTGCTGAATCTCTTGTCTGAGGTTATTTGCAGAACCCTTGCTTTTATATTGAAAGTTTGCTTTTTTCTTGTGGCAGCCAGTTTAGTCTTCTGCAGCTAAATGTTATATAGTAATAAATACATTAGATTGAAATTCTTTAATATAGAGTAAATGGCTTTACTTTATGGTTTGTTCTATGCAATTATGTGCCTTATTATATACTATATATCTTTCTAAATATTGATGTTCTGAAATTCTATCACCAATAAACCATCAGAATGAAATATTTGCTCTGTTGAAATCAATAGCAAAATGCTTATTGAATTCTTTTGAATCAGCGTTTCACCCAAATTATTTTAGGTACAGAGAAGAAACCTCTTGCTCTGCTACAAATATCATGGGACTGGAAATCTGCTTAGGTCAAAGTCACTGTGAGGTTTTGTAACTAGAGCTTCATACTGTGTATAAACTAAAGAGAGAGGTGTGTGGAAAAAACTTTTTTCTTTTTTGCTTTTTTTTCTTTTTTTTTTCAATAAAAGATACTTTGAGAAATCATCTGTTGTGTTAAAAGAATTGCCTAATTAGTCTATAAGAACTGAAAGGAATCTTGAAAGTCCAGAGAGGTGAAAGGGGGACAAAATTCATTACAAAGCCAACAACTGCTTCTCCAACACTGGGAACAATCCTTTGTACTAAAGTGGTGGGACGCATGGAGAAACATTCTTCAGATTACATGTTCATGTTGTTAAATTAAAGACAAACCTGCCTGTAGAGATGAGTTTTGAAAACTGACAAAACCACTGAGGTTTCTTGCAATCATTGACTGGAATTTTGTTGTAATTCATTTAGAGAAAACAAGAAAGACCACACTAGATCTTGCTTGTCTCTATCAGCAGTAAATTAGTGAATTAGTTAAATTCAGAGAAATACAGCAGGTTGAGGCCGGGTTCTGCCTGTCAGACCCTGATTCAGGCTCAGCTAATGAGTAAGTTTCACTCCAGCATGCATCTAAAATGCAACCGTGGAGTTTTTGCTTAGTTTCAGTGGGCTGCAAGTACTCTGAAAGTATTAAGGAAATGCTTTGTGTGTTGTAAAAGTCTTAAATTTTAACTGGATTTGACATGCTGTCTTGAAATTCTGTTCTTACAAAAGTATCCATGAAAAATATTCTTAAAATGCTATGTATTTATGTACAATGTCCAAGTTTAGGTACAATGGGACTAAACCTAAGGAACTCAATGGGTAAGCAAACAATTCTTTGCCAATCACATACATGAAGGCTGTGCTGTGCATCCTTACTTTATGCTGTGGTCTTTTCTGCCACTTTGCTAGAGAATCACGTCTTAGGTTCATCATATATGCAATAGGTGTTCCTCTGCTAGATGTTTTTATTTGTTATTAATTTTCAGTTAGCTGCTATGGGCACCACAATAAAGTACAAAAGTTTTTGGCTTGGAACAAACATTTGGGAAAAAATACACTTTTAACAGCAAAATTAAACTATCATAGTTCAACTGTAATGTAGATATTTTAAAAGTCTAGAAGTTTGGATCTTTCTGGATGCCAAGAAAAGAGGAAAATAATATTTAATGACCTCAAAGTTGGTGAAGTTTCTGAATGTTCTCAAAGCATTCAGTCATCTGGTACTGTGATGCATTTAAGTATCTGAATGCTAAATTTGTAACTGCTTAAGCCACCTGGTCATGATGGTTCATAACTAGAACATTTTTTAAAATCTACTTGAACACAGATCTTTCTGACAGTGCTTCTAGATCTTTGTTCAGTTTGTCAGGCTGTTCTTGTGCATTAATTTGAATTTGAAGAATTCTTTTATGTTAATTTACTAGACAACGTATGGTTCTTAACTTGTTCAGTTTTTCCCCTTCATCTAGAATCTGCAACTCTTACTCTTTTTTTGCCTTGGTAGTTATTTTTGTCTTAAGATGTAAAATTTTTCTTCCTTGTGCATGAAAATTATTGACCTACTCTTGCAGTACCTCATATGATGAAGCAACCTGTACTCTACATGCCTACGTAAAATTGCTGAGAAAGCCTCCCAGGCTTTCCTTTTCCACCTACGTTACAGCATTTCACAGGTAAGATAATAGTACTAACTTTGTTTTGCACCTCTCTAGACAGCAGATCACTGATATTTTTGTATCTGCAACTTTTATTGGCAGCTTTGCAGCACACTATTCAATGTAATGCCATGGTTCAATATAGTATATAGAAATCCCATATTGACCGTTGCTAAGTGTCACCAAATGAAATGCCCCTAGTAAGGTACAAAGAATGTTTTAATTCTTGTATAATGTTTTGGGTAGAGGTTTTTTATGCTCCTGAGGCTTCCTTTGGCACAACACCTTTGGCCTCCTCAGTTTTTTTCATTCTCACTGTTCAATTGATATTTCTGGGTTTACTGTTTCAAAAATTCTTTTCAGGACCTCCTTCAACATAAAACACTAAATACAAAGCACCAAAAGAACATTCTGTAATTTGTAAATTCTTTTCACTTGCTGCTGGTCTTGGGAGGCATGTCAGTTTTGTCCAGATATCTAGGCTGCACAGACTGAAAGCATCTTTTCACTGCCATTCAGCCTGAGGACATCCATAGAAACATTTTTCAGACCTGGAACTTTTCTGTTCTTACTTTAATTAGGAGAACGGTTTTGTATGTGCTTTATTTTATATTTCATTTATGTTTATATTTCACTGTGATGTTCTTTCACCTGCTTAATCAGTGTCATGTAGTGTGATTCTTCTTTGTGTGGTTTCTTACGGAGTTATTTCCTTTCTAATCCATCCCTCTCTCTCTCTCTCTTTTCCCCTCCCCTCCCCCCCAGTAGTAATTTGCAGTTTAAGCCATAAAAGCCCTCAAAATATTAAACATCTCACTGGATTTACTCACTTTGTTGCCATCTCCTTCATGGTATATCAACTTTTCAGAAATTCATGTGAACAATTTAACTTCTGGATTTTTCTTTTTTTTTTCATTTAGCCTTGTCCTGTCTTTTTTGCATATTCATGGTGCCCTTCTCAGACAAGATGTTGATCTTTCTCTTTCACTTTTCTTCTCAGTATGTTCTCATCTACCTCTTTCAGGCATCATTGTGCTTTCATATTGAACATATGAATGCTATTACATAAAATTTGGTGTTGATGTCAGTATTGTGGCTTTTTCTGGGTAGATTAATACACTGTTCTAAAAAGTTAACCATCTAAGGTTTTTGCTTTTCAACAACTTTGCCCAAATTAATAGTTCTTATTTGCAAACTGCCCTCATTTCTGCAAAGCTGTGATCTGCTAAAGGAAAGTTATTTTTTCTCTGTTCCTTACCGCAAAGAAAGGAAACTAATTTATCATGAGGTATTGTATCTGTTCTTTCAGATATCTACTTTGTATTTCAGTCCACTTTGTTAATTAAATTCATTATATGGCCTTTGCCTTTGACCTAAAAGCTTATTTGTCCACAGTGGCCTGTTTATTTTTTTTAAATTTCAAAACACTGAATGTGTCATGAAAGTACAACTTTGTTATTTTATTAATTTAGGCACAATAATTGGGTTTTGAACAGCTCTGCTGATATTTGCAGAATGTGACTCAGCTTATTCTCTACTTTCTGAGCTGAAAACATTCTACAATTTCACAATTCAGTACTTGTAATATTTTAACTTCCTTGCACACTGTAGTACAAGTGTGAAAGTCTCACATACACTTATTACATCTTAAGAGAATTTTTCACTTTACCTCAAATTATTCCTAGGTTTCCTTGTCCCAAATACATGGGCATTCAATGTTCTATTGACCTTTCCTTTTCTAGGTATTAATTTTTATGACTTCTTTAGTAAAGCTAGCATTTTAAATATTTCTATATAAGCTTGAATGTAATGATCATTCTGAATGTCTATAAGACTTGTGCTGTTTTTTGCACTCCTGGAACTTTTTGGCTCTTGACTATTTGGGTGGTTTTTTTCAGAGACAGCTGACAGAAGGAACTTGAAATGCAACTTGTCTTGCTGACAGCAGTATTTGATTTGTATTCATTGCAGGCTGGAATACTTGCTGAGGATAGCACAGCAAATAGGTCTGAGGTTTTGTGTCATAACATAAAATTTTTAGCTACTGGGTTTTATGGTATATTAAGTCAATGCCTGCCATCCTAAACAGAACTTTATAAAATACATCATCACAAATTTGATAGCTGCTGAAGTACAAGATGTTTAATGGCATAGCACATCCATTGAAAAAAATGTTCTCACTCTTATATTCTAATAATTAGGAAGCATCTGCCAGTGCGTTAAACAATGAATTTAAATAAGTGACTCCCATAGCTGCCTTCATAAATCATGGATTCAAAGCATTTGTTACTGTGAAATAAGTTACTATTTGTCAAGTGTGTCTACTTTCAAATTTTATATTCTAAACATGGAGTGATTCCTTTGTTCTCAATTTGTCCTGGTAAAGGCTTCATTTTGCTCAGTTTCTATGTCATGTCAGCAGTACTTCTTCCAATGTGCTAACTAGACCTAATATACCATGCAAAAAATTGCTCTGGGCAACAGAGAACAATTTTTTTAATAAATCAGCTGTACAATTCTGAAAAATATAGGCTTATTCTAGAATATTGATATGAAGATTAAAAACAGTACAGCAAAACTTGGTTTTGAATTGGTTTTGACCCTTTTTTCTATGCATTCAGTTCTATTTTGAATTTTTTGTTTAATCATATTAAGCCTTTCCTTTTCCTTAGTCCCCTTCTCCAAAGGACTGCTTCTTTGTAATCTTAAGAGTTAATTAGCAGAAAAAAAGACCAAATGAGAGAGTTTGTACTGAGAAGAAGATAACGAGCATATACTTCTTTTCCATTAAGAAAATTCTGGTGTAGATTTGAGTTTCCCATCATCATGGAAGTTAGAAAGCTAGCTTGTAGAGGAAGAAGGAGAAGAGAGATTAAATTTAAAAAAAAAGGGGTTTGGAAAAAGAAGAATTAATGAAGGAGTGTAAATAAGTTTTCCTCAAACAATGTGTGCCAGCCTGAATTCTGTTTTCTTAAAAATTTGATGAGATGTTCTCTTTATCCTAAAAGTAATGTTAATATGTAATGCTGTGGAGCAATAGTATGTAGTGAACTTAAAATGTCAGTATTTAGAGTTTTAGATCATTGAAGTGATATCTTATTATAACAACATCAGATAATAAGTTACCATTAAATCTGAACAGATTAATAAAATTCTTGCTGTAGTGAAAATATACTTCCCCCTTTTTACTGACTTAAATATTGATACTATATGTACTTGCATAGTTTGATACGTAAAATTGTTTTTGATAAAGAATATTAATTTTTAAGGTTTTCTTCTGGTTCACTGTCACATAATGACAAAATCCCAGAGCATATAAAATCCCAAGACATGCATGTGTATATGTGACTGTATGTGCTATATGACATGTTGTAAAAAAATTGGTTATAAAACTTCAGAGAATTTGAAACATTTACTTTTTTGACAGAAGAATAATTTTGTTACTATAAAAAAAAAAATCCTGAAATACAAATAGCTGAAAGGAAATACATTGCTACAAATATGATTGTTGTCCCTTAATGGCAGCTGTAACTCCATTCCCTTTGTGTTTGTGTTTTGTCAATTAGCTGTCAGTCTTCCTCTCAAGAATATTCCAGTGTTTACAGAAAAGTTTAATTTGAAAGGAGATGAGAGACCCACAGTTGTATTCAAGAAATAAACTTTTAATTTCAGGAAGCTGTTGGTTTGTACTGTGTTTACTCAGATACCTCTTTTTAAATGAAGTGTTAAAGTTTATAAATTAATGTACAGGCTGTGCTTCAGATGGTACTAAAAATAACTTTGGCAAGAATGACTAGTGCGGTTTTCCTCTCTGGCATGTATCGAACTACTCAATCATATAGACTAATTTTTCATGCTCAATTTTGCATGCCTGTCATGCCTGCCTAGTATGTCTCACCTTCCTAGTTAATTGGCATTTAAAAAGCAGCATTCCAAATATACAGGTATTTCCCCTATACTCGACAAGTTTCTCTGCTATTCCAAATCCAAAAAATGACTTAACCTACTAAAGAACTTGCAGTTAGTGGTCATCTGCGAAACCTATAGTTGAAATAACTTAATATATATCTCTCAACTTTGTGTGGCTGAATTAGGGAGAGTATTCAATTTGCTTGGGGTACATAACTACATAAAACACAGGATTATTCTCACATTCCCCTATTGGTGTTAGTTGGATTGTAGCTTTGGGGTAATTTGGGATTTACACCTCCCCTTGCTTCTACTACAAAGTAAAACTTTTTGTTTGTGTTTTTCACAGCATTTGAATTCAGCAAAGTCTATTTTGGAGTTAGTGTCATAGTAAAGCCTCTCTTTCTTCAATTCTGCTTCCAGCACTTCAGCATTCAGGTCAAACAACCTTTTTTGCCTCACAGGTTGGAAACCAATTGAAAGAACACTTTGATATTCCAAAAGAGAAAATATCGTAGGTCCTGACTAAGAAATTAAAAACATCTCTGAGTTCATAAATATGACCCAAAGGTATAGGTTATTATGGTGAAGGTTATTCCAAAAATGGCTGTAATTTCTTTGTCAAAAGCAAATATTACTGCAGACCCAGACTAGCCTTAGATTCTAAACCATTATTTAAATAACAGCACCAAAATGAGCTCGGCTGGATGGCTATTTCATCTCTTCCATCTCTACAATCTCTAAGGAAATCTTTCTTTGAGTCTTGATGGTAGCTGTCTTTCCTGTGTTACACCATGACCAGTCTTTTCATCACACTTCCACACTGCCTTGGACAAAAGGATTCAGGAGGTGGAGTGGGGAAGCAGAGTTCCCACCCTGGAATGTGCCAAGGGGAAAAGTAAAGTTATTTAACCACGGTCTTGTCTGGTTGTCTGGACTTGTGTCATCAGTGCTGCCTATACTATAGTATGTATACCTATAGTAACTGTAGGTATATGGCAGCATCTAGGTGGATATTTCACCTTTGACTATTATTTAAAAAAAAAAGGCAGTTAATGACCAATGAGAGATATCCTATATTGTGCTTAGCAGCAGAATGAGAGCAAAAAGTACAGGGATACTTTAGAGTTCAGAAAATAGTTCTTATTAACGATGTGTTTGTGTTTTTAGGGGAATGCTCTTCATGAAAATCATCTCAAAATCTCTTTTGTTTCCAAATTAGAAGAAGTATTGTAGTTTGGCTTCCATCTGTTAAGCAAGCAGTCTGTGCTCCAAACCAACTATTAACAGTTGACCTTCAATTTCAGCTTTTCATTCATTAGAATCACTGGTTTGGTTGTCCAGCTGTAATGAAATGTGTAGGAATGTCAGTTTTCTCTGAGATTTTTTTGCCATCTTTCTTAAGTTGATTAAAAAGTAGTAATCACGTTGTTAAGCAAAGCATCACAGTTGCAAAAATTTCCCTTCCTTAGGCAGCTAGGCTAAGCTGTGTCATGTAAACTTCCCAAAACTACCAGAATGCTGTTTCAGAGATCCTGGAAATCTTACCTTCATCTCCATTAAAGTCTCTCACGTGGACGCTCTGTGTCATAATGCCCATTTGGGGGAAGACATCTGTTGCATGCCAATCTGTTGGGTAACTTGGGAATTAAGTGCTGTAAGGGTACCGATGTTTTATTCTTAATGAGAGGTTAAGTTCTAGTTTTTTTCTGAAACACACAAGGTAATGATTCATCGAAGGATTGCTGTATCTTCTGTCTTACTATTATTCAGTAATTAGTAAATGTGTGAGGAGTCCCTCAAAATAACTTCTTGTTCAGCTGGTTGTATCAAAGCCTCTGTATAGCTGAGCAGAGTGTTTGCAGTTGCTGGATTTGTGAGATCACCTCTACTAGCTAATTCCTTTGATAGCACTTCTAGACACCCTAAATAATGCAGTATAGCTATAAAAGCTGCCTAGGGACAACCAAAGCAGCAGCATGAACTAGGATTTGTATATGATTTTAAATTATACCAACTACCCTTTCCAGCCAGCTAGGCTGCAAAAGTAGGCAGCATTTCTCCACTTTTGCTCTAGGGCTGGGAACCCAGATCATATTCTGTGCTAGGTGCCAGATGGACTTTGTGGAAGGCAGCCAGCACAGCCTGTTTCAGCCAGCCAGTCCTGTGAAGGCTGGCTGCTGTCTCTGGACTCCGTTTTGGTTTGGGTCAATGGTGAACGCAGCAGTGAGCTCACGGAAGATGTAACTCTCATTCATTGAACTAATGTATGAGTGAATTAAGGAGTCTGTATGAGATTGTCACGTGTACCTGTATTATATAATTTTTTTAAAAAAATCAACATTAAATATTTCTTAGGGCAAAACTTATCCATAGCTATTAAACTCTCCCATCAAAAGTGGCTGATGTGTTTTATGGTCATGTTTAGTAAGTGGGATTCTGAACACCTCTATTAACTTACACCATTAATGCTGAGACAGGTGTAAATATGTGGAGTTTTATTCGTGGGGTCCAATGTTGATTTTCTAGATTATCGTCCTACTTTTTACAGTGAAGCACTTGAGTGTAAGCTGAACAAAATCACTAAAAGTGCATAGTCACCACCTCTAGTAATTCTGTCTATTCCTCACCATTCTGTGTGTGCTGGTGTATGCACCTGAGCTGTTTTCTTAGTCCTGGTCTTGTTGGCTTGTATCTGAGATGGACTGGATTTCACTTAGAGACATTGCTTAGAGTGATTGCTTGCTAGGAATATAATAAATGAAATTTTCACCAGAGTGGCATTCTGTTGGCTTATATTTGAGTTGGAGTTGTTCATAGAAATAATTGTCTGAAAGAAAGTGTTTATTTCAAGTGGGTTAGTGCTAAACTAAAATGTTCCTATTTCACTGTTAAATAAAATGAAGATCCCTGAAAAAACTACTGGCTCAAATAGCTGGCTGCCCATTTCTTACTATAGTCATATGTGGTCTTCATTTTGCCAGAAACACAAATTCATTAGTTCAGGATTTCTGTTAGCAGTAAGTGAGTTTAGATTTATTTTGTGTTTAATACTATGTTAAATTTTGAAGCAGTTAAGCATTATTTGCAGATATGCCCTTTTATAACTGGGTATCTACAATAAAAGAATATCTACAATAAAAGAAATTGCCCTATTAAACACTTGCATATTATCCTAACTGTTGGAAATTGATATGTGATTAGAATACTCAGAGGTTTCCAAGTTGTTTAGTAAATGAACTTGAGTCAAGACATTTTGTATTTATTTAGTTTTTGAGATGTTACTTCATATATTATTATGTACAAAGTATATATAAATATAAATTACTCAGTTTCAGTGTTGTTTAAGTTCTTTAAAATAAACTCGTACCCATATTACATCCCCCGTCAAAAAAAAGGTTTAAAATTATTTTGGCAAATCATGTCCATATGCTAACAGATGTTCTAAGTTGGTAGCTGTTCTCACACACGTGAACAACTTAGACCCAAACCAGCATCATCTCATGTTTTTCACATCGGTGGTCATGATGAGGGCTTTTGAGGGCTGGCTACTACGGGGAAAATAGGCTGCTGTACGTGTACTATCCCCAGCAGATAATACTATCTTCTGTGATGGAAAGAAAACAGGGAATTACATTAGGTTTCTATTTGCAGATTTTCACAGACCTGCCTAGGCTAATAACTTCATATGAAGTCCCCTCTTGGGTTCTTAAGCAAGTTAAAACTCTGCTCTGCCTGTATGAACTGAATAAATACTACTACGTAGTAAAGAAATAAGCATATTTGGAGAACACTGCTTCAAGTGAAGCTATGTGAAACTATGCTGTTCTTTAGAAAACATACTATTTAAACAGGTGTAAAAGAGTCAAGATTCTGAAAGCTGCAGAAGGTTTTATTCTTAGTCTTGCTGGGAAGGTGCTGCTTTTGAAGTATTACATAGTTCACATGGAAAAAAAAACCTGTCTGGAGAAATATGCATATGATTGTGAAAACACACAATAAAACATTAAATTAATATACCTTGGTGTTTGGTCTCAAAGTGTTTGCTTTACTGAATGAACTATTTGTTCTCCATAACATGTTTAACCTTTTTTTCTGAATTGAAACTTACAATGGTAAGTTGTATAAATGGTATTGTGAGAGAATGTTTTAGAACTTTTGCTTTTTAAATACTTAAATACTGATGAAAGTCATGCTACTCCTAGACATTAATTTTAAAACATATAAAACTCATGTGATAAAGAATGTTATGGGGTTCTTTTTCCCCTCAAAATGAAGAGAAAACTGCAAATTCTTATAGCTGATATATGTTCTTGGCAAAGTTGATGGACTTTAACTGAAATAGGCTATTGTGAAGGCTTAATCCATGTAATTAAGTAATCCATGGCCTTCCATAATGTTCCCCTCTCTGATGAATTTCAGCCTGAATGTTAACGTAGTAAAGGAAGAAAAATTAATAGTGTTTATCCTATTGATGTGGAATTCGTAACTCTCTCTCTTTGGGGGCAGTTAACTAGTGTGTTGCTTCACCTCTCTCCACGCATATTACCTTGAATTTGGCCTGTTGTCTCCTCCAGGGGTAGTCTCCATCTGGAGGTTTCTTCAACATGCAATCCCAATTCAGTTTATCATTAAGAATGATAATCATTATCAAAATTTTCTGCTTTTGATTGGTTTCCAGTACACTTTACTAGATGTGTGTCATGTCTTGTATGCTCAGGACAAATTATTTCTTAGTTATCCAAAATGATAATACTTCCTGAAGTAGCTTTGTATGGTATCCTATTACTAAGTCCAACTCAGTTTAATCCAGTCCTTCCACCCCAGCATCTGTCATTCACATACCCACAAAAAATAAACATCATAATGTTTATTTTAGGAAAGAGTACTGGAGCACCTGAAATCATGTTTCAGTTTTGACCTTGGGTACTCCACAAGTTAATTGGATTGCCTTAAGAATTAACATATAACTCACAGAGGCCTTATTTCCAATTACTTTGTTTCTGTTTTATTTACATTGCATTAACAGAAAGAGCACAGATTACACTTAAGTATTTTACTGAACCATGACAACTATCACTCTTGAAGGGAAATCACAAGCATATGCTGTATTTAGGGAAATTTAAAAATACATTACACTGTTGTTATCCTTGACTATCCTAGTGAGGGATTATATATATGTACCATCTGCAGTTCAATAACACTAAATATTTAATGAGTTTATGAATAGCAGATAAATATTTAACACAGCTTTGTAGAAATGTGCATGCATTGAATAGTTGTTTGTCACTGCCAAAGAAAATGGCCAGATTTGGGGACATGATTATTTCAGTTAGCAATTCAAATTGCTTCTGTGGAATCAGACCGGAGATAGGAGAATGTTAAAGCTGGAAAAGGACCTGGTTCAAAGTGTCAGTCATGCTTTGGTTCCCCTATTAGTCCTGTCAGCGTGGCATTTGCTGTTTTATCCATCGTGTGGCTGTACAGCTCTTTTGCTCAAACCATGGTTGCATCTCTTCTGATGGACTTTAGCTTTGCATCTTGCCTGGTCCTCCCTCTTGATGCCTCTAAATGAAAGAGAACTACTGAGTTTATTCTCTAATTTATTTAAATCATTTGCTTAGAGCATTTGCAGCCAGATAGACTTCACAGAGCTTCCAAATATTAAATGGATTCAGTGTCAAAAAGCAGAAAAGATAACAAAACCCAGAAATCTTATTTCTCAGTCCCTTAATAGTTTGTAGCCTCAAATAAAATTTCATGAGAATATGCACCTTCCATGTAGGTCACTCAGCAATCTTATTATAGAGAAAAAGAAGCAGTATGAAAATAAAGAAACCTCACATGTGACCACATCCTTTATTTTGGTTGTATGGATATAACTTCAAGAAATTTACCCAATGAAAAGCTAGGAGGAACCACAAAAAATTGTGGAGAAAACTGTTTGTGAACTGTTGAAAATCTAATTTGTCAAAATTTCTTAAAAAAATACTGTCTTTAAATGTGTTCTATTTTAGGTAAGGATGAGCCACAGATGGCCATGAATTTCAAAATTTCATGAGTCAGTGGCCATTGCAGTGTACAAAACTGGTGTGTATGCATACGTTTGCATAAATATGTATGCATACAAATATAATCTATGCTTCAAGTGGGCTCACAGTGTCGTCATACACCTGCAGGGAAAGATACAAGGACAAATGCTGCACGGTTCTCACTATTCTCCCTTCAAGAAGAGCTTTTTGCCATCATTTTTACATTAACTACTGGTCTTCTGTCATCTGAAAACTTCTACTCTGATTTTCGTCTGTTGTTTAGAATGTAGGTCTGAAAGTTCATTGTGGAAAAAACACACCCTGTTAATTCCCTCTTGAAGTGGTTAAGATTCATTCCTCATTAGAAATGGGGTGAGGTACTGTCATAAATTCAGGTGATTCACGTTATGTTGTCAAATGCAAATTATTTTGGTTCTCTTTCATCACTGGAACAGTCTTTCACTTTCTTGACTTCTTCACTACCATCGCTCTGACTGACCCACAACTATAGAGGAGATGCACCATGCTGCTGTTTTGAGTATGTGGAGAACAATGTCTTGGGGTAGCAATTTGAGGAGCCTAAGAGTTAGATTTATTACTAGGTAACTTTAAAAAAATAATCTCTCTAAGGACGTTTGTAATAGAACAAAGAAGTTAACAGTTAAAATGATTTTGTTGTTGTTGTTGTTGTTAAAGGCAATACCGGACAGTAAACATCTGCCTTATTTAACATTTTAACTAACTGGCTTTCAACTAGCATGCTCTCTCTTTAAGATAACTTGAGATCTCTTGCCCTCTCAAATAAAGATGAAGCTTGGGTTTTGTGTTTAAGGTAGCTACTCACTTTACATTTATCTATTCCTGTCCCCTCTCTGGGGACAGAGCAGTAGGTAACAATTGTCTCTTACTAGCTTTTTAATATACACGTAATGCTTCCAGAACTAAATCAAAGAACATCCGCTTCCTTGCAAGCAAGGCTATGCCTTTAGCAATTCACATTTAAAGAAATATAGTTACAACTTTAATCCCTATGAGATGTTTAGTCAGAAGTTCATATTCATTAGTTAGTTTTCAAATTACAGTCTCTGATTCAGGTCTTCTAGGCAGGTTCTGTTTGTTTCAGGTTTTATTTTGTTTGTTTTTTGTTGGTTGAAGTTTCAGCATTTGCAAATAAACTGTACCTAGTCCATGTTTTTTTCTTTACACTGAGTATCGGGTGGTAGCTAGGACTCTATCTGTCACCTAGTTTATAGTGGTAAGGAGAATATCTTTGTTTTCATGATTTTGTCTTTATAAGGACTTAATCTTTGGAGAGACTGGTCTGATGATGTGTTTCATACCTTGAAAGCTTCTCAAACAGCTCCTGGAAAAACCTCAAATGAAAAAAGCCTGAGACAAATATACATCATGCAATAAAACTAATTACTTTGGGAATTTAACAAACAGGCAGGCAAAGATTTCTGATTGAGAATGTCTTTCCAATAGCCATATCCTTCTTATATCGTTATGATATCAATGCGGCTAGTACCTTAGATCAAATCACCATATCACTGCTGTAACATATAAAAACTTGCCTTCTCAGGTAGACAAGACTTAAGTTTTTTCTTAATCAGAATACGATTAAAAAAAACATTAACAATCTAATTAGTTTTTATAGCTTTTTGTCTTTTCTTTGTGGTGTTTTGGTGATGCATTGTAAGTAGTCTACACATATAGCATTGCAAATTTGGTTTACCTGTTGTGAAGTCTGATCATCTTCAGATTGAGAGAGAATTTTTCAGTCAGTTTTTCAAGTGTGAATAACTAATGAAAAATCATGCTTGAAATTTTCAGATTTGAGAGTGTATTTGCTTGCATTTTTTAAAAACATCATTAATGTACAGGTTAGACAGCTAGATAGTTATGAAGCTGACGTGTTTCATTAACAAAATTCTTTGTAGTTATTTGGTGTTCCCAAGTGAAATCAGAAGTCACGCAAACTTGAGTGATATTTTTAAATAAAGTTACTATGCTGGGTGATGAAGACTAGCACCTAAAATGTGATTCCTCCCCAGTGTGGGACAGATTTTTGTCATCAGAAGCAGTAGCATAAACTTACTTTTTTGGAGGTGAGATTCTTCCTCCCTATTAGGATGAAAGCTGAACAATTTAATGTCAGTTAACTATTTTGAGGAAATGAATGATTTCTCTGTATAGTCTCTGCATGCATATGTGTTTATGTACATACTTTAGATTCTGTTCCTTCAATGGTGTTATGGTGAATTAAATTGCTACCATAAAGAGAAAGAGAAAAATAATTTAACAAAGTATAAAGCATGTCAATAAAAATGACATCTCTCATCTAAATGTTTTACAAATACAGAAGGCATTTATAGTCTTAGGAGTCATGTGACAACCAGTTTTATTAATTGGTGATAATAATGTTGCTCTTCAACACAGACTGTATTTCTTTAGTTCCCAATGTTCATTTTTATACAATTTAGCATGTGTGCAGAGAAAGAGTAGTTGTGATTATGTATAAATGCATATAGGTACTTAATAACTAAATAGCACTACTAGACCCTGTTACACTTTTCTGATGAAAGGCTCTGTTTTTATTTCAGTTCACATTGTATTAACAAATACAGTATATATTGTAATTGTTGTAAGCTTTATGCTATACCTTGGTGCTATGACTGTAAAAAGAAATAGAAGTTTACCATCTGTTAGGTACAGTTGAATCCAGATCCTACAAGTGTCTATGTATGCCTGTGTGTATATATATTGCTTTAGCTGCATGAGGAATAATGACAGAGGGTCACTATTTGCAGGAGTGTTGTCACAAATGAGTCAGAGTACACAATCTATTAAGCATTTTAACTTCATCATTAATTTTTGTTAATGTGAAATATTCCTATTTCCTTCCTTTGTTGTACACATATATATGTGTGTGTGTGTATAGCTTTCGTGAGATTTATAAGGAGCCCTGAAAAAAAAATCAAGAAATACAGATTGGCTCATTGTCATATCATGCTGCAATGAGATATTCTTATGAGATCAATGATTTTCATCTTGTTAAAGAAAAAAGATGTCTTCTTTGAGAGATGGTATCTTTCGATACATGAAGTTCTTGCCTGGTTTAGCTTTGAATTGGTTATTTGAATAAGCATAATATAATTGAATTTTGAAAACAGTAGATAACCATGTGGACTGCATGTTTTGACAGTCCATCAACCAGAATTTAACCAGTGCAGATGAAAGCATTCTTTTGAATGCTGAAGCATCAGAGTATTTCAAATCTGAATTGTTTTGAATCTTGACAAGGATGCTATTCAGGCAGAATTATTCACAGTAAAATTAATTCAAGCAAAATGTATAAGTTAAAAAATAAACAAACAAAACACTGAATCTGTATGGAGGGCAAAAATTTTCCTTTTTCTTTACTTTAATAGGAGTGAGTATTTTTCTTTCTCTTTAATTGGGGTGAAAATTGCATCTATGCCTAACAAGAATACATACAAATAATACTTTGAGAACATGGATATATTTAATTTCACATAGAATAGTATGACAAGCTATACTTAATGTTTGTAACTGATGTAGTAGAAGAAGAGAGAGAATGTCCCTCATTTTTTGTATGTTTGCAGTCCTTCGAATTTTTGCTTCCTTTTCTGCTATCATAGATAGTTAACAATAAACACAACTTCTTAATAACACACTGTATGTTCTTAATAATAAACATACAAAATGAGCCCATTAACAGTAATTATTTTGGGGGAAAAAAAAAGTAGACTATGTTAGGTTTACATTTAGTATTAATATCTGTGGTTACGTTTACTACAATTCTATATAAACAAGACATTTTATGCATTAGGATTTTTTATGGACACAAATGTACCTTCATGGAGAAAGATGGAATAGACTTTGTATGAAGAAACTTCACTCAATCTGAGTAAGACTAAAATAGACTGATTTTTTTAAAGGCAAGGTTCTGTTTTACGTTTTGTCAAAACCATGCTGAGGCATGTCCTTGATTTCATCACCTCCCTTCTCAAAAATTGTATCTCCTGAGCAAATAAATGCATGTTCTTTATTCCACACAGGTAGCAGTGTGAAAAAGAGCCCAGCATAATGCACTTGTGTATGAAACATTGCATTCACTGTATATATGTGCTTTGCCTAAATATGCTGGGTTTAACACTCCTTTTTACTAAACGTACATACATAAACTGTGCTGTTCACCTGTAGCTGTTGCTGTCTGTATTTTTCAGCAAAACAGGTTTCATTTTGATTCTCATATATCCTGTTGTGCCATTGTAAGTGGATTTCTTTGTTGTAAAGAGGATTGGTTTTCATTTTTATTTTACAGAGTTACATACATGGAAGCAGTCAGGCTCAGTTTGTTGCAGAATCGCATATTATTCTTCTGCTGAGTATCCTTCAAACTGGTGATGAATAGAAGTAAAGCAAGCTGAGGCACAGTGTGCTTTTAAATGAAATTGCTCTGCCGGTGAATATCATTGAGCAGGTATTGTATTTTGGCTTACTTAATATATGTTTAAATAAATATTCAATATTGTTGCTATTTACTGCCAAGTAAAGCTGACATTGCTTTTCACTAATAAGTACCTTGTTATCTCCTATGTTGCACTCATGGTTGGTTACTAATCTTAATATTTTTCCTTTCAATGTTGTCTTTTCAGTAGCAGAAACTAATTTTCTTCTCTTTTTCACTCTTTATTATAAAGGTTAAAAATTTGATATTAAATATTATTTTATTTCTTTTAACTGACAAGGAAAGCATACTGAAATCTACTAATGATTCATGAAGATGATCTGCGTAATCTCTGGGTTTGGTTTTTTTTTTTCCCCCACCTAATCTAAACAGGTTTACTACTACTTCTTGAAACAAATAACCCAGTTCTATTTGTTCTGACATCAATTCCTCACAGAGAGACTCTGAGACCTACTTTTACTCTTTCATTCTTACTGAGTCAGAGCAAGTGAAATTAATTTTTTTGTGAATATGTCTTAATAATCTGTAAGAAAAACTCATTAACTATCTGGTTTCTTTAAACCCTGCTTCTAATCAGCTTTGCTCATTAAATGAAAAATGTAGTCAACTTTAACCGCTATTAAAATAAAGTCATCCTGTCACAGATACATTCCTGTAAGGAGAACAAGAGCAAGAAAACAACATTTCCCAATTTGAAGTGATGGCCAGATTTCAGAGTCTGATGATCATAGCTACTCCCTTGTTGTCTCCCTGAGGTTATGTTGGCTTAGATCATGCCCTCCCTCTGGCTTCCCTATCTACCTTTGTCTTTGGTATTTACTATCCAAAGAGAACACCACCATTATATCTTCTTGCTTCATTACATTCATTTACCTCACAACAATTTTGCTACCCGTGAAACCTTATTTGCTCCGTAGATAGCCATTGCAAAATTAATTTCAAAGTTATGATCATATTTTGCAGAGTGAATGCAATATTCCCTATTGAACTGGAATACTGTGTCCAGTTCTGGGCCCCCCAGTACAGGAAGGATGCAGACTTACTTGAGCAAGTCCAGCAAGGGGCTACAAAGATGTTTAAGGGACTGGAGTATCTCTCATGTGAGGAAAGTCTGAGAGAGATGGAACTGTTTAACCTGAAGGAGAGAAGACTCAGGGGGATCTTATCCATGTGTATAGATACCTGATGGGAAGAAATCAAGGAGACAAACTTTCTTAGTAGTGCCCTCTGACAGGACAAGAGGCAGTGGGCCCAAATTGAAAAAAAAAAAGGAAGTTCAGTCTGAAGAGAAGAAGATGCTTCTTATTGTGAGGGTGGTCAAACTCTGGAACAGGTTGCCCTGAGGGGCTGTAGAGTCTCCATCTGTGAAGATATTCAAAACCTGACTGGACACGGTTCTGGGCAACTTGCTCTAGCAGGTTGCTTGAGCAGAGGGGTTGGATTAGATGATCTCAAGAGGTCCTTTCCAATCTCAACCATTCTGTGATTCTGTCAGTTCTCCAAGTTTTATATCATACCCTGTTTAATGTTGTGTCAAAATCACATTGTATTCATTAAAGTTTTGGAAGCGCATTTGTTTGTTCATTATTTCTAAATTTGGGCACTTTTTCTTGGGAAGAGAGAGTTAAAGAAAAATAGCTTTACCTGAAAACTGCCAAGTCAGAACTCAGTGATTATTAATTTAATTGCTACATTTTTTTAAAAGTGCACAAAACCAGCTATTATATTTCAGATCAAAAGTTTCTTGAATAATAGATAGTATTCATCTTACATAGTATCATCGTTTTGCTTCCTTTTGTATAGCCACAATGTATTTTTTAATGTTTTTTGCTTTTCCTGAACTGCCACAATTTAAACAAATCTGTTACCTAAAACAAATCCTGTTGGCTGCTTGAGATTTGGAAAACTAAACCTAAACCCCAGCTGAGATTAAAAATAAATAAAACTTTTGTTCATGACATATTTTGTTTGTCTGACTCAGGCATGAAAGTGATATCTTTTTGTTGGCAAAGACTGTCTTTAAACTGGGAAGTTGGCTAACTACATTAAAGCAGCTGGCTGAAAGAATCCTTTCAGTGAGGTTGTTCATTGCCACTTGCAAAAAGAAGTCTCTAAGGTTTCATTTCATGGCTCAATACTATTGAGCTGAGTTTTTGGTCACACACATATTTCACAAGTGACATGAAATCTTGACAGATTTTAACAGTTATGCATGAAAGAATTAATATTTCTTTATCCTTTCAATGTTGATAGTATTTATTAGCTGCTTCATTGTTTCTTCATTACTTATTTATTCAGGAAATGTTGATAGAAGATGTGGGAATTAGAAAAAAGTATGCCAGATTGATAAACAGTACTACATTCACTTTATCCTTTGAAGTTTAAAAGATGCATTGAATTTTAAAACAAGACATTACTATCCTGGTAATGTACCTGCTTCATTTGGTTGCTTCTTTTCTCTTTGTAGTAGTAAGAACACAGACAACGTTGTCACTTCTTGCTAGATGTTGAAATGCTATGTTGTGTTTCTCTGTAAAGTGAGTATTTAATACCTCTGATGAGAAAATACGAATTTCCATTGCATTTCTATACTTGCTTTTAGATAGTGATTCTACCCAGCCTGCTAGATGGTTTCCATATAAAGATCTGATGTTTTTTCCAGAGCTGTAGCTACATAATTAGGACATGGGTAAGAAGGACTTGTGAAGATGTCAGATGTTCTGTTTCAATTATATTATAAAGGAAAATTAAATTCAGTAAAATCTATACAATGTTCCTGATTACATACTAGATATATGTCCAAAATTTTTATAATATTATAAATAAGTAGTTTTAGTCCTAACAGATAGTTACAGCATCTTAGTAGTAACACAATGGAAGTCACTGTAATAATACAGCACCTACAATGTTACATCAGTAAAACACTTCTAAAAAAAAAAAAAAGGGCATTTTGATTATTTTTGTACTTAATTTTATTTCTGTGATATGTTTTCTAACAGCCAAAATACTGATATTGCATTTAGCAGCAGATCAGACTAGCTGAAATGGGTTAGATTTAACACTTTCTGAAGACATTAAAAAAATCACACTAAGCAAGTACTTCAGAACAAGGAGGCATTATTTCATTTCCAAAGTCCCAAACTGAGTTCTGATTCATTCTGAGGCTCCTTAGAGGTGGTTGATGGTGGCCATGTTACCAAGTCTGTAGTATCTTATACCTTGGGTAAAGTTTCCTTTTAGAAATTGAAGAAAAAAAAAATCACTATATTTTGACATAGACCTTGTTGAATTCCAGGCTGCAGAATAGTGACTAAAAATTTGAATAGGCTTTTAAAAAATGAGAAACGGTCCTTCATGTGAGAAGTAGCCCCCATAATTCTGATATTCTTTTTACGTTATGAAATAAGGATTTATAGATCTTTCAGATTCACTTGCCCAAGCTAGTTCTAGACTGCAGTGTTTGATGTGAAATGGTTGTGTGGTCCAGAGCATGTGGAGACACCGGGCTGGCTCTGAGTACAGTGGTAACTCCAGTCAAACTCCAGCACAGCATGGCATCACTGCCTTTGTTCTTGTTCCAAGAGCATTGTAGTCCACAACAGTTTAACTCTACCCTGCCAAGACAGAAATCTCATCTATCTAAACTGTAAATATATCCAAATCCACAGAGTTGTCTTGGTATCCCAATACAATTTTCCTATTAGTAGGAATGCAGTACAAAGTACCTGGTTGCAGTGCTCAAGCTGATCCAGAGTTGATAAGCTTTGCTGCACGCACACTGTTGCCTGCTCAGTCACTCGGATGGTGCTCAGGAAAGAGGCTGCTGTCTCAGGTATGGAGCAAATACGTAGAGCTGACAAACAAAACTGTGCCCGAGCTAGTAAAAGTCCTTGTGGGTGAGCACCCTAGCAGAGAACAGTGAAAGAATATGGTTGGATATGTTATATTATACACTTCTATGACTTTCAGGCTATTACTACTCTGAAACTTTCAGGGGTTTATGTTATGCTGACAACATGACTGTTACTCAGTTTTGTTGTTATTTGGCTTCCCTTGCTCTTGTCTTGGGGAGTTAACTTCAAGAAATAATCATGGAAATCAAATAAATGTTGGTTGAAAGGGACCTCTGAAGATCACATACTCCAGTCTTCCTCTTAAAGCAGGATTATCCCCAACACTGGATCTGGCCTTCCATGTCTTTGTCTAGTGCAAGTGTTTAAAAACTCCAAGGATGGGGATTGCATAATTTTTCTGGGCAGTTACAGAAGTGAAGTTGTTCCTAACATCCAGTCTGAACCTCCCAAGCTGCAATTCATGGCTGTTGTGTATAACAATCTTGTTTGTCATAAGGTTTTGGCTTCCCTTTGGATTTTTTGCCAGCCTTGTAGAATTAGTGGAGTCTTCAGTGATGTTTTCATTCAAAAAATGAAGTGAACGTTCCATGGGGTGGAATAATGAGATCCATTATGGTTTAGCTTTTTTGTTGCCTAGGAAGAAAACAAAAGGCAAAGTTTACTGTTATTCATGCTATTTTACAGATCCTTCCTAGCTGTAGATTGGCAGGGTGGTTTTTTTTTTTAATTTTGGGGGGGGGGGGGGGGGGGGGCACAGAGAGAATGCTTTAGTATTTATTTCCAGAGAAAAAGTAATACTGAATAACAGTTAGGTATAAATATAATTTGAGGCTGCATTTAATCATCCATAAAGATACGCTGGTCTTTTAAATATCTGCTTTCAGTTTTCTTTGAAATTGACCTGCTTTGATTTCCTTCCCAGGAGCAACAGAACCTTGTTATCATTTGCAATTGTGAAGGCAGGTTTATTCAATATATGATAGTATTTATCCTCACATCAGCCTGATGATCACTGCTTCAAGCAACTGGGTGTAATTCACACACATAATAATTTGGGGAGTTATGTAGCATTATACCAATATCGGGACTCCCCTGTGAAGTAGAAAAGTTATCACATAAAAGTAAAAAGTAAACCACGACAAAAAGTCATCAAGGAAATGGACCTATAGCTGCTGTAGAATAAATGTGGCAGACTGCACAAACAAAAAATTATTTAAAATAAGAGCATGGAATAGATTTTATTTAAACAAAAATCTTTTTTCGTTAAATGGATATGAAAGCAGTAACTTAATGTGGAGCTGTCAACATGCTAGACATTGTGCAGACTGTAATGCAAGGTTTTTGCTTCTGAAGAGTTTGAATATCTCTGAGGACCCTAAGACTGCATAATTTTCACAGATGAATAACTTTATTCACATGAGTAATCCTGGTAAGACAATCTATTTGTTGGCTACATATCTAATTCTACTACAGAAGAAGAGCATATATCTAAACACATCATTATTTAACAGTAAAGTTTAGCGTCTTCTCAGGTTATCATCACAGTTTAGATCCATGTGTATAAGTGCAGCAGTGACTGTTAAGAAGATAGTTAGAGAAGGACTGTGCAAAACAAAACATCCAACCATAATCAATGATTTAGGGATTTTTGAGCCAGCTCAGGCATACAGAATATTATAGCTCCTAGCCACCGATGAATACATTCTTATTTCTTTTTAATCCTTTTTTGAATTAATTATGGCACAACATTCTATAACAATGAATTTTTGGCATTAGCTTCATGTAGTATGCAGAAGTTACTCCTTTAGGATGTTTTCTTGGTCTATAATTTGCATGATAACTGTATTGTATGACTTTAATAAGTCATGGGACGTAGTCTTTTTTTTTTTTTTTTCCTTTTTCCATCTATTTGGGGCTTTATAGAATTCACCATATAGATTTCTCTTTCTTTCCTCCTTTCCAAGTTGAAAAATTCTACTCTTTCCTCATGCAGAAGAGGTTCCAGGCTGCTGGTGTCTATTCTTGCAACCCTTTACTGACAGAAATGGGGTCATAGGTAATAAGAGTCAGTGGAAATAATCAGGTATTTATTAAAAGAAAAAAAGTGCAGGGTAGTTTGACATTCTTGGAAAGACAAGGAGGAACTAGACAAGAGTATTGAAGTACTGTTGGTAGAGTTAGGGAGGATAGACTTATTAAGAAGACATAGAGACAGAAGAAAACTAACTGTGGAATTAAGAGCTGTCATTTTCTAAGAGGACCAATGTGAAGTAAACTGCACAATCAGTATTACTGTTGTAATTAACTATAGTTGAATATAGATAGAGTATGTTGACTGTAGTAAACTGAACAGCCATTGGAGTATGCAGTGTTGAGCTGTAAATATAGTTCTGGTGAGGGTACAGCAAGAAAGATAAGGAAAAGTAAGGTTGGACAGGCCATGTTGAAGTTGAAAGGTTTCTTCAATTCTTTCATTTCTCCCTTTGGTAGACACTAATCAGTACTTCTAATGAACATCCATTTTGTTCAAGTTTTTATGCCATTCCCTGGAGAAATAAAACTGATTTGAATGTAATGTGTCACATTTTTTTTCCTTTAGCAGTAACAATGAATCCTTATTATACAGAGTAAGTTTAAAAGTTAGAGTAAATATTTTCATTATCAAAAGAGTTTCAGTTATTAAGCAAATTATTTGTTGTGCAGGAGATAAATCTTAACTATTATTATAGGAATTAGTAGTTACTATTAACCTGGTAATTTTCCTCATTATTAATATTAAACTTAGTTAACTTTGATGCTGATAAAACACATGTACCTAAGTAAAAATGGAAATGTCTTTTCAGTTTGTTAAATTGAATTCCTAAGACAGGGTTTAATGTGACAGCTGTGTAGGTGGATGAGATGTTGACTGAGGAGGAAAAAGAAGTTTGATTGGTTACAAAGAAAAGGACAAATCTTTTCTGTAACATTAAAATTACTCCTGTTTTGAAGGACACTTCCTGTCCTACAGAGTGAATTTAAATGAAGTGTATTAAGTGCCTCTTTGGTATAAGGAAGCTTAACTACAGAATGAATTTGAATGGGAGATGTCTTTCTGTGTGCCAGTAGGGCTCATGCAAAGTCACTGGGCATAAGAACCTGAAATTTTGAGTCAAAGTCAGTAGAACAATACTCATTTAGCTCTTGGTAGTAAGACTGTCAGTCGTGCATAATGGAATCAAATTGTGTTCCCCAGACATTATGTAAAAGTGAATGATGATGACAACTAAAGAAGTGAGATAAGGTTTTTGTATGTTTGATCTTAAGGATAAGAAAAAAGGGAAGAACACCACTGTGGAAGAAGATAGAACTAAAAGCACAAAATTATATAATATTTAAACATGCTTCATAATTAACTATGGAAATCAATATCCAAAGGAGCAAAACATACTGCACGTTTTCTATTCTTTACTTGCTTATCCACCAATACTGTCTGTTAACCTTGTAGGCTCTTCTGGAGTCTGCCTGACTCCTCCTAACCATAACAAAGCATAAGGAGATGATAGCTAGAAAAATCAAGAAATTTCCTTCTATTACCTCATTCTCCTACTGCTTGACCTTAAAATAATTCATAATATGACCTTTTAAGAAAGATACTAAAGTCTCTTAGATGTCAGAGAGATATGCAGAGACCTTAAATTTACGCCTGGGCATTTGTCAATACAACATACAACATAATTCTCTTCCATCAGCTAAATGAATGATACTGGATTTGGTGAATTACCTTCAAATATGGCATGTGTCCTTTGTATGAAATTATCAACTCTCTAGTTCAGTGATTTTCAATAATTTTCAATTTCTGGCTCTGAAATTTTCCAAAGGAAGTGCAGACCCTGCAAATCAAATTTAGCTGTTGGCTGTTCTGGCAGTTGCCCCATTTTTATTTGCTTTTGCAAATACCTGACCACTAGTCCGCAGACCAAGAGGCGTTCACTGACTGCAGTTTGAAGACAACAGCATTTTTAAGGGTTTCTTTAGGCATCAATTAATAATTTTAATGGTTATTTTAATTGTTAAGAAACATATTTGTCTGAGTGGCTAAAAGATGCAGAAACATAGTCCAAAGTTAAATGTTTTACCTTTTGGATCCACAGATAGCTTTTTCTAAATTGAATATTCCTCAAGTGCATTCAGCTAAGAATAAACTGTGTCTTTTAAGATACTGCATGGGTCTTTAACAATGAAGGAAAGTATAATGCCAGTTTAGAGTCATATTGATGATGATTTATGATATAGAAAAAGAATGTGCGATAGTCTTAAAAAGATTTATAGGTGCTTAGAGAAAACAAGAGAGATGGTGTGTGTACATGCTGAATGATCAAGTGTGTACTAACAAACATGAGACAACATACTAAGTCTAGTGTTTGAAATAAAGTGCTTGAAAATAAGGTACATGTTTGGCATAAAGTGTTAGTGAGAGAAAATGATATAGCATCATAAATACTTATAAATAGCTCAGAGTTTGTTTTAGGCAATGTATCTGTGTTTAACAGTTAAGAAAGGAAACTATTAAGAAAAATTCATTCAATTATTTTAATCTCTGGTATGCTTAACATGAAGGAAACTAAAGTACTGTTATACATCTACCTGTTCTGGAGATGTGTATAGTTCTGTGATTTGTATGTCTCTAGGCAAGGAAATTTGTAGAGACAAATTATAAAAAGCAAATAAGGTTAGAAAAAAATATTTATTTTGTACAGTGGCAAACCGTACTATAAGAATTTGCTAGATGGACAGGACTAACCCTGAACCTCCATCAGATGTAATTTACAAAACCAAAAAGGTCATAAATAATATACCTAAAAATCATCTCTCCAGAGTTAGTTTTAGGTGATCCTAAAAGATGACACCAATATGAATAATTAGGATGTAAATCAGGCTGAAACTCCCTGAATGTTTGATTAGTGATTTAGCACAAACTTAGACAGGTATATGCTACTTTGTTGCAGTTGGATTAGTTGCAGTAAAATGGATTCCAGAGTCTTTCTTTTCTCCTGAAACTTTTACATGACCTTTCCATTCTCAAGTGTCTAAGAGCATCACAAGAGGGATGGTTCCATCAGATTATCTGTGGATTGGAAAGACAGTTTCATAAATTGAAGCTGAAACTAATAAAATGAATAATAAACTTTTTCACTATAGGAGATTCTGTATTAGTATCAGATTGATTCTTTGCTCTGTTAAAATGATGAAAAAGCATCAAAAAGCGAAGTGGTGTAGCTTGATTGGCATTTAAATGGTTGAAATGCAAACTTCCAGCTACTTCACTGTTGTGAGTTGCATATTTCAAGGAGTTGAGGGGAACTCCAGTGCCAGCTCGTGTAATAATTCCTAAAATTCTTGAAAAGCCATTTGGTGTAGCTGAAGCCAGAAGGTTTTAAGCTGAAAGAATGTTCAGGATTATTGTATTAGTACAACTAGATTTCAGACAATTAAAAAATACTGAAGTACATCTTGATTGTGTACAATTCGTGCTTAAATTAAATTCATATTCAAATAAATAATTTACAGACTGTGCTCCACTTTTTCAAGTTCTGAGTTGGGAGTCATCCTTCTTCACTGAGATGAAACATACAGTGATTGGTATCTTAAACCTGTCTCCTTCCTCAGACCTTAAGGCCTGTTGAATCATCCACTGGGATGGTTATGGTCTAATTGAGAATTGATTGCACTTGAATAGTGTAAGTGGAATATTAGAATTCCTTCTGAACCGGAGCAACAATGTCTTGAAACAAACCATGTTTCATTGCAGAACCATATGTTTTGTCTGCATTAATTTCTTCAACCTGTGATAAAAAAAATCGGATTTTCAAGCTGGGAAAAGTGGCTAATACCTTGTTTTCAAGAACTGCATGTAGCTGAAGAATATTTCCCAAATAGAATGACTAGAATGCATGTTATGCTTGCATTTTTCAAATGTAGGTTGTAATTTAAATCCACATGGAAATGGTTCTGATAAAGAACCTGTAATGTGGTCAGTATTTCTGAAATTATAGCAGGTATTTTAGACCTTGAAGTATTAGTACGAAAAGTAAAGACAAGTATCTCTCTCAGCAAAATATGCCCCCCTCATAAGGGGTCAGCAAAGAATTTCTCCTGTTCTAATTATCACACCTTAGCCAAAAAAAAAAACTAAAAAAAAAAAAAGAGAGAGAGAAGAAAAAACACCATAGATTTTCCCATTGATCATATTACTCCTTCATGAAAGATATATGTGCTTTTCTTTGTTCCATGTATGATAAAGTGAACCAGAAGGTTTTAAAGTTTGTGTGCTGATCTATCCCCATTTTAGTTAACAGTAAACTGAGCACAGACTTGAGTGGACAAATATTTTGTTCTCTATTTTTCTTGCTCATGTTATTAAGCAACTGCATGATCTGCAACTAAAAGATAATTGTTTCTTTATGTGTATAATGCTAATGCCGGATTTTGTACTCTTGGCAGAAATCCAGCAGAATATGAATGAGACCACAAAACTTTTTCACAAAAGTAATCAAGTGTTAGTCAACCTATTTTCTCTCCTTCTTTTATTCCCTACTCACTACTAATTAGGACTAAATTTGTGAAGTAAAGATATCAATTATATATCACAATAAACTTATGAACTATCAGGTTTTCTTCCTTTTGGGTATTCTGGCTGGAATTAAGAGTGATTAAATTTTCTATTAAAGTATGTTAACAAAAATTATCCAAAATATACTAGTAATCAATTTCATTTTGTAAGGTATCTATCATTCTAGAGTTTATTGATCCAATCTTCTTTGTTTTGTTTTGGGTTTGGGTTTGGTGTCTTGGGTTTTTTTAATACTTCTGATCAGGCATCTTGACTTTTGCAGGGCTAAATATTATGCTTTGTTACTGCTGATCATTTTCTGAATAATCTTAAGAATTTTGATGATCACTGTCTTTTTTATCCTACTTTGAAACTTCTCTTCATGTATCAAAACATTCAGAAAATTTTCAAAAGCACTAACTAATGTACTTTGTCAATTTCTAAGAAAAGCATGTACCAGCTGGGAAAAGGAGCAGCAGAAGTTTAATATGTAAAAGTGAAATTATTCCAAATTTGTGAAGACATACAACTGGATTTATACAGAGAAAAAATTGCTACAGAGGGATACATCTATCAGAAAACATGAGCATCTGAATTTAAAACATTTGCTATCCATGGTTTATCTGAGTGCCACATTCCCCTCTTCTTTTCATAATCCATAGTGAGGGAGATAAAGAGCAATTAGAAAATGAGTACATCTTTTGATACCATCTCATTTTTTTTTCAGATGGAAAACTGTCCAAGTAACCACTTTCTAAAATTTTGCATTCTACACTGCTAGAGAATTATGATACTGTAAAACATTATTTTCAGAGCTAGGACTGTTGCTTTCTTTTGTAGAATATCAAAATAATGTAAAGACATAATGTACAATGTTAGAAACAGGAGCAAAAAAAATAACTTAAGCTATATGTTCTGTGGTTAAAAGCTAACTATTGCATTGAAATCACAACTCAGTAAGACTGAATATTTACTTCAGCATCACAGAGCTGAGGCAAGTGAGATGCTCAGTGTTAGCGTGTGAAGTTATGAAGCTGATATCGTTGAAGCTAAAAGGCAACTAGTGAGGCTGAAAGCTCAACAATGATGACTAAAGTTAGAAGGCAACAACTGAAGCAAAAATAGTGTCAATGTGAGGGAAAATTTAGGGGTAATGATGTGAGACTCCAAAAGAGAGGGAAAAAAGCCAGCACAGTTCAGCTGGTTACAGATCTAAAATTCTCAGTTGCAGAGCAGTTACTTTTGTGAGGCTGTTATTCCTACTGGTAAGAAAAGTGAATTAAACTCATGGTCTGGTAAGAAAATAGGAACTAAGTTACAGAATTGTTGTCTACCAAACAGCTTTTTAGTGTGTGGTTGGTTGGTTTGTTTCTCAGAAGCAACCAGGTAAAGGAAATAGCAAAGGACCACATTATGTGCAATACTGCATGAGATAATCAAGCAAATAAATTCCGTTCACAAGGCAGTCCAAAACCTTTACAAAAAGTAGCACTTCCTTGAGAGGGTCTAGTGAGTTACCCTGACATCTTGGGGCTGTTTTTCTCCCATGACTCAATTAAACTAAGAACAAAAACACTATTATAAATCTAAGTGAGGGATTGGTAAAATAAACTTACTAGATAATGCTACATTAGGGGCTTTCCTTAATAGGGTAGAAATATATGTGGAATTTTTTTCCTCAGCCCTTCTTTTTGCAGCTTAATCAATTAATTCATTTTTATGCTTTTGTAACTTTTGAAAGCAAAGAACTGAATGATTCTCATGACATTCTTTCCAATTCTTTTTCTTACTTGAAGCATAGCAGTAGCACAGGAGATTTCCAGTCTCTTAGGCTCATGAATCTGAATCTTAACAGGCAAAGTTTTTACAAAGTAATTTTGGCCTTCCCTTCCAATTTGCATAGTCTCATGGATTCCAAGGTTGGGTTTTTGCAAAATATTTTGCAATTTTTTTTTTTAATATTTTGTCAAATCCAGTAATAAGCTTATGGAAGACATGAATATAACCATTTATTCATAAGTGTGACCCTATGTCTTATACCTTGTGCAGGTGTGAGAAAGTAATTTGGGCTACTAGTGTGTTTCTAATTAATGTCTAATTTAGGACTTTAGGTAGATGTCTATATCAAAGAGGTGGTGTTAAAACTTATGTTTCCTTGATGTCGCCTATTGGCATCTGCCTCCTTTGACCACCAGTGTTTGCTTTTTTTAATCCTGTTATTCTTCATTTGACTTTTCTCATTCTATGTATATGAAATTTAGAAGTCTCAAACCTGAATCAGACTGCTAATCTCTGATGAAGTATGGTGATGTTGGCATTGACATTTCTAAATCCTTTTACTCAGGCTCAGCTTTATTGAAATTGTATAACTGAAATTTCAGATGTCTTTGAGCATTTTGGTCTAATTTTAAACATTTCTAACATGAAAAATGTTAATATGAACATTGATAGGATTAGTGCAAGTATAGTGTTACAGGATGCAGATATTGTTTATGGATGTAGCATGTTTGAAGTATCTCCCATGAGTTATCCGTGTGTGTAAATAGAAACATCTTGTTATTCTTAAAGTTTGTAGTCACCCTGCTACCTAGCCCTGGGGTAAGTAATGTTTAAAAATCCAACCTTATTCAAGAATCAGTTAACTCTGGTGAAGTTTGTATTTCCTGAAATTGTGAGATATAGCTCCCATGATGCATTTCTGCTTCAGTATGGCATTCAGGCATGCCTCCTCTTTAGAACAGATGTTATGCACGGTAGTAACTGTTCCTTTTTGTTTATGCAGTTTCAAATAAACAGTTAAGTGAATGGTTTAAGATCTTGCTAAATTAGTTAAATTGTTTTATCATTATGTACTTGTTCACATTTGTAACAGTTATAATGAGACAATAAAACACTGAAAGTGACTGAGGACTTTGCCTCTGAGATGTTTCTCTGCTGAACTATTAAGCAATATGACACTAAAGAGGGAGCTAATGTCTTATCTAAAAGTAGAGGAAGATAAAGCAGTCCAACTGCTTCAGTTTGCATCAAATAACCAAGGAATTGTCTGCAATAACACTGAATGATTTCTGGTTCTTATAGTTTTCATTTTTTAAAATCCTTTCCTACCAATACACAGAATATGTAAGATATTGGGGAATAGCTGTTTCCATAACTGTCCAAAATTTCTGTGTCCTACTTGATGATTTGTTCTTTAAAGCTTTTTGAACTTTCTTTCCTTTTTTATCTAGAATGCACAAGGGAAGATCTTACTACACATTTTTTCCACAGGTGAGTGTATTGGTACAGTACAGATTGTGATATACAGTTTTATATATAAATACTTTCTTTCATTTTATGAACTTGAAAGCTTTAGTTCGTAGATGTACCTTTGTGGCTTTCTGAGGTATCTACACATCTGCTGTTTTCCTTGACAATGGCGATACAGATGCTGCTATCACCATGGGAATGGTACTCCTGAATGAAGCTGCTACCTCCAAAGGGGATGTTGGAAAAAGGAGAAGTAAGTTATTTAGTACAACTAAGACAATGTTTAGACAATTAGAAGACAGTGAGAAATTACAAATGAATCTCTGATTAAGTTTTCAGAAGGTCTCTACCTTAAATGAATTTTTACCCTTGTGGGGTGGAGAAGAGGAGAGTATAAAAATTCTGTTGATAAAACTGCATTCACATGAAGTGTAACAGTAAAAAAAAAAAACTTTTAAGCGTACTCAGCTAAGGTACAGCTTGACACAGTATCTCCACAATGTAGTACTGCATAAGTGCTTTTTGGCTCTTGTATTGTATTGGAAGTCAGCGACATAAAGAACAAGAGTTTCAAAACATTGTTTTCAAAGTCAATTTAGGCAGTTAAGATGCTTAAGATGACGGCATCCAAAGGAGTATGAAAATTCTTTTACTTGGCACGCTTTGCCAGTATCATGTCTCCAGAAGAAGGTGAAAGCCCAGCAGTAGGTGTAGTACAGAACACATCCTAATCTGTAATGTCTAAAGATTCTTAGCCTGAAGTGCAAGTTTTATGTTTTTCTGAATATTGTTTTCATTCAGAATATTTGCAAGATTTTTTGGCAATTAATTGCATAAACACACAACATGAAATTATTTTATCCAGATTTAAACTTCCTGTTATGTCGAGCAAACTTTTACTGAATATGACATAGGTCAAAACAAGTATGCCCATCTGCCTTTGTCCCTTTTATAATACGTTTTTTTCATATTCCCTGCCACTTATTCTTTTTCTTGTATAAGGTGTTGAAGACCTTTGAAAGATACCAGACTTCCTACGCTGCTTCTTCTCTCTTTCCAGATCAGTTCTTTAGCTTCTTCTATGTAATACACAGTATTGCAGATAGGGCTGGCCAACTATTTTCTATACAAGCATTCTATAATTCTTCATAATAGCTGGTTGAATGTTGGCTAGAGATCTCTAATCCATAGTGATTTGAGGGTCGTCTTCAATGAGGTGTAGATGTGTAATTTAATTCTGAGTATCTTTTAGAGTATCTAGCTTTAATACTGATGTCAAAAGAGACAGTGACATGAGTTTAATTGGAATGTGATCTTAGATCACAACTGAAGTCTGGGTCTGTGAACACAGACACAGTGAAATAACAGTGGGCTGCAGTACAAATTCAGACTCTCTTCTGCTTGTGGCCATTATATGAATGCTTTCCATGTACCTGCCTTGCACTGTTCATTCTTTGCAATTTATTCATCCATGCTTTGAAATCATATTTGTGAGTGGTGATTTCTTTATAATGAAGTGTGTTTATAAGATTTGTACATGGCTAGTTTTCTCAAAATAACTGCAGAAATTTTATATTTCAATTGACGTATGTCAGTTTCCACATGGTCAGTTTTAATGAAAAAATGCATCATTGTCAGTTTCCTCGGCTTCATGGTTGCTCATCCTTTGCTCAAAGCCAGCACACTTTTGAAGCATGAATATTGCAATTAAATAGCAGAGGTTTGGCTAAAGTAGGAATAGTATAAGAAGAGAAGCTTTTAAAATCAAAGTAGCTTGGTAGAACCAAAACATTATCTAACACAGATGAGTTGCATCTCAATTATATGCATCAGCTTCTAACATGTTGCCTTTTCTTTTTATTTATTTACACACAATTGAGCAAGCTATCATGATCAAAAAGGTTTTATGCTATTATTACACAGGATGCCAACTAGTGTTCCAAACTTTATTTGTTAATTTAAGCATTTACTTTGCTAATTCATTCTTTGCCTGAAAAGGCTCAAAGCGCTTGCATCTGGATGCTATTGGAAGGTCTGCGTCATTGTTATTTATCTTCAAAACCTAAAGATTTATATTGCTATCAAGTTCAGAGTAAAAAGTGATTTGGCTATCAGCCTTGGAACTTACAACGGTGAAATGTTTCAGCCACTAAAAACTAGATAAAGTAGTTACTAAACTGCCTTTGCAGTTACTTCAGCCTTAGATGGTTGACTAGAGAGAATATGATTCCATTAGTCAAGGGATATTTTTCTAAATGTGATTTTCTTTCCAGAAAGAACAAGCAAATACCTGAAATCATATTGCTTGATATATAGAATTTACAGGGTTATTAAATCCATTATCAGCAGTAAGGTGTTTGCATCCATATACATTTGAGTTACAAATTACTGCTCTTTTTTCTTGAAAATACATTCACACTGACAAGTTATTTTTTCTTAATAACCATAAATATTATTTCCATATGTGTTTGAAATCCTGTCAGAAGATAGTGGGCATCAGTAGTCAAGGCAGTAACATTTTTTTATTTAACTGTGTCAAAATTCTTCATAAATGATGGACATAAATAATATTCTTTGTAGAGATTCCAGTTTTAAATCTTTTATGTGCTAATAAACAAAGTTCTTTTCTTTCCAGTAATATGTCTGGTAGGCCTGGGTCTGGTGGTCTTTTTCTTCAGCTTCCTTTTGTCAATATTTCGCTCCAAATACCATGGCTACCCATACAGGTAATCTCTCATTACATTCTCATCTTATAGATTTTAATAGCTTTGTATAAGTTTAAGAATGGCTTTCAGGTAAACGATTTTTAATTTTTACCACTGAAGTTTATGGGAGCTGGAAGAAGGAAGAATAGTGATTAATTCAAGCAAACCAAAAACGGGCTGGAAAGCTAACGTTGTTAACATGACTGTTAATGCAGACCAGTTAAATGGGTTTGAGCACAGACATGTGGCATACACAGTGCCTGTCGTGGTTTAAACCCAGCCAGCAACTAAGCACCACGCAGCCGCTCACTCACTCCCCCCCCATCCAGTGGGATGGGGGAGAAAATCGGGAAAAGAAGTAAAACTCGTGGGTTGAGATAAGAACGGTTTAATAGAACAGAAAAGAAGAAACTAATAATGATAATGATAACACTAATAAAATGACAACAGCAATAATAAAAGGATTGGAATGTACAAATGATGCGCAGTGCAATTGCTCACCACCCACCGACTGACACCCAGCCAGTCCCCGAGCGGTGATTCCCCGCCCCCACTCCCCAGTTCCTATACTAGACGTGACGTCCCATGGTATGGAATACACCGTTGGCCACTTTGGGTCAGGTGCCCTGGCTGTGTCCTGTGCCAACTTCTTGTGCCCCTCCAGTTTTCTCACTGGCTGGGCATGAGAAGCTGAAAAATCCTTGACTTTAGTCTAAACACTACTGAGCAACAACTGAAAACATCAGTGTTATCAACATTCTTCACATACTGAACTCAAAACATAGCACTGTACCAGCTACTGGGAAGACCGTTAACTCTATCCCAGCTGAAACCAGGACAGTGCCCCATGAAAAATGCAAAAGAAAACATATGCTTGAGTTTGTAAACCTTTATGAGATATTTATTTGTGCATCTTTATAACTAAGATGTACATAAGACAAGGCACAAAACCACCAAACCAGTGTACAGTGCTAAGGTATGATTTATCACTGAAAGTACCCTCTTCTTTTGTCAGCCACACCAGAGAGGAAAGAAAGGCTTACAGTCTTTCTTAATTATATGTACAGCTGTCAATTAAACAGTTATAATTTGTCTGAAAAGCAGAAAAAGTAGAAAAATAGGAAAGAAAATGCAGTTCTTACCTTTTGTAGGTGGACACTTTCAGCTGGAAGATCACCTACAGAGGTAGTCTAGACTTCTGATTCACCTCTTCTTGCTGATCTGCTGTATATTTTTTTAGTAGCCTGTCAGGAGCAGATGGCCCATAGTATTTTCTTGTGATCCTGGTACCATTTTCAGATGTACATGACAAAGCCTAGGTAGTGGAATAAGGAAAGGTGCAATTAAGCAAATCTTCAGTTCTGTAGTAATGATGGACCAGGCTACTGAGGTAAAAGCAATACAGTGACATTTCTTGAGTCATTAAGTTTGTGGAACAAAACAGAGGCCTGTTCATTTTTTCTCTCCCAAGTTTTGTTTTGTAAGATGATTAAATATTTTTAATGAGGAAGAGTCCTTTTCCTGTTGTTTTGTTCTCCAGGATTAGCAATTTTGTTCCATTGACTTTTGATCCTATTTGAAATGATGCTGTTCTTCCCATTGCTTCAGTCTTCAGTTCAGTAGAGATCAATATATATACATATGTATATAAATATTTATATATGTGTACACTTGACGTAGTCTTAACATGCTCTACCAGGCTTTAATGATAGAGATAATATGCATGAGCACTGTTTTCCCCCCTCTAGTTAGCCATAGTGCATTTAAAAAGATGAGAATTTCCTTATTTCCAGTGACATTAATTTCCATAAACTAGTAGACTAATCCTTCACAGAATATTAGTCTACATTACTCTTACCATGTATGGAAGAGTAAGTGGATGGCATGTGTGTTGCAATGTAGATATAGTAACATTTTGCTGAAAGATCTGGAACGATGAAATGTCAACTAATATATATGTAAGGGAAACATTAGTTCAACAGATTCAGAAAGTTATATTTTGAAATAAGTAGAGAACAAAAGAACTGTATTAATGTTAACAGTTCTATTGTTTTTACAGCCACTGTTGAAGAATCATATGAGGAATACTTCTACAGTTTTTCTCAGATACTTCTTAGTGTTGATTTCTATGACTAGGTCTTGCGATTAGTGCAGCATCTAGCTTTATATTCTGTGTTATGTTCCACTAGTAAGGATTCAGCCTTGCGAAGCCAACTTAGATCTAACATTTGAGCTAATACATAAAATTTTCCTATTAGCTTCTGCTGCGAGACTTTAGAACTATTTTCTTGTTTACTGAGCTTGGTCTCTTTATGCAGATTAATTGACATTTAGTTTAGATCACCTCAGATTAGTTCTAGCATTTAATAACATCGTACTCAAGACAAGGAAACTCTTCCCCTTGCAATATGCACAGAAGGTGTGCTCCTGCTTTTTACTCATTTCTGCTAAGGAAAGAGGTCTGTAAAGGGCCCAGTAGTATCATATTGCAAGATTTCACTAGTATGGAGTTAGTAGTTTGCCATCTGGGATAGTCTGTACAGCCTCTCAGCATCATCTCTGGAGACTACCTTCTAGCTCGACTGACTTGGGGTAAAAGACAGGATCCAGTTTTCCTAAGTGTGAGGTATTCTTACTTCCAGTTAAGTGCTTAAGTCTTAAACTTAGAAGAAGAAGGAATTATGAGCTTGATCTGCAGCTCGTAAGCTCACTTCAGATGCACTCCCCAAAACTGTCAACCCACAGCCTGAGCTCACTTGCATCTTCTCATAACAAGTTTGCTAAAAGGAAAAAGCAGCTGCTGCTGTTGTGTTCCTTGCCATGTGATTTAACAGCTATTAAAGAAAACCTGACAGTTGTACTAGTTTCATTTTTAGCTCTTTCATCTTAGGAATGTTCTTATCACCTATTAATAACATGCTTATACGGCTGTGCCAATTTCCAGACCTTGCATGACTTTTGTGAGTGTTTGCATTAGGGTTTTTTGACTGCTGTATGATACCTAGGATGTCTGAGGTTGAACAGTACCTTGTGAACATTAGTATGCTCTGTGAGTTGGCATGCCTACACAATACCACTGATGTTATTGCAGACCTAATTGCTTAGGTCTACTACATATTTTGTAGTATCAGGTATTGTAAGCTTTAAGAATTTAATTTAAGTAATGTAGGGCTTTTCCCTCGTTTCTTGCTAATCTGTTTGCTGTAAATTTTGGGTGGGATGGATTTAATTTTTTTTTAAGTTTTTTTTTTTTTCCCCACAATTGAACCTGTATTTAGTGAAATATCAGACATCTTTTCTTTGGAGTGTCTAGCAGAAGTTGGAGCCCTATGTAGATTTTTTACTCCTCTGTTCGTATCCAAGCTAAGAATAAAGGACATCAAGAATCAGGGGTAGGGGGAAGAGGAAGGGAAAGAGAACTTCTGAATTCTATTAAAAGTTTAATTTTAAGAAATTTAATTTGATATGCAATGCATGTGGAAAAGAAATGCACCTGTTAGTATGTTAAAGCTGGTGAAGAAAGAAAAGAAATCCAGCATAGTGCTGAAAAGAATGATTCATCACAATCCTGTTAAAATGAGATAGTGCTGCATCATGTCATTACTGTGAAGGAATTAATTATTACATCTATAAACCTAATTCTGTCTTAAGGAGCTAAGTAGATTCAATATCACAACTTAGTAACACTAATCAAGTAAATTCATAAAAGAATGAACCCTGTGGATGCATAAGTACATGAGAAACATTTAATAGCTGGCTAAGTGTTATGCAGTTTTCTTTGGTTGTTTTTTTTTTTTTATAATTTTACTGCTCCTGCAGAATTAGGCAAGATCTTACAGGCTTACTTGGACTGTCCTAGATTCTTCATGTTTTTATGGCAATAAATTAATCATACAATCTTAAATCCTCACTCAATGCAGAATTACTGTAAACCGTCACTAGAACTGATCCTTTTGCTTTGCTATTATCAAATTTCGTTTGCTAGTTTCCCAAATGTGTAATTTACTTATCTGGTCCTTTCCAATGTTAAATCTTTGAGGTTTCTGTTGGTCTCTTGGGTAGCTCTGACCCCATTTTCTGTTGCATTATTTTAAATAAACATACTGTTGATTCTTTGACACTTCAGTGATCTCAACCATGTCATCTTCACGACAATGCCGTAGTGTTTCTTTAAAAAGCCTCTTTGGTTTATGTGCATAGTTGTTCTGAATTTTAATTAAGTGAACATGCAAAACACTAAGGAGGACCAAGTATATAAACTCTGTTATTTTCTCTTTCCCCCTTTAACTTAATATCCTGCATTTTAACTTCATTCATATATGCTGATATACATTAATCTTTTTGTCTGAATTCCTTAGGATCTTCTAAGGACTTCCATGTCCCATCAACTGATGCCAGTGTAGATATATCTTAAGATGTGAAATATGTCTGTCTTTTTACTTTCACTGGTTGTAGATTTCACCTTGAAACTATCAGTCTTTATGTGATAAATTGTCCTCAGGCTAGTAAAGCTTTGCTTTTAACAATACTAACAACAACGCATACTAATGATCTGGCAGAAAAAAGAAAGAATGTTTATGTTGGCATGCCTAAAGCAACAATTAAAGAAAACTGAAATTGTTTTAATGCCATATGCATGATCTGAAGCATCAACTTCACTGTCCTACTTTAAAAAAAAAAAAAAAAGTAAAATATACTAAATTGTTTCTGTTCTCTGACACCAAACAACCAAGTAAGTCCTCTATGAAGCAGCATGCATCAATAAAAAAGTAGCACATCCTGCTGTGCCTCCTCTTTCTCGCCAGTGACCTCCATGTAGTGAAGATAAATCAAAACGGAGGTGGATAAACAGGAGTCAAAAACTGGAGAAAGACTGTTATTTCCATTCTAATGTGCATAAATAAAAGTACTGGGAATGCTGTTATTTCTTTGACCCTGCTAATGCCATTGTCATTATTAATTTCTGTGACAAACAGAAAAGTGTCCAGAGGAGTGCTAGATAAGTCCACAGGTCTGTAAGTGTGCTCTTTAAGAGGGCATGTATGTAGGAAGGGAGAGTAACATTTTGTTTAAATTTTTTTCATCCACTTCAGACATTTTCCAACTAAGTTTTTGATTCTTCCTTCCACAGAATTTTCTTCTTAAAGGCTAGGGTTGGGGAAAAAATGGTTTAATTAATATGCTGCTAAAATACCCTTATACAATAAAGCATTGGAAGGGGAGAGGTGATGCAAAATGGAGGTCATAATGAAGGTTACTTACTGAGTGAACACAATCGTGATGGATGAGCTAGCATGTAACAAATCTCTCTGCTAGAGCCATTTTTACCATGGCAGGGCTTTTTCATGCCTGTATTAATCCACCTTTTTTATGGGAACTAGATGAAATTTTTCATTTTGCTAAAACTTTCATTTTAATTGCTGTCATTAACTGTTGAAAGATAATGCAATAATTTTATTTTATACCGTTGAACATTTTCCCCTTTTTAATGCTTTCTGGGTAAGACAAGAGTGTTAATATAGCTGAGACAATCTTTTTTGGAAGCCTTCTCACCCCAATATTTAAAGTGAGTAAGTGATATATTAAGTATCAAATACTCAGTGGTTGAGCCATATAATTTCATTATATCAACACAGAATTTTATCTGTCAACTAATACACATGGGAATGACAGAGATACTATTCTTAACTATAAGTCAAAAACACAAACTCTAAGTTAGCTTTCCTAGTCAGGAAAGAGCTTGGAGGGCTCTCTGGAAACGTCACTTTAGGCAGTTTCTGTCCAAAAAGCACACAGAATATTAAAAAGAATGAGGAAGGATAGTAAGAACAAAACAGAAGACATCAGCACACTAGCACAGTATTGTATTGCTGGGAATGTTAGGAATGTAAATATTTGTAACACTAGTTTCTTCAAGAGGACAGACAGACAAAAGTCTTATCCACTGTTTACTGATGTTAAAAAAAGTTTCTCTTTTTTTTTTTTTTAGCTTTGGCTGAAACTTATTAAATGCCCTGTGTTGTCTTTTCTGCTGTTTTCTGGATGAGACTTTTAGCATGGTTTCATTACGGTTGACACTTCCAGTTGTCCTTTCAAGTCTACATTTTATCGTTTGCTGTTGTTTTAATCTGAATTTAAATGATGTGAACACCTGAAAATTCAAAGTTATGATATAAGTTTTCATTAACCAGCTTACATTAAGTAGCTTTTTAAAGAATTTTTTCGTACCTGCAGCTGAGTGTTTCATTATCAGATTATCTTTTATAGCCAGTATATTTGGGTATTATTGAAAAGAGTAATGTGAAGAGGTTTTAGTTAAACTGTAAAAAATAATCAGCTTTCTGAACTCTGTATTGGTGGAATGGAAAATATATATTCTGTATTGACTAGCAGAGAAAATGAACTAAGCTGCAAGAAAGCATGATAAATAAAAGATGCCTTATTTTCATCAAAAAAACATAAATGTTAAGTCAGACATGAAGTATTCATTCATTGCTTAGAGAAAAACAGTCAATGCAACAAGAACAGACAAATTGCAAGATGCCCAGAGCTTGAAAATTCCTTGTATTCACTATATACACAATATAAGAAATGTCTACCCTCATTGTAATTAAATTAGTTTCACTGAAGAAATCCTGTATAATATTGAGCAATTGAAATTAAATGCAAGTGAATAAAATGGAATACTTATTTCTTGGAGATATACTGGTAAAATATTAGTTAAGTAGAACAAATAGTATTTGCAGCATATAAAATTAAATTTATAAATAAATGTGAGTAGTACAAACAACTGTTCAGATCTTCCATGTTGATTTCATGCATAATTAAATTGATTCACCTAAAGTTTATGAACTGGTAAATCTACTTCTGATAAACACCAGCATTCACATTCAGGTCTATAGTGCTCAGCAAAATCAGCTACTTTCTTCAAAATGGCTGAAATCAGGATTATTTTAAAAGACAGGAGAACAATAATAAACAGTTGTCAAAACAAAGCATCTTACATTTAGCATTTTCTATACTACTTCTCTTAATGTGGCAAATTATATTGTGGCAAATTGTGTATACTACTACTTCCTGTGGCGAACACTTTGCATGCTCTTCTATGAGTAGAGCTTTCCTTCTCTGATTACCACCATTAAGAATGCCTCTTTTTGCTTTTGTGGCTTTCCTGCAAGTCTTACAGTTTACCATATTCTCCAACCTATTCTACCCTTTTCCTGCTGCTTAATGTCTGGAAGGGCACAGTTTGGCCAGCCTTTCCTGTTCTGCTTTCCCCTGCTTTGCAGAAGGGGACATGTTTTCTTTTTTCTTTTTAGAGATCTATCCCAACAGATGTTGTCCAATTTGTCATTCTAGATTTTTCAGAAAAGGTATATGCTAGAGAAAATTGAGAGCGCGTGCTCAGTGAGGGGTGGTTGCACCTTAGAGGCAGGTAGCTTTTGGTATGGAGGTGTGTTTTTGGTATTATAATGAGATTATAATGAGCAAAGTTCACCCAGAGAACATGATTTAGCATGTCACTACTCCAGAACTGAGCACTTATGCTGTAAATCAGAAGTAAGGCAATAGCATTGACAGAACTCCATTGTTTCACCTCCTTGCTTCAGTGGACTCAATGCAGGGACCTTCCATTCTTGTTCCAGTAGTTCCAGCTCCCTGTCCCTGTGATGATACCACAGAGCCTGGCTGCAGCATCTCCACTCCGCTGCACCCTCCGTGTTGCTTCTCCTTCTTTAGTGTGCTGACCCTAGCTCCCTTGGTGTTGCTAACATCTAAGGTTATGTTGCTTAGGGAATTATTATGGAACAGATTCCTTGCATATCCACTGCATTCCACCCTGGAGGTTTACCTTCCCTTAAGAGGGGGACATATCAATAAGTCACCTCCAGCAATTATTCCACAGCACCCTACACTTCACCTCTTCGTGCAGTTGTTCTTGCTAGCTTTTCCCTTTCAATAATCACTTCACCCTCCAGCACCCAGCCAGTTGCCATCTGTTTTGCCTTGGTTTGTATGTCTTGCCTAATGAGCTTGTCAGCTTTTTGCGGCAGGAAACATCTTTATACCGACACAGTCTTTTAAGCTTATGGCACTTGTATTTATGTTTTGTAATGATTAATTAATTATGCCATGAATGGAAAACTGATGAAATTACTACAACAGGTATGCTAGAGCACACTGCATATCTATAAGGATGAGAGATGTTCCATGTGAAACTAGAGTCAGTGAAGAAACCCTTCCATTCAGTAGTTCGTTGCCTTTGTGTTTGTACAGTTAACTCAGTCTACAGTCATGCACGAGTCTTTCTGTGTTCCCATTTCCCAATTTACGAGATAACAGTTCTCTGGTAAAGTACTTAGAAAGGTGTGATATGCAATGTATGTCTACTTTTTTAAAAATAGTTTCATTCCAGGAGTAAAAAAACAGGAATGTCATCTGAAACTTCTTCATCTATTAAAATATTAAGAATTTAGGAGTCTGCAACCCTACAGAGCCTTGCCAAGTTCTCTATACCCTCCCCACTTTGGAGCAACTTCAACAGGAAAAGAATGTTTTAAATAAATCCGAAGCATCCTGGGAGAGGTAGTTCTCCCTTTAAATAGTAAGAGCAGATGCAGAACTTGATTAAAGGGAACAGATGTTTGAAGTACATTTTGCTTTTTAATCTTTTTAAATAGGCAAATTTAAGTTTCAGTCACTCAAGTTTTATTTGATAACTTTCATGCTTGCTTAGTAATTACTAAATGGGATATAAAAACTTAAGAGATTATTACACAAATGTCAAATGACTTCTCAAATGAATGTTTTGAAGTCTGTGTTTATTCTTTTCAAATAATTGTGATGCTATGTTTTATATGCATTTTTCAGCATTTAATCTTGCTTTCTTTCTTTTCAGCTTCTTAATTAAATGAATTCAAGAGGGATTCATTTAGAGCTGCTTACCATGAAGATAAGCTATTACTGATATTATCTGCCCACCAATGTTACATGTGTTCAAGAATCTTTTGTTAGTTCACCTGTTTTTGTGATAATTTATATAGTATGCTGTTAGAGACACAAATGCAGTTTTATGCAATGAATGCATAATTTATAGAAACATACAGTAAACACCTCATTGGGAAGTGCTAAAAAGTTATCAATATAGTGTGCTCAAGAATTTAAATAAAGTTCATTATAATGGGCTTCTGTTTAAGGCTTTGTCATTAACTTTAGTACATGAATCCAAAGGGTATTGCCAAGACTTTTCACCTGAAGTTTGTTACAAGGTTTTGAGATGTGGTTTAGAACTGAACAAAAGATCACTGGTTCTTCAATTACTGTTAAGAGAAATACCATGGTGGAAACTATAATTTAATGACTATATGCACCTTGCCACAACTTTGTTTTGAAACAATACATGTATATGTAGTCTCTGATCATTTCAAACATGTTGAGCCCTTAATATAAAATTATATTCTACATATTTTCATCCTGGATATCTTTTCCTGGCTCTGCAGTATTCGGAGCACATATGTTGCTAGTTCATCTCTCTTTCATGCCAGAGGATGGAATTCAAAATAGTTTGTGGAATCTTAAAGGCAAGGAGGCTTAGATCAGTCAGAACTCAGATCCTTTTAAGCTGACTCTGTGGTGGTAAAATCAGAGGATGGGAGGCAACAATATTTTGTAATCCACAACATGCTTTTTTTCGTAGGTAGCAGCAGAAGGAATGTATTATCCTGAATGATGTTTGTAAAGCAATACAGATGAGTCTGTTGGAACAGGAGTTACAGCAGTTGCCAGTTGTCTGTGTTCACCCAGCTTTGTCAAAATCTTACATAGGTATTTGTAATGCCATTTAAAAATGCCATTTTTGTAGCTGCACACATCTGGTATTATATGAATTGCTCATAAACCTTTGGATATGCCTTCATACAACAGCCCTGGTATAACAGACATTCAGAGACCTGGTAGGGAAAAAAGTAATCAGTAGGACACTGTTGCCAGGCTACTGACTTAAGAATGGTACAGCAGGATATGCAGGTGACAAAGCGGCACCATATATGAAAAATTACATAAAATGCAACAGCATGGACATCTTGCAAGAAAAAAAGCATAGCACTAGGTCTTCATGATTGGAAGTCTGTGCTGACCTAATTAAAAAAAAAAATCTAATTCTAAAGAATTAGAACTGTGCTTGTGACCCCTGATCAAGATGACGATAGCAATCAGGAAGTGAGACTAGAGAAACTGCAAGTTTCAGACAGGTAGTAATAGTGAGAGATCTCAAGACCACATCCTAATGAGATTAAGTATTTCAGCTTATGATGAGGTGTAAAGTATCCCAGTGATACATAAGTACCTCCTGGAACTAGAAGATCTCAAATAATAACCAAATCAAAAGTAGCAGCTTGAGTAGTGCGTGGGTACTAGCATAAGAAGTATTCATGGGAGAGCTACTCTATAATAGCAACCACAATACATTAGGGTTAATACTGTTGCAAGAGAGGCCAGTCAAAGTGAAATCTGAACTAATAAGTTGGAGCAATGTAGAAATAAAGGCAGTTAATAAAAACAAAAGACCCACAACAAACAACAAATAAAGGAACAGTCCAAATAGCACGATGCCTACAACCAGCCTAGGGGCTGTTAAATACTGTATTAGAAGCCCAGGTAAAACATGTACCACAACTCAAAAAGAAATAAAACATACTTAAATGGCTCAGTAGGAAAGTTACTCAGAGTTCTGCATTTTGAATGGTGGCAAGAGGAATAAGAAAACTCACAGCACATCACAGGTCAACTGTTAACATAACAGGTCTAAAAAAATAATATGAAGATGATACTCAGGGTGGTATCATCGTAGCACAGAATTATTTAAATACATAAAAATTAGGGGACCAGGTAGGGACCTAGTGAGAGAGCTGATGGCAAAGGTTTAAGGGGCACCCACTGATAAAGATTGTGACAGAGAAGCCAAATTCTCTGTAGCAGCTAGGCCAGAAGATCTAGATCAACATGATCTAGCACCTTCTGTGTAATTGCTTTAAATAGATAAGCTAGATTCTTGTAAGACCTCAGGACCAAATGGCACTTATCAAAGAGCTCTGAAGGAAGTCGGATGTGAGGTTGCAGAACTGCTGAGCAAGGTGCCTTCACCTATCATTACAGATTGCCTCTGTATCAGAGGACTGACGGATTGCAAACACATCTGTCATCTCTAAAAAGGAGAGTCTAGAGGGAAGACTGAGCTACAGACCAATCAACAATTTCCAATCCTGACAGGATGGTCAAGTCTGCAATAAAGAGTAAGTTTACCGAGAGCAAGGGTAAACATAGTCAGCTGAGAAAGGTGTAGGACTTGTATAAAGGAGAATTTAAGTTCACAAAGCTTGTAGAGGGCTAAAATAGTGTCAGAAAAGCACAAGGATAAAAATCCTTTGGCAAGGCTTTGTTAAAGAATCTAATCTCGAATTGGGAGATATGTCCTTTTCATGACTTGAAAACCAATTAAAAGATACCAAGCAAAGGATGGGGTTTAATGGTCACTTCTCGTGACAGAAAAGTCAGCAATGGGACCTTCCTGAACACTGGTGCTGGAACCACTTGAATACATTTTCATCAGTGACCTGTAGAAGGGCGTGTGCAGTGCAACCTGCATTATAGATAAGCTCGTGGTGCTGTGCTGATGGAGAGAAAAGTCCACAAGAACTTCACAAAACTCAATGAATGGGTAAAAAGTTGGCAGGTGAGCAGCAATGCATCTAGAGAAAAATAAATCATGCCTTACTCCGCTAAAACTCAGGAAAGAGACAGGAGAATCATAATTTAACAGATTTTAACAGAATTGTCAGTGTGCACTGGCAGCCAGAGAGAAGGTGTTTGGTGTCACCAGTAGGGGTATGGGTAACAAGACAGAGGACAACACTTTGCAACTACACAAAAGCTCTGTGCACTCCTGTTGAGTGCTGCATGTAGTTCTGATCTATACACTTCAAAGACACAGGGCAGTTCAGGGTACAGAAGAGGCACTTGGAATTGATCAGGGAGATAGTGTCCCTTCATAAGGAGGGTCTCTAAGAAGACCAGAACTCTTCACCAGGAAAAGAAGAAAAAAACCTGAAGAGCAACTAGGATTGTGGCTTACAAGTTTGTAAATGCATTAGATAAGCTGAATACAAAACATTCCCAAATCCTACAATACTAGAACCAATGTGCAGCTGATTTAAAATAAAGTAAAAGGTAGTATATTCTTGCTACTTTTTCAAATTCTCTGCCACAGGAGGTTGTGGAGCTAGATAATATCAGCAAGTTCAGAATACAGTCAGAAAATTCATGGTCACAGTTCCACAAGAAACTCTAAAGGAAAGGCAAGCATACTCTGTTTACCATCCTTAATACAGTAATTCTGGATGCTGGAGAGAGTATGAGGGAAATGGACCACATTCTCTCTAAATAGTATCTCCAATCAGCCAGAACAGTGAGCTAGATGGGATTTTGTTCTGACCTCCTAAGGCATTTTGTCAGCTCATTAAGAGCTGTGAAGGAGGAAGAATGTGACATTAAGAAGACCTGTGTGATCTACTGCAACTTTTGTTCTCTTGACAGCACAAATAAGCAGGTCTGGAAGGCACCAGCAATCAAGGAGGAGGCAGACACAGGTATTGACAGAGCTCAGGAGGATAAGCAGCCTTTCAAAAGACCCCAATCCCAAGGCATGTGGTCAGGCAAGCCCTATAGGAAGAAAAGTACAAAATTCAGTGGATCAAAAATACACAATTTATTTAGATCTCAAGTGCTGAGCGACAAGAACACATACAACCATGTTTTTAAATATATACAGAAATGTGTCATTAACAACTTCAAAACATTTTCATCACATGTGATGCATCAAAAATCTTGGGATTCTCTTCTGATGCTAATGCACAACATTTTATGAAGTGCTAGAGTGAATGCTATTTGTTGTCTTTCCCTCCTGTTACATTCATAAGGAGCTGATGACTCAGTTCCTGTCATATTTCATAGGTGACCACTTCCAGTGCTATGAGTTTATCACCCTAACTATAGCGTTCACAGCAGTATAGGGACAGGTTGGAGTTTTATTTAAAGAACAAACTGAAGCAGTGAAAAACCACGCAGCTGTAGCACAGGCAGTAGGAACTGCAAATCTACATGCAGCAGGCAATGTGGAGTCCTCCATTTCTTACGCTTGCTCTGCTGCATGCTACCTGGCACATATGCTTCCTTCCCACACCCAGTTTTAGATACTTTTCTATAGACTTTAGCAAGCATTTTCAAAAGCATTAGCTCAGTTTTCTTCTGTCCTTGTGTACCAGCAGCTTCTTCCTTGTGTCCTTTTTCTATATCATGGGCCTTAAAGTTTTTACACAGGTCCAGCTGACTGGGGAAACCTCACTCCACATTTGTTTTGTTGCACTTAGTTACTTTAACTAGATGTTGATGTAGGTGGAATGGTGCATGTGTTGTCATTAAAGTGACAATTTAGATGAAAATTAAATGCTGTATAAATCTGACAGTGGAGATAAGCAAGCAGTATTTCTTAAAAGTACCCAGATTCTAAGTGAGCAGGAGCATGGTACTAAAATCTTGATGGCATTTTTCACTAGTTCGTGTTTGCAGCAGTGGGCACCTACAAACTTGTAAAAAAAAAAAAGAAATCCATACTTGAGGATCAAAGCATAAAGATTTATAGCAGCAAAGCCCTGCAACTGATGTTGCAAAGAAAGTGAAAAAAAATTAAAAAAAAAAAATAATCACCATTCTCTTTCCAAGCAAATTCAACTCCAGATACTCTTCAGAACAGCCAAATAAAACTCTCTCCACAGTAACGTAAGTGACATTAACAAGGCTCAGTGTCCTGTTAAGGATCTAGAACAGACCTCCACATGGATGCAGGTGTCTGGTCATACAGAGTCATATACAAACTCAGGACCTCATCCTTAAAAGATTTAAGATGTCTTTAGACCAGGTTAGAAACTCTGGTAGTTATTCTTCCAATTCTTTGTAATACATGAACAACTTAGTAAGATTTTGCTCTTTATGTTTGGTAGTACTAAATAACTATAGTCAAGAGAAAAATAGCTTATGGTTTTGCCTGTGAGAAAAATGTAGTATGGATGTATTCTTGCATGCTCTAATATGAGTTGATTTTATACACTTGTTGAGGCTTTGTGGGGTTTTTTTGCCCCCCTATATTTTCTATCCTAGGGGAATTTCACCCCCATATCTATCCATCCCAGATACACACACACATACACAAGAACGCCTCATTAGGAGATCTTAATGAAAACATTTTGGAGCTCTGGCAACTTCTTGTTAGAACCCCTCAAATCCAAGAGTGAACATTCACCTATGCACAGTCCATGTATGAAGAGGAAAACTGTATGTTCTCCTCTGAAGTACAGATACATGCTGCACTAAAAGCCACGCAAGTTCAGAGCTTATTGTCTGTCATGTGGCAAATCGAACCCAATACCATCCATAAAGAAAGGTTAGGTCAAACAACGCAAGTCTTTTGCTTTCTCTGACGCTGTCATATAAAACCAGTATTTGCAGGGGAGCAAACCTTCGCAGAATGGTTTTTAAGTTGATGTTACCTATGCTAAAAATTTGAATTCTGTGTCCTCCATTCACCCCAGTTAGCTATATTATTATGCAAGATATAGCTAACATTAATATCAAACCCAAATTTCTTTCTTTGTACATCATAAGTGTATGATGCCAAAAGAAGCATCTTTCCATATTTTCAAGGGAGGTGCGCATTAACACAGGTCAGTACATTTTATCTGAGATTAGTAACTTCTACAACACTAGGCTGTGTTGGTCCCTCTAAAACTACTTCAATTAAATAAGGATATTTCTCTGGTTTGTATTTAGCCATTCTGCCTTGCATTTTAAAAATGCTTCGCAAGTATAAACAGTAATGAAGAGGCCTCAGAAGTTCCCAACTTGGGAAAGCTTTGTTCTTTCTTCTAATAGTTACATTTTAGCTTTAGGAGTCTTATTCTAGAGAGAAAAAAAGCCTCAAGGTAAGTCATTACTGAGGAGTGCTTCAGGCAAAAACAGTGGAAAATATGAGTTTATCTAGGCTGTAGCGCACACACTTCCATAAGTATTTGTTTCCCCTCCGGTAGCACTTGGTGTGGAATTTTCATTCTCTGCGTTTAAGGATAGAGAACATTAGGATAGCTTTACATTATGTTTAAAGAAGAGCTGTTAAAGTCCTGTTCTGTTTTAGTTTGTTTTGTAATTGTATGTCTTTTTGCTAGCAATGGAGTCATTTTGCAGAATGAAGGTAAACAAAACTGCTTACTTCTTATCTGAAAATTTTTGTTAGTCAAAGCTAGTGGAAGTTATCATTAGTATCAGAAGCAGCTCATAGCCAGTTTTTGCCCTGGAGAGGGCTATCTACCACCAGCACATCTGATGGCAAGTAGTAAATCACCTCAATACTGAGATTGGATTTGGCTGTCCATCTGTGTCAATAGAAAGTCCTCCCTAGTCAAGGTATTTAGAGCTAGGAATAATTGTACCTGGTGCAGAACAGCCTTTAGCCCTCCCTTTTCTATAATTATTCACTCTCCTCAGCTGTGTTTAATCAATTCTTTCCCCCACCTCCCTCTCAGATAGGGTCATGGCAGGTTGATGGCCCTACTACTATGACACTTAAAATCCTCATCAGCTAATTGCTGCTCAGATGCCCTGTTTTCTCCAGGCTCTCCTCTTGCATCTCTGACTCGCCACTTTTAAGCCAGAGCCGCAGAGCTGGACTGGATTGTGCTGTGACTTTTCTCAGAGAATTTCATGAACCCCAGAGATGCCCAGCCCCAGGCCAAAGCTCCCTGCCCTCACACACAGCGTTTCCCATGGCCGCCTGACCCAAGCAGCCTCTCACCTTTGCCAGCTTCCCTGCTGGTCTCCTCCCATGGTGATCATCTCTCAGAAGAGGGCTTGGCTGGCCCGATGCCCCTGCCCTCTGAAACAGAACGGTCTTTTCACAGCTGACATATTATAAAGCCATAAGAGGAAACAAAGGTAAAAATCAGCCTCTGCTGTATGGTGTCGCATAAGCCCAGAGAGGCCTTCCCACAGGTAGCGGCCCGTTTATTTCTGGAGAACAGGCTGAAAGCACAACAGAACAACAGATACAGCTTTGCAAAAATAAAGTTTGCAAACAGTATTTTTCATCCAAACACTGCAGTTACTTGCACCTAAGATCTTCAATTATCATATCATGAGACAAATACTTGAATACAGAGAACACGTAGAAAGAGCAGAGTAAGCATTTCTCCAGCACTTCTCGTTCAGTGAGAGCGGGATATAGTCACAGCTCGTTGGGTTTATAATGCTGCCTCTATCCTGAAGCCATTGTAGGCTGATGTCAAACTTACCCTCACAGCTCAGTTATTTAGGAATTTTTATAAGTTCTGAGAATTTTAATGAGCATTTAAAGTGCTGCAAGTTAAGAAACTGATGACAGTAATGGTACAACTTCATCCTGCATCCCTTTTGGTAATCACACCTGTCAAAGGCTGTAGCCCAGCAGTGCCCAGTTCTCACGTAAATGCTGTCTCGGGGGAATTTCCTCAAAGACAGACAAGATTTCCTGCTGGGCATATAGCTTCTTCCCCAGACCAGTTCCACAAAAAAAAAGCATCTAAGCCACAGGCACACACATCAGAGCAAATCCTAAGACTACACTTTAGTTCACAGAATAAAAACACTGAAAGCATTCATGCCAGTGCATCACTGTAGCAGACAAAGCCACTATCATTTATAATTAAGGCAGACAGATAACCCTGAAAAATCTAGCCACCACAGCTTTAGATACAGGATTTTTCATGTTTTAAACTGTTACCAGGCAAGGCAACTCTTAGGGGGTCAAGAAAATTAGTCTTAAGTGGCTACATACTTAATTATCCAAATGTCATAAGGTCCCAAGAGCTCTGTCCTCACAGATACTCCTGCTAGGAGAAATCTGAAGTCTCCACAGTTTCTCAGGGATGCTCAAGACATCAGCGTCCTCTGACAGACCATGGTTACTTACATCCTAGTGTTCATATCCGTAAAAAACCCACAGATGCTACAACTCATGCTCTTCAGGGATATATTAATCCTCATCAACAGGACAACCAGCTGATACAAGCCAGGAACTATTGAGATATAAATTAACATTCAGATTTTTTTTTTTCCCCAACTCTCTCACCAGAAATTGCTTCCACAAAGCAACCCCAAATAACCTACAGCTCTTTCCCTAAGTATTCAGGGACACTTGAATACCTCTGAGGTCTCTGTTTATCATGAAATTAAGTTACATGAAAAACTGAAAAAACATTTTGATCACTAAGAGCTCTTCAACAGCAGTACATAATTTAAGAAGGGATAACCAGTGCACAATAAGCCAAGGTATCCAGTATTAAACCTGGCTTCTGCTTAAAAGCCTCATTTCATGGTCTTTCTTTCACCTTCCTTTCTTGCCAAATCTTAGGCATATTAAAAAAACCCTCAAAGTTTACTGTTCCTTTAAGGGGCTCCCTACTGCTATTAGCGCACAAGTATCATCACTTTTTTTTCTGAAGTGGTTTAGTACTTTCAAGTGTTATTCACACTGAGGGATACCTGAAGAAGTGCATTAATAGACTTTGGTTTCAATTGGTCATGCTTTCTGGGTTACTCTTCCTTCAAACACCTCTTCTGTCTGATTCATTTTAGGAAAACATTAACATTTAATGCCATTACAGACTTAAGTAGATATTTATCATCCTTTTGAAGGAGAGAATTTCCTTTCTGCAGGTTGCAATTTTTGTGACACTAATATAAATAAGCAGTGAAGGGTGCTCTAGCGTGTCAGGCATTAATAAAGAAAAAAAACTGGGCAAGATAATAAGAGATAAATGAAGATGTATAATAGAATGCCTCGGTACAGACTAGCTTTCAGGACAATTTGCAGATGGGGTAAAGCAGGCAGCAGTACTCTCAGGAGTATCAGAAGTCTAAAATCAAGAGCACTCCTCAATATGTGGATTTATAGATAAATTAGAGCTACAAAATGTACTCTTGATACATACCAGGCTCTCAGTTATCACATGCTAGCTGCAGTTTACTAACAAGTATATTCATGCCAGGTTTCCTGGTGTCCCCACTTGCCATACTTCCCAAGCCAATGATTGTATTGTGAAGAAGTAATAGAATTAGGCCTCATTCTCCCCATAGATATTATTTGCATTCAGATATATTATGAGCTGATAATCCCTTATTTAAACTTATGTGTTAGTTACAGTCAACAGTATGTGGTATTCAGGTAAGTAACTGAAAAGTCTACTCCTAAATAATATAACTAAAAGCAGAAAGCCATGTTTGTTTTAAGGAACTGCTGACATTCAGTGTTTAGTTCTACAGCCTGCACAAAGAACCCAACTGCAATATTTTTAGAAGACCGAACACAAAATAAAGCTTTTGCATACTACTGATTAGAGGAAATGGCTGGGAAGAGTCCATTCAGCCCATACTCTGTACAGAGAGGATGCTGCAGGTGATTTGAGCTTAAGAAAACAACAATCTTCAGTGTTATTAACTCCACCAAGGGAAGGTTTCTCCATTTCCAGAGAGCCATAAAACAAGGATTATCCAACAGTGGAGAAGATAACCAAGTCTCTAAACCAATTAATTCAGCCCACCAAAGCAGAAAATTTAGAAAATTGCTACAAACATATTGTTTGCTATCTTTGCCACCATCACCTCGCAGATGGATTAAATGCAAATATTGCAAATTAGGTATTTTATCACATAGGCTGCAACAGCCAATACAGGATGCTGGGTCACACCTCATACACAGACTAGCTAAGGTAAATAAAACAGATAGTCTTCTTCAGTCAGCATTGGTTTATCATTAAATATAGAATCCATCTCTAGAAGTAATTTGTGGGGAAGAACCACCACAACATAAGTGGTTGCTCTCAACAATGAAATCCTAGAAAACACCTAAGGAACAGCAGTAAAAAGTCTTATTTTCAGCTTTGATGGGAATTTGATTGCAATTATATCAAAACACAATAATAAGCATGCTTCATTGTGTTTACAGATAGTATTTTTCACCAGGTAGTAGTTTGTCACTTGCTGTGGCCTTTCAGGTCAGCACAAAATACCACATCTACTATAGAGCTAGATGCCAAAAATTATGCAAAGAGCTACAGGCATTCTAAACCATGATCCTGTAAAGGCGCAAATACAAGCACATGTAAGTACAACTCTTTTGTGAGCTTAAGAGGAGTAGATGCATACTCAAAGCCATTAAGGAAGGTATTTAGATCTGTGTACATAAGGCACAAATCAGAAATCACTAATCGCTTACCAGTTGCTGAGTAACTTTGGGAATTGAAGAGCAATTTGTTAGCTTCTACATAGAGGTAATGCTTCTTAAAATGAAAGGAAATGTTCACACATACAGTATTACTGTTTTCTGATTAATTTTTTAAAAAGCAATAGTAAATCTTCAAAATAAACCTCTTTACCTTATATCCCTAATTTGTACATAAATATAAACCACAGTGTTCCCTTGTTAAATCTAATACAATGCAAAGCACTGGAAATTTATCGACATTTTATTATGTTTCTTCAAGTACAGTTAACCATTAGAGTAACTATCTCTTGGTGTTACTAATGTTTTTTCTTGAATTACTATACTTTTCTGAACACACAGTCAGGTTTTCTTGGTCACATCCAACATAACAAGATTCAGCAAGAATTATCCAGAAAATATTACTTAGATCCTATAACGTCTCATCCCTTTAGCAGTTCATTGCTCTAAATTATCTAAAACATGTATTATATTTATCCTATTTAGCCTCAATAAAACATTAATTTAAAAGCAAATCTGCATTTTGTTCACAAAAAAAGACAATACTACACAATTAGCCATGTCTTTAGAGTAAACATTTTAGGACTAGAGGATATAGGAGTAATTTGGCTTGTGGATCTGACATGTAGCCTTCTATGTAATTAGGATTACAGCTTTATGAGATGCATAATAATGAATAATCCTGGCTTATAAAAAGCAACAATTACATTTTACATGAATCTTTTCTTATGCAAAGTAGTTGTCTTCCTACTTAGGAATAATTGATTGGTTACCAATTTGCTCAGTTTAGGTGACTGCTGGGCTGAGTTCTCCTTCACTCATGCTTCCAGCGGGCACACATTTGCACTAATTATCAGTATCATCTTCAAAGTCCTAATCAAAAATGACATGGCAAGAACAAGAGTGCATAGTATTTCTGATAAAGAGATTAAATCAAGCTTGGAAGTCTCATACTAAAAGGCACCTTTATATTTACAAGTCAAGGCTCCTATACCTATTATTTCAGGAATTGCTTCCAACACAGTAAACCAGGACTATAAAATCAAAAGAGAACAGGCAACATGAAACAGAAAAACATGGAACAATTCCAGTTATAAATGCAAGTTATGAGTTTCCATTATTTCCAAGCGGATGTGAGCTCAAGAAGATGGTAAAGGTAACTTGAACGTGGATAAATAAAATCAATATATCAAAATGAAAATAAAAAAAGAACCAATGCTGTTTTTTTCCTCCATCTGCACGTAGTCGTCTTGGATATTGTGAGGGAAGGTACCGGTTGTTTGCTCAATTTACTAAATACGGTGTTGTTCAAGGTGAGCACAGACAAAAAGGCAGCTTTCTCCCAGTCAGACACAACCCCAGGGGCGAAGGACACGACACGCTCCCTGAGGGTACTGCACCTCTTCTGCTAGCACAAGCTTCATAGAGCACAGGGTCAGACAGCAGGCTGGGGAGACACTACGCAAGCAGGGTCTCTACAGCATAGACTGAGGTTTAAGGCACTCTTAAGAAGTGGAAGAGAGCAGATCCACACCTAAAATTCAGCTGTGGTAGAGACCATCCTGTCCCAGGAGCACACGAGAGACCACGTGCTTCATTGGGACCAAAGAAAATCGCCCATTGTGCAAGGATACAGGCAAGATAACTCAAGGTTAAATAACTCATATTTTTGTTCCATTTTACACAGCACTCTGCATTCTTATTTGGAGTACCTTAATAAAACTCAATCTTTAAAAATAGCAAGGCCTTTGGCATCCTAACTTCAAGGCGAAGATAGAAACAGCTCAATTTCAACTATCACTGATCAAGAAAATCAGGACTCTCGGATAAACACAGCACTTGAAATGGCTTCACATGTCACACATGGCAATTCTCACAAAGGAAACTTGTATTTTTTCCTATCATCTGTTCCTAGCACAACACAAAAAGCCCCGAGTCCACAAGACATGCAATAAGTGCTTTGATAGAGAATGCTAAGTTACAGGTGAGGTTTACCTGTGTATTCACATAGGAATAATTTTCAAAAGGCTACAGGCCAGCACAGTCCCAGCAATGGGCAGAAATCCCACAGCTGTACCTGGGACAGCCTCTGCTCTCCAGAAGAGCCTCTCCAGCCTCCTAACACAGCTCTCCCCCACACCAGTCACATACCACTATGGCTCATGAAATCAAGCCCCTCCACATCCCTGAGGCTTCCTTACTCCCTGGAAAGCCTTATCTGCCGCCTCCTGCTCTTTTATTCCCAGCAGCTGAGCCCATTTCCTTCAGCCCCGCCTTATTCATGAGGTTAACCCCAGCCTTGCTGTGGCATGTTTGTAAATCCTATTGGTGCGATGTATAAATATTAATCGCTACCCTAACACCAGCTGAAATTGTTACATATGTGAGTTGTGGCTACCTATTAGAATAGCTAAATGAAAATCAGCATTGGCTATTTTAAATTAGAAACACTTTTTCTAAAATATGCATATTAATTAATATGATATAATTAGTATAATTAGAAAAATAATAGGTCTATCTTATTGGCTGATTTTATTTTTTTTAAGGTTCTGTTTTGTTCAAAATATGGAACAGTTCTGGAATTCAAAACACAGAAGCCTGGAAACTCCCAATATGATTATAACAATGAAAGACATCACTTGCATTCCTTTTTCTTTTTTTTGATTGACATCATTGCGCTTACTAACATATCTGAGCCATTGCCAGAGTCTCCTGCAAAGAGTGCATTCATTAAATTTTAAAGCTCGGGTATGCAGTGAGTGACTGCCTGCAAAATGAAAGCTCTGTTCTAGTGAGATTCAAAGCTGAATACAAGCTCAAAGGAAAATTGCTTCTCTTGTCAAACTCTCCGTAAAACTTTGAGCAGATTTTCGCTTAATCATCTTCAAATTCACTTGCCTCCTAAACTGGAGATGCTTATTTGTAATAAAGGCAAGACTATTCTGTTTTTATTACTGAAGCTGGGCACCACTTCCAGGTTGATTGTCAATAACTGGATACCTTTATGGGAGACAGTCCTGAAAGCAACATGTTTATATGACTTGGAAAAAAGAAAAGGTAATCTGCAGGACTCTAGCTATAAATAAACACAAGGCTTCTATCTTTCAGGCTCTAGCTACCAATGTATGGTTCAAAAACTTTTTTCACAGGCTTGTTGGGAAAGTATTATGCCAAATACTTTATCATTCATGTATTGGTTGTTTTCCTTCTTTGATCTAATTCCCTTTGATCTAACAGCTAGTGTTTAATTAAAACTAATCTTTGCTAATGAAAAGGAAAAAAAATCACAAAAGAGAAAATTAATGGTCATACCTTCACACATAGGTCACCCTCTGACAAGGTCTGCAGCTTTTTCAATGTGAATCCATTTGATGGACTTACTGCCTGCCATTACTGCTCTTGTCCAATGTCACAGGGGTGCAGTCCATCAAAGTAACTGTTCATGAAGTATGTTGTACTGGTGCTAGCTGCCAGGGTGAGAGATGCAGTTACACTATTGAACGGCACTGCGGCTGAATCCATTTCCTTCTTCTTCCTCTACAGTAACAGAGAAAAGCACTGGAACAGGCTGCCCAGGGAAGTGGTTGAGTCACCCTCCCTGTATTTAAAAGACATGTAGATGTGGCACTTAGGGACATGGTTTAGTGGTGGCCTTACCAGTGTTAGGCTTACGGTTGGACTCGGTGACCTTAAAGGTCTTTTTCAACCTAAATGATTCTGTGATTCTATAAGAAAAAGTACTAACAACATTAAGGAATGCTACTGTCCTCACAATTCCAAATGTTAAGTTCTTGCATCCTTTTCTAATTGCAAAGAAGGACTGGAAAATTTGTGGGAATAAAAATAAAACAAAAAATAATGCAAGTTCAGTTGCTGAGAGGACTGAATGGGTAGGTGACAACCTGTGGTTACATTTCTCTCTGCAGGGCCACAGAGATGGACATCATCTATCTACTGCAAAAGCCCTTGCTGAGTCCCTGAGGGTATCCAGCACAAATCTGGATAGCCAGTCCATTTGGTACCCACTCCCCTTTCCCACCAGTGCTTCCTGTCCTCCCCCAGGTGTACACACCATTATCTGGGTTCATCTCAGCGATCAAAGAGCAGCCACCGCTCTTGGCCCAGCTGAGACGTGGAGGGGTGAAGGGAAAGGGGGAGCGCAGCATCGCTCAGGGTGCCTACAGCACACCCGCTCTGCTCACAGCTCCCATACCTCCTCCGGCTGGAGGTCTGCTGGAGAAGCCACCACCACACATTCCCCAGGCTCTCTCCTTCCTTACCTGCAGGGTTTCCTGCCTCTGGAGACAGCTCCATGTGCCTCTGCCCGGAACAGGGGAGTTTGCTTTCTTGTGAATCAGAAAGCACAGTAAATTCTCTGTGCTTATTTACTAAACTCCAAGCATTTCACCTTTATTAAATACACTAAAAAACTTGCAACATTTCTCATACTGCATCCTACAAACTGCATTGATTCTGTAGGATTCTGCAGGTTGGAGAAGGGTGGGCCCTGAAGTTGTCAAAAGGAATAAAAAATGTGAGTTCTTTCTATGAACATCAAGAAAACAAATGAAAATTAGCAAAGTGCCTATGCTAGAGAAATATGCAAGTCTCAGTTGTGGTTTGCCCATGTAATCGGTAAGCTGTGATATGACCAAGGAAAAAGAGAGCTTTTAGATGCCAAAATCTGAGCCAACTAGGAACTATTGATCGGATGAATCAATAAAATAATATAAAATAGAGCAAACCAGAAAGAATAGAATAGAATAGAATACAATACAAAACCAAAGTGAAATGAAATAAAAAAAATAAACAAAATAAAATAAATCAAAGAAACTGAAAAACTAACTGCTGGAGTCTAATCAATATATGTTAGAATGGTACCAAATCTGTTGAATTCAGTGGCGCTGTTTCTAAGCTGTGTCTAATAAGCTGTAAAAGAGTACTACAATTGATAAAATTACCCACCATTTGCAATTACACATAAATCTTCTGGGGAAATATTCATAGCTGCAAAATTTGACTGTAAAATAGAATTATCAGTTGTGTAAATATTTCAAGGAAATTAGCTGTAAGTTGTAAACAGATTTTGATTATTTATGTGTTTTTAGATGCTTCCTTAAATGCTTGTTGATAACTTTTTTGGTTAGTTAAGCTATACATTTATAAAATGCATATTACTGTAGGGAATGATCTTCCTTCTCCCATTCCATATGTTACTTTTGAACAAAAATGCTGATCAATTCACAGGGAAACCTGAATAGTTTAAAGGTTCATAAAACTTGATACTAAATAACTTTATTTATGCTGATAGTATGTTTAATAGTGTCTGCATTTGTTATCTTATTAGTATCTTCCTAAAGTAATAAGCTGCACAAATGTTTAGTAGAGATTGATGTGTTGGAGATCCATTACCAGGAATCTTTTCTTTCTGATCTTTCCCCCCTCTGATCACTCTTTGTATGGCAACTTCTCTACTTTGCCCTGATAAGTGTTGTTTCCCAAGAAACATAATGAAACATAATTGATCACTGATTTCCGCCCCCCACACACACCATGCCCTTCATGTTTTGTGTCACATTTATTTTTACCTGTTGCTGTTATGATCTCACTCACAGGATTGGTGGCACACAGTGTATAAGTGCATGCAGCTACTAGGGAAACTGCTGTAATGTTCCTCCCTTCTCCCCAGAGCACCACAGAAATCAGTGCACGAGGCGTGTGAGCCCATTGTGACATTTTTGAAAGTATTTCTGACTAGATGTTTGCAATAAAATTCCAAGGTTTTGGAATTTCCTACCCTTATTGCTCTGAAATAGCACAAATATGATGAACCTCACCTATGTTCTGCCACACATCTCACCCTTCTACTTTTCTAGACATTTAAAAATAACAAATTGGTTAGACTACAAATCACTTTTTGAGAAGGGGAAGGATAACGCAATGAATTATTTTGAACTTCTAAAAGTAAACATCAACTTTGTAGATGTTTATTTTCTAAGCATGTAAATATTCCCACCAATCTAACTGCATCTGCCTTACTTTGTCTGCATCCCATAGCATCATTATATTATCTTGTTAAACAACTGCTGTATCCCGAAGGTCTTTGTGCTTGTTTGTAATGCCTGCATGCATCACTTGAGAGGGGCCTTGGGATCTTCGACACGGGAGAGCACTGAGCCTTATCTTAACTATACTTCCATATTTTTTGGAGGTTTGTTGATCACTGATATTATCAGAATTATTTCTTATTACTACTTCTTTCAATGCCTCAAGAGGAGAAATCAGTTCTAATATTTCCACTGATCCATGGAGGACCATTAAAGCAATGCGGAAAAAGATATGAATGTACTTAAAGAACGAAGATAAGTTGCTCTGATGATGATGTAGTGGGATGTTTTGCTCATGACTATCTCTGCCCCTTGATTTGCATTCTTTTTTATTCTGCAAAGAAAAAGGAGTTGCAATTCATAACTACCTTTATTTGTTTCTCATCAAATTCCTTGGGATTTACCCATCGTAGGAAAAGTTTTAATTGCATTGTCAGTATTCATTAAACTGCATTTTGACTTGAAATTCATTTTCTGTCATGAATGGAAAACTTTAAAAAAAATATAGCTCCTTCAGGAAAACTATTTGAATTCCTTTAACCATGAGAACTGATGTCTTACAGGGTGAAAAGAAGCAGCAAACCTGACTTTGTAAACACTTAGCACAAAAATCAATGTAAATAATATGAGCAAGCATTTATAGAAACAAAAGTAATTGTTGGATAAGCAAGAAAAGAAAAAAGGCCTTGAGGAGTGGGGAAGGAACTGCCAAAATGAAATAACCTTCTTCCGTCAATAGCTTGGCCATAGAGAAAAACCACCTCCTGACTCAAACCGTTCTCATTAGCATGGGCTGAGCGTTGCAGCCAGGATGGACCGAGTAAGATGACAAAGCCCAGGAAGAGCCAGGAAATGTCAGCGATGAGACATGGCAAGCAACCACTCCTTCACCTAAGCTGACCACATTTTAAATTAGAAAGAGCCTCCTCGCCTAATACAAATTCTGTTTCAGTTTAATCTCTGTGAACCTGTTTTTCTTAATTCTGGTGCTAGACTGGTGGTAGGAAGAAGGAGATGGCTGGCCTCCTGTGGCCTCAGAGAGGATATCCAGTGCGAGAACACAGTTTATGGGACTGATTGCATCTACATTCAAAAACCCTAGGCAGACGAATTAATTTATGATATTCTCCATTTAACCAAATTCCTCAGCACATTATGTTCTCCAAAGTCTAATTAACCACTAGGTTATACATATTCTTTTAAGTGTAGGCTCATTACAACTGCTCCCTTAGGTATTCAACATCTTTGGATTCCCACTGTACTTTAATTTTAATTTTAATTTTTTTTTTCCTTTTTTTTTTTTAGTTTAATCCAGTGATCAGAGAAACCTGACTGGTTTTAGACACTTTGGTTATAGTTTTAGAACTAAGTCTTTGGCTGTTCTTTCTGCTGATTTACAGCAGCTGACAGATGATTAAAGCTCCATGTGTCCAATCACCAAGAAGTTATTTCCCTTTCTTCATTCTCTGATTGACAGGAAAGGTGAGAAATGAAAGTTCAAACAGACTGTAGCAAATGAGATAATTTTAGATTTACCACTGTGCAGAGAAAGCAGCACTTCACATTACCAAACAGAGAAAAAATGATGCCCCAACTGTCAAAATTTTGACACTGTCAGAATCTTTATCCAATTATGGGTTTGATTTTCTTTTTGTTAGCAGAAACTAAGACATGATTACGATGTGTCCGGGATTCAACAAAATGCATCACATGATTTTTTCTTTTGGTGTGTCCTTTGGAGATTTAAAGGTGTTTTAATGATGTGCAACATTCAGAAAACCAATGGGGAGGGGAGAGGAGGGCAAGGCAGGAAGGGGAAGGGCAGGGCAAGGCAGGGAAGGGCAGGGAAGGGAAGGGACTCTTGAGATATTTTTTAAAATAATTCCAGATGGAAAACATAACCAAAATATAGATGAGGTAACGACATTAGAATATGATCAGAAGCAGTTTTTCTTGCTCTTGTAACTTAAGGGATGCTCAACCAGGAATCTCTGTTTAAGTCCAGGGGACACATTAGACAGGGAGACAGACAGACTCCTTGCAGAAATGGAGACTGCTGTAGCCAAACAGTCTCTCATCACTGAAGGTATTCAGGAGTTTCACATGCACAGACTTCTCTTCTTTAATCCCTAGTGGTGTTCCTGGGTTGAGAAATAACTGTATTGGGATTATGTGAGTCAATTTGCTCCAGTTTGGCAACTCATCACACTAGCACTTGCATCATGTATAGATATGGAGAAATATGCACACAACTATAGTGCAAATTTAGGTGCCTTTGGAAAGAGTACAGAGAACTCATATTTCTTGATTATGTCTCTCGTGGGACACTAACTGAACAATATCCCTTGTCGCTCATTAGGCTGAAATTCTATTTCAGTGTAAACTAAGCTTATTAAGTTTCCTAGGCTTTTTTGCTGTTGAGTTTAGCTAGCAGACAATAGTTTGAGTGAAATTTTGACTACTGCTCTTGTCTGGCAAATACTTAGACTCAGTATTTGAAATCGTCATTGCCTAATCAAATACTCCTAGTAATTTAGAGTGCAGCATAGTTGATATTCTCATCTAGAAGAACTAGGTAACCAGTATTCTTTGAAGTCTTTAAATTTGTGTGGTTTCCCTGAAAGGATGTTTGCAGTACATTAACTTCATTAGGCTGTGACTTAACTAATATTAGAACCTTGTGCCTTGGCTGTAATGTTATATGACTCTAATGCTACTGGAATATTAGTTCTAGTGGTTATCCGTGTCTGCAGAAATAATTCCTGTCAGTGTCACATCTATACACCAGCAAGAAAAAACAAAGATCAAATCCTGATGAGTGAGATGCAAGCAAACTTCATTTGTCTGTGTCTTTGAGCTTAAACAAGTATGCACAGCATCCACTTTTTTTAGGAGTCTCTTGAGCAAACAATCAGGATTCCATGAGATTATGTTTCCTGCTTCAGTGAATATTTGGGAATGTATTGACCCACTTCAGCTCATTTGGGATTTTTTTAAGTCTTGGAAGAATGAGTAAAAGAGAAATGTAGTTAGCAGGCTACACCTGAACTACACAGTGCTGTGATTCTCAAGCAGGAAACCGGTAGCAAGTGACTAATAAGCACTGTAGACAGAGTTACACTCCTTTATTACACATTCTCTGAAAACACTGGGCCTGCTTCCCACTGCACTGTGCTCACAGGGATGCAGAGAAGGAATGCAATGCCTCCTCACTTTTGATAACACGTGGCATAGTCTCAGAAATCCATAGGCAGTTTGTCTAGGGAGCTTGTAATGGTTAATGTTGTGTTCCAGGCATGATTTTATTCCATGTTTTTAACTCAGGGAATAAATCTCATCTATGAATTCCCCCATGATCTTGGGCTCAGCTGAAAATGCTGAAGTATTTGAATGTTTTTGCTAGCAGAATAAGAACAAACTTTTATACTTTATAAATTTACAGATTTTTGTTTCAGCCCCCATTTTCTTCTATATTGCAAATAATTCAACTCTTTGTCTTTGAGATAAATGCAATTGGAATAATACAAAATTTTATCTCAGCTATTTCAATTTCCATGTGCACTGTATTCAGTGCTAGATTTGGTCGTGTTCCAGGATCATAACTGCCTTACAGCAGGGACTGTCTTTGAAAGTACGGTGGGATCTAACCTTGAAATACTTCTTTAGTAAGACAGTAATTTTAAATATTTTTCTCAAAGATTAGCTACTTGGTCAGGTTTCTCTTTTTTTAATGCCAGTTTTACATCTGGAGAGCTCACGGTACTACTGGGTCCACCTCATTTCCCCCATTACCTAGTCTGTATAGTAGAATTTCAGGACAGCACATCCTCCTTCCTGTAACAAGTTTGGAAATAGCCTTATGTCTCAGCATTTAAGTAATTAAGATAATATTTCTTTCCTATTTAAAAATGTTTAAAATTTGAAGCTGCAGGGACTTGTATGAAATTTCCTTTAATATGTCAAAGATTTCTTAGTTCTAGCATTATCCATGAAAGGCAAGAAATGTGAAACATAAGCTCTGTCCTCTGTGGGCAGAATGCCTCTGGCAGCTAAAACTGAAGGAATGGACTTCGTTACCCTACATCTCCAAAACAGCAATAGTTGCAAAAGTCACAATATTGCCTTAAGGTTATTTCTTATCTTACCAAATGCCTTCAGGGGACAGCCGATTTGGAAAGCTGAGCTTTCTGTCACAGGAAAAGAAGAGAGAGTGGGAAAAATGCCTTTAAATTTAATAAGATACCAGTTTCTGTATAGGTAAATGGTATTAGGAAGAAGCAATGTAGTTGAGAGTTGGCAGAAGGTAAGCAGAGACCCTCACGCTAATAATGCCTATGGGCAAGATGGAAATGTTCATGAATATTCTCTACGTTAGCTCTGAGAGGAGTGAAAAATCAAACAATGAGCCAGACTGGACAAAAGCAGAGGGTAATTTACCTTCTGAAAAAGGGGAGGAGAAGACAAGTGCAGAGAAAGCTGTTCCGTTAGAAATTTCATCACTTCTCAAGGTAATGTGCACTAATTATTGAGCCAGCATGTGACCCAAGCAGGGAAAAGTGGCTAATTCTTATTTGATTGAACTACACTTCCAATATTGCTATAACACTCTACAGTTCATGGCCTATCCTTGCCATCATATCCTATAGGCTGTTTGGGATGTAGCTCTGATCTGTTCAGCTGTCCAAAAAAATTTCTGCCTAGTGCTCATTTCCCGCTTCCTTTTGTAATCTGCTTCGATTGAGAAATATCATGTCTTCTGACATGTAGTTCCAGCTCCCAAAGTGTTTAAGTCCAAGTTCAGAAGGACCTGGGCATAAAGCATCTTCTTTTATAGCAGTGAGAACCTGCCACCTTGACAGTCATGGCATCCTGGTTCTCACTGATCTGGAGGGTTGACAGGAGCCAAGGAGAAACCACCTTTCGTAAAGGTTGTATCCTGCCTTTGCAAAAGGTGGTTGTATCCTGCCTTTGCAAAAGTCTGTGACTTCCACTCTGTTGTGAAGTAATCAGAGGAGGATTACTGCCTCCCACAGAAGCAATATCCTACATCCATACAGAAATGAATGCTCCTGTCTCCCTGCCTCCCCTGAATTCAGACCTCTGTGGGTACAGGGATGCAGGCTTGGGGTGAGCTCAGCCTGAGATCCAGGATGGGTCCAAGACACTGCAGGTCATCAGGACTTGGCAAGTGGGAGAGGTGCTGCTCCAGAGCCAGCCTGCTCCACCTGGAGTCATACCAGGGATCAGGGTTAGTATTGCTCCTGCAAGCACTCCAGAAAAAGTCCCTTTCTCCAGGATGAACCTAGGCGCAGGAAAAAGAAGAATGCATCACCAGAAATACCATTTTCCACTATATATCACCAATCTTTCTCACTTCATTTTCTAGCAAGCCCCATATTTCTAGCCCTGCCATTATTTACATTTTCTTTTGAGAAACTGATCTTGATCATGAGTGCAGCATACAGGCACTAGCAAGAATACTTTTTGTGATAAAATCTGGAGCAAATATGCAGCCATGTGCAGCACTGTATGATTCATTTTGTGTTTGTCCAGATCACAGCAGTATTTATAGTGACTGCCAATATGCAATTCCCATTTAAACTAAAAGAGCTAGTACGCTCTGATGTATTTCAAGTAATGTCTGACTTCCTTTCCTACCATGCTACAAGGAATGCCATCAGCATTTCTATTGTATGGCTGTTTCTACCTATGGTTACAGCCTATACGAGTAAACACAGGTCTTAATCTTAAAAAAAGATCATTACCTGTATGAAGAAGAACGTCAATTAAGATGATCGGTAAGTTTCACAGGGGATCACTGTTCCTGCTAATTGGCAGTTATCCTAGAAAAGGAAAATATGATAGTACAATGAATTATATAAGCTACACTATACTGATGGTTCAAGATCTTTATGCTCCTTTTAATCTTCTATTCTACAAATATTTCTTGAAATAAAAAAAAAAATCAGAAAGTTTCCCAAAGGAGAAGAATGTTATTACTAAGAGCACGGCCTTTTTGACAAGTGCCAACCAACAGTGCCAATAATTCTAGCTGCATACATAAAATATAACAATGTCTTGCAAAGAGTGTGATGTTCAAATTCTGTTATAAATATTAATAATAGAAAAATATGGTAGATGGCTGTGCAAAACCAGTTACTTCTATTTGCCTCTGCTCATCAGCTTAGTGAATTTTGAGAGACACTGATTATGTCAATACATGAGTGTCAATACAACCAGCTATGAACTGATTAATTTTTGATGAAGAATATTGAAAGTGAGTAATCCAATGCATCAGTTGTGACAATACAAACAGATTGATTACATATGTACCTAGCACTGGGGCAGGCAATTCTGCTGTGGATCCAATCTTATTATCAGTTTGGGGAGGAAGTTTGTTGCATACAAACTCTACTGCATATTTAATGACATAAGGAATCCCCTTGGACCAATTAAATTTTTTGTTTACATTTCCATTAGGTAAAGTTGTTTCCCAGTTTGGCATTACTTACCACATTTATGCAGCCGAGGCAGGATTTATTGCTCATATGTTTTTCAGCAGTCATAAATCTAACATATTCAGAGAGCTGTTTCTTAGCAAAATTATATGATCAATTTTTTAAGCTGCTACATATTATTGACTATTAGATCCAAACCCACACTGTTTCTGTCTCCAGAGTTTATGATGTTTGACATTTTGAATAGAATGTATTTTCTTTATTAACTTACTTTGTTCAGTGTTGTCTTAAGTTTAGATATCATATATAGACTGTGAAAGGATATATTGCTGTTTAATACATCTAGGGCAAATGGGAGGCAGGGCAATGGTGGTAGAATGCCACAGAAGGACATAATCTTACAAAAGAAATTACCTCCAATGAAGATACACCAATGAGTAAGTTGATCTGCAATTTTCGCTCCACTCTGAATCATTTCAAGAAAAGAAAACACTACAACTTTCATTTTCTTGCTGTTACTGAAACTTCACAAATTGTAAAACTCTACAGTGAGTTTTTTTACCTTTTATCCATTTGGGGGAGTAAATTTAATTCATATGGCTCAGCTGACACAGGTTGTGCCAGAAACCACAGGTTTTCTGGTTAATACAGTTAAAACAACATCTGACTATTCAGTCCTGACAAGGACCTTCAGAATCTTCAGAACAGGGATCTGCTGGAAGGAAAGGAGGCAGATTAACAAATAGGATGGGACAGACTCAGGTACTTCCACTTGCACATCTGAAATCGGCAATAAATGCTAAACATGAATGATGTCTACATAAAATCATGCACAAGAAAAAAATTAGCATATTTCAAGTGCGGGTAAACAGTGTCCACTTTATAGTCTTGCTGTCCGTGATTGTCTAGACTTTGCTGAAGAGAAAATGAATGTAAAAAGATGTAGGGAAAATAATAGTGGTAGGGGTTTCAGTTGTTTCTTTGTTTTCAGCTGGATTTCAGAGAGACATAAGGACTACACCAGCCACTTGCTGTAAATTTCACTATTCCAATTTAATTTACTTCCATATTTTATTTGACTTCAAAGGCATTTAATCAGGTGCAACTTTAATATTGTAGCTAGATCTTCCAAGAAACAATAGAATATCTAGTTCTACTTTTACTGGGGTCTGGGGCCTACTTGCAATTACTCAAATGACAGCAGGATCATACCCTGGCAGGGGAAGACTAAAATTAAGTTTTAGTCCATAGGGGACTTGGTGTGGCTGGGATAGAGTTAACTTTCTTTACAGCAGCCTGTACGGTGCTGTGTTTTCCATCTGTGACTAAAATGGTGTTGTTAACACACCGATGTTTTAGCTGTTGCTTGCACAGTGTCAAGGCTTTCTCTGTTTTTCACTCTGCTCCCCCCCCAACAAGTAGTCTGGGGGTGAGCAAGAGGTTGGGAGGGGACACGGCCAGGACAGCTGATCTGAATTGACCAAAGGGATATTCATAGAATCATAGAATCATTTATGTTGGAAAAAAACTTCAAGATCATCGAGTCCAACCATTAACCATGCCCACTAAACCATGTCCTGAAGTACCCTGTCCACTTGCTTTTTGAATATCTCCAGGGATGGTGACTTAACCACTTCCCTGGGCAGCCCATTCCAATATCTGACAACCCTCTCAGTAAAAATTTTTTCCTAATGTCTAACCTAAATCTCCCTTGCCTCAACTTGAGGCCATTTCCTCTTGTTCTATCTCCAGCCACCTGACAGAAGAGACCAGCACCCACCTCGCTACCACCTCCTTTCAGGTATTTGTAGAGAGCGATAAGTCTCCCCTCAGCCTCCTCTTTTCTAGACTAAACGGCCCCAGTTCCCTCAGCTGATCCTCATAAGACTTGTGCTCCAGGCGCCTTACCAACTTGGTTGCCCTTCTCTGGACACGCTCCAGCACCTCAATGTCTTTCCTGTAGTGAGGGGCCCAAAACTGAACACAGTACTCCAGGTGCGGCCTCACCAGTGCCCAGTACAGGGGAACAATCACCTCCCTGCTCCTGCTGGCCACACCATTTCTGATGCAGGCCAGGATGCCATTGGCCTTCTTGGCCACCTGGGCACACTGCCGGCTCATATTCAGCCGGCTGTCAACCAGCACCCCCAGGTCTTTCTCTGCCGGGCAGCTTTCCAGCCACTCTTCCCCAAGCCTGTAGCGCTGCATGGGGTTGCCGTGACTGAAGTGCAGGACCCAGCACTTGGCCTTGTTGAACTTCATACGATTGGCCTCAGCCCATTGATCCAGCCTGTCCAGATCTCTCTGTAGATCCTCCCTACCCTCAAGCAGATCGACCCTGCCTCACAGCTTGGTGTCATCTGCAAACTTGCTGAAGGTGCACTCAATCCCCTCATCCAAATCATCGATAAAGATATTAAACAGAACAGGGCCCAACACTGAGCCCTGAGGAACACCACTTGTGACGTGCCACCAACTGGATTTCACCCCATTCACCACAACCCTCTGGGCTCATCCATCCAGCCAGTTTTTCACCCAGTGAAGAGTACACTTGTCCAAGCCACAAGACGCCACCTTCTCAAGGAGTATGCCATGAGAGACAGTGTCAAAGGCCTTGCTGAAGTCAAGGAAGATAACATCCACAGCCTTTCCCACATCCACTAGGCGGGTCACCTGGTCATAGAAGGAGATCAGGTTGGTCAAGCAGGACCTGTCTTTCGTAAACTCATGCTGACTGGGCCTGATCCCCTGCTTATCCTGGACTTGCCATGTGAGTGCTCTCAAGACAAACCGTTTCATAATCTTCCCCGGTACCGAGGTCAGGCTGACAGGCCCGTAGTTCCCCAGATCCTCCCTCCGACCCTTCTTGTAAATGGGAGTCACGTTGGCAAGCCTCCAGTCCTCTGGGACCTCCCCTGTTGACCAGGATTGCTGATAGATGATAGAGAGTGGCTTGGCAAGGACCTCTGCCAGTTCCCTCAGTACTCTTGGATAGATCCCATCAGGTCCCATAGATTTGTGAGTGTCCAGATGGCGTAGCAGGTCCCTAACTAATTCCTCCTGGATTAAGGGGGGGTATGTTATGCTCTTCATCCTTACTTTCCAGCTCAAGGGGTGGAGTACCCTGAGGATGACTGGACTCACTATTAAAGACTGAGGCAAAGAAGGCATTAAGCACCTCGGCCTTTTCCTCATCTCTGGTTGCTAAGTTCCCTTCTGTAGCCATGCTGTCTAACATCATGCTCATAATAAAAACTGGTGTGGCAGTCTTTCCGAGGTGGCCATTGCCCAGAGACTGCCTAGGCATCAGTCTGCTTGTGGGAGGAGTGAGTCATTGCCTTTGCATCACCATCTGGGGTTTTTGTGTCTTTTCTTCACTTATTAAACTATGTTTATCTTGATCCATGAGTTTTTCTTGCTTTTGCTCTTCCAATTCTTTCCCCCATTCTGCTGGGGGAAGCAAGGGAGCGAGTGGCTGGGTGGGTGCTTAGTTGCTGGAGGGAATCAACCCATCACACCCACTTAGAGCCCTGTTTTTCACAAACTGACCAAGTTGCACTGTATTTAACCTAAAAATATTTTATTAAATGTAGACCAATATGATGAATGATACTGGAATCCTACACTATTGTCATCCAATTTGTTGCTAATATTTATATTTGGCATAAGGTCAATGTAGCCCAGGGGCAGAAATAGAAGTGAGACACTCCTAAAACATTTCTAGCTCCTAAAGATAACCAAATAATCATGGATAGGCATACATAACACATCCAGCCACACCCTGAGGCAAACTTGCTGAGTGTGAAAGTGATGATCTTTTTTTCCAAAACAAATGTAATGAGTGTATTAGAAAAAAATAATTAAATGCAGACCATGCTTTTCAAGATGGATTTTTAATTGCATACTTTTGCTTCTTTGTCAGTGACTACATCATTGCTTTTCTGTGTATGGCATGTTAAGGTGCTGCACAATGCCAACTAAACAGAGCCAACTGTCACTTATAACTTGCAGATTCAAGATGGCTTCTCATATTAAACTATAAACACCAATGACAATGTCTGGACAAAGTTTGTAAGATTTTATTTTTGGAATCTAATTTTCAAATGAGAAACACTTTAGTTACTTGTTCAAAGTGATGCAAATACCTCCCCTAAATCCTGCCTCTTTTTTTCACAGCTAAACTTTGCCCAGGTACAAATGCAGTTACGTTGTTTAGCTGAGGAACTGCTTCAGAAAATTCATTCTGTAGTCTGTATCATAATATTCTTGGTATTTTTTGCTTGTACTCTACATTATAGTGCTTAACACTTGAAGGATATAGCGGAAATATCCCAATGTATACAGGGCTTAGAACTCAACCAACCTTTACCACTTTATTTTCATGTATTTTACTTTGGGATAGGTTTGAGCAAATAAAGTTACATTCAATAATTTATGCCATATATGTTATATCAGATACTCTTACATTTCTGAATTCTTACAGTATATTCATACACCTACACATCAATTTCAAAATTGCTGTTGAAACAATGCAACATTTTAAAAGATGTTGTGATAAAGAACCATAGCAGCTCAGGGCATTTCTGTCCAAGTTGTTTTCCATTAAAGGTATTGTTTGATATCATTCATCTTCAACATGTTGTGTTTCCTTTGGGCTTCTATTACTATACCTGCTATGTCAGTCCCATTGTAGCAATGACAGTGATTTATCAAGCACATTAAATCTGCAGTATCTCTGGCTAGAAAAGCTAGTTTTTCAAATATTAAATCTCAGATGTGTCACATTTAACCTGCTCTGAACTCCTGAAGCAACTCTGTGCTGCTTCTAAAAAAAATCAAATTTGATTTTATTAGCAAACTTTTTACCTCAGTGTAAAATACAGCATTATCAGCTGCTGAAGTAAGAGGTGTCATAGAAGCATAAGAATTACTTATACAAGGAAAGCCAACTTATCCCAAAGAGTCTGTCCCTCTTAAGCTTATCTTACTCCTTACCCTCTGATATGTCACTGTCTCCTTCAATTTTCTCTCACCATAAAAATGTCTAGCTGTCTCTTAAGATGATTTCTGCCATTTGCCTCACTGGGCACAGTGTACCATGCTGAGCAGGTTAGCTTGTGTTACTTTGTCAAACCAATTCCTGATTTAGAGCTATCTATTAGATCATCTTGAAGTCTTCCCTTTTTCTATGATCGCTAATGTTGACACATCTAAGAGAGCACAGAGAGGAACATAAAAGACTACAAGAAGATGCTAAAGGAAAGATGAAAAGAGCAGAGCACATTTAGCTTTGTCAGATATAAATGAATAGATGTAAGATGACAGATACTCAAAGTACAAGTGTAAGGAGTTAGAAGAATTTTTCAGATCAGTCAGAAGGAAATAATCAACATTCATGGAATAACTGTATATGATGGATGTTTTTATAATGGTATATATAATGGTGTCAAGTGTTTTCTGAACACACTAGGAAAGAAAAGTTTTTGTTCTGAAGAGCTTGAAAACTTAGGTGGACATTTTCAGAAGCGTGGGTGAGAATGAGTCACCAGCACCTATAGGCTTTCTTCTGCTATATGTTGTGGGGTGTGTGCTTCTGAAACTCTTTTCTCTCTCCTAACACTTCTTTCCACATGCAATAGAATAGGTAAGGGTGATGAAAAGGAGCACAATTAAATGAACAGTGACTGAACTGGATATACATACATGTTGGTTGTGTGTATAAGAGTGCCTGTGCAGAAAAATAAATCGCATGTTCTTTCACATGCTGACAGATAGGTGTAAGAGCTCCTCACTACCCTCTTTTTTTAGAGTTGATAAGACTTCTTTTGTGGGGGAGCTGATTTCCTCTTTGAAGCGAAGATGTTAAGGTTATAACAACCTATCTACCTTTTAAAATTATTATAAGGTAATATTTTCCAGCAGTGGAATCTCTAAACTATAGACAGTAGTATAAAAACTTTGTGCTGGCTTGATACACATGGATGAGTTTCAGCCTCTACTAATAAAAGATGCATTTACTGTATCTCTGATGTAGCTTTAAAACCTAAAGTCGCTTTACCCCACTCATAAGAAATCTCACTCATAGCCAAATCTTCATTTTATTTGAGTCAATTGCAAAACTCCCTTTACCTGCAATATAATAATACAGACTCAATAGATATAGCCTTTAGATAAGTTATCATCCATTCCTGTTAGGCACGGCTATCACTTTCCATGTAAGATTGTATGCCAGTGGGCTGAACAACCAGCCGAGGAAGATGAATAATGTTCTCACCAGTGCCAGTGTTTCAGTCCCTGTCCTCAGGGCTTTCTGTTATTGATTTATAAAACAAAATTTTTCAAACAAAAAACCCAAGCCACTTGAAACAGCCAGAAAATTTCCAGCTTCATCCCAACTACTTCTGCCCTTCAGGCCGAGTGATAACGTGGAAATCCCAGCTACTACCACCTTGCCTTAATAATTCTGTGGCAGGTTCCGTGTTAAAATCTCTACACACGAGGGATCAGGAAATTCTTTCATTTCCATGGAATACTTTTCACAATGGTGCAATTAATATTAGTTTTATACTATCACATATGACAAGAAATGGAAGATACAGTCAGGTTTTGCAGCTTGCTTTATTTGCTGGTGTATTTAAAAACACTGAATTGTTGTTTATAGTTCTCTTGTGCAAACAGTGACAATATTCAGCTACTGCGTTGTTTCACTATACCAACTCAACATTTTGGGAACCATGTCTTGGATTTTTTTATTTTTTAAATCCATTCTCTGCAGCTCTTAGATTACCACTGGAAAGTGGTGATGAAGAACAAAATACTTATTATTAACTCTTACATGAATATATTTTCCCTGAACTTTGATGTAAGTGGGCCCCAGGTTAGAAATGAAGGCAAGACACCAGGATAGAGAACCACTGTGTTGGATCTTATAGGCTCAAGTGGAAACATACAGCATGATGCAACATCCCTGGTTCACTTGAATTTTCTACTTATCCTCTGCTTTTAGAGCATGCAGTTTCAGAGGTGTCCTGGAGACCAGGAGGTCTCCACCTTCATAACCTGCGTGACCTTTGGCAATAATGCCTGGTGTTTCAGAAGAATGAAAGGACATGGTAGTTTGCATGAAGGTCTAATCCCATGGTTTTCTGATTGGTTGATTGAGGAAAGCTGTACTTACAGGTTCAGGACACCAGGAACCAAACCCAGAATTGTTCTTTTACCATCTCATTTTCTTGTACCATTCTGATTATGCTGGGATAAACTAATTTCTTACTCTATGTATAGTTTATGGATGGTTTTCTAATTCTTCTCTTGCTATTAACCTATTAATGCAGAAAGAGTCTCCAGATTAATTGATTATTTTTACACAAAACACAATAACAAATATCAAATGTTATTGAGAAAAAATTAAACAAGTAAAATCCTGGCTGTTACAGTTAATGAATGAAATCTTCCTATAAAGGGTGTCTTCTCTGCCAGTGTGATTCTCTCACATTTGCAGCCTCTTCCAGAAACTTAATTTTGATTTGGGAAAGGAGCAGATCTAACTGACGGGAGCAGAACTAAGTTTTGCTGAACAATTCTTCTGATGAATAAACCCCAAACCATCTTGAACTCTGGCTCTACACACATTTTGATTAGGTCAGACTGCCCACCATCTCCTCAAACAGAGCAATCAGACAGTTGCCAGCTAGGAAAAGGTTATGTAGCAAATCCAATGTAAATTTCATAGCACAGAGAAACTGCTAAAACTTTTCTACTTAAGTGGAAGCAGCAGGGGGGTTGGCAGCAGGAATGCAACAACCACATACACTTTGTGCTCCCAGAAGAAAAGGTTCCTCAGGGTTATGTGAGGACTGACATGCATAGCTTCAAATATGAATGCATTTCCTTATCTCCTGTGTATCAGTGAGAGAGGCTGTCTTTATAAGAATGGACATTAATTATTAGTATTTTAAACTTGGTTTATGCATAGGTTTTAATCCAATGTTGTGCTTGTAGAAAATAACAACAAAGTTTTGAACAAGGTCAAATACAGACCTTGTGAATGAATCTTCATCTATACAGCTAGGACCATTTTCTCAAAGGTATGTAAGGGGCTGTTTATCTCCAGAGAGCAATGCCAAACGTATAGTTAGACCATCTGTTTCAGACTAAGCATGGAAGGAACTGATCAGCAATGAAGTCAGCAAAAAGCTGGCAAAGTAACCATTAATAACATGGAAGGGACTCCAGTGCCTTGCTTGAATTGAGATAGGCACTATGATTCAGCCTCAAGACACAATCTGAGACTTTCTATGAATTTTTGGCATTCTTGGTAAGACAAGCATTCACTAGCTAATGCATTTTATGCATTTCACAGAGAATTATGTGTATTTCCAACTTTTGTGCTGAGCACCAACTTTTCTAGGCTTTCTTTTAGTACGATTTCTGCTCCCCTAGTAGCTAATCTTTGCATCTCTGACAGTTAGAGCAACTGGAAGTGAGTGTAATATTTGACATGAAATCTTTTCAGGATCTATATACTCATACAATTTTTGTCTAAGTCTACTGGACATCTCTTTATCAATAGAGGTACATATTTCTCTTCAGTTTCTTTCAGAGAGTGAATTCCTATATAAGCTGAAGTATGTTTTGTCTTCAAGTGCAGAAATTGCACCTTTGTAATGGTGAATATATCCTATTTCTTTTCTTTACTCTCACCAAGAGCGCCTTTTTTTTTCTGAGATCGATCTTTTCTTCTTCATGCTGAGTACATTTACTGATTTTGTAATATCAGTTGATTTCATCCATACCCTGCCATTTTTCTGCTAAGATCCTTAATGAAAATATTTAAAAACATTAAGTCCCAAATTTATCTCATGGAAACTCCACTAATAATCTTTTAGACAATAAACTCTCATTGTTGTGTTTAATAGGTTTTGTGAATTCTTCATCCATCTTCCAATTTCTCCATCCTCTCTTCACCATGATCAATTATTACCTATAAGTCAAATGAGTTTACTTATGGAAAAATCAAAGGAAGTTATTAAATTAGTCTGGCATGATCTTCATTTGTTAAAACTATGCTGCATTGTATTCAGTTTTCTATTTGTGTCCAGGTTCCATTTTACTCTTCTTCAAGCCTTTTTTAAAGCCTTCGTAATTCTTGTGAAGGGATACACAATGGGAGATCCTCAGGATATTTTACCCTCTTTGTTAATACTGATTCTCTCTGCCTTTGCTCTTCTCTATGACTGTGACTACCCTCAAATGAATAGTCTAATCTAATCATGAATCAGACAATAGATTAAAAAAAAAAAGAAAAGAAAATATGCTAAGAGACCCCCAGTGTCTTGTAGTAACTCTTCTGGGCTGGGATTATCCAGTCTTCTCAGCTAGCATACACTTTGCAGGAGTAAATTCCATCTCCATATTCATTCATATGGCTATTTTGGGTTTGCTTTCATGGCCAATAGTATCTTTGTAACTTGAACACTGAAGCCAACTATTAATTCAATTTGGGAACCAGACACTAGCTCTTCTCTCACATATCATCATTGTTCAGTCACCTCCATCTTCTGTCCCCAAGAGCAAGCTTTCTTTGTTTTAATACTTCCCTATACTTCTTGACTTCTAGTTTGACATACTTTGCTGATCATCCCTCCTTTTCCCCACTCCTTTCAGATGCTATATATAGTTCAAATATCTGTCTCAAGGTGTTCATGCTGGTAGGTGTACCCTTTTTTCTCCAAGGATTTCTCTGTCTTTTTCTGAGAAGTAGATCCTGAGTATTTATAGTACCTTAAACTGAAATAAATTCTTGGCTTCTGTCACACTTCTGTCCCTCAGCAGTTTGCTTGATCTTCCCCAACTTGTTTCATATTTTTTTCTCTAAGTCTGCCATTTCAAAATCAAGTACCTTAGTTATTCTTACTTATTTACCATTTAATTTACAATCTTCCAACTTTGGTTATTTTTAACACCAGCTGTATCTTAAGTACTTACCAAAACTAAGTTTAAAATAGCATTTCCTCTTTTGTACTCTAACTTTTTGATGAAGAAATCTCTCAACTACCATCTCCAGGGTTAACTGATCCTATGAATATTAGCTTCATTTATTTGTCAGTTTACCTCCAGTAGTTCTGAAGATTCTCATAGATGTATAACTTTTGGTAATATTTCTCCCTCTAGAAACTCCGTGAAGATCTCTATCCTTATCTATATCTGATATATAACCTCCCAGTATCCTACCTGTAATTCATCTTTTATCATGCTTCCCCACATGATTTTTGACTCCAAAAGATTGTGCTTTATGCATCTCATATCTTCTTATTTCCTGAAGTTTTTCATATCCTTAAGATAAAATCACCTTATGTCTTTATTTCTGTCTGCCCTGAACAATGCATGCCTTTTCATACCTGTGTTCCTGCCACAGCTGCTGTTCTAATATGCTTCTGTTAGCTGGAGAATATTATTTCTCAGGCCCTGCACCAACAATTCTTATTTCTCCATTTTGCCACTGAGACTGCTGGTGTTAATAAATAGCATTTCAATTACTTTTTACTGACCAGAAACTAATTTCCTTAGCTGGATTAATCTTTCACTATCAGTTTCAGCTAACTGGCTACAGCTCTCATCTGTATGAGTACCTTCTGCTTTCTATCCATTCTCCTGACCACTGATAATCTTTTATCCATTGGTGTGCCTTATCTATCTGATTTCTTTCTCCCTGTATATTAAAACTACAAAAAGATGAGTAGAAAGGTTAATAAAATAGAATATTAACCCTCAGAAGGGGAAGTAACTCTTTTTCTTTAGTTTAAAAGTCATCACAAAATTGGCTTTTAAGGCTGTGGATTGGATCACACTTGAGGGAAAGAAGGAGATGGTATGTAACCATGAAGTATAAACTTCATTTCTTTTACCCCAAAACTTCCATTAGTGCAAAATGATAAACTTTAGAAGCTGTTGTTGATCCTTATCACCCCATTTCACTCTATTTTTATTCATTACAAATTGGTCCTGAGCACAATGACAATTAAAGAAGGCTGCTTTCTTTCCTTCAAGCACTGTAGAGGGAACTATTTTTATTTAAACTCCTTTCTGAAATGAATGCACACTGGGCATTTGTAGAACATATGAATGCCAGCTATTACTGAAATGCCTAAGAGCATATTTACAGGACTGCAAATGACTGAGGTACCATCACTTTGTGAAATACCCCTTGTTGGTATTTTACTCAGATTTACTGCTGAGATGCAGTAAATGCTTGCAATTAGCCGGTTGCAAATATAAGATAAAATGGATTCATTTATATAATCTGAAGACTGTTAAAAGATAAATATAATTTGAAATTACATCGAAACCCACTTCTTTCAAGTTTCTGTTTAGGATTATGACGTGATGACTGGCTACAGTTTGCTTAGAATAATAAGCCAGCAATGTTGCAGCCAACTGGCTTACAAGACATTGTTATTTTGGTTTTCTAATTATGTTGTTTAACCCTTTACTGGTTTGATGTAATTTACAGTGGTTTAGTTTTAGTATTTTTAATTCCCCCTTTTCTTGTTTGCTACGAAATTAAACTACATTGAGTTACTCTTGGTTAAATGAGCAAAATGGGTCAAAATCTACATTACTCAAAGTCATTCAGATTCTCCAAAACACTTCCTTATATTTCCCTGTTGATTTTCACTTCTGAAATCTTCTGTTTCACCTTTTTAAACAAAGAGGATTCTTAGAGGACTGCAAACATACTGCAGATATTTATCTGGGGGAATCTACAGATACTGAAGTTGCTTGGGCTCTTCCAAATTCAGGTTGAGAATTTGCATAGGGCTTTGCAGAGAAGAGTACTTCATTGTTTCCTCCAAGCCTTCTGTGTTCGAAAGACACTGCAACAACCACACAGAAAAGTCTCTTATTCTTATTTTGTGGAGCAGATTCAACCCACCCACTGCAAGGCTATGATGGTTACAGTTCACTATTTGAACTTTTTCTGCGCTCCCTCTTACAGGGGAGAAAGTCTCTGGCACCGTGTGTCAGCATTGCCAGCAGGTCTCCACATCTGCATCTGCTCTCCTCAGCGCACTTTGACATACAGAGTTGCCAGAAGCCTTCTTTCTTCACGGCTCAGTAGAGCATTTTCTTGCTCTACTGACGACTCTGTCAGCAATATGGGGCTTTCCTCTCCTCCCTGCAGCTTTTCCATCTCAGATATCACGTTGCCTAGTTTTGGCCCAGCACTGGGCGAGCTAGCTCCTATGTTTTCATATGGCTGTGCCTTGATGCTAAATCCAATGACCAGTGACTTCAGATTGTCACTGCCTTTATATATTTGAGAGTGGAGGTGGAAGCAAAAATCAGTATTTGTGCAGAAATAAGAAAATTTGGTTTTGAGCATCATGTGTTCAGTGATCTCAAACAGAGAGCTGAAGAAACATAAACTGTGACCAAACTTAATGCTTACCCATGACCTTGAAAAATCTTAAAGATGCTTTTCCTGTGGACAGATGGCTAAGGAAATTTCAGCTGATAAGATAAGACAAATGGTGAGTACCCATATGCACAGCAAATAATTACAGTATTTGTTTAACAGACCTTCTCTGTAGTTAGTATTCCATTAGGTCTTTTAGAAGAAACTGGTGGGTTTGGATTTTTGCACATTTGGTCCAATCTTGATTTAAGAGGAAGGAGAATTTTTTAAAAGCAAAGAAAATTCTGTTCATTCTCTTTTAGGTTATGTGAGGGTGAAACCAATGTTGCTTTTTCATTACATAGATAACAGACTAAAGGCATCCCAAATGTAACTCAGTGCATCTTCACAGTGGGGAAATTTGAGTGATAAATAGCCAGCAAACTTCATAGAGTGAACTTTGCTACTCAAAACTAAAGCATATTTTTAAGCATTAAAATTTGACCTTTTTTTTTTTTTTTAAGGTTTTATCCTGCCTTTTCCCATTACACTATTTCCTGTATTTTAATATGAGGATTGATGAATAAATAGTCCCTAAAGGTAATCCTTCAAATGTTGAGCCATCTCTTGGAATTATGCCAAAGCTCCAGATTTTCTCAATAGTAGCTAATTATTGTTACTCTCCACTAAATGACAGAGAACAAAACATAAGCCCAAAAGCAGCAATCACCCATCACTGGCAATTTTAAAATAAAGCACTACTTTTTCCTAAAAATACAAACAGGAGTTAATTTAGGGAAGTTCCATGACCATTCTTATACAGGAGATTAGACATTTTGACCATCCTAGCTTCTCAAGGCCTTTCAGTCTACTCATGTCTTTCTTAATGTGAGTGAGGACAATGTATTTACAGGCATAGATGTTTGTAGGAATCATGCCCAACATTTAGACAGAATGAGAAAAGTGAAGTGTGAACCCCAAGTTTATGAAGGTTTGGCTAGAAGATGATACAGTGATTCCCCCTCTTCACTTGGCAAAATAAAGGATTAATGAGCAGGTTTTGATGTTACAATTTTCATGTCTAATAAGCTTTGAATAACAAGAGTGACAGCTTGCTGCCATCATAGTATAATTTTGTATGTTTGTATGTTGCCATTGTTTCTCTCTGTGCAGACAGTAGTATTGCCTTACTTTTTTTGACTTACCTAAAAATAGTTGTTCAAGACTTAACTAAGATGATAGAAGTGTCTGTCTTTCCAAAATTAGTGTAGTACCTCAGCTACTATCCTACTAGTGACTAATACAGAATGCAATTGATATTGCCCACGTAATGCACGGTAAACCAGATGCACCTAGTTTATGTGCAGTGACTTCTACATTTACTTAGTTATCTGAGAAGAAGAGGACATGTGGACTGCTAGAGAAGAAGATGTCTTCTGAAGACCAAAAGTGAGGACTAGGGCCAGAAACTCCTGAGGCGTATTTTTTAATCTGCTATCTGGTTCTGTATTTCAAAATGTCTGTTAATTTGTCACGTTTGCGAATATGAACGGCGATAAGCAGGATATCCTGCTCTTCTAAAAGTGCTGTTTACTGGCAACCCCATTGACTAAATATGTTTTTGTCAACATACTCAAGGAATTTGAATGTCACATTGTTATTGTTTATTCTAAAACACAGCACACTAAGCAAAATAATACCCAGTTCTGCATGCTAATAAGCACTAATTGCTTCCTGAGCAGCAGGTTTTGCTGCTCTCTAGAATTGAACTAATTTATAAAGTTATTAAAGAAATAAAGATGAGTAATATCTTGGAAATAAAATAGTTTGGGAAATGCCCTAGATAGTTTCTTCCTGTTGGAAAAAGCCATGTTAAAATCATTGAGCAGCAATATATTTGAAAGCCTGTAGGAAGTAGCTGCTTTTTGCACAACCTAATGTGAGTGCGGAAGGGACAAAAAGGTAAGTATCTTTTTATGTCATATAAATGCTCAGGATTCCCAGGGCTTTCTTTGAGAAAGTTAAAATCTCACTTTCCTCTGGGGAGAATGGAGATGTCAATGCAACTTCATGCTACTCCAGAACCCACAGCACTTGTAATATGGAGAGTCTGACAGGTCCATTATGCCATAGGTGGCATGAAAGGATAGTTTTCAGGACAGGATGTGGCCCAGAGGGATATTACAAGGACTAACACATGTATGTTAAAGAGAAGAAAAGAGGAAAACAACCACAAAACCTCCCATCTTTTATCATTCTTGGAAGTACTTGAGGCATTAAAGTAATATTATCAGCTAAATCATAGTGTCACTGGAGGATTTCATTAAAGATGACCTGCTTAGCCTTCACCAGAACAGGAGGGACTCTTCTTTTTCAGGATACAATTTATTCTCCAGCATGAAACTTAGGCAAACATCAAAACAAAACAGTTCCCCTGCCTACCACAGGTAAGGAAATTGAAGAAACATATACTCCCCACTGTCTTCTCTTTAATCCCCCTGCTTCAGGCCTGTTGCAGAATCGTATCTTCCCTCCTGCAGCTCTCAGTCAGAACGGAGCCACTTGCTGATTTTTATAATCACCGGTTTCTTTCCCAGTAGGTCTTATAATTGAATGTGTGCAGCCGACTGCAGGCTAAGTAGGCCCTAAATGGCCAAGCTTCCCTGTTAAAGGAACCAGTGTCCCTTCAGTAGACTACCCTTGTCATAGTGAAAGAATCCCCACCTAGAGCCCTCTCACAGACCACCCCATTTCTTTCACAAAATTCCTGCAAGTTTCTCTAAATGAGCCCTATTACTTAATTCTGTGCAGCTCAAGCTAATAGCTGCATCGCACATACGCACCTATCAGGCTTAGCATTTGCAGCACCAGCAGCAGACGAAAAGCTCTTAATCTTATATCACTGTTTTTTCCTTGATCATCTATATCACGGAATAGCATGAAAAAAACCCAACCCCAAACCCTAAAGAAACATATGATGAAGGCAATTTAATCAACACTTTTCAAAAACAAACAACCCATTTCTCTTCTTCTCCTTGTTCTTCTCCAGATGTGCTCAGATTCTGTCTTTGGAAACACTTGGTGCAGTGAGATGCAAGAGAAGGACATAGTCAGAGACAAATTCAAGTTTTATGTGAGCAAGGTATACATTGACTCTATAAACTGCTTGGGCTCCTGACTGTCCTGACTTATCTAAGCTCCTGACTTAGACACCTCTGCTAACTGCCTGCACTTAAGAAGTATGCCCAGTAGTTCTGCATCTCTAAAAGGGACATAATACTTTCCTATTTTACAGTTCTACTGTGAAGATCAATACATAAGTAAAGAGGTTGGCTGAGAGATGGTAGTAGAGAAGATTGTTAGGACAGATAGTTAATTCAGTGAAGATATTAATGTACTATTGTGCCTTGGAATAAAACACATAGCTCATCTCGGCCTCTAACCACATTTACTTCATCATTTGAAGTCAAAGTTTTAATTATTCAGTTGCCTTTTAAACATAACATTTAATCATATACATTCATGCATCTGTAAAGTAAATTTGGTGGCATGGTGTAGTAAACTGCAAAATCTGCTACGTCAGTTAGTGTTTTAAAAAGTCACAAGAATAATCTGGTTAGGCGCTACAGCCTGCTAAGCTTGCTTCTAATGGGCGGTCCATGCCAAATAGGAAAGGTAATGTTCAAAGAGGGAAAACTGTTCAGTATTATACCTCTTTGTGACATCTGCAGCTGAACTGCTGGTACCAGCTCAGAGAAGACAAATCTTTTATTTTGTCTGGCCAATCATCATAACAGATCACATAGCTTATTATCTTGGCTACAAACTAAACCACAACATACAAATGGTAAACATTATTTCTGATAGAGCACCAGCAACAGAAGAAGATTTGTTGCTTTCTAGTCAAGTTCCTTTAATGTATCACATTTAACTGAGTACAAGAAATAAACATATTTATAGATCAGTATATAAATGAAACTGTAGATCTCAGTCATGTTTCTGTATTAAAACAAATCAGCTTGCAAATGAGGTAAAGTGAATATTCATTTTAGAGGCACAGAAGTTCATGAATTATCCCTCAAATAAATGGTGGAGTACCCCTCATGTTCAGTTACATTTGAAATAATGGAAATTGGCTTAAAATGAATTCCAATGCAAATTAGAAACACTATAAAGCAGCTGATTTTCAGTTTTCTTAGAGTAATCATTATAAATGTCATTTGATACAATCATATCTACATATTTTCTGGGCAATGTATTATTCTTTTAGATAATTTTAGGAAAATGACTGTCTGAAATTCATATTGGTTTGTTTACATTTAGCAAGTCCAAGGCTGAAAAAAAAGCCAGGGAAAGTAAATAAGTGGAATCTGTAAAGCTATCTTGCTGAGATGATAGTTGTATTTTGACTATGGTTCCTTGTTTCTGCAGTACTAACACATAGGAAATTGTATTACATTAAATAATAATTGTTTTTCTAAAGGGATAAAGTTCATTTCATGCTGCAGTATGTTAACTTAATACGGTAGCACACTGCTGCATTAATACATTTAACTCAATTTTATAGAATGCCTTTATTGCAGAGCTCTGTGAAGCTGCATAACTTGGCTTTGCTAGGCTTTGTAGGAGCCTCTTCATTAGTTTCAATTTACATGGATATATGTCTCTTGAGGTGCACTTTAATTTGTGAATTCAAAGCCTCAAATAACACCTGTGTTCCCATCAAAACATAAATTACATACACAAAATTACATCCAAAAGGATTGTATACAAGAACAGAGTCAGAGTCCTCAAAACCAGCTTCTGCTTAACCCTGGAGATGCTTGAAAGTTCCAGGCACATCAGGTGCCAAGACTAATTTTCCCTAGGCCTCTAAAAATTAGCTTCAGGATAAGCCCTCCCTACCAGATGGATAGTGCCGAACAGCTGGATATGTGGCTCACACCCAAACTCTGCCAGATGCCCTCAGTAAAGGTATTTCTCTTTCTCAGAGGTCGCGCCTTGGTGAGCCTGTTCAGGTGCACGTGGAGAGAGTGCTCTTAGCTCTGGCACACAGGTCCATGCCCAGGAGCACCATCCAGCTGGGAAAGGTGAAGGAAGCCCGAAAGGAGGGCAAATGTACAGGGGAACAGATTGTCAAAACAAAAAAAATAAACACCAAGAGCACGGCCTCCGCTTACCTCTGATTTCCTCGTTAGCCTCTGTTTTCTCCTATTTGCTGACTCACCATCAAAAGAATAAAGAAACTTTTTCTAATTAACATGTTTCCAAAGGGCCACCTACTTTTCTGGATTATTGGTTTAGACCAAAAAATGCTTGCCTCTTTTAGAAATATTTGAGCATGTATTTGTGGAGGTTTTGGAGTGGAGAGGGAGAGAGAAAGGAAAGTGATGTATTCTGTCTGTTTTTTTGTCCAGACTGTGAATCAGAAATACCAGCTGTTACCTTTAGGAAAACACAATGCAGTCCTCTGATCCCTAGCTGCTGGACCAGTGTATGTGAAAGTCCTCCTCAACAGTTAATCCTGGAAATTAGTGCAGTTTCATTTCTCTCCTGGCTCTATGGAATGAGTTCAGTTATTTGTCTGGAACAGGATTTTTAAAGAACTACTCTGTTTGGTAGTGTGAGAGAGAGAAGCAGAGAGAGACACACATGCACTCTTGAGATCTTCAGTGCCTGAGGGCATTTCCTATTTCTTGTAGCAGTGAACTTATCTGTGCTCCTTCAGAGGAGCAAAAAACAAGATGAAATAACTCCTACTTTATCACCAGCCTCTGAATGTTTCTGTGCTACCCTTTCCTGTCATCCAGTGAGGGCTGCATTCTCCTTCCCAGTCCCAGGTGATTAAACACTATGATTTCTCTTAGACTCTGAGAAAGCTGCTTTTGGGTTAGGAGTATTAAAAGCTAATCACAAGGAACAGTCCTACATGAGAAATCTTCAGTGCTTTCCTGTCCTCATTATCAGCAGGATAATCAACTGAATTATAGAATCAGCTTTTTTCCAGACAATGACCTCTCTGAAGAAAACAAAACAAAGCAAAGGCTGTTCCCTTTCCTCAGTGATACCTCTGGGTCACCTGAAACAAAGTGTTAATAGTCCTAATTTTCCAAGAAGTCAGCACTCTCTCAAGTAACTTAAATGACCTGGCCATAATTTTCAGAAGTGATGGGATCTATCACCTTTCTTCATTTCCAGCTGTGTAGGGTGAGCTTTCTAACCCTGATCAAGAGAAGCCAGGCAGACTGTGCCTCTAGGTCACATAGAAAACATGCGTTTTGTGCATATATATCTATATATCTTTCTAAGCTGTTAACCTCTGTAACATCCGAGCTCTTCCTGTACCTCTGTGAAACAGGTTAGTATCATTGAACACTATTCTACAAATAAGTTCTTTAAAAAATTTGCTGTCCTAATTCCCTAGTGACTCATTTCCCTAAGCAATTTCAGACACCATGTCCCACATCTGTGAGTGACCCGGGTACATTTAGCACACTAATTCTCACTGAAAATGAGTGGGATTTTGGAATCTGAATTCCTTATGAGCTTTTGCAAAATGTGTCCCAAATAACTTGCTAAAAGTCACAGAGGGATTATTTAGTGAAATTAGGAGTATTTCTTTGATTACCTGAGGTCCCATCCAGTATTCTTATTACCTCCACAACCTGTCTCAACAATTCTAACATTCCTCAGAAAACTGTATTTCTATTAATACGTTAGTACCAAACACAGCAGTTTCCTGATGTGGCTGTTGTCTTAGCACAAACCAAGAACCTGTCTTGCAGAGAATACACCCTTTAATGAAAGTTTTGTCAACACAAAGATTTTTTTTTTTTTTTTATAATGAATGCAATGTTTGGAACAGTAGAGTAGTGCACAGCAGAGAGAGACAGATTGTGTTCCTCTCACTTCATTTTAGCAGGTACATAATCCTCTATGGATATGGTTTTGAAGGCCCTCACACAACTGACCACTCCCTCCATGCACTTCAATATATCCTATTTCTTTTCCTGTGTGATATGCTGGTTATTTATGAAATTATTCAGGATATGTAGAGTGTGTAATAACCGTATGTTTTGAAAGAATTCCAGAATTATAATATTCTAAGGCCACATATGAGCCCAAAGAGCATCACAAATATACAATTTTTGGAGAGCTGAGGAAAGGGAGGGGAATTACATGTATAGCCACCAACTCCCAGGGAAGCTGGAAAGAGTCTTGTGAGCTTTTGACATGCTGCAGTGAACTTAAGAAGAGTCACTCAAAATTCTAGACAAGCTTTAATACTGATGAGATTGGCTTCTCTGACCTCACAGGTATGAGAAACACAGCTTAGGTAAAACCATCCAGTAGGAAAGATCATTTGGATTATAAACAAGTGTATTAGGGAGCATCCTGGGAGAGGGATGACTTGTAAAAATTGAAAATAGGAAGCATTTGCCCTGTAGCTAAATTCTTCATAAAATTTAGTCTGGGTCCTCAGAGAGTCTCCATTTAAGTTTTAGAAGAATATTTTTCATAAGATTGCATATAATATTTTTTTCACTTGTCAGCTGAGGAATGAATATTCAAAATATACAAAGAAAGTTCAAAAGGTATAGAGGGTTTTTTCAGCTGTATTGTATATATGTAGATAAATCATGCATAAAAATATGTGCATATATATAGATGCAAATAGTTATATACTATGTAATACTATCTCTTTAAATTATAAAGCTGACAAATTCATTGTGTTTGTTAAAAGGGATGACTATTACTCTGCGAGTAGACAGGATTAGAAGTCACAATTTCTTCAAAAAAACCCACTAAACTTGAAAGTAAAATATTACGTACTGCAGTAACTACAAATTATTTCTTCTATAGTTCAGATAATCCAGGTTCTTACTATCAGCTCTGCTTTTTATTTATGCTGGGAAGGGGGTGATTTCTACAACCACTGAAGCCAGTTGTAAAACTCCTGCTTATTTTAGTATGAGAAGAATTCAATTGAGATCATATTGATTAACCTCCATTGGTTAAGCACTGAATTCCATCCACTACCTAAACATAAATTTGTCGATACCTAGTGCATCTACTTGATTGTTAAATGTGACTTGATACTGCAAAACTAGCTGTATTTCAAAATGCAGTTTGTCTGTCTAGCCTCCTCTTTAGATTTTGTGAAGTATTTTTCTTGGGATGCTTAAAAGTGACAAATTTTACACCTCAAGAGAAATTGTTAGCTGGTGGTTAAAGTTTCTGGACAGATTAAAAACTCCAGTTCCAGTTACCATTCAAGGAACACCTTCAGTTCTTCCCTTCCCAGATTTTTATTTTTGACTAGTGCAGGACATGCACACACAGGTAAATAGCCTTAGGTTTTACTTATCTTCTTGTTATTGTTAACTGTGATGAAGACATGTGTAATGCTCTTACAGAAGTTCCAGGCTACATGGTAATTGAGTGACCGAGCAACCAAGCAGCATGTAACATCCCCAGGGGCTGAGACTCAATAGATGCCTGACATGCAGCAGTTCTTTTTGTGAGGCTATGGTATGTCTATGCCACTACAAGGTAACACGCCAGCACTTGGTTTGTTTGTCCTTCAGAAACCCTGCACACCTGATAACCTGATACCAGCTTCATGCAGGGGAGTACAAGTCGTCAGTCCTTACAAAGTCCTTACAATCCTGTCTGTGCTCTTTAGGTTGTCTGTGCTTGGTGAATCAGGAGAAACCAAGCTGCACTTACAGCGGAGGGGTCAACCACCACACCTCTTTGAGCTGCAATATTGGTTGGGTCACTGGATGAAAAGGCAGATTCTGGGCAGATGGCTCAGTTACAAAAACAGCTTGCTTTTTTTAGTATGCTTCATTCTCTTTTGCATACAGAACTTCTGTTACATCTCCTAGAAGCTGGCTTTATTCAGAGTGCATTTTAAATAGCCATCTTCTTTCACAGCAAATGATGAAGCCCTCTGTTGAACTGAATGCTAGAATTTAATTTCTGATACCATGTTTGCTGGGTTTCCTAACCAACTATATAATCTGATGAATACTTGTAATGAAACAAACTAGCCAGCTTTTTAACAGAATTTAAACAAAATAGGATCCTGCTTTCCCAAACTAGCACACATTTGGTTTGGGATTTTGTACTTTTCACTATAATACCACCACAAATCATCTTCAAAAAAGGAAGAAGACATAATTCTGGCCAATACTGCTACTCTTAAAAGTAAAAAAAAAAAAAAAAAAATATTTGAGGGCTTTCTTGATACCTGAGAAAGGACTATTTCAACCTTTATTTTGAGGAGATGAAAAGAGATCAGAGCTGAAGACAGTCCTGTTCAAGTCAGAATCAGATGGTTTTACCACATTCAGTTTCCCTGGCATGGTAAACTATTTCCTTGTGGACTGATATTTCCCTTTTTTTTTTTTTTTTTTTAATTTGTCTGGACTAAGTTTTTTGTGGCACTGGGATTGATTTTGTCTTTTATTTTCATTCTTGTGCCATCTGTAGTTTGACACTTTATTTGCCCTGGCACTATGCACATAAAACTCATTTGATCTCCAAGCTCCCCAAGAACCTGACATCTCATTGAAATGTGAAGAAAGCAACAAGAAAAAGCTAAGGCTCAGCAAGAAGTTATTACAGAAAGAAGACACTAGTAGGGGCTCAGCTATCTTTCAGATGTAAGAGCTCTTTGAAGAGTGGGAGGAGACATTATTCCTAGCAGGGTAGCCTTACATTTCTGGATCTCCTGGAGTGCTCTCAGTATTAGCACTTGTGTACATATACAAGAGGTGTATGCTCACACACACTCAAAGGCATTTAGGTTTCTAAGTCCTGCTGATTGGTAAATGGTAGAATTTCATGGGAGATCAGGTTAGTGATAAACTAGGAAGCTCTCATTTTTCACTCCACAGAAGTCAGGTACCAGTTTTCCTTTGCTGGAAATCAGCCAGCAGTGGAAAATAACTTTCAGAGTTATTTTAAAATAGGACTAGATGATGAGTGCAGGGTGAAAATGATTGTGGAAAAACAGTTCTTTTGACTCAGGGAATATAAATAAGTCTATTTGACCACCAGTATCTCATCTGATTTATGAGAGCCCAGAAGTCACAACTCCAGAGGGCAGTTAAAATATTTTATGTGACTGATAATGACCACACATTCACCTCCTGAGGTAGAAATGTCTCCTTTGTATTCATTAGATCAGAAGTGACTCTTTCCCACAATGTTGTCCTTTCATCACTGCACTCTTTATATCCTAAAGAAAAAGACTTTTTTGATTTTTTAAAAGAAAAAGTTTAATGTTTAGAAACGAGCCAACCCCTACAAGAAAATAACTGAGATCTGACTATAGTCAGAGAAAACTGCAATAATAATGAATTACAATAAGTCAGTTATAAGAGCTATGAGTTCTTTCACCAATGTCCCCTCAAACAGAACAGGCTGACCTAGGTAGACAGTTCCTGTATAGCACTCTTTTCTGTAACTTTAAGATATGTAAAGTTGTTCTGAGTTGAAGCTGTAAGGGAAGATAAGTGGCTGTACTTGGATTTCACTCTTCCCATCACTGCTAGTTATTTTATTGTTATAAAGTAATATTATAATTTTTTTCCATGCTCTACCAATTTTAAGCTCCATGGGTTTTGTACCAAAAGTCAATAGGAATAATTTTCCTAAAAAATTGTGAAGCTTTCAAAACTTGTGTACCACCAAACAGTTAAACCTATAAGGAACTGGATCCATATGATATACAGCACATTCATGCAGCAATCCTGAAATTAAAAACTATACATTTTGACACCACTGCCATAGAATCAAAACACTGTACATTAGGAGGAATAGAAGTTACGGAAAAACTACCAGGTGTTTGAATTCTGTTGCTAACTACTTTGCCTAATTCTGCTGAAGGGTGAAAGAGAAAAGAATTCTTTTATGTGTAAACCGTGTGCTAGGACCCAATCAAAAGTAACAAACATCCAGAAATTATGATTTCACAACATGTAGGGCAAACATTTAGTAAACAGAAGTGTCATGGTTTAACCCCAGCCAGCAACTAAGTGCCACGCAGCCACTCACTCACTTCCCCCACACCCAGTGGGATGGGGGAGAGAATTGGAAAAACAAGGTAAAACTCATGGGCTGAGATAAGAACAGTTTAGTAGAACAGAAAGGAAGAAACTAATAATGGTAAGAATAACAATAATAAAATGACAATGATAATAATAAAAGGATTGGAATATACAAGTGATGCACAATGCAATTGCTCACCACTTGCCAACTGATGCCCAGTTAGTTCCCAAGCAACGATCTACACTCCCTGGCCAATTCCCCCCAGTTTATATACTGGGCATGACATCACATGGTATGGAATACCCCTTTGGCCAGTTTGGGTTAGCTGCCCTGGCTGTGTCCCCTCACAACTCCTTGTGCCCCTCCATCCTTCTCGCTGGCTGGGCATGAGAAGCTGAAAACCCCTTGACTTATTCTAAACACTACTGAGCAACAACTGCAAACATCAGTATGTTATCAACATTATTCTCATACTAAATCCAAAACATAACACTGTAACAGCTACTAGAAAGAAAATTAACTCTATCCCAGCCAAAAACAGGACAAGAAGTCACACAGTTTATGGATTACTGGTAAAGTGAACTGTAAACCTCAGGTCCTTTTTCACAATGGCTACCCTATGAAATAAAACAAAGCCCCAAACCCATCATCTGATGAAAGAAACATATAGCACTCTGTGTTTTCAAATGCACGATTTTGAACTTGACTGCTTCAGCTCAGGATATTCTGAAGCCAGAATAATAAAGATGAGGAATGTGTAAGACTTCAACACGCTCTTAGTTTTCCAGTAAGTTGTCATTGCACACTAGCAGTTTATTAAAAAAAAAAAGACCTAAAAACTTGAACTCCTCTAATATGGTTTGAAATTCCCTAGACTTGATGTCATTTGGGAGCTAGGAATAGCTTTCCATTTGAAAAATGTCATGATATTACTATATAATAGTATGAGTAGATTTCTATTCTTACTTTATTCTCATTTCTTATTCTTCTCATTCTTAATTTACCTACTTGGAGATTGGTAGTTTGCAAACAGCACCTAACCTTTCAAGGTTCAACCTTTCAATCTGTTAACAAAGTCATTTTAATTAAAATGGTAATGCTTTCAATTGCCAGACTTCATTTTTATTTAAGTTGAACACCATGCACACATTTTAAAGAAATGAACAACTTCTTTGGTATCATTTGATTTGTATTGATTTCGTCTATGAACTTTAACGAAAAATCTCAAATGAGAATCAGTATATGATACAAAAGCTAAAAATAATCAAACCCAGGTGCAATTCACATAAGCTTCTCCACTAGGACAAGTTTTCTGACTGAAGCCTATGGGAAATTTTGTGTAGATAAGGTGGAAGATTAATAAAAGAGAGAAAAGACTTCCCCAACTCTGAAATATTATGTGTTATAGACTGGATTTTAGAAGTCCTTAAAACATTTTAGATCAAATCTTGTCATTGAAAAAGGCAAGTTTATCTTTCTATATGATATATTATGTATTAGTATTTGGTGACAGCTATCTGGTGACCTTAGTTCTGTCAGAACACAACAGAGCAGTTGCATTTTCTGCTAGCAAAATTTTGGGATGAATTACAAAAATAAGAGAAAACTGGTGCTCAAAACCACTGTCTGCAGCATTCCTTTCATATTTCATCCCTTTCCATAAGGGGCAGAAGAATACCTTGCATTTAGTTGTTGCTATGTCTCAGTTAAAAAGATTAAAATCTGCAAAAACAAAACCAAAAATCCTAAAGAAGTATGCTTTCATTTGCTGACACAGGCATTGGTTGCTTCGCTTGAGATACCTTGGCTTACCTCCCATATATAATGTGTGTCTCATACATACATCCCCAAACAATGACATCTCTACTTAAAATCTGACTTTTGGTGTATATTGCTTCTCACAGAGTTTATGTCTACAATGCCTGCTAACACAATGACAAAGATACTCTTCTGCTTTTCTGCAAACCTTTCTCTGGAGCTCCTCAAAATATCCAAATACTGCAGAGCATATCATACTTATGCCTGTAGGGGCTCCTTCACCTGTTTCTATAAGGCACGACAACATTCCACATTTTTTGCCATCACTTCCTGGTCCACATTTCCTACAACATTCAATCATCCTTGCCTACACTGCCTTCTGCAATATTGCTGGTCTCACACATTGAAAATTCTGGGTTGTTTCCCCTGAAAAGCACAGTGTTTGTGGATAATACTCTTGGGACTGTGGAATCACTTTTAGTTTCTGAAATTTTATACTGAATTTGAGTCGCATTTCCAAGCTCTTACTTACATTCATTATGTCTGGAAATTTATCTTCTTGCTGAAGGTTCAACTGAGATCCCAGTGACTGCAGGGATTAGTGCTCTGGGAAAATATTGTGAGTTGGCGCCATTATTTCTGTGACCATAGGTGCCTGCAGTGAGATTGCCAGGTGGAGTTGAAGGCACATAGTCACTTGACTTTAAGGTCTGAAAGCGGCTACTTGTAGGGTAAGTCCATGCTTCATTTTGTCTCATTCAGCAGGAGGACTAGAAATTCTTCTTCATTTAATATGTGTGCAATATACAGCTTACTGACATAACTGACCAAAGCTTGCCAAAAAAAAAAAAACCAAACCTTTCAGAAGAACAGCTTAAACCACTTATAAAATTTGAGATCAGCTTTTGGCTGAAAAAAGTGGTTGGGGGGGGGGTAATGAAAACCTCAAAATGCTTGATTCTACCATTTTCAAATAAAAATGGTTTAATTTCTTCTTTCAAGATGAATTCCATTCCATGATTTCTTTTGATTTAACTAAAACACAGGGACAGAAAATAGAATGGGAAGTTTCATATTTGGTCAAATAACATATTTCCTCAATCAGAAATTATTTGGGGGGATTTGCAGTGTGCTATTCAATTTAATAACATTTATAAAGGAATTAACTTCAGGTCATCTCAGAAAAATATCTGCCAACATTTGTGTTCATGCAACAACAATAAAAATAATTTATATGTTTAGTCCCATTTTACTTAGTTTCATGTCATCTGTCTAAGACAGTGGATACTTCTTGTAAACCCCCAGACAATATTATACAAACAGTTGAGAATTTATCATCATTGTTGAACTTCCATTATAATAGCAAATAAAAATCAAGTGCTGGGTTAGAACGGTCACTTCCAAATTTAGTAAGGTTTTAAAGCAATCCACTATTGTATAATCATCTCACTCCCATCTCAGACTCTTCCCACTCTTTGAAAAGATGGTTCAGGTGGCTAATCCTGAGCTGCTGAGCTGATGAAGGAGTCCATAACCTTTCCTCTCCGGGTAGCCTGGACTCATCCTGGATGTGCTTCCATACAACAATTCCTCTGAAGTCAGTATATCATTAGTAACATAGGATGTGACAGGTTGGTGTAATATTGAGAAATAGACTTTAGTTAACAGGAAAAGAGAAAAAAAAGGTCACCTAAAAGCTTTGTGTTCATACTATGCAGCCTGACCCCATCTTTTCTGTGCCTATTATGAGCAGAATAGATCCTTACTGAGACCCAGCTTTCTCTAGTTCTCAGAGTCAGGCTGGGTAGCAGAGGCCGTTTTCTCAGTTGTGAACTCAGAGATAACAATGCAGCCAGCCAAAAAAGGCAGCGCATACCTTCCAGCCCTCTGCCTACAAGCACATGCTTGCTATGGTTTTGCCACATTCTGTTCACACCAGATAGTTACATTATTGTTTTCAGGTGTGAGGTAATTCCCCACAGTTCTTTTGTTCAGAAGTTAACTGTATGTTATGATAAGACTAATATAAAATGTATGTAGGTAATCGATCAGATTGGCTTTGCTGATATTATTGTCGAAGTTAGTGATAAAAACACTTGGCCTAACCATCTGCATATATGCTAAAATGTACTTTCTTGGGGTGACCGAAAAGTCTTGGGAATTGAAACCAGCCTTTGAAAGAACAGTCTCAAGGAAGATCACAGAACAGATGGAATCCCACAGAATTTGTACTTTTCTAATAAACACATCTAATACAAATCTAAATCAAAGAAAAGCCATTGTTGTTAAGAGCAAGTCTACTTTGAATAGAGAAACAAAATGAAAAATGAAACCAAGTATACAGTAAGCATTTTTTAAATATATAATTAAAATGTTTCTCCTCCTTCCTTCATAGTCCAACACTGATGCTTAAATGTTGTTTCAAATAGTAAGGTCTCTTGTAGAATTGTGTAGTATGAGTTTTTCAAACATGGACAAGTTATTAGGGAGACAGATGCCTCAACAAAATGACCCAGTTTTAATATAACTTCCATTGAATTCACTCAAAATGGATCAATAGGTGTTTCATTTATTTTTCTGGTATTCTGTATGAGAAGGATTTTGTTAATACATTGTCTTGGTTGGCAGAAATCACATTCAGCGATATTGAACAATTTAATTGATACACTGTTATTTTCAAAACTCATGGAAAAGGTCACGCGAGTTTACATTTGTTTTCTAAATCTCTTGAAAAAGTAAATCTATACCGGAAGCTATTAGTTTTCAAACATGAAGTTCTTCTTAAAATGAAAGAGAGTAAGGAAAAAAGACTAGGCATTGTTTTCATGTCTGCTAAAAAATTCATACCTGCAAGAATATTTTAACCCTTCCAATACCTTTATAAATTTGCTGACACTTTCAGAATTTCATTTTATTTACCTGATCTGTAAAAGTGCCAGAACATCAGAAATTAATCTTTGATTAATTGCAGTCATAATAGAAATCAATGCAGCACTTTTTGAGGAATAATGAGGCAAAAGAAGTGCCAAAGAACAACATTTTCTTTTTTTTTTCTTTTTTTTTTACATTTATTCCACTATTTCAAACATTATTGCAAAGCAATGCTGTCAAGGGCAATCTATCATTCTTTACCATTCAGACTGTAACCATAGTAATTCATATGCTCTAAAACCCCCTTGCTTAAACAAGTAGATAGTAAGATAGTGATTGATCAGGAGTTCTAAAATAAGTGTTAGCTACATAAAGAAAAATATCTTCTGAGTTTGCTTACATAAAAAATGGTGATCTGAATCGTATCTTTAATAATACAAGCCCCTTCAAAAAACTTTGGATGTCAGTTATGAGCTATAGGGCTAGAGAGTTAGAACTGGAACCTGTCTACTGTGGAACATTACTAAAATAGCCTAATTATATTCTAGATCTATAAAAACAGCCACCTAACTCAGTGATGAGAACAAAGATGGCAATATTATTGGAAACATATTCTCAAGTAGTATATTACTAATATTAATTAATTAATTAATTAATTTGAGGTAACATATGTTTATCCTAAATTTACACTACAGAAGCTGACACAGTGAATTGAAACTAAAAATTAACTAACAACTGCCCTCCAGTTCAAGATACTTCCATTTCCTGAAGCTCAGTAATGCAGTACTTGGCATGTGAATGATCAGCAGCATTCAAAGGCATTCAGTGCCAAGGACCTTCTACTGACATCTGAATTGCTACATAAGAAACCTCTTTCCATTGCCCAGTTTGGATTTCAAATCTGAAATGGGCAGGTCAGAGCTGAAATGCCATCGCAGTGTCCTTTTTCAGTACAGGTTGAGCTACTGGCACTCCCACTATGGAAGTTCTCACAATATCATAATTTTTGAATATCTTTGTGAAATGTAAAGACTTCCAACAGCTTCTGAAGTTCCTCCATTATTGACTCCACATTTTATCCTTCTCTGTCATGTGTGGGGGTTTGGGGGTTGGGAATTGGTTTTTGGTTTTGTTTTTTTGGTTTTTGGTTGTTTGTTTGGTTGGTTGGTTGGTTGGTTTTTTTTCCTTTCTTGTTTCCTTTTATTGAGAGAGAGAGACTTTGGAGATTCTTTCACCAGACAGGCATGCCTGTGTATGAAGGAATGGGAGTTCATGAAAATACAACCCTGTGGTGTTCCTTTTGCCTAAGGGTTTAAGTGGCTATATTCATATCTTTTTAAAAAACACAAATGTTCACTTAATTTAGGAATTTATTTGATTATGTCATAGACTATTTCCTTATAAAAGTGGAGTAGAATTGAAATTGTCATGGAAAGAAGTGCAGTTTTATTTTCATCTACATAATTTCAAATCCAAATCCAAATGAACACCCTGTGGTTTTATTACGGAGAGTATAATCTGTCATTTTTGCTGATACAATGCCTTCCATGTGACTGGTAAATAGCAATCCTGTATATGGGTTTCTCCTTATTTTGGAGAAAAAACTTTGCTGCATATATTACACTGTGGCAATGTTTTAAAACATTTAAACTGTTCCAGTTTTGAGTAAAAAACCATCATGCAGTTCCTGCAAATAACATTAAACTACTGTTATTAAACACAACTTAATGCTGGCAGACATTCATATTCATAAATATTGGATAAACAGTGTGTCTGGAGTCTGGTGGCTGGCTGAGAATGGGCATCTGAACTTCTAGTTCATCAGAGCATGATGACTTTTCTATTAATTCTTAAAAATTTTTGTTAAAGTATTACAACAGAAGGCATAAAGTTGGGATGATGTGGAATCTGTCTATAAATGCCATCAATATGTCTATAACTGTATCAATAGAGGGGCAACATTGTTTCAAACAAAAGTATCTTGAGAGGCTGGGGTGACTGAAGTATGCTGTGCCAAACTATCTTCCAGTTCCTTTGTAAAATATTGGAATTTACATTCAAAATTTTAGAGTACTAGAAATTGCTTGTGAGCATGAAAAATTATCTAATATTCTTTAAAAACCCCAGGCTGTGACATTTTAGACTGGGGAATAAGAACTGGCTTTGAGGGTCGGACAGCAAGATGTTACAGTCCAGTTTTAAAGAATGCCATGGGAGAATGCTGAAGAGACAAAAAAATGCAAAATGCTAGGTACTAGTCACACCAAGGAAGGCTTAAAGGTTAAACTAAGCAAGATGGTGAATATAAAGCTAGAGTGAGTTTCCCATACAACTTCTTATCTGTAATTGCAATCCAGAGGTAAATTCTCCCTACAGAGGCATAAGGCAATGGTGCAAATAGCTATTCCTGCTTCAAAGACAACCTTTCCTCTCCCAAACTTCCCTATATCTAGCTTATATAATAGCAATAACGTATGAAACAGGGCTGAGGCTTTACCACTTTTTTTAAAGATGCTAAAATTATAGTATTGCAAATTGAAAATTCCATTAGTTCTACATACAGGTTGATAATATAATTAAATAATTTTAAATATATGAAAACTCTGTCACTAGACATGTACTAGACCATCTAATCATTCAATTGTCTAGCACGTACGCTGTTAGTTATTAGCTTCTTAAGCAATATCTTTTGCTTTATTGCCCAAACAATCCACTGATTTATCCAGTTAAGCACAATTTCCACATTAGTTCTTCCAGCAAATATAACTGTATACTTAGACCTTACCTGATGTAAAGGAAATAAATCCCCCAAAAGGACAAACTCTATCTGTATAATTATTTCTGGTGTTTATTATTACAGTACATTCCTAGTGCTTAAGAAAAATTTGGCAGGAGAAGAGATTTTCAAATTATAGAATGAGACACAGATGAGAAATTTACCATCATAATTTATAAAGCTACATTGCTTAAATATTGAAATGCTGATTTGACAATAGCTAAACTAGACTAACACAGTAAGTCAGAAATGACAACTTTTCAAAAAAGCTGACTCTCAGGGTGGGGACCACTGAGAGATTCTCTCATAAGAGTTCCTAGTTACATGACATTGAAATTTGGTTCGACACAGCAAACAGTAAAACACGTGTGTATTTGGAATACTATTGCCCATAAGTTCCCTACTATACTATTTAAAAAAAAAAACCAGCCAACAAGCCCAAACCTCCATACATTTAAAACACCTAGGATTCAAATATGAGGTACCGTGCATTAAGTGCACAGCACTAACAAATGCATTAAACACATTACTTGCTCCAGAAGACCCTCCTTTGGAAACTGGTTCATGCAGTCATCAGTGAGAATCCAAATATGTTACCCTATATTAGCATTCAGATAGCTTATCCATCCCACTGAGCATGCTTGTCACTTACTGGAAGCAAATATCATTGGCTGGGGTTGGCTGCACATGGTGCAATGTGAAGGGAGAAGTGCCCTCTGATGTGTTGAGTACCCCTGGAAACACTTGAGAGAGAGGTTGGTGAGAAACCTCTCAGTGACATATTGTGTCTCTTGCTTATTGTACCATAGTATATCAGTCAGTAAAATGGACTGCATTAATTTTGGACAGATTATCTAGTGCTTCATTATAGCCTTTTCACATCACTTTTTCCTGTTCCACATTGGCCAAACATTTTAATGTTGTCCACAGTCAGCCACATTTTAAAACTTTTCCTCATGTTATGCGATAAGCAGAAATAAGCTGGCCTGTCTAGAAATAATTTCTAGCAAACTCAAAAGTTACTGTAAAAAGTGTTATCTGCAGCGTGCTAATTTTTGTTCCTTGATGAGCTATGGATAGGTTTCTTAATTCAAGCTGAAGGGAAATGAGAAGGTGAAAGGAAAGGAAATAAAATGAGAAAAGGAGTCAATGAAATGCTGAAAAGTTTGGTTTAGGAACATGACTTTAAAGACATAAGATCCTCTGGAGTGATATTTCAGATGGTGGAGATAGATCATTCATGACAGATCTGGAGCAAGTGTATTACTGCAGTAGGAATACTATCTTTTATAATTGTTAGAAAGTCATCCTGCTGCCTGGCTTAATGAATAGAAATATGCTTTAAGTATTGAACCGAAAGGCTGAAATCTTGACTCAGCTTCCTTTCACTCCTGAATACAGAAGGCATTCCCTGGCCTCAGAGCAGGGATACTGAGTTGAGAAATGAAATTTGGACTTCCAGGTTCAGCCTTTCAGTAGAATTAAAACTGCTCTGTACCAGATTACTTACCGATACTAAATGCCTTCATTTGTGTGAATGCCCAGGCTGAGATCTTGGGCTGGTTTATAGATATTCTGTGGGTTTGCTGCTTCAGTTAGCACCCAGAGTTGAAATGGGTTCCCAGTTCCTTGGAAAATCAAGACTGGGAAGTATCAACTGCCAGGAATTAATCAGGCCAAATTAATTAGCACTTCTGAAAATGTGTCCATTAATTTTTCTTGATGTGATTAGCATTTGGTCTCTGTTGGAAAAGAAAAATTGAACCCTGACATAAATATCAAAGCAAAGGAAGTAGGAGTGTAGTAAGACTGATAGATTAAAACAGATGCAACAAAAGTAACTTTTCATTTACTCTCTATAAAGGTAGAGAGTTTCTGCTTTTGCTGGTAGGGGTTGTTGACCATACCTAGAATCCACTAGATTTACCTAGTTATGTTTTATGAAAGCTTTCTAATAAACAAAGAAGCTAATGGAAACGACAGAAAAACTGTTTTTAAATGGCCGATATTAATGTCAAGAAAACTAAGGGGGTTTTTACACTATAATTTGATATGACTGGGAATACTGTATAAGCAACTCAGTGAATCAGATACCTCAGGAGAAAAAGCCATCACAAGAACAATTGCTTTTGATCTCTCAGAAGAGGGTTCTTTGAGAGTCAGGGTTTTCTTGGCTCATACCATAGGAACAGTCCCCATAGCTAGCAACCTTGGCAATGCAAGCAATAGAGCTATAGTAATGGGAATGGACACTTGAAAGAAGGAAACCTTTTCAAACTTTCCTACACATGCAGGCAGTATGCAGTCTGACCCTAACTGCTTTTTGAAAGGATTCCCATTTATCATGGGAAGAGATAGCTCAAAACCCTTGACAAAGGAGAAAAATTAAGCACATCTAAGAAAAAAAATAAAACTGAAGATCAAGCTCTTTATCAAACCCTGTGCTGGAGAAGAAAAATTAGCTTTGGTCCAGTTCTTCAGCTATAAATTTAGGAAGTTATCAGCTTCTTTATAACACCTGAATTGTAATTAAAATTACCACTAGGACAAAATGAATGCATATGCAGCTAGAAGAACAAATAGGCTTCATTTGACACAAGTATTTTGACACAACTCTTACCATGTTATTGAAAAAAAGAGAACAGCAGAGTTTTTTAAATTGCCTTCCTCTACTATTAATGACCTTTACTTTTAGTCTAGAAATCCTACTCCAATTCTTTGGGGAAAAACGAATGGAAGACATAAGTAGACCTACATATATGCAAAGAGCCAGAGATGATCATCGAGTTCTACTCCTAATTTCAGGATCTCTCTGATCATGATTTCAGGAGACAAAGTGTTCTAATCTAGCAGAGCGGTGGACTGTTTGCAATGCACTTGAGAAGCAGAGGAAATGAGTATTTGAACAGTTTACATATATTATGTGTATATACAAATGTGGAACACATCCTATCTATAAAAGACTAAAATGAACTAATATTTTCCTTTTCTGTACATTATGCTATTTGTAGTGAGATCTATTTTGTCTTGGCGTGCAGGCAAATGTCTTTCTCCATACTAATAACATGAGAATCAGTTTATAAAATCAAAATTTCACATCATATAAAATTAAAAAGAAATCAGAGATGGAAATTTTGTGTCTTTAAGGCACTCTTATTTTTTGTGTGTTACCTCTTCCAACACTTGGTTTTAGCTTTCCATCAGTTTCTTCTAGCCCAACAGAGCTGATCATCTCAAATTGGACATTTCAGACCTATTGCTGATAGTATTTTCTAGACTGTCTTACCTAAGTCCATTATGCAACTATTACTTTTGTTTGCAGTGATGTGATCTCGTTTTTCCAGGATTTCCACAATATATTTCGTATTTATCATGTTATTCCTTCCTACCCCATTGTTGAATTCTGCAGAGGTCCTTCCATATTAGCATCCAACCAAGTGCCTATCAGCTCACTACTGTCTTTGACAGTCATAGACTGGAAACCTATGCTGGCCAAAGAGGTGGCAGACAAATCTTTCTTTCAGGAATTTTGTGAACATTATACACTTTGGGAACACCCATGATCTCTGAGCTATACCACCAACCCTTACTAAAACCATTAGTGAGAGGTGGGAGATGACTGCCAAGGATGAACAGGAGTGGGCTCCCCAACAAGGGCAGTGAGCTGGGGGCAGCAGGTGATGTTGAGGTGCAGGGAATGTCCCCCAGCAGGACCTGGCTCCCAGTGTCCAGCCAGGGCGAGAAGAACAGGGCTGCTGACAGGGACTGGGGTCATCCACGGCCATCACTGGGCACCAGGCTGGGACATGGAGCCAGGAGAATCAGGGTGAGGTCCTGCAGGGCTGGGACCAGGCGCCAAGGCAGGCCCCAAGCCTACATGCAGCTCCCAAGCCCAGAGGTAGAGACCCCAGACAGGGTTTCTTGCACCTCTTCTTCACTATCTCTTTTGCATGGCTAAGCTGATTATAGTAAATCTAGTGGAGGTGGACACAGGGAATATATATCCTATATGAAAGTATCCATGCTTTTATTAATCAGAAAAAAGCTAATAATATAAAAAAAAATTAAATTTAAATTACCCTTCTTAGAGCAGCTTCCTTTTCAAACAAAAATCCTGTTCCATACGAAAAGCTGCACCTAGGTTCTGCTTAAAGAAGGGTGATAGAAACTCATCTGCAGTATTGTGAAAACGTCAGCTCTCCACGTAACAGATACAGAAGTGGATGAAAAACTGCACTTTATGCAGAAGCTTGTTATTTATTTTTTTATTTTGGTGTGCATCAGCATTACTATTCAACTTTATCATAAAGCACTCAATTCTTCCAGTACTAAGATTCATCCCTGTCAGCTGCTGTAGAAATGTTTCATTCAAAATAACTTTGGCCATGGCTGACAAGCTGCTTGCTAGAAAGCTGAAATGCTTGCATTTATTCACTAACACGTACTGTTTGAGGTATAAGCGTTGCAGTCTACCGTTATCCTTAATCTGCTGTGCTAATCGAGAATTTTTTTTTCTGGGACTAATTTTATGAGACTAAAAGCAACTCTTCCATAGAATCTTATTGGTATGGAGAAGATACATATTTTACTTAGTTCAGGGTGAAGGTGAGATATAGTGGCCTAAAGTAAAGGTAGGTCTACAGTATGGCTACAGAAAGGTAGCTTGAGTATGGCTCATGCTTTTGGGCTGGGTCAGAACTCTAAAAAGTTATTCTCTCTCAATAGAGCAGTTCTGTGTCTGCATGAAAACAAAACTGTTTTCTGTACTGGCCCTATGTTGGACTTCAGAGGATGTGGGAAAGAAAAGCAGCCAAGTAATCCAGAAAGGCATTGATTCAAAGCTTTTAACTCCTGCCACTCATCCCACAGGTCACTGACAGACAGTGTTATAGCTCAGAAGTTTGAAGAGCAGCCATGGGGACCCAAGTCACCCTTATCATGGAGCTGAGGAGAGATTTTGCCTCTCTGAACTAGCCTCCTCCCACATGTTAGCTAGTCAAGATCTGGTTACACATGCTCTCTAAAGGTGAAATCAGTTATCCTCTAAAGGAATCCTGAGCAGAGAGCTTTCAAACATCATCTCTTCTGGCTCTTCAAATGCTGCTGTTTCAGAAAGATGTTATGAGAGACAGGTGGTTTTTATTTTGTTCAATAGTAATCAACAATGTGCTAATTGGTATGCTGGAATGAGAATCCCTGCTTACTGCAATGTAATGGATGATGCAGAAATTGAAACATGCTGATACTGGTGGGGCTGCTAGTTATGCAAGGGTGACTTTTTTACAAGGAGCATGCAACTCTGAGACTCTGTAATGGCACTGCTAGTGCTGTTTGCAAGTGAGAGCAAACTTTTTTTTCCTGGAAAATGATACTTCACCAAAACCATACTAGCATCAGTATGGTTTCAGTTTCTGTCCCCCTACTTCCTTAAGCAGAACAGCTCAGCTTCTGCAAAGTGTAACCCATGTAACACACCTTATCAAATAAAGCATTTTATCAGCTGAAATATCTTCTTGAATGTGACTCGGTGATATGAGGCAGTGGATGTTACTGAAACTTTATTACCTACTGGTATTTAAAACTAAATTGGTCCAATAGATAAAAGCTTGTTGTGCATGATGGAATGGAGCAATATTTTGTATCCTAGCTGTGCACTCTTCTAAGCCACTGTAAATATTGGAACAGACGTATTCTGAATTTGAAAATAATAAAGAAATTACATGAAAAAAATACTTTTTTCATAGTGGTTTTGAACAAATTATTCAGGCAAGAAAAAAGAGATCTCGTTCCTCTCAGTTCCTGGATCAGAAACCTGAAAAAGTCTATGACTTATAGCTGGCAGTTTTGGTTGTTGGTTTTTCTTTAAAACAAAATTGAGTCTGGGTATAACAGAATGATCACTATGCAGAGTACGCACTTAACCACTGCTATTCACCACCAATAACACAGATGGATCTGTCGATTTAAGTTGTGAAACATATGGCTTTAGTAAGGAAGAAATGACAGCTGAGCTAAGTATCTTTGACAGAGTAACTCTAGAAAAAGAATAAAAAGTTAGTTGCTTTGAAAATTGCCTTGCTTTCTTCAAAGCCCACACTCTTCACTTCACCCTCTGTCATCTTAATATCCATGAGTTCTGTTTCATGTAAGAAGTTTTTCATGTCTTTGTACCTTTCAAAATTATAAGAGATACATGGCCAGGAGCAACTGCCAGGATTAGCATTACTGAGCACAGAACATGCTATTTCTTTCAAGTCAGAGAAACCAATTGCTTTTATTACATTAAAAACTGACCATGGATTATATCTCTTCTTCCATTACATTTAGCCTTTCTTTTAAAACTATTAGTAGTGTATAATTTCATTAAGGTCCAACTTGTCTCCTTAATAGAAAGCTTTCAACTGCTTCTGATTTTAAAAATTTTAAAAAGGCCTAGCTAGGACTAATTATACTTAGTTTCACCAGTTGCTGAAACTATAGTTCTGGAGAAATATTTCTGATACATAAATATAGAACTTTTAGAATTCCTAGTTAGTTTTGATAGTCCTCAGCTGGAAAATTAAGAAGAGGTGACATATAACTCTAGCTTTATTCTTTTCATGCAATAAAGAGATCAGAAAATGTATACAAATTATTTTCATTTAGATTAATTGATACAGAGCAGATACTGTAGTTTTTCCTGTTTCCACCGAGACTGACATATGCTTTGTTTCAATGCTACACTCAGTTAGGCAGTCATGGTTCGCACTGTTGCTTATACAATAGTAGCAATTAGGGTTGCAAACTGTAAAAATAGGAAAGAGCTGTGCTATTGGATATCAGCTATATATGAGGCTTTAAAACTGAATGATGATTCTGGAACATGAAAACACTAAGACATCATTTGTAGCAGAATGTTCCCTAATGGAAGAAAATGTATAAGGACATCTGAGAAAGTCCAGTGGCTAAAATAACACAAACATCTGGTTCTGTTTTCACACTCTCTTTTGTACAAGTTCTTTACACAAATCCTGCACTTCTAGCATGTTGTATGTGCTCCAGGTATATGATGGTTTCTGCTGTAATGTGAGGGATAAAAAGGCCTCTTTAAGCAATATTACAAAACTCAAGAACTCAGTCGAATTAATTTTGCCTAATCCAGTACATCTATGGATTTCTAATACAACTATCATCTAGATGTCTATGACTAAATATAGTAGCTATTAGAAATATTATTATAACCTGATTACAGTGGAGGGCAACTAGCATTTTATTTTTCATTGGATCAGTCTTTTACACTGTTTTGGATAGGACATAGACATGTATCTTAGCAACCTTTTTTAAAGAAGAGACATTTATTTTTAAGGTTCACAAAAAGCTTGTACTCAGGCCATAGAAGTTTGAGTCTCAGCCAGCTATTAATTTGATGGAACTATTCTTCTAGAAAGCCATTATAGTTTTGCCCTGGCTTCCCTAGATAAAGGGTTGCTCATGGTATTCAGAGTGAATTATGGGGTTCCCAGAGGTATTTCAGCTCTAAATAAAGTCTTTCAAGACAAGGAACAAAGAAAGGCACTCGGCAAAACTTCTATGTCTAGTTTAGGAGTGTGAAAATTGTTGCTTCTGGTTTGGTACTAAAATCTGGACAAAAACCTAGACTGAAACTTCATGATTTCTTAAAGACTTTCCTACTAGAAGTAGGGGTTTTGGCTTATCTCACAGGTAAGGCAACATGATGCTAGTATGGCAGCTGTGTGAGTACATTAAAACTGACATTGAGGAAAAACTGTGATCTGTTTGGATGATATTTTTTCCCCTTCATTCCAGTTTCTTATTCATGAAGGAATAACAACTTTAAACTTCCCAAGAGCTTCTATTTAAACATCAAAACAATGAACAACAATGAAAAACCTACCTGTTTTGAGGACGAATATTTGTCTAGGTCACTAATGATTAATACCTGCCACCACAATGGCTACATTAATAAAGCTGTACCTCAGTGAAATAAAAATGCTGCAGTTAGGTTTTCAATATTCTTGCAAAGAAATACTGTGGTATATCACACTAACAACTCATGTCCAGTGTTGGCCACTGTAATGAAATTCTAGCATCAGAAGATCTAATGTCAGGAAAGAGGGAACATTTTACACCAAATTGTTCTCTATTTCCTTTAAATTTTTAGATTTTGTTTACTCTCAACTGAATTAAAAGTGTTATCAATTTTTTTTTTTTTCTGTCTTGTCCATAAGTTGGGGTTTTTTGCAGTTGTGATTTTCATATATCACATTGGACTGTTGCCATATAATTGGCATTGGCATAAATAAAATATATTGCATCTTTAGTATAGCAATTTAAGACATTATCCATCATCGATACAAATAATCTATTTTCAGAAAAAATGGATTCCCTGTTTCATACACAGTATCATAGTTCTCACTGTTACAATGAGTGAATGTATCAGGTGAAACGAAATGCAGTGATGTGACCAGAACATTTTCTTCTGAAGATGTAGTTCATTGCAGCATTTTCACTCTTAACTGCTTATTATTTACTGAGGTCTCTACATACAGAATGTTGGGTTTTTTTAGATGCTACAACATATTCTATGTAGATTTTTGAGGAAAGTAAAACTCAAAATAACAAAAGTAGACTTATTTCAGAAACTACTGGAATTTACTGGCCATTTCCAGAGCTTTAAAAGCAAACCTAAGTTTGATACATAAGTATAAGCCTATTTGCTTAGCACTTGTGGGAAGAACTATGCTTCTCAGTATAGCAAAAAATATTGTACACTAAGGAGAAGCAATTTTGCCAAGGACATATATCATAAATATGTGTACATAGTTGTCTGTGTGTACAATTGTTACACACTTTTTTCACTTAGCTGTATCACATGATTTTAAATATTTATTATAAAACCTTATGTGACTTACTTCAAAAACAGTTTAACATGACTAATAAAACCAAAGAGTCAAGGCTGGAGAACTAACACAGATAAAACTTATAAAATCATAGAAACACAAACAACAGTAACAGTTAAATTGCATAACTAAATGACAATAGACTAGCCATATGATATTCAGTACATGCAATTCAAACTAAAAGAAGGGAGTGCAACCGGATTTTAACAATAAAAAGAAAGAACTGAAAACTTGAAAATTCAATTATCTGGCAGACAAGAAACATTCTTCATATGCTGGTCATTGTATGGGGTCCACTCTGCATCATGTAAAACCAGATCCAAACCACAGCTCCAGAGAGAATAGTCAAAACTAGGTAGGGAGTTAGAGCAGTAACTGATAAAAGTAGAGCTGAAGGAAGACATTTTGGATCCTGGCACATGCCACAGTCTTTTCCTTATGTCTTGTCCAGCTTTTCCCATATTAATTTCTTTCCCTTTTGTTGTGGACGTGACAATTCCTCATCCAAGATCTCAGCAGCTGGTGGCAGTTAGTCCTATATGCTTCTTCTTCCTAGCCCTCTCACATAAACTTGCTATATTTTTGTTTCAAGATTTCGCATGGAATGGTGGACATTATTTAATAATATTTAAGAATTGCTTACAAGATTCATGTTTAAGGTCACAGTAATCTCTAGAAAATAATTTACACTGTGGAAATCAAGCATGAAAACTCTCATTAATTTTTAGCCTTAAACTTGCCAAGGTCTTCTGAAACTTACCCTTCCCCTAAATCTATAACAGATAGATAACCATTCTCAATGTATAGTTAATACTGCAGATGTGGCTGTCTCTATAAACACTTTTTGCAAGATATGTCTTTTAGCAGCTTTTATTTGACAGACGGTAAAAGTGAATGTTCCACAAAGGACAAATAATCAGGTTGTACAGACCATCTAATAGAGTTAATGCCAGAAGGAAAAAACCATAAAGTAGCACTTCGGCACAAAACTGTAGACTCTTGAGAGCTTGATTATATGTTTAGTGACACTACAAATATGCCTTTATTCATTATTGTAATGTTCCTGAACACGTGTCATTTGAGACCCACAATAAGTATTTCATGTGTTTGTGAAAATTGAGCTGTAAATCTGAGGAAACAGCTGCCATTAAAACCAAGATGGCTGTATTATAAGCCACCAAGACTTAAAAGGATTACATTTAGAAGGTTAAATTCAATGTCATTCTTTTTTCAGTCATGAATTGTAAAATCCATTCTGTTGGCTAGAAACCAGAAGCAATTCAAAGCTAGAATGAAATATGTATTAAAGGGGGAGGAGGGGAGGATGACAATTAATTTTGGAAACAAGAATGTAATTTCTGATTGCAGCAATAAAGGTCCATGAAAGCTGTCCTTGGCTATTACATAAAGCCAACAGTTGTTCATTGTTATCGCAGTACCACTTTATTTCTGAGATACCACCTATTCTGAAAATTGTAGTGCTCTGCTAACTGTCAGAGACTGTGAATGTAAGGAACAACTTGAATATTGCTGAAATCTGCTCTAAGGCTTGTGAATTTTTCTGGTGGGTGTCACAGAGAGTCAATATTGAGAAATATTTGCTTCTAGGTTGAGTAATAAATGCAGCACATCTTTTAACACAGAAGGCTAAAATAGCATGGCTTGTTTTAGTCAAGCAAATGTAGGCTATGGAGGATAACTGTCTCTAAATAAATCAGAGAGAAAACAATAGGGAGGGAAGTGAAAAATTCTCAAGCTAAAGGACAAGTGTTGACACAAGAAGTGGGTATAAAGTGGTTCTGAACACATTAAGATTATAAATTGGAAAATTCCTAGTCAGAGTAACAGGAGCATAACCTAATTGCTTTTAAAATGGGTCACTTCATGAAGGAGTAATATGGGAACAGCAAGGGGGCTATTCTGAATGCTCAGCAGGTTGTTTGAATGATTTCCATGCCCTCACCCCCTGGTCCCGTTTTTCTACATTTCTACTGATCTCAGTAGTTTTTGTGTTATGACCATTTTGTAAGGATTTAAAAAACAATTTAGAAGTATAGAGTATTCTGATTCTCAACCATTCCTAAAAGATGTAACATATAACTTGTGCTTAAAATTTAAGCAGGTATCTAAGCACATTGCTAAGATGGAACTAATTGTGTTTAATCAACCATATTCCCCTCTTGGGATAAAATAAAATGCTTTTGTGGAAAAAATCTTCAGTGTATCCAACCATTATCTACACCACTGTTTCTATCTCACAGTAAAATAATTGTTTCATGATCTGTTCTCTGCTGCTCTACTAAATGCTTACTATTTGCTGCAATAACACCTGATTTTTGAAGCAGGCATAAGGCATACAGAGACTTGACTGATCACAGTTACTCACATATTGATACAGACTACATTAAACTACTATAGGACAAAAACCTTAAGACTCCTGAAAGCAGGGAGCAGAATTCAGGACCGTCCCATCACAACAGAGTCCTGTCATCCTTACCATCAAGGTTTCTGTAGGCACCTATATTCCTGCCTGCAGAGGTGAGGAAAGGCTCAGACACGCAAAGATTGCAGCCATCGTGGCTGTAATGTCCTGCCCCATCACTCAGAGCAGTAGAGATTTCTGACTCTGAGTCCCAGTTTCACAGCTATCCCTCACTGCTGCCTTTGGTTAGACACCACAGCCCAAGAAAGGAGTGAGATTTCCATCTCTCCAGCACTTTCTAGAAGTTGACTTAAGCATCCTTCTCTCAATTCTGTGATTAACCTGAATCCCATTCCTAGGGTCTGGTTGAAATTTTGCATCTACTTTTCAGGCAACCTGAAGATGGCTTTTACAGTCTGGTCCCTAGTGACTGATTGGTTATATTCAGGTCAAAATCTGTTTTGCATAGCTTCTTTTCCATTTAGTGAACTGGTTCAAAATTTGGGGAGAAACTTCCCCAAACATTTCTGCAAATATTTCTCAAAGAGAGAGATTGTATAAGTATTTCAACATGATGAACAAAAAGTGTTGTTTGAATGTGAATAGAGTTTAAAACATAGGTAGGAAGCATTTTAAACACCTTAGCACTATAAGCAAATAAGGGAATACATGGACAGTGTCCACAAAGAACTGAACCACTAACAGCAAGACAAGCCAGGAGTTAAAAAAAAACAAGGTCAGGTTCTTCTTTTCACTCATCTATATTTCAGGAATTATAGCTGTGTTTAAATCTGTGTTAAAGGTGACACCTGGAAAGCTGATGATTCTGAAAACAAATCTGTCATGGTATTGGACTGATAGGAATGACCAGAATTTTGAATGGGTCTTGAATCCATGACATCATATGAAAAGGTTATATCTTTATAGGATAGACATCAAAATGGAATAGTTTAATAACATCTGGATCTCATTTCATGCCATAGAAGTGGAGAAGAAAAGTCAGGAATCTGATTTAGTTGTATGTGCTTAGCATAAGTAAAGAAGCGGTATATGCTTGGGATATTATATTCAGGCAGAGGGACTGGAGCAGAGCAGAATGTACTGATATATTAAAGAGTTACATTTCTATTGGACTGTAAATGGCATTGGTTGTTTCCCAAACATAATTTTGGAAAAGGTTTATATCACATTTTCTTTTGTTTCAGTCGCTAGGGCATTAAAATGTGACAGTATGTAAGCTCAGGCAGCAATGGTTTTATGAGCAGACTAGCATACATTAAAAATGCTGATATATACAATATTACCTCAGGTTGCAGTGTCAACAGAATATAGATTTATTCCAGGAAAAAAAGTATATTTTCAGACAAGCTTGCTTATGTATCAAGCAATCTTGTAAATTAGTCTAGTGCTCATGAAAAATACCAAGCTGGAAGACAGGAAGGCTGGAGCCATTTTTTAACCCCAAGTAAGGTACAGCCTGGGCAGTAGTGCAGCCTCGTCCAGGCTGGCCTACCAACTTCTTTCACTTGTGGTGAGTAGCCCAAATTGTACTAGAAAGGAATAGCGGGCAATGCTAGCCAGGACGCAAAGCTGGGTGTGTTGCAAGCATGTTAGATTGCACCCTAAGACACAGTTCTTTGTTGAAGCACAGATCAAAGGTCATTTGTCTTCCAGATCTTTTCAGAAAGTACTGTGCAGACTGAAACTTAAACTTGTTGTGTTTAAAGTAAGAACTTGAAGGGTTTTACGTACCTTTATCTCACTGAACTCTGCCTCTGTTCCTTCCCTGAAGTGACATATCCAACATTTAAATTAAGTAGTTAATATTTAAACACAGTTTCCATAGGCTTCATAGTGTCTTTACAAAAATCTCCCTTCTAACTATTGCCCTAAACCCATAAAACACACCATCATAAACCACACATGAGACTGACAAAGTTTTCTCAAGAAAATAATGGCCGAATTTCTTATGCCTGTAATCTGAAGTAACACTGCTATAAGATCTCTTTAACGTTCTCTTGTTGGTGGTTCTTTTTCTATTAGTACTAATTTTCTTCTGTGGTTGGATGTGATGGCAAGGGCTGATTAAGCCTTTCTACAATAGGATTTTCTTCATGTTCTGATCAATGCACTTCCACAGTTTTCTAAACCCATCCTCATTCTCCGATGTTGTGTTTTGACTAAGATCCATGTTTTAAAAAAGGTAGAAGAAGGGATGCAATCAGAAGAGACTCAGACAGTGTTAGGATAGATGGTTCACATAGCAGATGCACGTATTTTGGTCCTGCCCCTTCTTTCACATTTTTATCCCATTAAATGCTAAATCATTAGCAGTGAAAGCAAGGAATAAAGGAAAACAAAAAGGACAAAAGATGGTCAGCATTACAACAGGCAAACAGCGGCTGTACTGATACCATTTACAATATGTTCGTATATACTGCTTGCTTTCTGCAGGAAGAAGACATTAACATCAAATGTTATTTTTTAGATCATTATTAAAAAAGGGGGAAAAAAAGTAAGCTCTTCCTAGCATTTCCAAGAATAGATACAACAGAACAACAAGCACCCTAAGCTACAGGGTTTACCTTTGTGAACACAACATTCTTCAGTGAAAATAAATTGATGCATTAAAATTGTCTCCTTTTTAAAAAGGAGACTGTAGTAGGGTTCTGGAGGGTTGGCAGTAGTAGGGCTAGAAAAAACCTCCACCCTAACATATTTGTCTTTGCTTAAATATTTATATTAACTAAGCTAAAATGTCTATTTTACATATGATGTGCTTGTTCCTTTCATTTATTGTGCTGGAAAAATGGGTGCAGATGATTAGATCAAATTATTCTTAGAGTTCTGTTTTAACGGTACCTTGGCATAATAGTAATGAAAAAAGTCTCAGAAGCACAATTACTATATTGCAGCATGAGAAGAAAAATATTTTGAAGTGTTGATGCAGAGAAGTATTGAATCTTGTTATAATAATTTTTCTGAAAGCAGATACTTTGCCCTTATTTTAAAACATATAGTACTATAATTAATAAAATATAGTACTATAATTACAATCCAAGAGATTTAGTACTGTTTTAATAAAAATGAAAATCTCAAATACAAAAAAAGCACGCATAAGAAGCAGCTAAAGCTCAGAGGAGAAAGTTGGAGAGTTGCCAGTGTTGTGATCATATGAATATTCAACAGAAAACTTAAATTCAGCACATTGGCAATGATGAGGTAATTTTAAAGTCTGAGATTTCGCTGGTGTATTTTTTACTTTTATTTACTATAATTACTAGACCGTGCTTTGCATTTGGGATGTATATGTGACATGTAAAAAATCAGTGGGTGAATCAGAGACATTTTAAGAATGAGACAGAAATTTTCATATGTTTTAGATACCTTTAAGAACATTAATAGAAAGAGCTAGCAGTGGTAATAAGCTATGGTTTAAACTAATGTATTTACTTTTTAGTTTCTATGGGAAGCAATGATAAATAATAAGCATTTATTAATAATATAATAATGTATTTCAAGTTTCTAACTATTTCTATATTTACATTCACTTACATTAATGAATACATGGCCTAGAAAATTTTCACTTATTTCAGGTCAAAAGAGTGCATAGGATGTTCCAAACTACAAAAGGGAGGCATTTCTGAGGTACCTCTGAGTGAGATGTTCACTATACATACATGCTCCTCAATGAAACAAGCCGTATGCCCTTACCAGCTCTGAAATCAGGCTATCAAGTACTGCTCATCCAGTATCAGAGCCATTGACAGGAATGGCAAAAGTGTTACTGATTTCAAAAGAGTGGCATCTCATGCTTAGTTTTCATTGCACACATCTGGAAATGCAGTGTTTGACTTTTCTGGAAAAAGGTGTAAAAATATCCCACTGTACAGAATTAAAGTAACATTCTATTTTCTAGTCAGGCTTTGGGGTGAGTTACTTTTGTAATTTACCAGTGAAAAAACAGTAGCAGTTCCATGTTCTAGGAACTGCAGCTAACAGCAGCTTCCTTACTGGAAATTCATTCTTGCATCTATTTTAAGATGAATTGTACATGTGAAATATATTAGCCTAGTAACCTGAAATCTGATATCAAAAGCCAACACCAAAGAAATGCTACTGTTTTTATTCCAGCTGGACTGCACCCTCCATTCCAGGGACTGTATTTAGATACAGAAAAGTTTATCTGTAGGATTTATATTCAGGCTTAAGAATGTTAATTTGCCTTTATACCAGACTTACCACAGCAGTGTCAGCATTGTGGACTAATTTAAATTGACACCAAAAAAGGGTCTTTGTATATCATCCTCCCACCTCCCTGCTTTCTGTAAGGAAATGGGCACATCAGGCTTGCTTTTTTCTTTGCATCTGCAAAGCATGTAGACTGTTCGATTCTCACTTTACTTGTTCCATACTTGACAGTGTTTCATGTTTTAAACTCAGTGAATACTGAGCAAGTCATTTGTGTGCCTGCAGCTTTGTAAATTCAATCCCTTACATGCTAAACTCATTGCTCTAATAAAGTTAATTAGCAACTGAATTAATCAGTTGATCATCTATTAAAATGCTTATGCCTGCAATGTTTGTTTCATGACTCAGTTATTTCTTTTTAATGTAACACGCAGTTTTAATGCAAGGAATGAGTATAGTCTAGAAAAAAGAGAAGGGACGTGGGAAGGTGCTGGATGCTACAGCGTGGCATGAATGTTTGGTTGACAACACTTTGAGAAGGCCATGTAGAGGAAGAAAGCAGGAGCAAGTCCTTAACCTGTAACCACTTCTGAGACAAATTTCTGCCATCATCGTATGTAATGACCTCCTGGCAGTTACATGGTGTGGTAAATAGTAATACAGTAGTTGAATCTGCTAATAAAGGTGAAGACAGAAACCAAAAGTAAACTTGCAGAAAGCTGTATGAAAAAGCAAACCCCTAAAGCAGGACCTGTGCTCAGCACAGCTGCCTGAGCAGCCGAGCAGCAGCAGATCTCATCAGCCAAGCAGAGAAGCAGACGCTGTCCCTCAGTCCTAGACTTCTGATCTTCCATCTACCCCATGAATTCAGCTATAACCCTATGTCCTTGAAAAAGCAAATATTGCCATTTTGCTACATATAAAAAGAATAGCTCTGATAAACACTTAAACTGAAGTAGGAGTCTTCAGCTGTATGAGGTGTCATACAATTTGTACTGCACTACTGATTACAGTCATAATGATAAAAAGTGGAATAGTGGCCTATTTAGGCCACTTTCTTAATTAAGGAGTTGACCATTGGGAACTTACCTTTAATTAAGCACACTGAATACCACATTAACCTCATTATATGCTGCAGTAAAGTGCAAATGAGTATCTTGAAGGTGGGATTCACTTGGCCAGACTTTGCTGTTCATAAGCAAAGTACACTCATCGCTTGTGAGGGTGCTATGGATATTATGTCTCGTATTTGCTACTAATTCAACCTTAATTATGCATGAATTCATGTTCAATTTTCTAATAAACTCTAATGAAGAAATTACTTCAGACTTTCCTCAGCTCCTGCTTGGAAACTCTTGTATTTTGTATCACTAATGAATTAGTTCTTAACTTTATTATTACATTTCTTGAACAGAGTTTCTGGTTCATGAATCGCATCATTATTATTTTATTATGATTTTATTTTATGTGATACACTGCAGTTCTGAATTATAGATAGACTTTGTTTTAATTCTGTTGCCTACAAAGAGGAATGAACTGCATTTTTTCCCCATTGTCACAACTGCAAACCCTTAGAGTAGTATGTGGAAGAGTCTACTTTCCCCAGGAAAAAAAAAAAAAAAAGTGGTAATATGTAGAAAAGCCTCAAATATTTCCTGCGAAAAAGTAGTTTGTTTCCATATTTATGTGTAGAAGCTCACAGGATATAGACTGGCACACTGCCATTTAATTTCATAGAACTATGGAAAGCTAAATGTATTTAATCCTGCTGAGATTCCAGCCTTTTTTGCTTCCTGCAACAAATCAAAATTATTAAAAACTAGGTACACTCAAAGTTTCCATAACTGGCAAGTTGTTTAATATACTCCAGACCAGAAGGAAACACAGGTAAGATATCTAAAGTTATTAAAACTTGATCAGTGCAGATTGATAGAAGCAACACCGTAAGATAGGGTGCCCAATGTCAAAATTTAGAGGGAGCAATCAGATAAAAAAAATCTGTTTCAGAGGACTACAATGGATAATGTAACAGGGCATATCTTTTATCTGAAAAATTATAACAAAACTTGTAGAAAAGTTTAGACCAACAAAGATAGTGATATGACTGATGGCAAGTAACATCACAGTGGTTTTAATATGATCATCTTATCTGAAAATATAAAGAGCATATGACACAAAATTCTACATGTTGGAAGTATTGTAAAAGCATATGCACTTAAGTTGTTCATGTCATTGTGGAACTTTTACCTTTTTGCCTAAGTTCAAGTTACTACTTTTTTTTCTCAGTTTTATTAATATATCTTTTCATTTTAGTGAGGAAATACATGGTAGCCTAGAAGTAGTAGAAAAAGATACTATTAATTTTCTAGCAAAGTGATTTTACTTTTTTTATCGTTGTTGTAACCTGTTTGATATCTGCATTATTTCATATGCTGCCTATCAACCAAGGTCCTTCTTGGAACGAGTAATATTTCTCATTCTTCTTGGTCTGAGCAGTTGACAAAAATTTGAAGAGGTGAGGTAACTCTTGGCCTGAACACCACATCATCTATTTCAGACAGAATTTTCAAAGGATGTCTTCTATAGTTTTTATTTTCATGGAGAAACAACAAAACCTAAGCTACACAGAGCAGTGATTCTGCTGAGTATCTGTGGACTGCACACTGAATGAGGGTGGGCTTTTTCAGCAGACACCCATGTCTACCCTCCCATCTCTCTCTACCAGTGGACACTCACTCTTTCCTGTACCTTGTTCAGTCTCAGAAGAGTGCAAAGGTGGCACATGAATTGCTTCACATATTAGAATGGCATTTTATATCTAGCTTGCATATGCTTCTTGCTCATTAGAAAAAGACTAGGCAAGGTGCAAGGTAACACAGGATGAGACCTCTGATATTTGACATAATAGAAGTGATTCTCGTCCGTGATTACTTATGATTTATTCTTAATCTATTTGGTCCAGTTGATTTATCCTGTACAGGATATTTGTCAAATCTTTGCACAATAAATAGTTGGAAAAAAATTTGTCCGTAAAAAGTCTCACTTTGCCTTCCCTGTCTCTATTTCCTTTTCTTTACTCTGTTATAGCTTTTCTGTAAGTTTCAATTTTTTCATATACTGTTTCTTTTTTGAAAGCTGGAAGGTTTGGTATTTTCTAGTCACTGACACCTAAATATATATTTTCTGTTAGAATATTATCACAAATTAACTGTCTTGTTCTGACCCTTCAGTCTCAATATAGGCAAACTATAAATTTAGCCATCCTATAAATTCTATACTGCTTCTTAACATTACCTTATCAGGCAATACACGCTTATGTTTGACTTCATTTTCACACTTCATTCCAAATCCTTTTGATAACTCCTAGAGCAAACATACAGGCCAGGCAGGAGAGAAGAAGATTAACCCTTCAGTCCCAAAGGTAAAGACACTTTGTCTGGATTAGTGGAGAAAAATGTTAGTAGGGAGGGAGACAGAGGCCACCATCATTTAAGTAATGGAGATGAAGTAAACACACAAGACAAATGCTACATAAACACTATATATTTACTGCTAGCTTGGTAGTGGAACATATACGTTCCTTTGTATAATAGCCTGTAATTTATATCGAGAATCTGTATGCCTGAAAATTGCTTAATATGTTAGGAGTACTGGCAGTAAAAGAAGTACAGAAGAACTTAGCATCTAGTATCGCTTGTCTGGAGGACAGAAGAGATGACAGAGGCAAGTTTCTCCATTTTGTAATCTGATTTAACTATGGGAATTGGCAGGAAAATTAAGTCATCTGAGAAGATTACTGTGCATGGACTACATTTAGTATCTTCAGCTTCTCTGTGTGGGTGAGTCCTCAGGATGGGCATTTAGTACTTGACAGTCTTCCTGCATCTGTCCAGGTCTGTCTCCTGGGGCATGGCCAGAGGCAATTTATTGTGAAGGATAAATTAAGAAGTGGAAAGGGTTTTGACTGTTGGCCAATCTCTTAATCAGTGACACATCTCCCTTGCAGGAAAGGTTGGATGTTACACATGAACTTGAATGTTAATTCCAAAATACATGGGGTCACTGGATATGATGGTTCCAACAGAACAATTTTTGCTTATTGGATTAGGGGATAAAAATTATCTTAGCAGCGTTAATCACCTATGGGTAAGTTTACACTGAGAAAACACTGTAAAGTACCAGCAAAACCAGTAATCAGTCACCCTTGCTGGTGACTGACAAGCCTTCAAGATGCTAAGATGTTGGATGGAATTTGAAAACCAGTGCTGGAAGCATCAAAAGCATTGTTACAACTGGTTGAGTGGGAGGTCAAAGAATGTACATCATCTGAGGGCAGGGGAAAGCCATCTCATACAAGAAGTTAGTAATATTTCACATACTGTAGCCTTTTTCATTTTAGAGACTTGAAGCTTCATTACAGTGCTACAGATAAGTGGTATTTGGAGGAGTTAAACAATTCAAAAAACTTGATTTTCTGTGAAAATCCAAAAGCAATTGAACACATTCAGGAATAAAATGGAGTGGGAGGTAGTATGATTTCTTTCAACACTTTTACGATTAGAAGCTGGTTTATAGTTCTGTAGTGCCAAAAGAGTAACTAAGAATTGAGCTAGATGTTGTTCAGTCATGGAATAGTTGGTGGTCCCTGTCCAAAGACACAAAACAGGTCAACAGAGACATTTGGCTGCACATAAGGAGCAAAAATACAAGAATGAATGAAAATAAGAATGGAAACAGTAGTGGTAGCAAACCAGCATGTAACTCCCACAGTTTTTAAGGTTAGATAAATGGAAGGAAAAATCAAAGAAGGTGAGACAGAAAGACAGAAAAAAGGAGAGAAAGGAAGACATGGAGTTGTAATGAACCTGAGAAGAAAAGAAGTTAAATCAGAGCCCTCAAAGTCCCAAAGCTTCTGCAGCCTCTCCTGTTACCTGAAGCATGTTTTCCTCTACAGCCTAGTGGAATTGGACTCCTTACTGTGAGTGTCCCCATTATAATTCTGGTTTGAGACCAGAGGTGAGCCCAATTCACCTTCTTTCACAGTGGGACAGTAACAAGCTATTCTAGCTATTCTATTATCTGGATTTTTTAGCCTACCCCCCTCTGTTTTTATACACTCAAAAATTATAAAAGGCTTCTATAATAATCTAATTTAACTTTTTGGACACCACAGACCGTAGGCTTCCATAGACTGTCTCCTTTAATTTTGAGCTACATACTTTTTTTCCATATGTATAATGTTTCATTTGGCTATACTAAAGCACGTATTGTTTGCTCATACTCTGTGACCTATCATACCCATTTTTTATCATTCTCTCAACCTTTATGTTATCTGCTAACTTTGTTAGTACTGATATTTTGCTTTTTTTCCATTACTTAAAATGCTAAACAGAATGAGACCAAGAATCAATCTTTGTGAGACCCACCTGGAATCGACCCCCTCAGTGACAATTACCATTATGTTTTAACTGCTGGTTAGTCAGCTTCAATCTAGTCAATGAGCGTCATGTTAACTTTGTATCATTCTACTTTCTTAATCAAAATGTCATGCAGAAACAAGACAAATGCCTTACTGATAATTACTTTTTATCAATTGGCTTATCATCTTATAGGGGAAAAAAAGGAATACCAGATTAGCCTGACAGTATGTATTTTCCAAAAATCCATTTCATTATCTTTAACTACATTACCTGCCTTTAATTTTCTATTAGTCAAGTACCGTATTAGCTCTTCTATTACTTGCCCAGGATTGACGCCCAGGCTGTACAGCTTATAATTACATTGGCCAGTCTGTTTACCTTTCAGATATTGAAACAACACTAGTTTTAATCGTTATTTGAGCATATAATTTTAAAGAAATTTTTGGTATGTTTTAGCTAATTTATAGTTTTATAGTATCAGTGGAAACTGTCACTTAGCACTACTCCTTCCTCTGCAACTAAGTTCTATTTACAGGGACTTCTTGACAGAAGAAAATAAAAGACTTTCATTTTTATCAAATAACAGATTATTGTGTTTTGCTTAAAAAATAAACAACTATTCGTATCCCATGTTCATTCAAAATAGTTTATATGGGTTAGGAGGAGTCCAACCAATCATTATTATGTAAACTAGTAAGATAACAAAAAGAAACCAAGCCAATATTTTGTAGGGGGCACTAGCCCCTTAAAAAGATGGACATTAGAAATATACTTACTATCTAGGGAAAGTCAGGGACAATTTGGAATAACACACCAAACATTCCTGCTTTTGTTTTGGTAGAAGACATGGAGTATTCTCCTCCTTTCAACCATAATGGGGAATTTATTACATGTGGAAAGAATAGACTGAGCTACTCTGCTGAAGTTTTTTCTCTAGTATAGTCTGCTCATGTAATGTCACATGACCTTTCTTCCAGTTTGGCCCAGGTGAACCTGTTTTCTGGCTATGTTGTTAAACTGTTAAGGCTCAAAACATTATTCATTGTTTGATTCTGATCGTGAAGAAGCATCCACTAGATACTTGCAATCGTTATGTTAGTAAGCTCAAACATCCACTAGGTATTTGCAGCCATTACATGACTAAGCTTGGTATTTATTACTACTATGTCCTGGTTTCAGCTGGAGAGAGTTAATTGTCTTCCTAGTAGCTGGTACAGTGCTATGTTTTCAGTTCAGCATGACAAGAATGTTGATAACACACTGATGTTTGCAGTCGTTGCTCAATAGTGTTTAGACTAAGTCAAGGGTTTTTCAGCTTCTCATGCCCAGCCAGCAAGCAGGATGGAGGGGCACAAGAAGTTGGGAGGGGACACAGCCAGGGCAGCTGACCCAAACTGACCAAAGGGGTATTCCATGCCATGTGATGACATGCCTACTATATAAACTGGGATGAGTGGAGCTAGGAGGGATTGCTGCTCGAGGACTAACTGGGCGTCAGTCGGCAGGTGGTGAGCAATTGCATTATGCATCACTTGTATATTCCAATCCTTTTATTATTATCATTGTCATTTTATTATTGTTATTCTTATCATTATTATTTTCTTCCTTTCTGTTCTATTGAACTGTTCTTATATCAACCCGTGAGTTTTACTTTTTTTTCTGATTCTCTTCCCTATCTCATTGTGGGGGGTGGGAAGTGAGGGAGCAACTGCGTGGTGCTTAGCTGCTGGCTGGAGTTAAACCATGACATGCTATCATAGCTATTTATTGTTCTCTTGTTTCTCTTTTTAAAAAAAATATTTTTTTAAGATAGCATCCCTGGACAAAATTCATGCTCCAATATGGTAGGCCATAAGCAAGTACACAGCAAGTGTTGTGCCTTCATTCAAGAGGTCACAGTCTAATATGTACATGCTTTTTGCATCTCACAAAAAGGTAGAAACACAGTGTAGTTAACAATAGCAATTTTACAACTTTTTTATTCTTTCCACCTTTTATTTACAGACACTTCAATCCATAGATGAAAACAGTCTCTGTTCTGACCTGGTGAAAAATAAGTTCATGAAGTTATAGTCTCCCTGGTTTCATTATAGTGACCATAATCTAGTTTTTAAATTGTACTTAGGGGGAACATGTTACATGGTAGAGACAGTCAGCACTCTTATAAAACAGTGCTGGTTACCAATTTAAAGAATGATACCTTAACACTGCACTTGAAAGAGCAGACTTTGGAGTTAAAAGATAGTCAACAAAGCAGGTTTCCTTTACCATAACTGTGCATCTAACAGCAAATGTGAAAAAAAAAAAAAAAAAAAAAAAAAGAGAGAACAGGACCAAAATAACCATGTGAAAAATTTAACCATATGAGTCCTTTCTTTGCCTCTTTCATTTCTTCTCTTCATGGCAGCTGTTTGCAGATTTCTCAGTGAAACTTGAGGATTTTTAAGAGATAGTTATACCATTAAACATTCAGACTTGTGCTTAGTGATTTTTTTTTTTTTAAGTCTATTCATAAAGCATACTGATTTCCAATGCCTCAAATTCCATTTGCTATTGTGTATTCCTAAATGCGCACAAAATGTGGATATCGCCTTTCTAAAATCTATGGGATTTTCAAAAATATACATTCAGCTCCTAAAATACAAGGACACATTTGAAAAATGTATCTTAAAAAAACCCCTCTTTTAAACAGTGCACTGAGAGAGAGTGGATACAGTAGAACGCAAAAAATTTAACAGCTCAAATTTTTACAGAGGGAATAATTACACCATATCTTTAAGGCTCCCAGTTATAAGGTTTCAAAATAACTATTTTAGAAGTAACTGAAAGAGCTCTCCCATAAAGCACAGACATTTTGACAACACAATCACAAGTGAAATACAATGTATTTTTGTTGGTTTACTATTTCTTTCTATAGTAAACAATGGAATAAACTGAAGAAAGCAAAAAGCAAGTAGTGCTTTTATATTTATATTTTTTGTGTGAAATTTTTCAAAGGAAATTCCATTTTACACAGTTTACAGATTCCCATTCAGCATTTGAATACCTGTAATAAGGACAGAAGTAAACTCCAAAGGAAGAGAAGAGAAACTGAAATCAAACTATATTTCTCACAAAATATTTTCTATCTTGTTTATATAGTCTGTGAATTAACTAGTTCAGGGTTACTCCTTTATATATTCCTTTAAGGCATTTAATGCCCTTTCTGTCCAAATTCCTTTAAAAACTACAGGTCAGATGTGTTGTGAGAAGGTCATTCTGTGTCTAATCGAGACCCAGACTCAACCCTTGAGTTGTTTGACTTCAGCAGATTCACATCTGAAATGAGTCTAAGCAATCAAGCCCTTCGAAAGTCCACTGGGAATATTTTGGTTGGCAAGGACGAAGTATACAGTCTATAAAATAGTTCCAGGAATTAAAGGAGAGGCCATGCTGAGATAAAAGATACTGATAGCTTTCCCCTGAATTATTCATTTTAGATTTTTATTTAGTGCTTCTTCCTATGCCATATAATATTTGGATGTATAATCTATGTGGAATCCTCACAGAAGCTTGTGGTGCTATGCTGCAAACAAATATGTCTCGTTTGACTTCACAAAGCTTTGATTTAGCAAAATCCCCAAAATATATTTGGCTTTGATTATATGGTTAAAATCACTTCATCCAAACCATGTGCTCAAGTTCAAGGGTGAAAGTGACATAAATTAAGTATTCAAAAATTATGTGCTGTCTAAACCAGACATCTAGGTTGTCTTTACGATAGTTAGACTATAATATGCCTCCACAGACTGATTAATTCCCTCCAAAGATGGAGCCTAATACAGGTGGTGTTAATAGTCCTCCAGAGATGCTTACTTTTCTCCGTTAATTATTGAGGGAGCCTAGACAACAAGCTAGGGCAAGGAAATTAAAATGCCTTTCCAGAAGAAAGTAGGCCCAAATGTCATCAGTGGGATTTAAATAATGATTCTAGCCTGCTCTCCTTAACAGTAATGGCAACATTTCTACAGGCTTACGCAGAACATGAGGCAGGTTAATCACAACTTTCTGACTCAGGAGTATTGCTGTTTTTAACATAAATTTACCTTATTTAACCAGTTTTGGTATAATATCAGTACAATGTCCCAACCCAAAGTATCATTACCTAAAGTAAATTTTTTTTCTATACTCCCTTGTTCCTGAGACTGAAATCGATATAATTTTCAGGGATCATAACATACTCCGAGCTCATGGCAGCTAATCTCATTTTTAGTTTTTATCATTTGTTTTAATGGATACCTTGTCCCAAGAGCACTTGAGCTTTCTTTTAGTTTCCAGTGACACTACCAACAGAAACCAACAATCCTTCCAACTTATTTTATGTATTCTTTCTTTGCCCATTATGCCTCCACTGGGCCTCTTCCACCACAGTTTTTCTTTACAGAAATGCTACTATTCACTCTTCGCTTTGTTGCAAGCTATCACCATGGACATTTGCTACTGGGTATATAATTTTATGCTTGAGGCTCCACCTATCAAAAATTGCTGCATCAACATCTTGTCCTCTGATCATAACATAATTATCACTTTCAGAGATAATGAACCTCATCAAGGTCTTCTCTTCTCATTTTCATTTATGAACAAGTTTGGCTACTGCCAGGAGCTAATGAAACTAAAAAGAGAAAGAGAGGAGGCAACACTGTCAGACTGATATAACATTGCTGAGAGAGTGACAGGATGGATTTTAAAAGATCACTGATGCAAGTTGCCTGCCAAATATTCAGCTGAACCTTGAATGGGACCAGGTGTCCTGCTTTAAGATTAACAGAATTTTATGGGATACTTAAAAGCCTGTTAGATGTTATGATTAATGACTAAAAAGTTTTCTGAGTTCAGTAAGAAATCAGTTTGACTATGCATTGAAAAATTCAGCAATTTTCTAGTAAAATGGATATTTTCAAATATTCCATGACAGGGAACGTAATCATTGCTACATCTAACAAAATCTAGCAATTCATACGTTTCAATGTTATCTTTTCAACAATAGTTGGCACCAAGTGTTGGAGAGAAAGAGGGAAGGAACATTGTAGTGAATAATTATAGCAAGAATTTCTCAAAAATCCATTGTCAACTTATACAATGATGAAGGTGGACCTTTACTCATTTCAATTTTTTTCCTAAACCCCAAACCAAACCAATAACATTTTCTTTAATGTAACTAAAAATAACCACATTCCTTGATGGTTCATATTCATATAAACATTCTTTCTATACAGAATCAAAGACGACTAATATATGATTTAGTACTATAATATGTGTAATGGATAATACATGTCTTTCAATTTATGTGATGAATGGTTACCTAAACTCTATAGTAATAAATGACTTCTGACCTTCAGATCAAAGTATATGTTTTTATTTACTGTATTTTAAACCATATGTACATTATCACTTTTATAAAAGAACTTTTTAATACAATAGTTAGCTTTTGTAGAGCTGCTACTTAATATTGTTCTCTCTGTAGGTGAATGTGAAGAATTAGACTTCTTTGTGCTATTTTGATGTTAGGAATTAGCTTTTTTACAATAGGAATGGACCAAGACAATATTTTTTTCTACTGTGTCATGTGCTTCTGTGGTATGAGACACAGTCATTTCCAGAAAAAAAATGACCTTTCTGATGTTGTAGTTCCTATTATTTAACGGATCAATTCTAGAACCAAGAATCTAGTGGACTACTTAGAATTAATGGGGAGACTGACAAAGACCAACACTGAGAACTTGATACTTAGTGAAATTAATAGAACAGGCACTTAAATTCTTTTCAGAATCCAAGCTGATATTCTTATCCTACTGTTATCATTATATTATCCTAGTCAAAAAAAATTTGATTCGCAATAAGCTCATTTTTATAAGCTTCTCTGACCTGGGACCTTTTTCACACAACTGTAATTCCGACATCTGGTAAGAGTAGTTTACAATTTATATTCCTTATATCCAGGCTATAATATAAAATGTAGGGGAAAGCAATATCAAACAAAACCAAAACCCAAAGGAACAATAAGAACTCAAGGAAAAGGCAAAACCACAGAAATATAAAAAGAAGACTCATGTTTATTTAATGAGTGCTCCTGGTGGGGAAGAGAGCCAAAATAACCACTGACATTTTTGTGATTTTGACTTTTTAATTGCTTGCTTGTTCCTCTGGGAAGCTTGCTCAGGCATCCGTTAGATTTTTGCTAGCTAAATAAAGTGGTTGTTCATGTAATTCAGATTGCATTTGTAACTACCTTCATTTGTTATTCGTTTTTGAATTCACTTTGAGGTGCATTCTGATTTGAGCTATAATGCAAAAACCTGAAGTAATTGTACATTAGAACTTGCTTATTTAATTAGACTACACAGAAACATAGAAGCAAACTAAATGCCATACTGGATTAGCCTAGTGGTCATTTTATACAGTAATTTATGTTTAGAAAGAGCAGGACCAAGGAGCTTGAGGGACTGAGTTAAGCAATCTGCAGCTGGCATATGTATGGCATAATCTGCCCCCTTCCATAGGTCACCTGCTGCTTTCTAATTTTTAGAGACTGATTTAAGCATAAAAGCCATAAAAGGCAGAATTTAACTTCTGAAATTTTATTTGTCATTAATTTGGAGGACTCTGACCTGATCATCATATAAATACTCAGTTCTGCTTTGATTCTCACTAAATTTAACCTAAATAAATTCTTGAAAGCAGCAGTGTCACAGTTTAACTACATCTTATATGAAAAAGTACAGATAGTCTTTCAGGTTTCAGCCTTTGAACTAAATTGAATGTCCCCATGTTCCTGTGTTATGAAACAAGGAGATAAGTATGCTGACTCCACCTTATCTGTCATTGATTATATTGTAGGTTTTCTTAATGTTCTCTCTTACTCATCTCTTTTCTAAAGCAAATAAACCTAACCTTTTCAGCCTCTTTTCATATGGCATTTTTCCCTATGCTTCATTATTTTCACCCTTCTTGAGCTTCTTTCATTTTGAAGCATCTTTTAAAAGCAAAGTAACCAAAAGCCCAGATAAGACTGCAATAGTGACTTGTAGACTGTTTCCAATTTGATATTCCCAACTCTTTGGTTTGTTTATGACTGGCATTTTTGAGAAAAAATATTCGCATTTCTTTTTCTTATGGACTCCACCTTGCTTTTGGTAATATCACATTTTGTCTGCTTGTCATGTTGCCCATTGTCCTGATTGGTTACAGCATTCTGGAGCTCTTCACAGCTCTTTCTGGTCCTGATTAGCCTAAATACTTTAGTATCATTTGCAGATTTATTGTCTCATTGCTCACTTGCTTTCCAGGGACAGTTCTTGTATGAAACACAACTATTAATCATTTCTCACAACGAAACTTTTCTTCCTGTTGGTCCTGTAGCTAGATTTTTATCCATAACAATACTTGGCCTTTCCATTCATGTTTAACTTCATTTCTCAGACTCCTGATTGGAGTCTTGACAAGACTGTAAAAGTCTACCCAAATCATACTCACAGGATCTCACTAAACTTGTATATTCAAAGAATTTTGAAACATTCAACTATGTGTGCTTTTTTTTTTTAGCCTGTTTTTCTCAGAAAATTAATATTCTCAGCCTTGTATGGTATGTATGAGTTAATGTACAGGTTTGTGTAACTATAGGCCTGTTGGTCCCTCCTAATAACTTTTGAACCCAGAGGTAAATTGCCAACAAATCTGATGAGCTTCAGAGATGCTAAATTACTACAAATTTCATAAATGTAAGATATCAAGCAGAGACTAGAGGCTTTATTAGTACATCCACTGCAGGAGAAAATGCGGTGTGATGAGCTCAACCCTTATGGTACATCGTACCACACAGGGGAGATCTGTTGTCCATGTTTGAATCACTGGAGAAACTCCTAACAGCTTATGCCTTATTGGATATTTGAAAATCTACCTCTTGGTGAAAACATCTGTCCTGTGTAGATTCTTTAATGTCTGGTATAGCATGGACTTCAGTTGTTCTAATTAGCTGAAATGAAAAATCGTCCATTCAGGGGAAAAAAATCTGGAAATCAGGCTTGATAGGCTCTGGTGATCCTCAGGCTACCTCTTACCCAATCATGTCCAGCTACCAGGTACATATCTTTCAGGCTTTGCTCACTATTTCTTTTTCAGTGTTTGTTTTTATAATGACATTGGAGTCAATATTCAGATATTTTTCTTAGTCTTTTCATTAGCTATACAAGCTTTTTTTGACGTGGCAGTCCACAGGTTTGTAAAATGTGCCACTTTGTTCAGTAGTAATTTGCCCCCAGGATATTACTGCTTAGATTCTGCTTTGTTCTGAAAGTTTCTTTCTGTCAATTTGTATATTCCTTGGCTCTGAGTAACTTTGATCAACTTTAAAAAAAAAAAAATTCTCTTCCTCCAATATCCCATTTCTCTTTGCATGATAGCAAGCCCGAAAGGGAGTGCAAAGGACAGAAAAGAATTGACTGCCGTGAATAACAGTGGAATAGCGACAGTAAGGAAATATTGAAGGAGTCTTTTCCTGGCTGACAAGGAAAATCTCTTGTTCAGCTTTTATGGCTATTTAGGATTAAGTTTCTAGTGGAAGCACTTCACCAGGATGCTATGGTAGAGGTCTGTAATCTGACTGTGTTTCGCATTGACAAATATCCCAGTTGTTGTTGGGAGTCTTTTGTTGAAAACTTGAAAGTTTTTTTTCTTTGCAACTAAAAGCTGTGATTCACAATCAGGTAACAGGAAATTCAATATCAGGTTTTAGTTTTACAGTGAAATACAATTTTTCATGAATTTTCAGTGTGGAATTAGCAAAGGTTCCAGAAACTGAGATGATACAGTAACGATTTCTTTTTTAATAGCATTCTGTTAAGCCTGTGACTATTGTTTTCATAAATGAAACAGATGTTCTGCCTTTCTAGCATGTAGCCACCAGTTAGAGTTTATAACAGCTTTCAGGAAAGAGATGGTGGATTTCAAGATATATATATTTTATCCAATGTTAATAATATTGTGCATCATTTTCCCCAGTATATTTTACTTACAGTGTAAGAGGGGTTTATTTAGGCATCCCAAGCAGGTATGAAATTTTGCCTATAGTTTTACTGAGTTTTTAACCTCTGATTCTGAACTGAATACAGTGAAATACATGCGGTACAGGTCTTGTGTTCGTAAAACTTAAAACTGAGGTGCTCTCAATGAAGTACCTAAGAGAAACTGGATGTTTTCATAGAGTAGTGTTCAGCATAGCAGCAAATGAAGGAAATAAAGGGGTCTATTTCCCACCCCTGACTGATGCCAAAGAGCCTTGAACAGCCCCTGAGGAACTGTTGGGAAGCATGGTTTGAGCATGCATTTCCATCTCTAAGGAAGAGAACAGATCTTGGGAAGATCTTGAGAAATGGAGGAAAATAGATAGAAATTCCAGATGCAGCTGACTCCCCAGTACTAGTACTAGTTATGTGAAAGAAACTATCCAATTAATAACAAGAGATGATGGTCAGAAAAAATAGAAGAACATCCAGGCACAAGAAATTATACAAGAATCTCATACATGAAGGACAGAAAGTATCGGGTTACAACAAACTCTCCAAATAAGGAATAAATTCTGATTTAAACGATTTCAAAACCAGAATTTTTCTGAATTCAGAAAAGATGATAGAGTTGATGCTCTACTGAGGGTGGAAAAAAGCTAGTGGAATTAGAATCAAAATCTGAAAATTCAGACAGCTCCCCTTTACTGGTAACGAATTGGGCAATTGGACAAATGTGGTTAAATAAACTGTAAGTTTGAAAGAGGAGATACCTCAGAGGCTTACTGCATCGCTATCCAGCAGGCATCCATATATCAAACTTTTGTTTTGTATAGTAGCAAACACAGTATGCCAGAGATATATCAACTTCTAAATATTGAATTGAATATGATCTAACCCAAATCCTGCTAATTAAACAACATTTGGGTGGTTCACAGAGTTTGAAAGAACCTTTTTTTTATATGCTACAGTCTAACACTTGGATTGCACAGTTGGATTGCACAGTTGTGCAATATTAATGCAGAATATATTAGAAATTAAGCTAGGGCACTGTTATCAGGTTTTTCTTTTTTTTTTTTTTTTGCCCTTAGGGTGTGATTGTGTCACCCCTTGTAGCCTGCTGAATTAGAAGCAGATAGTAGAACTCTCCTGTTACAGAAAACAAAATTATTTTTTTTAGTCACTGGTTTTAGCTGTTTAACAATGTTGCACAACACAGCCTGAAAGATTCTGAGCTAGTCACTTTTACAAGCAGAAGACTGTCATCAGAACATGACTATTATCATCAGAAGACTAAGATGAAGTTTGATCATAATTATTTGGCAGATTGTTGTGCAGGGGCAGGAGAGGAGGACAAGCATTTTTTTTTCTTTCTAAAAGGGAGCCAGGTCTTTGAGTAAGATGTCAGCTAGACTTCTGCTGTAGCTTTCACAAGGTACAGTGTAAAGTTATTTTAGTACTTAGTTTGTCTAGAATTCAAAGAATTTAGGCAATTTCTAGCTAGAATTCTTGAAAACCAAATACCTGTTTACTAGTAACTCAGGTGTAAATACAAAAAAAGTTGAAGGTCTTTTTTTCATTGAGATATATTAGATGTTTTACGTACTCTAGTTGAAATGTTGAGGATGTAACAATTGTAACCTGATAATCTATAGCTTCTTCTAAATTTTCTAAATAAATTGATTACAAATATTATCTACCCTTGTAAGTCTGCATGTATAAATACTTATCCTTGTATTTAAGAAATCTTAGCTTCCTTGGAGAACTTGTATATATGAGTCTTAAGGACTTTTAAGAAGGAACTGGTATTGTGTCCAAGGGGAGATCTGCAATCAACTGAATTTGCTAAAGATTTCAGCACAAATGACACTGTGGAGTCCTTTTCTCATATCTTTGAATTTCTAAGTAATTTAAGTAGTAAATATAAGGGTGCAGTAGTATATGAGGTGGGGAGATTTACAGGATTCTAAAACTACTGAAAGTTAGAAACACCCACACATTCAAATGTGGATCCTCCACTGAATATTCCAAAGATATTTATAGATATTGATGAAATTTAAATATAAGAAAGTATTAGCTATTTATTTATTTATTTTTTAAAAAGCTTTCTTATTCTGATTTCCAAAGTTGTTACCACTGAAATTAGCCAAAACAACCTTTATATAACAACAAAAATAACAGCTCCACTTAGTTTTACACACATTATGTAACCATTACCAAGAGCATAAAGAATTGAGCAGCTATTGATACTGGTTTCTACAGAGTTTTACTAATTTACTTTGGGTTTTTTTAACAGTTTGGCAAGCATTAACTGGTATTGCATATAACAACATTAGAAGATATTTTCTTGAAGTTTAAGGGGGATGTTCTAACAATGTAACATATCAATTATATTAGTGGAAGGAGTCATATTGGACAGGCAAGGGTTATAACTATTTCCCTCATTAAATACTAAGAAGCTTGTTTTCATGACTCTTGTAATTTCATTGTTACCTACATTTTTCTCTGCTCATTAACTATAATCCTAATAGTCACAGATCCGCTCATAGAAGCTTGTCTTTCTTAATTCACCTATCACTGCTTTACACATTCCTTTGCTATCTGCAGCTTTCCTTAGTTTGTCAAACCTGTCAGCCCAATGTAGAGCAAAGAATTAGTAGTGAAGAGAGAAAAAAGCTGTGTTCCAGAGAGAAAACTAAATGATATTAAGCAAACAGCAATGATTTCTGAATTTAGATAGGCAAATTTAGGATCCTGCAAATTTCCAGTATTGCTCAAAAATTCTGGCTGAAGATTTGTGCATGAAATGGACAATGAAGGGGAATTAGACTAGGCATGAAGATTTATGAGACCAAAGTATCTGAAAAGTTAAAAAAAAAACCAACATATGGGAACTGTAGTAAAGAAAGAATGAGGGAATTAATACAAAAGATGAGGAGTGATTACAGTTTCTTTCTTCAAAAAAATTTTAAAGTATCCAAGTGCAAATGGGTGTCATCATCATAATAGTATGGTTACTGAGCCTATTAGTCTGTTTAAATGTTTCCTTTCTAAATAGAAATGCACCTAATAAATTATAATTAGAGTCATGACAAGAAGTTAAAAAGAAAAATATGGCAAATTCCACACGAAAAAACTAGCCACTGAACCTCTCGAAGTCAAGTGGCAGAAAAATGGAAAAGTAACTGAAGAACATGCAAACTTTGAGGTGTACCACAGGGAGGAGAAAAACCCTAGAGAAGCACTGATCTTAATAATGAGCAGCGGATATGTTGTGTTTGAAAAAGCAAGTGATAGGGTACAGGTGATCAGCAGTAGTAGTCAAAACAGGAACAAATTGAAAAGCTGAAAAAGAGTTAAATGGCAGGGCAAAAAACAGCTCTGTTTTGAGAGAATAAAGCCTTATAATCTGTACTGCAAATAAAGATACTGGTTGTCATGGTGCCTTCTGATTACTGGAATAGATACAAGTTCCAGATTTCCTTGGTAGTATATGAAATCCAGCCAGTAGATGATAGTCCTTGGAAGAGCAGGTAAGAGTGAAATTAACTTTCCTTGAGGAGACTGGTGAAATCTCTTAGACCTTTCAAACACTAAACAGAAATATGAGAAGTAGAGAAGCATTACTAAAATTTATACATCATATGTGCCATGATGCGCAGAAGGGAGGGCTTGGAATTGTTTGCAATAGTGAGGGATTAGAGAGACTTTGAATTAGATGACCTCCAAACCAGAAAAGAAGAAATACTCGTATGTAGTTTTGAAGTCCAATAAACAGGCATCAAATACACTTTAAGCTAGTTAGGAGATGGGGGGGCTGGGCTAACTTCTTAATTAATGCATGCGGTACAATGTTCTAATGCATGAGGATGAGCTGATGTGAAATATAAGTAGTAAGACTTAGTATATTAGTGCATTTGCATAAATGCAAGAAAAAATAGATAGAAAATGTCAGATGTCATTCCCTAGTGATTCTGGTAGAATTCTTAAAACCTGCTCTTGCACAAAATAAAAAGCTTAGCAGACTTTCAGTATGATAAAGTCTGAAGCCTGCAGTATCAGCATTTACAGCATTATCACATTACTTTTTGATTAGATGGGAAGACAATAGTTGATATTCTGTAAATAAGGTCACAAAACATAAAAAAATTGGCTGGGGAACTGTTGTAGTCTCCCAATGTTAGGAGAAGAATTGAAGCAAATATATTCAGGACCACCCCATAATGTAATCTAAATCAGAGAATATTGCACGTAACTCTCCAAGTGTTTTTCTGCAGAAAAAATAGATCTAAAGCAACTTGTGAAGGTTGTTTTGAAGTTTTAATTTTAAGATAAACACTGGAATCTAGGAGTTACTTGATTTATTTCTATTTTGTAACATGCCATCTCTTCACCATTTCTTTTGATAAACTAATGTGCAGTCATGTCATGATGGCTATAATGCAGCTTCCATGCACCTGCACTTTCTGCCTGTTCAAAGGTCCAGCCAGCAGCTGTATTCACAGGGCTTCCTCCAACCCACCCACCCACAACAGGTAACTGAACAGTTGCAATAGTTAAGAGAAAACTTCTTCTGCAAGTGAAAACTTTCCCTTGTAAGAAGAATGTAATTTGCAAGCATTTGAAAGAATGTGTTGGATGTCCACTCAAACAGGTCTCTATGTATTGACAATGAACATCAAGAAAACAGTGAACATACCAGTTCCTCCCAAAGCACATGACAGACCTTACTCCAAAGGTTGAATAGAGCCGGAGGGTCAGATTACAGAGGAGCTCCTCCTTCCTGCTTTGGGAAACACTGAAAAAAATTTCTTTGAAAGTGCAGAAGTCCCCTATCTATAACTCTAATGACTAATTACAGTACTCAACAGCAAAGTGACAAATTTTCCTTTAAAACTGATGAACTTTCATTCCATTTTCTCTTCCAATTCATTTTATCATGCATGGCCTACTTTTTTTTTGTGAGTAGCATCTCTTTTATTTGTTTGTTCGCACCTTATATATTTATGTTTCTGTCTCAGGATTAATTTGGGAAGCAAAAAGGCTTCAGTTTGTCATGTCCTGGTTGCTGCATTCTTTGTCAAACAACTTTCTAGAAGAAGGGGGAAGAGATTGACTCCTTTGTGGGAGCAGATGGAAATATTCAGGGGATAATGTTTCAGAGTGCAAGCTGAGGTAGGCAGACGTGTCTGTGCAGAACATCTGTGCTTGGGACACTGCTGAGCAGAGAGTAAATCCAAAGTTATCCCTCCAGGGTGACAGAGAGACTGTGTAGGGTTAGTTCGTTACAGCCCGAGAAGGCAGGAAAGGTTGCTGGATGAAAACAATGCTAAATGAAAGGTCCTGCTCCTCAAGGACGTGGCTGGCAAAGGGAGTTAGATTTGTTTCCAAGTCTCCTCCTTTGCCTATTCACATTCAATTTTTTTCCCTCTTTTTAAAAAAAGACTTTCTCTTGCTAGTTAAAGTTCTAATAAAAACAGGTCTATAAAAGCTGTTTGGTTTTGTTGGAAAGCTCAGGTGAAAGAAAAGACATAGGCAGAACTGCCTTAAAGCTCTGGCTGGTTTGGGGAGTTATGCAAGTACCTCAGTGGTTATTCACCTGCTAGTTAACATTAAAAAGAGAAGTTATCGCTCTTCATTAAATATATTCATGTGTTAAACTCTTATCTCTGTATCTCATTTTGAACTGTATTACTCACTTGGAGCAGAACCACCCTGGGAGGATGCAGGATAAAGTTTCCAAGATGTCAGTAGCTGGAGGCACCATACCCATATAATGCAAGAGTTCTCTCGCTCCATTTTCCCTGACATATCCCTTAAATGCAATTATTCCATCGGATGCCTCCATTTGTGCAAAAGGAGAGAGTTAGTTATGGGCCAGCCAAATTCTAACACATAGAAATCTAAAATCCTTTCTGGACAAGTTGCAGTGCTGTCAGTGTGTGCATGATTCCCTCTTTTTCCCCTTAGGTACTGCAGATGCTGCAGGATGGAATTCAGATGATGTGCAACTGAAGAGATAAGCCAAAGCTTGCTTGAGAGGACTGGGGACAGTGCTCTCCCACAAGTACCCTCCATAAACAGGGTTCCTGCATTTGTTCCTTTCCCATCCCACCCCTACTACTGCATATGCTGAAAGCAATAGCCTTTGTTAGATTCAGTCATTTGCGGACAGGAGCACTGCAAGTGCTGCTGTCTAGTCTGTGACACTCCTCCCTTACTGTGATTGATGAGGCAGAAAACAGTGTGTATCTGGAATGCAGTTTAGGATTTAAGTAACCTAATACTGTCCCAGAATTCAACTAGATATAATTTAATTTTCTATGTTGCAGTCTGAATAATCTTTTTTTAATTAAACGTATCTTGAATTTAGTTTCATGCTCTTTGCACAAATATGTCCAGTATATCTTGTGCTATGGTTACTATACATGGACAAGTATTACTTTTCATTTACATTTTATAGTGAATTTTGGCAACAAGTAAACAATGCAATGAATCAAATTAATGGAGAAGACATAGTTGTTGTTCCACATTCTTACTGTAGAAGTTTGGCTCCACGAGGCTGCTGTATTTAAGAGCTGATTTAATTAATACAGTATTTTTCACAGATAAAAGCCATCTGCGGGTACTGGACATACATACCACAGTGGTAACTGCAAAAAGGTAACAGTTGTGCCTATTAAGTGGTCTGAGAATTATGACTAACAAATTATTCACACTAATTCAAAAAATAAAAAAGGAATAATGAAAATAATACAGAGCTGACAACAGCAACAACAGTGAAGTTTAAAAACATTCAAGGAATGTTTGTATTTTTCACTACCTACCACTTATATTTTTCAGCCAAAAGCGACTTACAGACCGTTAATGCTGTAAGGATTAGCTATGTTAATAACTAAGTTTCCCAGAATTATGTGTACCTAAGTTTTTTTTAAAAAAAGCTAGTTTTCTGATCAATAAGTTTTATTTGTTTTTTTTTTTTTCATTAAATATTTGAGTTCCTTAATATGAACACGTCTTAATCTGCTTGAGTTGAAACATCAACATTTTCCTTAGTATGGCTTGAAGATGTGAGGGTAAGAATATTAAACTATCCCTATGGGGATTAAATGCATTCAAGGAAAAGGTAGTTTGAAAAGTTTTGTCTAGGTATTTAGAAGTTTGAGACAGTCTCCCTGTGAAGCAGAAAAGCTGGGATGCCTGCTGCAGTCTGACAAGGTATTTGATGAAGCACAAAGGCAGAGTAAGTCCCAGATGGAGTATTACTGCCTTATATATGCAAAATTTTAAAGTTTTCGTGTACCCTGTCCATCTGTTACATCTCGAACTCGTATGCTATAGTCAGCAGCCACATCCTCTGACCAGATGAGTTGAAATATATTGTCAAAAAGTTCATTGGCAAAGGTTTTACAGAAAGAAGGAACTTGACTTGCTTGACTGCATGTTTCCATCTCCAACCATGGAAACCATAAGCACCTTCCTTAATTAAGAATTTGAAGCCTTATGCATTGTACTCACTGTACTCACAGACCTACAGTTTAAGAGTGTGGTCACAGCTACAGCATCTTACCCTTACCTGCCCTATGCAAATGCTTTTTATGTTTTACCTCTCTTCCTCAAAAACGAAAGAGGGCAAGTAGACTATAGCCAGGTGCAAATTTCTCCCAAAGAAAATATACATTGTTTAGTGCCTTCATTCTTTTGCAGAGAGTTCATTAAGGAGAAATAGGAAACTCTCCACTAAGTGAAGACACTTAGTCAGGGAGCTAAGTCTATGGATTTCAAAGTCCTGAAGACTCTTCAGCCTCCATATAGTCAATGTAGCAGTGCCCTCCAAACTGAAAAATAAATCTCCTTCCACTGTGTCCTAAACTATATTACAGCCAGGAAAGTGGAAAGCATACACATGCATGGAAGTCTGAAATATCATCAGATGAAATTACCTGCCCTGCCCGGCTCAGGCTTTTTCTTTTAGAAAAATCATCTAGAGGTGATACCCCTCCTCATCTGCCCCTTCTCCCTTATTTTAAAGGAATTGAAATGAAAAAAACTAACTGTGAAAATGCACCATGTTCAAGGATAATGGGTGAATGGATTCCACTTTGTTATAGTGGCAAGTGCTGTAGTCAGCAATTACACTTCCATCAATAGAATTGGAGCAATAAATAGTTGTTTTGGGGTATCCTCTCCGCTTCAGAAATGCGAGATAAGCTCTTCTTTAAGAAGCAGCTTATCACAGTGTACAAAGGTTCAGATTCAAAAAGCATGAATACTTCAGCTAAACTTCATAGACTGACAGACCTGAGGGGCTCAAGGGGCAATCTGATTATTTACTTGGATCACTTCCCATAGGTCGTTATATTTCACCCAATTGCCCTTGAACTGAGTTCAGTAACTTGCATTTCAGCTAAAACCTATCTTCCAGGAGAGAATCCAATTTTTATCTGAAAAGAAGGCAAATTTAATAATTCCCTTCAAAAAAGAATGAGAACTTGGTAGATGAATTGTAACAATTTGAAGTTTCTCGATCAGTAATGTATTACTAGCCAACAGTGGGTCAGTGACCTGTATGAAATACAATAATGATCTCAAGACGCATCACAAAATCTATCTTAACTCCAACTAATTGGCATCCCTGTCGGCACTTTCAGAAGAAATTACAAGAACTGAATGAGCACTGAAAATGAGTTACTCTTTCATTCCTACAAGGGAGTCTTTTCAGCTTAAAGTTGAAGGTGTTTTGGAAGATACATATAAAAATGTGCAGTACTAGTGGCTCTGCAGTATCTGTTCTCTTGGGAAATACAGAACTTCTGTTTCCAGAATTTTTGGTGAAACCATTCTGTGTGTCCCAGTTATTTCTATTAATAAATGGGAAAAATCTGGGAAGTGTGGCATAAACCAATTCATTATACAAACATACAAGCACAACTTTGTTGTACCTCCATGGCAGGACATAAGAGTTGGCAGAACAGTTTTTCCTTCTTCATATCTTCACTTAGATACAGTGTATTTAAAACAAGTTCTTCACCTACTGTTCTCATTGCTTTAGGGAATACTAAACAGGCATGCCAGTCTTTTTACTGATTGTTGTCAACTCCACTTAGTGCTTTGTTATATTAGTATACATTAATTTGTGATTTTATTATTGCTGCAGGGCCTATACACATCATTATGTTTCAGGGCAGTGGCTCATCATTATGGTGATTATTCAAGAACGATGTGTTGATGGCTTTAATGGGCCAATAATCCAGTAATGAAGGCTCTGTAATGGAATTCAGTACTGTTGTGAAATTATTCAGTACTCCATAGTGATATGATTTGCAGAGCTGTAAAGCTGTGCAAGTAGAATAATCTGTTAATACATCTTTTTGCAGGTTTTCAGGGTTGTTATCTATGTGTTTGTTTAGGAATGCTGGCTTTCACACCTGTGATATTTCCTTGAGCTATTGGGGACTTTTTTGATAATATGGAAATTTGTGTATTATTTTACTAGTTGTCTGCAACCAGATTTTTAGAAAACTTCATTGGTTTAGGTAACAGTCATGAAACTAGAAAAATTATGGGAAGAAAGTAGAATTGCCATAATGAAAATAATTTGTTATACTTTGCAAAAGTACTTATGAAATGGGCATTCCTTGTATCTTTATGAAAATGAGGACAAATATAATGGAAAGATAAAAATATTTCTTTTATTACTTTAAATTTTTCCTAAATGGTAAGACATCAGGTGAGTGTGAAGCTTATCACAGCAAGTTATTTCAGTCATATTTTCCTCATTTGCATAGATACATGTTTTTGAGTGTATAAAATACATATTTCACTAAATCTGAAAATTTTCTCACAGTGAAGAATATCATTGTACAAGATTATTATGTATGTGTGTATATGTACACGTGTGTATCTTTATGTAGCTGACATGCATGCATATATTTTGGTATTACTCTTTGATGATATAAAACCATAAAAGTTTAATTTATCTGTTCAATTGTAATGTGATTTTCTGTGAGCCATGCAAATATAAACTTCTTTTGTCTGCATCTCATTTTGAGAAAAAACAATACAGTAGGAAATGGTGTTGTCATTTGCAACCATGTGCTCCTGAGAATATTCTGAGGTAGGAGCAAAGAAGTCTCTAGTGTGGATGATTTTTGTAAGAAATCATTGGCATCACAGACATGAAACAAAGCAAAGTAAATCTACTTGCAACCACAAGTCCAATAAAAATAAACCACTTTAGAGATAATCTGTGGTGCTACACAAGGACGAATGCTGCAGGAATAGAAGATAACAACATGGACTAGTTAAGTACATACAAAATGTTTTTCCAATGAACTGTCTAAAGAATTGCTGCTGACAAAGAAATGGAAAGACAGTTATCACAATGTCTTTACTGCCTTTACACACAGCTCTCATTACTTTCTTTACACTTAGCTGCACAAGATTGTAAGCAATCACAGGCTGATCTCACTGTGTAATATTTCTCATATTCATGTCCCTTCTTTGACTTAGAAAATATTTTCTTGATGCTAACTTTGATCTGTGAGTACAAATACAAACCAATACTTTCTTTTGCAATCAGCATGGGCTAGACACAGGGTATGTAAGTTGTCATAGCTAATGAGGCCTTCTTGTTTAAGTTAGTATACAACAATAATACCCAGTTTCTTTGCTCTTTGGCAATATTATTCAGGGGTTTTGCTATAATTTTTGGGTATGCAAACCTGAGAAAACCTGAGATAATCTAGTGCCCAAATATAAGCTTTAACTTTTCTTAAGATTCGTTCACTGTTTTGTAACTTTCTTTGTTCAGCAAAGAAATTTACTGCTTTTGTTTAGAAGCTACAAGTTTGATGCATCATCTGTAATCATATTTAACTAAGAACTTAGCAGCTGTTTTTAAATCATATATGATTCAGGTTGTATTGCCTTCAGTGGGTACTAAATTTCAAAACCTTGATTTAATATTTTGGGAAGCTCACATAAAACCTGAATACAAGGTGATAACAAGTGATGATCATGATATTATCTTAGTGCAGTAAATTAAAGACATTCCAGAATCAATCTGATAACATGGGAAACAATTTCAGATTACAAACTGGCTTGGCAGCACTGGAAAAACTTTGTGCGAGGTGATCTGAAAGAACAGTACAAAAATAATCACAGAAATATTAGTTTGAATAAAAGCTGCAAGTTTGCTTTCATGTTATTCATGACCCTTTTTAATTTTCAGTGCTAAGTTAGTGCAACAAAATAATTTAGAGTTCGATGGTCCCCAATACACCAGGACACTAGTCTGCAGTTATTTGGTCATTTCATGGCTACCTCTTGATAATTTTTCTTCATATGCTTCAAAGAAAATGACATCAATGAGGAAAAACCTGTCACATTAAATCTCGAATCAGCAATGCTGGAACTTGCCTTGTTTCATGATAAACGGAGAAGAAAATGATTTAAAAATGAGATAGATAATGTAAATTGTGACAACCTGCTAATGGAAAAAGATGGTATAGATCAAATTTTTGTCCACCATATTGTTTACATGCTGGAGTTGGAAGGTATGTAAAGGGATTTTTTTTGTTGTTTTTACTACTGTTGTTAATTCCTAGAGCACAGTATATGCTATGCAATATGCACATCATACCAAACTGAATACTGACTACAAATGATTACAAGGCTGGAGGAAGCACATCTGCAAAGTTTTGTGGGTTTTTTTTTGTTGTTGGTGGGTGGTTTTTTTTCAGACAGAACAGAGAGAGCATTGAAAAAGAGAAAAGCTGTACACCAAGGTCATATAATACTTTTTACTTCATGGAGATAGGTGACTATAACAAAAGAGTAGGAAAAAAATCATTCAACTAGACTGGCTGAAGATATGATCTGGCCACTATTATCAACATTTAGGATGAATAATGTAAAAATTATATGCACTCAGAAAAAGGATGTTGATTGTGTGGTACATGTGAGTATACCATATAGCACTGATTTAAAAAAAAAAAAAAAAAAAAAACAACCAAAAAAACAAAAAAAAACCCAAAACAAACAGAAGAAGGTATAAACAGAAAAACATTCAAAATGTTCCAGAAACTGGAGCTTACAGGACAGAGAAAGACAGCAGATGTATTCCTGTGTGAATGAACACCATCTGTATAAGGGGAAGTGGAAGAGTCCCCAGGTCTCTAGGAAGATGGGTTTTCTTATTGTTTTTTCTTTATGTGCGTCAAGTAGAAATGTCTCTGATGAGGCCGAGCCTGCATCTCTAACTCCCACACATCAGTCATCTTTGTACAAGGCAAACTTGGCCAATCTGATTGTTCAGATTCTAGTAGAAGGCAAACATCCTGAAATAAATTCAAAAGACAAGGAACCTGAGAGATTTAGGAAGCTCTGTACTTGGTAGAATGTAGGGTATCTTCAGGATCCACCTTTAGATATAGTTATGGAACTTCGATTAAACAGGAAAATTTTAACTCCAAATAGTACTATATTCTGAATTATCTTGTATGGCAGTACTGATTTAAAAAGGGTTATCTGTAAAAGAAGTTTCTTTCCTCTTTTTTCTTGCTATATTTTGTGAACTTGTGGTTGACTTGTGCTTTTATTGATTAAAAAATGAACAAAATAAACAATGTTTACAAGAGAAGGTGAGCAATCAATGGGCAGAAGACAGGCTTTCTCTGAATAAACATACATTTCTATACTAAAAGGCCAGGAAATAAACAACTGAGTTACTGTTTGTTTAATCTATAATTCCTTTTGATGAAGCATCGTACCAGAATACTCACTTGATCTTTTGGAAGCTGTAAGGAAGTTTCTCTATATAGGTAATTCAAAGAGATCAATCACTAATCTCTTGTTCAGTCTGTCAGAACAGAAAGGAATCCTACAAATGTTCAATATGTAGCATTCATCTGACACTGAAAGAAAGGAAATAGATGTTTGTACTTCATGTTCACAGAATAACTTTCTGTACATCTGTGTGAATATTTTTAAATGCAATTTAAGTTTTTATTTCTGTCAATTTAACATCTCCAATGCATGAACTTACAGAAAGGTGTTGCAGAATGGATATTGGACTAGGAACAGGAACAATGTATTTGTTGTCTTCAAGTGCTGGTCCACATGTGTACAAAATTTACAGACTGGGTCAAAACTACTAAAACCTAAAATCTCTGTCAGTAAATACCCATGTCAGCTGACATGACATCCATAGCTAATAAAAATACTTCTGAAATCAGGGCCAAATTGGCTACCAGTAAGCTTACATGTCCCCAGGTTTTTTGCAAGACCAAGAAGAGTGGCTCGGGTAGCCTGAGAAACAGCTTGGCAAGTAGGGCTGTTGAAGAGTTGCAGCCATAGATTACACCAAATCCTCAACATTAGGATGTTACATCAACATCCTGCAGCTGTCATTACATTGTTGTATCAGGTGGTTAGTTAATTTTTATTCTCGCCCCACCATCAGGATTGAATTCTGTGGCAAGATTGCAAGCCCTTAACAGACCTTAGCTGCATATGCAAAATTTTCTTCTGGAGTATCCTTTGTTGTCAAGTATTTCAGCCATTGCATTCAAATTTCCAGCAACATGATTCATATTGTTCCTGGGTTTGGTGCAGCATAAGGCTGCCCTTCCCCTTCTGACTGATGGTGTACTCTCTCCTATTCTTCACCTTCACAGAAAGAGTAGTCACGGTTCTGGGTGGCAAGTGAGCTTCCTTTTCACGGCTTTGTCAGATTCTTGCTAAGAGACATAGCAAAACATTGATCTGCTCCATCAGCTATTTGGGGATTGGAGAAAAACAGTTCTGCCAAAAGCACTTCGTTATGTATTCTCTGGAACAATGAAAAAACCACTTGACTAAAATAGGTAGAAAATACTTCCAACCTTGAAATAATCATAAATAGTGCTGGTGTGCCTTTTAGCCCGGCTCTGCATTGTGTGAAACCCTCAGATAGTATGTCACAGATGTAAGCACTGGTACAGAGTAGTACAGGGGGAGGGGGAGGCTGTTGTAAAGGACAGTCTCATTCAGATGCAGCTCACGCTGTGTTGTGTAAGAATGCATCAGAGTCTTTATGACTTTCTGGGGTAGTAAATTTTCATCCTGCTGACAACAGGAGTAATTGCTGTGTGCAGAATAAAATTGCCTGTTTAAAAGTTTAAGTTCTATTTTTATGAGCTGTGCTTCCTTATTTCTTAGTTTAACTTATCAAAGATCATCATTACTGTTATTACTACTCATGATAGTTATGTTTGTGGAGAAAGTAGACAAAATTTGCCAATTAATGTGTTACTATGGAGGACATAGAAGTAATATCCTTTCCTCGGTGCTAAAAGTTGTATATTCCACATTATCCTTTGTATTGATTGCTGGTGATTTAAAACTCTTTTAGCATTTTGGAGGTGTCTATATTGAAATTTCTGCAAAGGGGCTCAGAGTTCTCTTGTGAAAAGATGTTATACTAGCTTTCCACCTCAGTAAAAGTATACAGAAGAAGGGAATGCCATCGTTAATAAACAAAGCCTGTATAGATACCAGACTAAGGTTATCTTGTCACAGCCGCCTCTGCTTGTGCTAAAATTGTGGTTGAAAAATAGCATCATACACAAATTGAGTAAGAAAAAGATTAAAAAGTGAGAAAATGTTAATATACTCTAGATGGTGTTCCACAAAAAAAAAAAAAATATTTCCAGGATTGTGTTCTGTAAGCAGTGGCTCAAGCAGAGCTGACAAAAGCCTTTTTTTCTCCTTTAGAGCCACTGAAAATTGTGTATACTTGCTCAATTGTTGTTTTTTTTCATATCAGAGCATATATCAAAGCCTCTGTATCAGGTCAAACTTTCCTTGAATTTCATAATCCACTTTAAGTCTTGATTTTTAAACTCTGCTTTCCATGGACAAGAAAAGAATCATCCATTGTGGTAGGTCTTACAACAGTTATCTGTAATTGATGTGCTACTCAACATATCCAAAGTGCTCATAAACACATAATAAATAAAAAGTCTAACAGGTTAAATACTATGCCAGAAATTCATAACTCATAAAAATAGAGTTCTGCTAGGTAGATTCCTGTTCTTAGTAGGAAAGAAGCATTCTTGCCATTTCTATAAGGAATATGATGGTTTCCCATAAAGAAAAGTTTCATCCATTGCAAAGACATTAAGTAAGAATATCAACTGAATTGTTAATATCTCTCCAATTTTAAAAATATTAATGATGTGATGCTGTGCCTTTTTCACAGAGAATATAAAATACTTACAGTGAGCTATTTCAAATCTGCATCACAAAATCACTTGAAATTCAAATTTTCTGGTCTTGAAGTAGAATATATTTTATTGCCCTCACACATAGTTTCACAAAAAGTTACAGGTCTCAAATATGCTGGGGAACATTTTTTTCAGTAAATCATGTGTCTTTTTAGAAGAATCCAGCTGAAAATAATGGTACTTCTTTATTTAGAAGATTGTCCAAATTGTTTGGCACATATAAGTGGATTGTTCTGAAATTTCAAAGCTCAGAAATGCTTCATCTGACTTATTTCTCTCTTGCATATGTGTTCTTTCCTTCTTTCACATTTCCCACTTTTTAGATGGGCTTATTCCTCTCCCACAATCCACATGATACTTTCTACTTTGAAAGAAACAGAACTGTGGTCAGTTCTTTCACATATTGACAGGGTTTATACTTCTGTTTTTAACAATGCCTTTAGCATCCTCTGTTCTGATAAAAATCTATTGTACCGCAGGCTAAGGGACGCTCTGTCTCTTTCTCAGAGTGCTCATTCCACAACTGAACAGCTTTCTTCTGCCTACTGCTGCTTGAAATTGGTTAAATATCCCCTTCTGAAGGCAATTAATCTATATGACTTGTAAAAGAAAAAATCAAGCACAGTACCTATTTGAACATTATGTTTCATTTTGTCCTGATAAAATTAAAAGTGATTGTGCTGAGACTGTTTTTATATTTCTTGTGTCTAGTTATGAATATACAGAAGACTATAGTAATCCAATCCTACTTTTCTGCATCATTAATATTTTTGTTTCTACATATATTAGGGTACATATCTTATGTGAAACATAGGCCATTTTTCAAAAGTGCCTCCCTTTCTGTGTTTGGGTATACACACATTACCACTTGGAACCTGTAAAATAAGGTCATATGAGTATTTCAAGCAGTTACAAATAATAGAGTAATTTCATTGGATCAAAATGTAGCCTCAATTGTCTGTGAAGAGGCAAAATCCTGAATCAACGGTCTTTGCAGTGCTGAGTTAGCATCCAAGCAAACTTTTTAATGTTTGCACAGAGGTATGACTTAATTGGTAAAGCCAGGTAATAGAGTCAGAACTGAGTTTTTCTTTGGCTTTTCCTTTGGCTTCCTTTCTAACATTAGACAAATAAATTACCTGTTTCTGGCAAAAAGATGTTGTGTAATACCCTTTTCAGATGAAATACTGTGTTCGATCTGAGATTAGGAGTGGGAACACTAAGACCCTTGAAGAAATATGAAAAGTGCTCTTACCAGATATTATTATCACCACAACTTTGCAGAAAACATTTTCAAAAATCTGTTTTGTCAGCATACAGTGCTTATAATAAATAGATTTTTATTATTTGTTAGTCCATATGCTTCATTTATGCTTTGGACATTAGTTCTGTTCCAAAACTTAAATTATTTAGTTGCTTAAGACACAGGTGTTTTTAGGACACTGAAAAAAAAATAAATCTAAACCTGAAGTCTGGAAATTGAGAGTTATTCCATTTATGTTGTGTTCTGAACTAAGTAGTCATCATTTGGAGATCCTGTGGGTGGGTCTTCTGTTTTATTGCATATTAAACAAGACCACAAGTTTTAAAACTGGGGAGGAGGGCTTTTACCAGGTACTGATGAAGGTAATAAGAGATCTTCTAGTGACACACATAATGATTGCAGCACTTAAACTGTGTCCATTCATCTCCCTCAGTTTCTTCTGTAAAGGAAAATTCAGTCTCTCCACTTGGATTACTGGACCAAAGAGTTTTATCTTCTATAAAATGAAGGAAAGTTTCTTAAAAGTGAAACCCCATCTAAAACACAAAGGTTAACTCTGGACAGAACGGATTTGTGTTTCTGTGCCCACCATGTGTCCAAGTGTATCACTTGAAAATGAGAAGAGGGAGCAAGAAGGAAAAGCCTGTTCCATAGCTAGGGACAGCCCAGTGCACAGCAGCTTTCACCCCACTACAGGGTAGGGATGTGGCTCTGTAAATACTCAGACCTGAGAACTACCATAAAGTGTTGTAACCACTCTGTATAGAGCTAATACATGAATAATATTTTTAAATGCACAGATATGCAAGCATGATGCCATGGAAAAATATGTGCACTTCATGTGCAATGTGCAGAGTATCTTGGGAATCATGCTGATACAAACACCTATTTGAGTAGACACTTGACAGCTTCTTTGTTAAGGTTAATTTGCATATTCACATCTTTGTGTCTATTTCTGAAAAAAATAGTTTTTTTCGAAGACTCAACCTAGCTCAACTTACATTAATAGCAAGATTTATACTGAATTTGGTGCCTTTTTGTTCAAGTCATTGGTAAAGACATCTGTTTCACTGTTGGATAAATTATTGGCAAACTTTCCTCAAGAACAGCTTAGAAGAATTCAGATTGTTTGCTGATCTATGAGCATTTTTATTATAAAGTGAAAATGTTATGCTTAGGTTATGCTTATGCTTTTTTTACTGCTTCTACAAAACACAAATTTCAGAACTATTGTTTCCATAAAGGCTGAACTCAGCAATATGTTCTTAAATAATTGCTGAGAAGCCTTACACTGCTTTATTCAAGTCAGATGAATTTTCCAGAAACAGAACCACTGAAAGGCTTAGTTGCAACACATAGAGAAAGGAGATAGAAAAAGGAGATAGTGTATATTGTGGCTTTTTTTTTTTTTTTTTCCCTTTGGTGGCTTGACTTACTCCAGAAAGAAAAAGGTTTTGTGTATTATACAAGCAATACATGTTTACTTTACTATCAGAAAAACACATGTAGCTGGAAAAAGTAAAAAAACTGTGATCTGCCATTCCTGCTGTTGCTGATAACATCAGTTATTATTTTGTCTTGTCCTTTCCTCCATGTCTCTGTCAGACAGATTGCCGTAACATATCTGGAAAGGGCATGTGTGAAACATATGACATGATTCACTTCATCAAAGGTCAAAATGAGATGGAGCTGCTTTGCCTGACCCTACAAGAACAAGTCACCCACCATAATTACAACATTTTCTACTGAGAAAATAAGACAGTCAACAGACACTGAAGGAGAAAACAGAAACCTCTGTGGAGGTAATCCAAAGTTCATGACTGTCTCACCCATGCAATGTGATGGTGTAAGGGCAAAGACAATAGCTGAGGGGGGAAGTTTAAATATATTTCTATGAGGCTACTACACAAACCTGGGAGCAGATGCAAGGGAAATCAGGTTTGTCTGCTTTCCCTCAGCAGCTGCATACAGTAGCTGTTTTAAGCAGCAAAGCCACCCTTCTTCACATAAATTCCCTCAGAGACTTTGAAGCTCAAAGGAAAATGACCATTTCCCATTACCACATTTATAGTTAGGTGACTATGTACAGATTCTCACTCCTTCATAATTCCATAGAAGTTCAACCTTTTCCCACTCCTATTCCTACTCCTCCCTGCTTCATTATTTCCGTATTGACAATGGACTTTCTGGGAAATTATTCTTCCACTGTTAAGCTCCTGATTAGTACACAAAGACCTCTAGGAAAATCTCTCCATGGGCTGAGAGTCTTTTTCATCACCTTTTTCTTCTTCCCAGTTAGCAGTCAGGATAAACAATTTATTCTACAGGGCAGCAAGCACCATTACTACCTGACTCTTCTCTTCAAACTAAGGTAAACTGGGTAAAAGAAAAGTGGTCAGCAAGCAAAAACTAAACCAGTATTGGCTGGCCCAACGGCATCACAGACCACTGTTTGAATGGGATGCTCTGATTGTCAGGGAGGGAATAGGTTCCTCATGAACTAGGAAGGCAAGCAAAAATACCCGAGTGATGCATCTTGGGCATTCCTGCATCTCTGGAAGAAACAACAAAACCAACCCCCTCTCTTTGGTGCCAGAGATTACTGCCTTTCATCTTATCCTCCTGTAGATAACTGGAACAAATGAGAAATTTTTAAGTTTCGTCTCTAAAAAGAAAACTTCATATCTAGATAACAGTTTACACAAACACCTCTATCCCAAAACTGAGCTCAAATGTTGATAAGGAAAAGTGTGGATACTCTGCTTGGTAGACAGCTCACCTGAAGAATTATAAAAGGAACTAACTAGTCATAGAGCATTAACCTATGTAAATACTTGGTTCACCTGTACTCAGGGTGAATCATAGAGAGCAATGACCCCACATGTTTTTCCAAGGGATAGGTATGCAGTACGTTGCCATTACAGAGCTTTCAGTGCTTTGTCTGCATTATAATATATCTCAATAAAAAGGCAGCAAGCTGGGAATGAAGTTCAGAGCTTGAGATCTCCTCTTCAGATTCTGTGTATTCCTTGAATTCCTCAGTAACCAAGTCAGAAAAATGTATGTGTCCTGGAGCATTTTGGATTTTCCAGCCACATCATTTGGTCTAATAAATATTCTCCTTTGTGTCACTCGTATTCCTAGGTAATCCTGCCTATATTAAAATGACTACACCACAGCTGTACTGCTATAGTCAGGAGTTGGTATGTCCTGCTTCTTTTGCTTTTTGCTCTCCTAAATTAGGATTTTGGTTTGCATTTGGTCTAATTTCTTCTCTCTCAGGCAAGGCAGCATGCTGATGTGTTTAGCATGAAGTATTTAGCTTCAGGCTAAGAATTGGGCCATTCTTCATTTTGTGAGCATTTAGTTTCACTTACACAGATTCCAGTGTTGAATGGAACGGGGCATTTGGCAGGCAGGCATAGTAATCAGCTTACCTTTTGTCACAGGGGTATTCCTGGGAGTTAGAGCAAATAGATATTGCTAACAGCAGCTTAACATTACTCCTGCTATACAGTTTACTACTTCCCTCACTAACCTAAAATATATTCACTCTTAAATATATCCATATTTAGCTGTATCCTTTTAACCAAAAAGATCATTGCAAGTTTTATGCTCTGGTTAGATGTACTGTATACGATGCAAAGATACCATTTGAAGTTGTATTTCTCACTTGAATGATATGAATGTTCTCCTCCCGCCTTATAAATGTCTTGATGTGTTTCTTTATTTGAAAACAGCTGCAGTGTTTTTGAAAACTATTGTCCTTTAGTAGTCTTTCCAGCTAGGAGGAGTGACATTGTCATTCTTCTATGCTGCATGAAAGCCTTTAACTTGCAAACACAGTCTCTCTCACTCACATAGTATCTGATTTATGTGCTCTGAAAAAAAGAATAAATGGCAGCAACATTTGCTTTTTAATAACATACAGAAAAAATACTTCAAAGTCAGCCATGCATGAAGGAAACATACAGGAAGGGACCTTAAATACAAGCTGCTGACAGATCATGAACCAAAACTGCCTTTTATGTATCTTGAAGAGAAAACTTTGTAATCATCTATGCCATCAGTAGTGACAGTATACTCACTGAACTCATTATACCAAAGTGTTGTAAGTCTTGGGATTATCTGAAAGAGTAGGGAATGTTCATTTATTCATGAAGTAGAACTGAAAAGCTTCTGCATCGTGTTGGGCCACTCTTTAATTAGAAAGTCGGGGAAGTAAAGCATTAGTTAAACTTTGCCTGAATAGTAAGTTAATTATTCAAAAGAACAGAAGAAAGCAGAATATTTCTCTAGGAAGAACAAATAGGTTAATCTCAGGTATTTATTCTTCGAAGGTTGTCAGGAATCATTGTGCCACACTTAAATGCAGTGGGAAGACAATTGTTAAGCAGATAAAACATAAAGGACGTTGGATTCACTGTAACAGTGAGAATAGGCAAACAAATGACTACTCAAATTTATTTTTTTTCTAAAGCCCCGTAGATACGTATTCCTAATCTCCAGCAGAGGTAAAACAGGTGGAGGCAGCAAAAGACTTGACAGTATGTGTGTCTTTCACAGACTCAGCTTAGAAGGACCAGCCTCTAGAACAGAGATGAACAGTTTCTGAACAACCATTCAGTCTTTGATTCAGAACTAGTTTAAAAAAAAAATTAAAAAAAAAATCCTGTGAGATGTCCTGCAGACATCTTCTGAATATGCCTCTAAATCACTGTTCACCAAAGGTAGTTTTCAGTTGATCTAAAACATCATTACAAAAAATCTTAACTTTTCCCTTCCAGTGAGGGATTTATCTGTCATCATAAAAACATTTGGGCAGATTTTACCCTTGGAAAGGCTGCTGTGCATTTGTGCTGGTTTTGGCTGGGATAGAGTCAATTTTCTTCATAGTAGCTAGTATGGGGCTATGTTTTGGATTTGTGCTGAAAACAGTGTTGGTAACACAGGGCTGTTTTCATTACCGCTGAGCAGCGCTTACACAGAGCCAAGGCCTTTTCTGCTTCTCCCACCACCCCACCAGCGAGGAGGCTGGGGGGGCACAAGAAGTTGGGAGGGGACACAGCTGGGACAGCTGACCCCAACTGACCAAAGGGATATTCCAGACCATATGATGTCATGCTCAGCACATAAAGCTGGGGGAAGGAGAAGGAAGGGGGGACATTCAGAGTGATGGCGTTTGTCTTCCCAAGTCACCGTTAGGTGTGATGGAGCCCTGCTTTCCTGGAGATGGCTGAACACCTGCCTGCCGGTGGGAAGCAGTGAATGAATTCCTTGACTTGCTTTGCTTGTGTGTGGCTTTTGCTTTAGCTATTAAACTGTCTTTATCTCAGCCCCCAAGTTTTCTCACTTTTACCCTTCTGATTCTCTCCCCCATCCCACGGAGTGGGGGAGTGAGCAAGTGGCTAGGTGGGCCTTAGTTGCGAGCTGGGGTTAAACCATGACACCTTTAGTAATAGCTTTTATTTATATCTTTGTTTTGCATTGATGGCTAATTCACAAAACACCAGAGAATGCTGTAGTTTAACATTCTTTATGAAAAGAATTTTATTAAATTTTATTGAAAATATAAGTTTTTCTAAACCTGAAGACATCTAAAGACTCAAAGGTTGATACTGTAATTGTATATGCACCACCTTAATTTCTAATTGGTAGCTGGCATATTTTTGTGTTATAACCCTAGAAGAAATATGTATTTCTGAGGTTGTCACAATTGTCACAAAATATAAGCTTAGAGTACATTAGACTTCTTCTGAAATACTTCTATTTGTAATAAACGTAAGGAAATTTTGAAAATCAACAGCAATATAAAAAAAACCCACTCTACTTGCACTTAGACTTGTGACAATATCCAAGGAAGTCTGTATTCTGGCAGGCTCTATTAGAAAATTTCACACTCCAGAAAGCATTATCACATGCTGCCTCAACAACAAAAGTGAGCACTGTGTACGCTTACCTGAAACTTCCTTACAGCAGTTTCTATTTCTTTCATACAGAAGCCATAGGATTATCAAATATAATGCATGTTAGAATGGAGAGGAGAGGAATGGGAGTACATCTATCAATTTAATTCAATTTTTAAGGAAGACAACTTTATGCTGTATCTCTTTCACAAGACAACTTTAAATGTCATAAAAATATTTGCAATCCTTGACAGGTTCTAGAATCCCTTAGGGAACATCCAATGTATCTTGTGACCATGACAAGCAAATTGTTGGTAATTACAACCAAACCAGAGCTGAACTGAGGCTTCAATTCTCCTTTGTTGTCTTGCTTCTATCTCTTAGAGTAAAGAAAAGCAGCACTGCTGGGATAACTTCAGCTAACAAAAATCTGTTACCTAGGAGAAGCAACTGTGACCTTCAGAAAGCAGTTAAGACTGTTTAAAATTCCTCAAAAATCTTGAAGTAATTCTATAATATTTTGATGTTAACTGTAGCATTAATGTCAACAATAATCAATACTGAAGATTTGTCATTCAGAGTGTTTTAGAATAACATGAGCATTTGTAAATGATGCTGAGTATAATCAAAATGACAAATACAATTCTTGTAAAGCATTAGGTTTCAAGGAAATTCTGAGGGAAAAAATTAGGTCTACATTAACACAGTCAAAACCAATTTTGACAGTCTAACAGATGTTTTGATGTAAAGCCTGAACCTGTTCTTACTGAAAAGAACTGAACCATTCATTATTATATGTATTGCTCTATCCTTAGAGGTCCAAAACATGTTTAGGACCTTGATCTTCCATTTGCTTCATAAAAGTTACCATTTTATGATGTAGGATACTCTTCTAAATCATACTCTCCAAATGTTTGGTACTATAGATGCTGTGGTCATTGCAGGATGAATTCCAAGATCAACTTTGAAAGTGAGAAAAAAGCCTTTATTGACAAATTTTGAAGTGGTAGAAGATATAAAAGATAGGTGCAACAGACAATGGAAGGAATGACTGAAGAATGACAATATAGGGTCAGCACAGGATTTCTCTAGACAAGTATCTTTTCTTTAATGACACCAATAATGGTTGTCAATCATAACTGACAACCAATCATTCCCATAGCAAATAATATTCTCTTTGATATTTCCATTTCCCTTCCAATCTCCACTTCAGGATCTTCCTGTTCCAGAGGTTGCATCTAAGACTTTTGCGTTCATAGTTGCCAAAGGATCTATTTTTCATGAATTTGACAAATCCATTTCTGAACTTGTTTGTAGTTTTGCGTTTTGCAATTCCGCTTACAATCGCATTCCCAGTTTAATTACGTGTTGTTGTTGTATGGGAAAGTAATTCCTTTTGTTTATTTTAAGCCCACTGCTCATTATTTCCTTTGAAGCCCATTGTGCTACTAGAAAAGTAAAATCATCATTCCCTAGTCATCTTTGTCATACCTTTTAGGAAGCATAGATTATTCTTCAATTGATTATCTCTTTCCTGAAGGAAACACTATTTAAAATCTTCTTGAACAAAAGCTAATTAAGTTATATAAGATACTCCTTGTCTTTCTAACCATCCTTTCCTGAACTTATTCCAATTTTACTGTATTCATTTGAGGTAGGATGACAAGAATTTCACTGTTGTATAATTTGGATCAGTTGTTAAGCATTTTATGTTTGATTTAGAACTACCTTCTTTTAAGGCAATGAAAAAATCCATTATATATATTCATAAATAAAATTTTCTAAAATATATATTTGCTGTTTTAAGTATAAACAGAACAGCAGATAAATTCATACATAAATTCAAGATGCATCTTAGTCTTCAGTCTTGTCAGCATGGTCCTCTCTATATTCATGCAACCATATGAATTAGTCCACTATTGCAAAAGTTGCAAGTCACATTATCACATTACATCAAGTAATGCTTGATACATGTAGGCAAAAGGATTTAAATAATTCTATCATATCAGGAAAAAAAATGCTTTAACATTTTAGTAACCATGGGATATGACATACTTTTCTTAGTCCTTTGAAGTGCACAATTGCCTTCTAAATGAGAGAATTGCACATTTGAATCTGCACTTGGGTGTACAGTCTGTGAATGTGCCAACACATTCTCCTTACTTCTTGGAGCAATGTAATCCCTGGGGTGGTCAGAAGTGAACTTTCTAGAAGAAGTGTTACCAGAGAGATTTTACAGGGAAAGCCATTCAGGCTATAAAGAGATGTCAAAGAGAAAGAGGTAAAAAACATAGAGTAAAAATGCATTTGTCAGCTCTGGTTCATCTGTGTATTTTTGTTATAATGTCTTCTATGGAATGAGATGTCATTACTAAGTTGTGTATTGCTCCAATGTAGCCATCCATTACAGTAAAGCAGAAATAGCACATTGCATTAATCACAGACACAAGGTTAAATAAAGATGTAAGCATATTGTGAAATCAAGGCTTCAAGTATACGTCACCTTGATATATTAAGCAAATGTCTTAGAAAGGGTTACAGGCCTGAGAGAATAATAGTAGTAATATTAAGCAGAGCTGTATTAGCCACACTTAACTCAGTAATACACATTTATATTGCTGTAAAAAAATTGATTATTTGAGTTTTCTGCCATAGAGTTAGCAACATATGGTACATAACAGCTGAAATCAGAGGGAATTTACTGAAAAAAATGAGGACTTCAGATTGACTCAATCCATTTGGTTTGATAAATATTCCTTTCAAATCTATTTTTTTTCTTACACATTACTAAGCTGCTCCTTGTACATTACAGAGATGAACGTACACAGAATCCCTGGTCAATTCATTCTCATGTCAGTGGTTATTCCAGCACTCTGTGCTTTGATAAATAAAGACCACAATATGAGCCAGGATAACTTTGTGGGATGTTATACTATGGATGGCTGACTTCTATATATTAAGAAAGGTTGTTGGGACAATAGCCCTTCCCATTTTGCTCCATTCTGTTTTTCCTATCTTTTTCCTCACTTTTCCATTTATCAATTCTGTTTCTTCTGTTTCTTTCTTTTGAACTGTTCTTTCTCCCATTTTACATCCTTCCTGTTCAGCATCCCATTCCCATTTTCTCTGCAGCATGGTTCAAAAAGTATCATTGCTCTCAGCAACTATGGACATTTATGGTGCTCTGCAAGAGTAAAATATACCAGATAAATAACAAAGTCCCTGCCAAAACCAGCTTGCAGTCTAATGGATCAGAAATATAGTCATTGATACTTAACTACATTTCTTGCTTGCATGCCAGGTTTGAACTGGTGGCTAGATTTGGACATGGGATGAAACTTTTCCTTAATAATATCAAGAATTATTCTTCCTGCATGGGGCTAATTCATCTCCTGGTTCAATTTGGACACTTCATCATCAAATTACCTTTTGTCATAGGTATCTGCCATTAGTCCTTGAGATACTTTCATTGACAAACATCCTACCCAAGTGTCCTAAAAGCTTGACATTGTTTGGTTTTTTTTCTATCAGCTGCAATTATAGCTAATACAGCCAGTAGCTAACTTGTATTGAATTATCCCAGTATTTTAATCTGAGTCAAAAGAACTGAAATTCTTTTTTCTCACAATATTTACAACCTACAGCCTTACAGTTGTATCTGAAATATAGCAGTTATTTTATTTTTACACTTTACTGCAATACACCTTCTTCCCAATGCTATGAGCTTTACTAGGGCAACAATTCTGACACTGAAGTAAGTGATCTCAAAGTGGTGTGCAGTGTCCTTTCTGATTGTGCTTTTCACATATCTGAAATGCTCAGCAATTTTGGTGGTGCCATGCTTTTTGTCTTTTGTATGATATCTCTATGTCACTATCCTGTTCTTTACCCATCATTATTTTTTCCAGTGATTTTTATTTCTCTGACTTGCATATTCTGAACATGTGACTTACCTTTCACTCACTAGGAACTATATCTTGCTATTTTCCATTTCTGAAGCAACCTAAGAGTTTTTCTAGACAATACTGGAAGAGCACTTATGATCCCAGATGCCATCCATTTCATAACACACCACGCATAACGAGAGAAACCATCATACTTCCGGGAAAATGTAACATCAGGTTCATATTTTCAGCCATCTGTAGGATTGTTTGAAGAGGTTTAGTATCACAAGCCATCACATATCTTAGCAAAATTTTACAAAACACAGACTACCATCCCACATGTTATCCTTAATTGCTTTTATTGTTGCATGTGCATTTTAATATTTTATCCTGAATTCTCCCTTCAGATATAAACTCTGTGGGTTCTTAAGGAAGAATATCCCATGCTGTGGGGGCAAAGTGATGAACAACAATACCTTTTTGGACTTTCCTATAATAAAATTAGATAGTTATTTTCACACACAGAAAAAAAAACCCTTGACTTTCCACTTTGATGAATAATGATCATCTAGAACTGTCTACAGCCACATCTATTCTCCTACCTCAGATCACACAACTTTTAATTAACTCTTATTTTATTACATATTCTTATGCTCTTATTTTTATATTCTTATTGGTATGTTCACTCTATCTCTCAATTAACTGCTGGTATGTTTCCCTACAAAAGCTACAGAGTAGGAGTGAACTGTCAGTCTGAGGGTTAGGAACTTATTATGATTAGTCATATTTTGAGGGTCATAAACTGATGAATCCATCATGTTGGAATAATTTCTGACCATCAGACAAAATCTGTATGCTTACTTACCTTCCCACTTTAGCTTATTTCATTACTGTCTGTGAAGACTATACCCAATACAGTTGGATTAACACTAACCAGCCTTAATCCTCATACACTTCATAGCAATGGGAGTTAATCCATTTTCTATGTTACAACCATTGCATAGGTTAATGAGGAACCTTGTTGGAATGATGTAATTTATTTCCAGTCTACTAATTCTTTGTAAATAGACTGTGAACACACATTAAAAACACCCATTATTTGGGGGAAACAGGAACCAGCTGTTTCTGCTTTGTCACTTCTTTACTGCTGAGTGCATGCTGCCAGCATGGGAAGGTCATCTGCCTACCACCTCTGCAGCTTGACAGAGCAATTTTTTTTTCTGGGAAGTTTGCCTGCCAAAGCTATAAAGTCATAACTGCCCTGTATGTGAGGACACCACACCTAATCTGGGTGAGAACTGATGGTCTTTGGGAGGCAGGAGGTTATAATGCTGAGCTGATAAACTACCTGGCCTTGAACTATAGGAAACAATGAAGTTTGGTTAGGTATGAACCTAACAGTGGGGTTCAAGAGTACCTCCTGGACACTTCTGAAAGACATTTGCTCTTTAACATTTTTACCTGCTAAGGAATTCTAAAGTGTAATAAGTATAATGATTTCAGGAATAAAATATTTGTTTCTGATATTATATATTACAGCCCTATTTTACTTTGCAATAGTTGTTTCATAACTGTTCAGTATAGACTGGTGGGAGATCACTGTGGGCATGACATTTATTTAAGAGAGGTGGAAAACACTTAAGACTTTTCTGTCTATTTTAAAGCATTTTATCCAACATGCTTTCTGAAAAGGCTACAGAAAAACACCAATGTTTCAATATTTATAGATCACCTGAGATAACTTACAGAAAGACAACACACATTTTTCTTTAAATGTTTCTGGCTTGCTCAATTGTGTAGTCATTCCTCCTAACTCAAATTATTAGTGGTGCTATGCTACTAAGGTATATAGTGGCATGGAATGGGGTAGCACAGTATAAAAGGGGTAAGTGGCTAAGTTCTTTTTGGCAAAGGCAACTGAATTTAACTTTTAAAATTACAGGTGCCTAGAATTGCACATTTAATTTTTTTCTGTGCTACATGAACACTGCAAATTCATTGGATTTAGGGGATTAACTGTTTCACAATTCGTATGCATACTTACTATATACCTAAAGAATTAGAATTTTCATTGTTAGTCCATTTTTTAAATCTTGGCCTGAAGTTGTATCTTCAATTTTTTGACTGTACCCAATGCCTGCAGACTGGATAAGGTGATGTTTTTGTTCTCCGTTTCAATCTGCCCAGACTCTTACCCCTCAAATAGAGTTGGGAAAACAGCCTAAAGTAAAAGGATTACTTAGCTGGTTGATTCTAGTCTGCTATAATTGAAAATAATCAAACTTCAGTAGGCATATTAAAATACTTCTAGCAATTTTTACAATAACTTCAAAATATTCCATTCCTTCATTAACTTGGAAACATTCAATAGTAATTTTAATTGCTGTGAATTTATTTTAAATAAAGCACTAAATATATAATTTCACAAAATTGAGAGATGTGAAGGGCTGTCTTGCAAACGAAAACATGGAAAATATTTTTAGAATAAGAGTATAGGAAAACTAACTCTATCTAAGAATGGCAATACTCTCTGAATGTCTAATTCTGTCTTTGACTCATGAAGGCAATTCTCCTCTATTATTTTCTTTAGTGTAAAATCTAGCAGCATTTTTATTAGACTATATTTTTAATATGTTGCAGTTGACAGTTATTTGACATTGAAAAAATATGTCTGGGAAATTTAAGATTACAAATGTGCAAGAACCCCTGTGTATTTTTCTTTTCCTTTAAATAGTCATCACCTAGCAGGACTCATTTTCTGTAACAGTGTGTTGTTATTTGTTATGATGGAAAATACTTTGCTAGGAAAATAGCTCATATATCTGTCATAAACCCTTAATCAAGGGTACAAGAAGTTTTTTCACACTTCAATTTCGATGGCACTTTGTGGTGAGTTTGTGTATAACTCTTACCAAAAAAAGCATAAAATTGTGAAAAACCTGCAAAAAATGTACAGGAATAATTTTGAGGTTTCTAACAGATATACTCATCTTCTTATGGTTTTATTATTTCTTACAGAAAGCCACATTGGACTTTTCTGTAATATTTACTTTGTTGCACTGAACACTGCAAGATTGGTTTCCTAGTCTGCTAAGCCAATACTGGGGAAGGAGGAAATGCATCTAGGCTTATGTATTTTCTTCAGTCTGTATGAAAATACAGGGAACTGGTATTGATAGTGTTCTCACATTTTACCTTTACTTCACTTATACTCTAAAATTAAGACTCTACACTCCATACAAAATTGAATTACGTCATAACCCTATAAATCCACATTCCAAAATCACATTAATGTTGCATCATTCATTAAATATTCTGAAGGATGCAGGAATGTATAAAAAAAAAAGTTTGATCTTGAACTTTAACTTTTTGAATACCTAACAAAAGATTAATGAAACACAGGAAGTACCAGTAGTAAATCTTCTGCAAGCAGGTAATTTGAGTGAAGCAAATGGAGCAGTATCTTTTTACTGGGTGTAACCTGGCTTAAATAATGTTATTAGTGTTAAATAAGTTCAGCAATATAATAAGGTGATCTGACAGTTCTCAGTAAAAAGCCCTTTCCCAGTTACATTAAATTACTTAGCTATAACTTCATCATGATGAATTTTGTGGAATAATTCAACCAAAATAGATTAGTCATTTCCAAGAAGGCACTAATGGAAAGCATAAGAATATTAAAAAAGGAAATGGAGGTGCTCTAGTATCCTACCACTATGGACCAGGGAAAGTTCATTAACTTTGTGATGTTCCGTTTGTCAGAGCTATGAAAATCTTAAAATAATGCACAGAAATTGATCAAGTTCTAAGTTTGAAAAAAATCTCAGTATGTGCATGAGCAGCCACAACTTAGAATGGAGCATTTTTCAGATTTTTGTGTCTCTATTGGCAAAAATTAACATCATCTGTCTCCTAGGTTTGACCTGCTTGCTTCTGCTCCACACATACACAGTGGCTTCGCATCTACACATACAGACTGAAAGTTGCTTCAACTTGAGGATCTACGCATGTATGCTTAGAAGAAGATAAGAATTGTTTATCTATTCAAAGATATTTGTCTTCCAGTGACAAAACTTTGTCTCCAAATCAGATTTCTTCTTGCCTTCTCATTAACTAGAAGCCTATATATGAAAGAGGATCCTATGTGTTTAGCCTCCCTCCATGTCTCAATGTTATCTTAGCCACTAAATTGGAAGAACATGTGTTGACACAAAAATTTGCACTGAGGGTTTCTGACAAGGAACAGAACTGATTTCCTTTCAAGGGTTTTCTTTGGAAACTTTTTCAGCTGCTACGCAGAGATCATAGGTCTCTGGGAAGGCAGAAAAGAAAATTCACACTATTTAATTAATTCTTCCCTACAGTATTATTAATCAGTCAGTTTTCAATTCTCTCTTAAATTTTATAGTAGCCAGATGGTAGCACAGAGTGCTAAGTGTCTGTATTTTATTTGACTTATGAAATGGCTTGAAACTCGTTTCCTGAGTTTTGGCATTTTTAAAGGCCATAAAACGTTCTCTTATGACTACGTATGGCCTGAAGTGAACAGTTCAGGTCAGCATTTAAAAATTTTTGTGTATAACTGAGACACAGAGAAAACTTAACCTGCTGGATATTTAGCCAGAATTGATTAATCTGTCTGCATTGGCTGTGAACCCTACCACCAAGCAGGATAAGCAATATAATCCTAGGCACAGACATTTAAATCTGCTGAAAAAATGTTGCATTGCTCTTGCTCTATGTGATTTTACAGATCTTGACACAATGGATCCAGATGCTATAAAATAGCAGAAATGATGATAACAGAAACTGTTACCATCATCATCATCATCATCATCATCATCTAGATTACCCCTACTGAAAATTTACCCTGTGCAATTGACTATGGACTAAAAACTTAGGATCTGTTCTGTTAAGGTGCTTATGCTTCCACAGATAGTAACTCCTTTGAGATTTCAAAAAGCACTGAGGCTTTTAATTCCCATGGTCTGGTCCCCAAAGATTTTTTCTTCCATGCAACTTTCTTTATTTAGTTACGAAAGGCAGTGTGAGACTGCTTCAGCTACTAGAGACAAAAGCCAAGGCAGAGGTGAGGAAGTCCCTTTAGAGTCTGGGCTTCTTTCTGATATTACAGCATCTACAAAGTTTGTTATAAAACTACATGGCTCATTCATCAGCAGGAAAACACTGCTTGCTGAAAGATCACCTCAGAAAGATCAGTTTTGTCCATCCCATTCCACTTTCCCACTGAGCCTGTCCCAAGTGGGGTTATCTCAAAGCTCATTGCCAAACTGCAAGGATGTTCTTGAAAATGTTTCACATTTAATCTGAAGAGTTCCTATTTCATCCATCAATGTGGATGATGTTTTCAGCTAGTTTTGGATGATGAAAGCCATGTTAGATTCAAAGCAATGCTTTTTGTAAATGGTTATCTTGAATCTATGCTACTGTGTCTGGAATTGCTAAGAATGGTGAATAAAATTGGTATACAGGCTCACAGGAATGAGATGCATTTTTAAAGATATATACATTAACATATTCTGACATTTCTGTTTCCCAGAGGTTTTCATAACAGCTTTCAGATCCCTTGAATTATTTTCCTCTGTCAACATGAAGAGGATATTTTGTGCTCCTTCAGTAAAAAAACTACAGGCACATCTGTACAATCAATCTCTGCCTTAAGTTTATTGCATAGACAAAATTCAAAGTCATTAAAGGTCAGATTCTGGTTTTCAGCCTGAAACAAATTCAGGCAGAGTATTATATCTAGTGGGCACTAATCTTGGTGATACATCAAATTTGGAAAGTGAATAAATAATCTTAAAATGATTGTGAAGGAAAAAAAATAAAGATTTATAAGAGCTTTTGTAAGTAGAATTAAATTGAATTGAGTTTGCCTATATAACTGAGAAAGCGGTGTGTTATTGTTCATTTTCATCTCTGTACCTTGTAGGAAACTGTCATGTTTGTATTTTGTACAAATCCTCGAGCTGTGCTTATTGCCTGTTCCCCAATACTGTCTGAGCAGAGCTAGTATTTCAGTTACCACAGAATCAAACTTCTGAAGAGAAGTTATGAAAGAGTTTTTCAATATGTTCTGCTGTCCCAAAGAAAAGTAACAAAGACAATACTTTGCATCTTAAAATCATATTGCCATGAAATATTTTGACCATGCATGTGAAGAGTTACTGCCTTGCTTTCTGCCTATATTCTCCAAAGGTTCGCTGTTGTTGGAACTTTAATTCTAATTTACTAAATCCCCACTATATTGGACAAGACAGAATAAATGATAGACCATAGTTGATCTGGTACTGGGGTTTGTTTAAGAGCCAACAAGATCAGAATTTTTAACTGTCCTGGTTTCAGCTGGGATAGAGTTAACTGTCTTCCTAGTAGCTGGTACAGTGCTATGTTTTGAGTTCAGTATGAGAAGAATGTTGATAACACACTGATGTTTTCAGTTGTTGCTAAGTAGTGTTTAGACTAAAGTCAAGGATTTTTCAGCTTCTCATGCCCAGCCAGCAAGAAAGCTGGAGGGGCACAAGAAGTTGGCACAAGGCACAGCCAGGGCAGCTGACCCAAACTGGCCAACGGTGTATTCCATACCATGGGACATCACGTCTAGTATAGGAACTGGGGAGTGGGGGCGGGGAATTGCCGCTCGGGGACTGGCTGGGTGTTGGTCGATGGGTGGTGAGCAATTGCCCTGCGCATCATTTGTACATTCCAATCCTTTTATTACTACTGTGTCATTTTATTAGTGTTATCATTATCAGTTTCTTCTTTTCTGTTCTATTAAACCGTTCTTATCTAAACCCACGGGTTTTGCTTCTTTTCCCGATTTTCTCCCCTATCCCACTGGGTGGGAGGGGGAGTGAGTGAGCGGCTGCGTGGTGCTTAGTTGCTGGCTGGGGTTAAACCACGACATTAACCTACTTAATTATCTCACACAGTCACTCATTCACTCACTTCCCCTCTCTAGCTCTACATTACCCAATCCTCAAAAGTGGCATCAGTCCCTGCTCTGCCACTGCACCCAGTTACCCATCCTGGGCATCACCAGCCAGGGTCCTGGGGCATCCCCTGGCATTCATCTTTGTGCATCTCCCTGGTCTCCAGGATCTGCACACACTTGTGAGATCTTTCCTCCAACCTATCTTTCCAAGACTGCTTCTTCTTTTCAGGAACTCTTCTTTTGGTGCCAGCTCCTCTTTCCAGCAGAAAAAGTCCCCAGATTTCCCAATCTAAGCAGCCTATGTGCAGAAGCACACTGTGTAATTAGCCTCCTAACTGGTTCTGCCTCATGACTCTGGAGGAAATAGGATGTGCCACTTTTGTTTAACCCAGGCACTTTCAAAATTTACAACCAGCCCATACAAGTTGCATCTAGCAAGAAGCAGGCTTCAGATTGAAAGTTCAAAAGCTCAATATCGGACATTCACACACCCCCCAAAAATTCTCTACTGCCTGTTAGCATTCACAGCTTAAACCGTATTTTCACCACCAACACCCATTTATATGCAGTCTGATATTATCTGAAATAAGATTGTCAAACTGTAAAGTCATTCCATATTACTGTAGAAGAGCAGGGGGAAATGCCCTCTGCACGGTTTGGGATGACTTCTAACCTTCCTTAAGGACTCTGCTAACATTTTCCTACAGGAGTGATCATATATTCTTTGATCATGGGAAGTGCCGTGTGAGGTATATTTTTGAAGGTGCTTTTAATTAGATTTCACTTTCTACTTAAACTTGAGTAATTGATAAGGGAAAGTTGAAGGCAGAATTGAGAGAAGCTGTGAGAAAGAATAAATTCAATGATTCAAACTACAAGGTTTGTACCTGGGTACAGTTTCTTAAATCTTCACATTAAATATAGTGTAAAAGAAGTGCAGCTCAGAATTTTCCTGCACAAGTGCATATGTTTATAAAAAACAGAGTTTGCTAGAATATCTGGCAATTAACATGTTATGATTTGACTTCCATTTAAATGGTTAGTTCTTTCCCCAAATGATTGCTTTATGTGTAAAAACCTCTGTTTTTCAAAATTTTTTGTTTGCTTGTTTATTGGTCTAGCCAATACCTAGCACTGATTTTTACCTCCTGCCAGGTAACACAAACTAAAAATATCTCTATGGTGTTTCCACAAATCCTCCCATTTTTCTTCATGCTTCTCCCATTCTTATGAAGCTTTTTAATCTCGTAATACCCTACTTGCTCCTCAGCCCTTCTAATATACCTTTTTTAGTCTTTACTTTCATCCACCTTATAACACTTCACATCCTCCCAGCTAAGCCATTCCTGAAATCGTTTTTCTGACATGTCTGCTTGCTCCCATCTGTCCCCATCTTTCATTTCTGTTTGGTAGCACCACCCCCCTTTATTATTTTTGTGTGTTGCTATTACTAAAGGAATTCACATTTGGGAACAGCTTGTAATGACATAAATCGACATCATCATTTTTTATTTGGCTGTTGAGTTAGTATCATCACTGTCTTTTCCATTACAATAATGAAAGAAAAAAAACCCCCAACACACAGGTCAGTAGGTAATTAGAAGAAATTAGACAGAAAAAGGAGGTGGAAAAAATCCTAAAAAATTACCTTATCATATTCTTGTCTCATATGCTTTTTCTCTTTAGGAAATTGAATGTATCAGCAAAAGATTTAACAGAAAATTCAAAGGAATGGAGAAAAGCAATCTTTCAGCTGTATCTCTTCCCACAGTGCTTGAGAAAAGAGAGCCAAGTTTCATTTACCTAAGTGAAAGCAGAGTGTTGATCTTTGCTACTTGGTGTGTAGTAGTTTGCTTCTTGTGTTGTGTTCTTAGGTGCTCAGGACAGGATTTGGATGTTATATGAGTCAGTCTCCAGTGTAGTTGAACTACCTGTGATATATAGTTACCCAGGGCTGTCCTGTGGTCCATCTCGAGTCATGCTGGAAGAGACTGCAGGCAACTTTTGCCAATTTGGAGTCCACTCAATAACTTGGGAATCATGAATGCTCCAGTCACAGATCACACAGAGGGTTTTTTTGTTAACAGCTCCCATTGTATGGCAAATCCCCAGTGGCTTCCTTTAAGTGGCTGATAGACCCCTTAGTGCTATTAACAGGGATTTAATATGAACCATTTGTGGACCACAAATTATAATGAGTGATGAAAGAAGGGGACATCACATGGAAAGGAGGTGGATGTCACAGCTCACTGTTACTAATTCAGGAAGAAGCAAAACATCCAGATTGTTATTCTAAACAAACGACTTTAAAGCAGGTTTCATACCTATTCAGTTTACAGTTTATAATTAGGGCAAGGGATGGGATATTCTGAGAGCCCTTCACACATGGCAAACAGCTCAGGGGAGTGTCAAGCCCTACTGAAGATCTAATTCCAGTGTCTCACTTAACTTTAAAATCTCTATCGCAGTAAGAGGGAAAGATTCAGCACTGCCTCTGGGGCTCTACTAAATCTGAAGTCTGTGTCACTTTTAGAGCAAGAACTTTTTTTCTCTCCAACCTGTAATGATAATGCAGTGGCAGCCACCATCAGTTACTGAAGCAGTGTTCAGGCCTTTCTGTTGCTTCCACTGATTTTGGTTGTGGAAAGAGAGACAACAGCTGTGGCGAAGTAAATCTGAAATCTGCAGCATTGGCAAAGAAGCAACTGCCGTACAAAACATCTTTGCTCACTGCCTTGCAGAGTGCTGGCACCGGCCAGGGTGACAACGTCTTCACCAGCTTTGCATCTCAAGAGAAAAAGGAATAACCCACCAAGAAACGGCTGAAGCACAAATTTTCTTTACCTTTTTGGCAGCAATGAAGACAACAAAGACTGTGAGTTTGACGTAGTACTTCCCAACAGTGTCAGAATGTCTCCATTATCAAATCTGGATAATCCAGGACATCCAACTACCTGCAGATGTCTATACTCTAGCACACTGAAGAGTCAAGTGTTTGTTATACTCTGACTCAGACTGTTATCGGCCTCACTAATACTGTCTTTTCTACACTGAAAAACAAAGCAGGCATATCTATTTGTTTCTTTTTTCCCCATGTTAAAAATATCAGTAATTTGAAAAAATACTAGGAAAAGGATAACAGAGAGTTCAACATAAGGACAATGATGCAGTGTGGTATTTCAGAACTGGGGGTTAACCATCACCAACAGGGTCAGCACTGCCTTCAGCAGGTGTGACTCTCAGCGACAGTCCCTCAGGAGCCATACATGTCATGCCAGTTGATTTTGGCAGTTCATTCCTCTGGGATTTTCAGGTGATGGGAAGAGTGCATAAATTCCTATTGAGTGAGTTAGTGGTGTAAATCTGTCTCCCATTCTCTGTGTTAGGAAATGATGCTATCTCCTTAAATGTGGCTGCAAGATAGCTTTAGTTTCTCCACTTCATTCTTATTTTAGTCAGCTCTGAATTTTGCTTGGGCAGTTGGTTTGAGTGTAGATATTTGTTCATTTTCTGAAGGAGGTTGGTCTCATTTCTTTAAACAAACTATTATTCTGAATAATACCTACCAGTAGTTATATGTTAGCCTTTGCTATGAAATCTTGTACTAATGGTGAATTTCCAAAGCCTCAAAAGTAAATGGGAATGAGAAATTTATCTGATTAAATTAAAACAGCTTGAATAAAGAATGTTATTTAAGCAAAAGACAGCAAAGATTCTTTTTTTTAGCAGGCAAAAGAAGCATTTCTGAAAAGGTTATTTAACTGATGTCACAAGGTTATTAATAGATGATTAGTAAATAGGTTTAGGACAGTTTTATACTAACACAGCCTAGAAAAAAGGTGAAAAAAAATGCATAGTAGGATGAACCTTAATGTTTCATTTAGCTTCATTGCTGAGTGCATAAAGACACAAGACAGATGAAAGGTTGATGAAAATGAAAAAAAGGCTTTTTTTCCCTTCAAAATGCAACCTGTTTTGTCATTTTCATCTCCGTTTGTTTTGTTTCATGTTCATAGAGAGAAAACCAAGTGCCAAAAGGTTACACTTGGTATTGCAGCCATGTTTAATTGCTTTTTAAGACCTCTAGAATGCCCTTACCAATTATCCTCCTCCTTCAAAATTGCCTCATCATCATTCTTTTGCTACTTTACCTACAGCACAAATTTCCTTTCAGCCTCTCTGGCATTGTCCCTTCACAGGCTTTTGCGTTACTGCCCTCTTCGCTGTTGACCCCCATGCCTGAAACTCATGGCACTTTATAGGTTCAGTTATTGCAGGGCTGGATCAGGTCCCTACAGACCTGTGTACCAACTATCTCTTTTATATTATTTAGCTCATCAATCTCCTTCAAATCACTCCTTAAAGTATTTCCCCCCCTACAAAGCCTTTTCAATGTAACCTCTGTAAAGATTCCAAAATTTCCTCACCACCTTGGGTGTGTGCTGTTAGTCAGTTTTTAATGTGCCTAAGCTGTTTTGCTTGTGTCTGACCTACATTACAAGGTCCTTAGGGTAAGCTCTGTGTCATCTTACTTGTTTGTACAATGCTAAGAACACATTCACCACTCAGTCAGTAATACAGTACACAATAAAATACTCTTTATTTTATCACCACAGCTGTAAGCCTGAACTTCAGGGGAGGGGAGGATGTAAAAAGACAATTTGGTGTTTGGGAACTTGCTGAATTTACAGCCTGAGGGTGGAAGAAATCCTGTTTTCCCAAGACAAGTGCTTCTTTTTCCTGCTTGTATCTCAATTATACACAGTATGTTTCTATGTAATGCATTTGGACTTACCCTCCAGTCTCGTGTAGATGTTGAGGCAACTACCTTTCATATTCTTTCAACTTATTTCTACTCACATTAAAAAATAATTTGGCCCATTAGCTTCAGAGCTGTATTGAAGCCTTACAATTAACCCTGAAACTGGATGAATTAACTTTATGTTTTATTATAACCTTACACTCAAACTCCATTTACTCAGCTTCATTATTTTCCCACCTCTGTTTCTTGAGAAGCCAGAAAACTTCCCATCAAGATTATTAAGGACAATTTTATGTTAATGAAAAGATTTGTCCTCTACACAACTTCAAACCAAAATGACCCTGAATGTTGCTGGGCTGTTCACTCCTCCATTCTAACCTTGCACCAGAGATGTAAGGTTTTGTCCAGTGTTAACATGGTAACATTACCTCCTTGGAACAGATCTTCTTCAAAGAAGTTTTGACTTTAAGAGCAGATGCTTCATCACAGAGATTCCCTGTATGAAGTTTTAGGAACCAGGTTATTTCTTTTTTACACAGGCATAACCTGGACATGTTACTCTGCAATCAAAGTATTTACTCCAAAGTAAAATGATGCTCTACAGAACTGAAATTCACCCTCATAGAATGAAAGCCTGCCAGGCTCCTGGAAGAGAAAATGACAGAGCAGCACCTGGTGTAAATCAGGGAGGAGAAGAGAGGATGCCTCTTCAGTGCAAGAGTATCAGCTGCAGACTGAAGATGGAAAGGTGCCCCAGCTCTGGAGCCCTCAGCACAGGAAAGACATGGGCCTGTTGGAGCAGGTCCAGAGGAGGGCCACAGAAATGATCAAAGGGATGGAACACTTCTATGAGGACAGGCTGAGAGAGCTGGGGTTGTTCAGCCTGGAGAAGAGAAGGCTCCTGGGACACCTTATTGCAGCCTTTCAGTACTTAAAGGGGGCTTATAAGAAAGATGGGGAGAGACTTTTTAGCAGGGCCCATTGTGACAGGACAAGGGGTAATGGTTTTAAACTAAAAGAGGGTATATTTAGCCTAGATGTAAAGAAGAAATTTTTTACAATGAGGATGAAACACTGGAACAGGTTGCCCAGAGAGGTGGTAGATGCCCCATCCCTGGAAGTGTTCAAGGTCAGGTTGGATGGGGCTCTGAGCAACCTAATCTAGTTGAAGATATCCCTGCTCATTGCAGGGGGGCTGGACTAGATGACCTTTAAAGGTCCCTTTCAACCCAAACTATTCTATGATTCTATGTCTTTCATACTTGTACTTCATCCACTTAAGACTTAGTTTCCCTAAGATCAGGCATTGGCTACATAAGGAAATCCAAGTCAACAAAAAAGAGTTTCATATTATAGCATCTTACTTCAGGCTTCTGAATTACAGTCTGCTCACTAAACATGAATACACCCAGACTGATCCAGCACCTGTTAGTCTGGGCTGGTAGAATCATTCCAGTCATGTAATTCTCCTTAATTCTTCCTCTTTAATTTTCCAATATTTCTTGTGCAGATGTCTGATTCTCCCTTTTTTACTTCCCTTTTAATTTTTTCTATGAATGCTAACTTATTAGCAGAAATGAGTAAATCCATCATTGTAGTGTTGTAGAAAGACTTTGAGTTAATTTTATTAGGCAAACAGCCTCTCTTGTGTATTTCCTATTGCTATCTAAGGCTGTTGCATACTCAGCATAGTGGTTTTTTTCTGACTTGTTGAACCTTCTTCCTGTATCATTCTGAGATCCTAAGCTCCTGATTTCTGATCACAGGTTCTCTGACATACAAGAGTGACTAAGAGTGAAAAAATGTGTCTAAGATTTAAAAAGAGTGCTGCAAAGCCAAAGGGTCAAGATGAAGAGGGCTTTAGGGCCACAGAACCAGACACAGGTTTAGTTTAGATTTCTGCAATCCAAAAATCACAGTCCCAAACCCACCTGAGAATAGGACTCTAGACTTACCAAGAGACTGCTATCAGAATCAAATTACAGAGGCTGTCCCTGCCTTGAATATCCCATAGTTTGCTTGTTAGGGCAGTTTCCTGAAAGCAGAAGATCATGAACACCTCTTTCTTTGGGCTTGAAATCTTGCATTTTGAATTCTATTCCAAAGACATGGGAACTAAAATGCTCTAGACACTTAAATGCTTATATCCTGTACTTGGTATATTGCCAAATCCTTGTGTGAACATAATTATTAAAAAAGAAACCTTCGCTGTCCTATGCCAATATAAAAATTTCTTGCCTGAACGAGAAATAAAACTTTTACTTTTTTTTCCGTTTAATCTTGGCATCAACCTGTACATGAAAATCAACATCTTCACTGTGAGTTCAGTGATGCTCCAGTCCTCACAACTATATTTTTCAACTAAGCTTTCAAATCCAAAATAGAGAACTTCATGTACCACTATGGGACACATACCTGTAATGGGAGGGCAAATTTTGTATATATGTGATTACGTTTCAAAAATATAACATAATGAGAAATCGAATGTTTAGGATTTCTTATTTGAAATACCTAGGATTATATAATGGCAAAGTACAATGCATGGTAACAATTTCCTTTTTTAAAGAAATGATTGGTTGCACAAATTTTTAATATGGTTTATTAAACTTTGTAAAGGCATCCCCTGTCCCCTGGAACCAAACTGAGCTGACAGTTCCAAAATCAAAGCATTTGCATATATGTCCCTTGACCAGAGACTATTTCTACACTTAGAAGGCTTGCTTTACTTTATCCTGATGCAGAAACAATATCCTACTTTTGCTATTGCTACATAGCCATTCTTTAGGAAATAATAATAATAATACAGAAAACATGTAAAAATTAATTCGTCATGAACTAATGTGCATTTCCCTTGTCCAAAAGATACACCTATGTGACCACTGGATTCTGAACATTATCTCAGACTGTTACAGACTTAGTTATTGCAGATACTGCCCCACTATCTGTTATGAAAAAATTCTGCTCATCTGTCATGAGCAGCCTATTCTCCTACACGAAAAATTCTGAAATTTGGAACTGTTAAAAATTAAAATTTTCCTAATAATAAATTGTTACTGAAATGGAAAACCTTAATGGTGACACTGTTCCTTTTGTTGTGTGCAAACAGGTGAGAGGTAAATGCAAGGTAACAGTTTGAAACTTAAAGAACAGAGAAACTAAGTTAGAAGTTGTAGCTTCTATTCTTTACACTGCTAACGAGACTTCTTATATGACATTGAGAAACACACTTAGCTTCTCCATTTCCAAATCTGCAAATTAGATTAGTACTTGCCTACCTCATTCATTTGTCAGATGGCAAAGTCAATGATCCATGTGAACTGTTCAGCAATTTTTAGAGGAAAATCTTCTTATGCAAGTGTACAGCATAATCTGATATGGAGCCATAAACTTGCAGATAATCTTTCTACCAGAGATTTGATTTTGCTAGTTAATTTGATTACAGTAATTTGTATAAAATACCAAGACCACACTTGCTTCAATGTTTATGAATTACTATCTGCAATGGATGATGTTCAGGTGTTCATTCACATATATGTATCAGTGACTCCAGATGATAGTGCCATATAAGATTTTGTTTGTTTCTCATGGATGTTAGTTGGTTTTGTTCCTTCCTTTCAATCTTTTCTCAGATTCTAAGGTTAAGAAATAACTCTTTTTCTGCCCTCTGTGTGCCACATCAAAATGTTTCTTGCCCCGTCCCACTGAAACTAGCTACCTGAAACTAGTAAAAAGGTTTTTATAAGAAACCTAGAGGCCATAGATTTCTGATGTCCTGTTGACAGCCAGCTCATTCCCTTTGTTGTGACAAGCATTCCTATTCAAAGACCTTAACGCAGGTAGCAGAGATAGGTACATAACAGTTCAGATAAAACAATAATGAAACCTGTTAGTCAGAGGAAAAAGAAGATGGGGTAGGGTTATTTCTACTCCTCTACATAGATAATTTAGAAGTCTGATTAGATCCAGAAATGCTATTAATGATCAGATACCAGCTAACATAACCTTCCCTTTTCATTTCCACATTTCCCTGTGTCTTTTTTGAATGTTAACCAATATTTTTTTCCTGAAGATACTGTTATTCCACTTCATTCTGTTTAAGTTTCCTCTTCAATTCCACCTGCAGGTGGGAGATTAGGAAAGATAACAAGAAATGCTTTTCACATTTTTAGAGCAATACCAACACTTGGAAGGTCTGGCTTCCTATCGCCTTGTAATGAGGCTTGCTTGGTCTTGAAATTACATCTCTTCTGGTATGACATGACTTCAGCCTAGGGTTTAATTACAAGGTATGCAATTGTTATTCATTAAAGTTAGGATAAATATTTCCACAGAAGAGTGAGGAATTCTGAAGACCTATTTTCAAGTCCCTAACCCCTTTGATTGCTTTCTGTATACAAAAATGACAAAAAAAGATATATATTTCCATATATTTCCTTGAAACCAAGGCAAGTCTTCTTGAAGATAATTTATCTGTATCATGAAGATAGGTAATTAACCCCATCTGAAGCAGTTATTATTTTACTAGGCAACATTGTACCCTACTCACCCTTTTTATCATCTATTAAGGAGAAGTGCTGTCAGCATGGTTCATCTCATACTTGTTCTATTCATAAGTGATAGAAGCTTGAACTCTGCAAATCAGTTCAGCTCATAAAAATGAGAGGCTGATAATAGGCAGGCATACAGCAAACATCACTGCATAAGCTTTTTGTCATATCCCTTGTCAAAGTTGTTCAGTGAAACACATTCATGGCAATTCAGTACATCTGCTTTATTTAAGCCTAAATACGTGTAGCCTTTCAGCTCCTGAAGTTCAGTCACAGGATTGTGTTCCTTCCTTTTTTCTATGTATTCTCTGTCACTACAACATCACTAACATCAGAAGACTTATGGATTTTTGTATAGTACATTAGGTAGAAAAAGAGCAAACCTTCTTAACTGCTTTCCCTGCACAGTTCCTATGTCTGGCATCAAATGACTTGGTATCTAAAAAGTTTTGATTACTCTGCTAGTTAATTTATATTGTGGATGCTACTGTACATCTTCATTTTGTGAAGAAGCTTGGCTGGCAAAAACATCTCACTTTTAGTACTTGCTCTGGTTTTCCTTTGTAGTGTTCAAGATATGGAGAATTATCCAGGTAGTCTATATTTTAAAAGAGTAGGTTGGTGGTTTTGTTTGCATCACAATTTTGGGAAGACTTTTTCTAAAGATTCCATAGGTTGTTTTGAGCTTGAACATCAAAATCTGTGCTAGATGTAATACAGCAGTTAATGGATGCCTTTGCCTTACCAACTGGTGCAGAGCAAAGAATGAGAGATCATGGTTTAATGTGCTACTGTTACGGTTCCAGGACCACGACCCACCTCATGTTTTAACCAGCTGTGACACATATATATTGCCACTTGCCAACCAAAGGCACTGTGCATGTGTAGAGAAGTTCTGGAGGACCTTTCATCCTCATTTCAAGTGGGCACCTCTAGCTAGAGCCCTGTTAGATGGCTTCACTCTTTGTTCCACTAGGAGGGAAATCACTTCAATGTCACCAGTTATGTGCTCAAGTGAATATTGCACAATATTCACAATATTGTATGTATAAGTGCAAGGCAAATCTACAACTAGAAGATGACATCTAGCACCCTATTTAGCTAATGTAAGTGTACCAATTCTGCATCTTGGCTACTAATCTCCTGTGTAATAAAGGCATTTAAAAGTATAAGAAACAAAACTCCTGGAAAATTGTCTTTTTTCATTACAGCAAACCCTCCAGAAAGCTGCCAGACATCATAAATACATCCAGCTCTGCACACGGATCAAAAATATTCCAGAAGAAATTTACTGTTTCTAGACAAACAGTAAAGATGGGATAAAAATACGTTTAGCATTGTCTATATGAAAGTTAGATCACCAATAAAAGTGGTAGATTGAGCAATCCAGTACTATACCAACCTGAATATTGATAAGATTTTCAAATACTAAGTGAGCACTAATTGTCCTATAAACCATAAGGTGTACTAAGCATTCACTGACCTTATCACAGATTATTTTTACTGCTGCAGTGGAAGAAACAACACCACCTTCCACTCCTGTTTAGGCCTCCTTCTATCTAAATCTGTAATCTTTTCAGCATTGCCTATGTTTGGGACCAGGTGGACTAATGACAGATTTTAATCATGTCTCAGTGTTAAAGAAAAAGATATATATTCTCCCAAAGAAATTCCTTTTCCATTGTTCCCTTTCCACTAGGAGACTCTCCTCATACCATATTAAAATTGAAATAAGAAGTAAAAAATGGAGGGTTGATCACCTCTTATTCTTTGTCATGTCATAGTCCATTCTGTTAACTCTGAGAAAATAAAGAAAAAAAAAAATTAGCTTTAATCATACTGGCAGTCAACAGCTACATTTTCTAATGCTTTAATCTCTACTGGTTCATTCCTTCATTAAATATAGCATTAAGGCACATTACCTCTACTGTTATAGTGACATAATTCCACAGATTAATGTCATAGTATAGAAGAAAGGAAGAGATCTTAATAAAAAGTTTCATAAACTTTCAAAAAGAGAGAAGTTGCTGAAGACTTCATCACATTACAAGTTAAGAATCTCTACATGTATGACCAAACACAGATCAAGGCAGGCACTATAATTAGATATTTTGAAACTTTCAAATTGCAGATTCTAGGCAAGGGACAAAAGTCAAACATTAAAGTCCAGCATATTAATTAGCCCATTTTCCCAAAAACATATTCTGAAAGACAGTCACCCAATTACCATATTTTAAGGTAATAATAAAAAAGTTAATACAGACTTGTAAACAGTGTTGTTATTTGCATTTTTCATTATGAATTTCATTCTGCAGATTAAATGATGTATTTATATATTAGTATACCAAATTTGAATACACCATATTCATTTGTTTGTTTATTAATAATTTGCTACTTATATATATAAATAAATAAAAAGGAAATAAACATATCAAATTATTAAATCAGACTGAGTACTGAACTTCCAGAAGAGTCTGTAGGAAGACTGGACTTGTATCAATGGTATAATGAGATGCTACAAAAATGGTTAAGATAATTACTACTCAATTTATTATATTTAGTTGAGGTGTCTGTAAAAATCTGAAGGTTTAAACCAAAATAAGACTTTTTATTTTTTAGATCTAGATGGCTTTAGCTACTAGAAGGTCCCCATTCTGTTCCCTGTTTTTAGTGGCAAGGTAAGGCAAGGCAAGGGAGAACTTAAAAAAAAATTCTCAGTAAAAAGAAAACCAACTTGATTTGTACCAGTGAAATGGCACATTTCTCTTGGATACTGGGAGAAAAGGCAAGAAAATTAATCATCTATATTCAAAAAAACATTAAAAGAGAAGGTGATGAAGTTATTTCACCTTTGTGCAATAACCCCTTGCTTAGTATGCACATCTACAGTAGGAGTCATTTGTTTCAGATTATGTGAATGCATAATTTTCATTTCCCTAAAGAAATGGTAGTTTGGTAGTTCAAAGGTGGGATTTCGTTCAGCTCCACCCCCCACTCCTTTTCCATCCTGCTGACATCATTGTTCTATTCTATGTAAAAAATCTACATAGTCATTAAAATAGAAAGGTAGTTTCTTTGTCCTACTGGATCAAGTGTTCATCTGGAAGTTTAAACACATGGATTACCATCTGCCACTCGACCAGGCAGACAGACTCAGAAAACCTTGGTGGTTGAGGTACTGTCTGGGTAGGTAGAAAGCTTGTGTATTTATGTACCTACCATCTGGGAAGGAAAATAAATGTGTTTCTCTGCTGAGCAACTTAACTGAGGTGTGGGATAAAAGGGGAATGTCTTTCTCCTGCTGAGTTTAAGATTTGCCCTCTCCTCCAATCAGAAAGGTGGATAATTTCACTAGTACTGTTTTGTAGACTCAAAAATCTAAGATGTTACACATTTGAAAAAACTTTTTTTGAGTGCTTATGTAGATTCTGTTGCTGATCTATGTCGTTACCACTGAAAGATCTGTTGCATGAATATATTAATTTAATTTACAACAGATCACCAAGAATGAAATGAGCAGGATGGCTAAGTGTCCTGGTTTAACCCCAGATGGCAACTGAGCACCACCCAGCCACTCGCTCACTCCCCCACTCCGTGGGATGGAGGAGAGAATCAGAAGGGTAAAAGTGAGAAAACCTGTGGGCTGAGATAGACAGTTTTATAGGTAAAGTAAAAGCTGCGCACGCAAGCAAAGCAAACCAAGGAATTCATTCACCACTTCCCATCGGCAGGCGTTCAGCCATCTCCAGGAAAGCAGGGCTCCATCACGTGTTTCCCCCTACTTGTGAAGACAAATGCCATCATTCCGAACATCCCCCCTTCCTTCTTCTTCCCCCAGCTTTGTATGCTGAGCATGTCGTCATATGGTCTGGAATGTCCCTTTGGTCAGTTGGGGTCAGCTGTCCTGGATATGCTTTCCCCCAATTTCTTCTGCACTGCTCGCTGGCAGTGTCGGAAACTGAAAAATCCTTAACTTAGGATAAGCACTACTTAGCAACAACTAAAACATCAGTGTGTTAACAACATTGTTCTCATACTAAATCCAAACCACAACATTATACCAGCTACTAGGAAGAAAATTGACCCTGTCCCAGCCGAAACCAGGACACTAAGGAAAATCCACCTCTTCACAGACACCCAAGAGTTGTAAAAACCAATGTCAGCTCAGAAAAAAAGTGCAAAAATATAAGAACTGACTTGTCATGTGATGCTTTTGGTTACAGATTTTCCATGATTCACCAAAACCTGCTGCATAAAAATGCAAGTGGCCATGTTGGATAAGGGTGAGTGATATAACAAGGATACAGTAAGTAGCCCAAGGCCTGACTGTTGGTGTATTTACTGAAACATTTTGCAGCATGACAGACAAAGCTGAACTAACTGTGATGTAGCAAGCTCAAAGTAACCCCAACAGCAAAACTTGGTGATATGACTTAAGCATATGTTATAAAAGCCTGCCAGAGACACTGGGTGTCAGTATGGGCCAAACATTATGCCACTGTGGTCTGCCCTAGTGAGGGGAAAATTAGCGCATATATGTTTACTGGAGTGAGAAATTCCACCATGGGATGATGAAACACAAAAGGCTTAGTATCTGCAAGTGGAGTAAGGGGAATGACAGGTGCTTTTAGGAAATTGAAAGGAAGGTGGAACTAGGCCATAACCATAGCACTTCACAGCACAAACAGGTTCCTGTCCATGGAGGGTGTGATCACAGTAGAGCCGATACAGTCACTTCTAAAACTATCTGACATGGATCCTGTCAAAAAAGCAGTATTTGAGAGAAGAGAATATGGAAAGAAAATTGTGCTGGACTCTGGTTGTCCCTGACTGCCAGCACAGTTCATCATGCTTTCCAGGCAGCTGTGAGAAAAGGTATCCTTGATATGGTTCTGATTTATGCCAGTGGACAAAAAAGCTGCCTACAGATGCACAACTAGAGGAATGCAGAATTACCTTTTTACCAGCGCTGGCTCTGCTGGCCATGTAGCAGGACTGGCCAGATACATGGGCAAGGGTTCAGTGCAGAAGGCTGCCACATGGCCTAAAGAAGAAAAGAAAATACATCTAGCAAATCTGCAGCAAGGAAATATTGGCCCTTGAAACCAAAAAAAAAAAAAAAAATTCTATAGGAGATAGTGGGTTAAAATTTCCTGTAGACAGTGTAAAGAAATTGTCTTCTGTACAGTTATCAGTTGTCAGGGGCTAGGCGCAGAGCTTTATTATTAATCTTAGGTATTGGCTATTTTCTTTCCAAAGGTATCAGTCTGGATAAACACAACAATGAAAGTGTCTTTCTGCTTGAGAGACAATTCTTTTAGAAATAGGCAGATGGATGGGTGACACAGGTGTCTTATACCTCCACAAGCTTATATTTAGAGCTAACATAATACTGAGAGAGCGCAGATGCTAAAAGTATTTCAGCTCTTGAGTCCCAGCTGTTGAAAGAGGAATAGGAGGCAGACATCAGTATTTGAATGTAAAGCATCTCCAAACAAATTCAATTCTATTTGAGTAATTTTCCTTCAGAATTTTTTACCTATTAATATCACATCGGTAAACACAACTAGGTTTCACAAATGACTAATAACATGAAGGGGCAGAATAGCATTAAGTGAAATGGTCTTTAATGGCAAATCTATTATTATTCTGGGACCTATCTCACCAATTGTTATTAATATTTCACCACCTCTATTTAGCAATGAAAGAGCAGAAAATGGATTAGAGCTCCTGACCAAAATAAAGTTAAGCTGATGTAAAAAAAAACTGTCAGAAGACAAAAAATAAGAAAACCCAGTATTAATTCCCACAGAAGAACTGCCAAAGGCATATTTCAAATTCTCAAACACAGGTGGAAAATACACTGCACGTTTTCGGTTTTGGCAATATGAAAATCCCACAGAAATAGATTGATTATTTCAATATGAAACAATATCTTCAGGCTTCCTTCTTATCTACTCTTCTGCAGCAGCTACCACAGCATTCAATGAGAAGAGAAACACTGTGATTTTCTTTTTCTGACTTCATCAATTTTAATATTTTCTCTTATTATTATGTCTATTAGACCTTTCTGTCAATGCTCAAAGTTGGCTTTCACACTCTTGTTCACAAAGCTCTGAGTGAAAGCATTGTGCTGTTCAAAACCTTTTAGATCTACTGCCATCAGCTTCAACACTGAGCTTCAGTATTCCAAGGAGGTGTCCTCATAGACAACTATATCTCTAATACCACATCACACTGTGTTATAGTTCTTGACATTTTTTGCTCCAGAGAGGATGCAGATCAGATTAATGGAGTCACTGAAAGTGACAGCTGGAAGACACTGCCAGGTGTAATTGAAGAAGGACCATGTATATTGTCCATATTAAGCCAGCAACAGTTTTTTACCCAAGAACCTCTGCCAAGTTAAAACACAGGTGACAGTCAGGAAAAAAACCATATCTGAAATTTTAAATATTGTTGCTATTGTTCTCTGCAAACTGCTGTAAGACTGTGATGGTCTCCCTTCAGCTTTAGCTCTAAGAAAATGAGTCAGTTGTGAGCACTGAGAAAACAAAAAAAAAATTTATAAATCGTGGTGCTTAGCTGCAGAAGAATGCCAGTAGAGTCAAGGAAGAAAGGTAAGTCATGTCTGTTCCCCATGAAAACTTTTACAGCAGCAGTGATATTAAGGAGGGTTTATCCTATGAAACTAGTTTCTGCATTACACAGTCTTAAGGAGACCCACTGTGACAATATGGCTTTTGAGCATCATGGGTTAGCTCCCTCCAGGTGCTTGCAGCTGAAGGCAGTCTGAGCATCCCAGGGGTTCAGGGGATGCAGTCTCCCAGGCTGCATGGGTTTAGCAACTGTTACCTACCAGCTCCTAGAAAATACTCCAAGACCCCTATCAGGCATTAGCTGCAGACATCATGCAACAATATCATGTCAAATGCACTTCCTTATACTTCTCAGCATTTCCCATTGGTTACCAGCAAATACTCCTGTTAAATGTGATTACACAATTTTCTTTCATCCACTGTGGCTAGACTGTGTAGCAGCAAAACAAGCTGTTGACACAGAACTAGAAGTCCTCTTCTTGGATTGTCCTTTTCCTTCTGATCTGTATTTCAAAATGTCTATTGCCCAGACTTAAGGCAGCAATGAATGATGCATACTACTTACCACATAAGACTGCCAAAACCTGGCTCCATGTACAAGCAATCATGAGCAGCAGCCACTTCTGAAGAGCAATGCAAAGACCTTTAGTAAGGCTTACCTCTCTCTGCCAATTGTTTAGGAGTCTGGTGGCCCTGTACAGTAGGCACCCACCCCTGCTACTCCTAGCAAGGTCTGAGCTGTGGTAGGTTTTCAGGCTCCTTTATCAAATTTGAAAAGGAGGGAAGGAGATTATGAAAAATAAATTCCATACTGTCCTAGGCTTAGGTCAACATGTCAAAGAGGACAGGCTGCCAAGTTTCAAAGAAGCTGGGTCATTCCTTGGAGATGACCACATTGTCTGAACTCACTTCTTCCTGGGTTGTACATTGAAGAGGTACCTCCTGGAGACCCTGGTGTAGATAGTTATGTCACAAGAACATAACCCTTACCTTTTGCCTGAATTTAAAATGTAAAAGCACTGTTTCCTCCTTAGGAGATCACATTTCCAAGAAACACATACTAATTTGCCATGTATCTCATCTGCAGCATCAAAAATGTATTTCAGACAAACATAGACTGTATTACTGTAAATGTCATGTTGTTACAAAACTGTTGCCAACAGTTGTACTATTAAACTGCATTATATTGTTGAAAATGAAAAAGCTATAAATAAAAATGAAGGAAAGGTATACGCATTTACTTCCATCTAAAAAAAAAGCACCAGCTAATTTTTATAGTGGTCTCAGGGAAAATAAAAAAGCTGTAGGGAAAGGCAGCAATCACATTCAGCTTGTTACTTGATAGTCTGAAGACCCAAACTATACATGTCAGAACAATTTCAAATCTTGTGTTGCATCATTAGTGAAAAACAGTAACAGTATGACTGATTTTCTTGAGCCACAAACAAATAAGCCGTTTCCATTATATACAACGTGTTAGGTAATGGGGCACCTATTGGTGAATATTGGTGCGAAAAGTGCATTCAAATACTTCTGTAGCAAAATTTCTCTCTCTAGTGCCTATAAATGTGTAGTGACATTGACCACATTTCCTCTGGAACTGCAGTAAAAATGGCTGAGAATATAAAACTTTGTGTGTGTGTCATAGTAACATTATTTATTCTTTTGCCTGCCTTTGATGCTAACTGGATGTGTTACATTCAGAAAAGTTGACCACCCAATAGTCTTCCCAGTTGCCTCAACCCTGGGGTACATCTATGAAGACGCATTATCAATGTTGTCCATAGGAAGCAGAATGTCTTCTAGCAATGGTACCTGATATGCAAACAGCTGGCACTTAGGGACACGGTTTAGTGGTGGACTTGGCAGTGGTAGGTTTACAGTAGGACTCACAAGATCTTAAAGGCCTTTTCCAATCGAAATGATTCTATGACTCTATGAATTGTGGTTATCTACAAATAAGCTATGATTAAACAAAGAGGACAAGTATAAAAGTAAAGAAAAACAAGATCTGACACTCTGTCCTTGTGTGTTTCCTTTCTTTTTTTCTCCCTCTTACTTATCACTTTCTTTCTAACTCTCCTTGTCTTTTCCCTATTTTTCTTTGATGTCCTTTTCGTTCACCTTGCAGTTTTTCATTTCTTAGATGAAGTGATTTCTTTGCTGGATAATGGAAGTGGTATGTCTTTTGTCAGAATCATTATATATAATTAATATAATTAAATGTAGTGACATATCATATATATTGTTGAACTAAATAACAATTAATAGCTGGAGGAAAGCTTTGAAAACCATCTCATATGAAAAGTTTCTGGGATTATTTCTTTTAAGGGATTTTCATGAACCATCAGTTACTTTTAGTGCAAGGTTACAGAGTTAATGGTACAATTAAGTCATTTGAAGCCATGGAGTAGAATGTGAAATGTCTCGCTCAAATTTTATTATAGAGAATATACATAACAGGCTGTATTTGCAGTCCTGCTGAATTTACTTTGTTCTTTCATTCAGCATTAATAGCAAAAATATCTCTCTGCTTTCTTCATCCCATGTATGTACCTTTGCCCCAAAATGACTTGCAGTTGCTTTTGAAAGCATGGCTTCCCAATTCTTTGAAAGCCCTTTTTTTTGAAAGTTCGTTTCACTAGTGCAGACATGAATGAAAATTGAGCATTTTATAATTTGGCTTTTTAGCTGACATTGAGCTCCAATAAGTAGGCATTCTCAGCACCATTAAAGAATATGCAGTGTCAAATTCAGAGTTGCAAATATTGTGCTGTAGCATGGATTTCCTTGTACTCTGAGTTGCTTGTATTGTACTGTAGTGTAATGCTATTGTATTGTATGGACTTTCTCAACCCTGCCTTCCCTCAGTATGTGTCTGACTGTGGTGTTATAACTACATACTAACACATCATAAGGAGGCAAAAGTTAAATTAAATAGGGGATGTATACACTTTATACCTAAGAAGTTGATCAAAGAGGAGGAGTTAAAAGTCATCAAATTACAGATCAAGAGAACATTGGCAGTAGAGGAAACAGGACCAATACAGACTTTTGACTTATCAGACTAATAGGCAATGCCAAATATAGAAAGGGGAGGAGATGAGACTTTACGACTCTAGGGAAAACACCTGAAGAATTGGTAGGAAAAATGCCAAAACATTGCAAGTCAGCTGTCACAAAAGCACTTTAGAGAAAGATGAAATTTAGAGGAAATCAGAAGAAGTAGCCCTACAGAGGATAAAACATGGATGCCAGAAAGTTCCCATCTCTGCTGCTGTGGAATAAAAAGTGGGTACACACCCACTTTTACGCATGCCAAGCTCACATTTTATGTAGGATAAAATGCGAGCTTGGCATGCATAGAAGTGGTCTAAGTAACTACTGACTTATGCCCAAAGATCATAGTCTGCCAAAACACGCTACAGTGGCAGCTACTGGTTTTTGTAGCCACATCCTTCTTGCAACACCTACATACAGGTTAGAAAGAGCCTGGTGGCAGGCTGTCCATGACAGAAGGCAGTTAACTGGATTTTCATATCAATTTAGATGACCAGAATGAAGCAAAGCCAACAGATTAAAAATTACCCCCTTGATATTTCTGTTTGCATCATTTTATAATCAACTAAAGCAAGGGAAAACAATCCCCCTTCTACTCAGCAACACGGTTGTATAAATTGTAGGTGTGGTAGAGGTGAGTTTCTCAAGTTATTATTCAGGATTGACTTTATCAGGGAATTCTCTCAGACTATTAACAACTTGTCCTTCCTTAGAAATAAGAAGGGCAAGTACCTTGGTTGAGCATTGTCTGTATTTCTTTTAATTGCTTGCTATGGGCATTATTTCTTGAACTTCCTTTAATATCTATTGGCTGGGTTTTCAAGGAGAACAATAATGTCCAACATACCCTTAAGGTATAAATGAAACCTACTAGAACCAAAGAAATGGGTCACTGTAAGTTTCTTCAGTATGAGCCAAATTCCCTGCCGGTGCAAATGGGCATCTGTTCCATTCGCCGGTTAGATTAAAGGACCTTTAGTTTTCATACTTTTGTACTCCATGAAAAATATTGTTGTTTCACAAAAAAACCTCTTCTTCAAATAAAAATGTGTCTAGTTCCATTTGCAACTTGATTTCATGGCTTTAGGTGTAAGATGAATGTGTAAATTACTATGTCTGGCTTAAACAATAATGTCTATGTGCATCTACATTTTAGTGAGCTAACTAATATTGCTGACCAAAGGTAAGTTTATTGGCACATGAGGGATCTAAGCAGTCAGATAGAAATTTTGTGGATCAGTCTGAAGAGCTGAGATGCCTAAGTTGCACTGGAGTTATAGTTTAGCTGATTAAATGCTGATTTGGCTCTAGGCTCTGACTCCTAATGTCACAGTGGCAAGCCAATTTCCTGACTGCTCTACATCACCATAGCTCCATTAAAATTGATGTATGAAGTTAATAGACTTTAACTTAGTACTGACCTAGGCCAACATTTTTATAAGAACTGGTTTGAGTGAAGGACAACCTAATTAATTATACACAGATATGAGCTGTTTTTACATTGTTAATGAATGCAACCCTGATTCTGTTCCATATTTCAAAATATATTACCTCTTTTTCTTCCTTAGAAGAGTCCATTTTTCACAAACAGCTGATACAACTTCTTTTCACCACTAGGGAGTAATCCATCAGCACCTATGGCAAGCTAAACAGTGGGCTAAATACAAGTATAAATCTTTGCAGTACTGGAGTTTTCACACTGTGTATCACATAAATGTATTTAAAACCACAGACTGCCCTTGATCTGCGGGCAGTTTCCCAGCAACTTCCCTGGGAGCCTCACATGTAAATCATTCTATCTCTGCTATTACTACCACAATCATTTAACAGTATAACATGGCTGTGCAATCCAGGATATGGAGTTCCCAAGCCTTGAGTTAAAATGCCATGAAAATTTAGTCATCGTTTTTTAAAAATAAAAATCTTTTTTTTATTTCAGCTGTACCTGTACTCTCCTAAAACACTAAGCAAAATACATAGGAGCATGCATTGAATTGAAACAGATGTATTCCAATATGCTAAACTGCAAAAGAAAGAGAAATAAACAGTAATAAAAACTCTGTCTGAAATTCATTACACAGATCTGTAAAATCAATACACATACAAAATTTTGTAACTAGCATATTGGTTATTTGTTTGTTTGTGTGGGGAATTTTTGAATGCAATGCAGCGTTGGATACATCCAAGAAACCAGAACTCAATACAAAGCATACTTGTTGTATCAGTTATTATAAAACAGTTGGGCAGAGTGTTCTGAAAATTATCTAGATCGAATGCTGATGCCAAAGTAAACAAATTTTTTTACAGCAGAGTTTTTACTTCATCAAGAAAATTTTGTCTGGCCTGGCAAAATATTCTGCAGTTGACTTGAACAACTAATAAATACACTCCATCACCTATACAATTCATTATCTGACAACTTACCTCTGGGTCCTTGAACTCCTGTTATCTGTTGTTATCCTTCTACATATTTATCTCTTCTCTCTCCACTAAGATGACCTTAGGAGAATTCAACAACAGGCTTTGCATGTATTTTAAAAGAAAGATATGATAATATTTTCATTTATGTATTTAAAGTATAAGTTTATTTTTCTTTTTTCATTTGCATTGTTCAGAAAAGGGTTAATCTTTCAAGTTGATAACTAAAACTTTCAACAGGGAGAGAGATGCAATTACCCAGAAGTGATAGAAAATAAAATCTAGTTTTGTTTAGAAATCTTAATCAAAAACAGAGGACTTCTAATTTCCAAACCTCACTGACTAACCTAAACCTACATCAGGGCTTTGTTTTGGTGGAATAAAGAGGAAAGGAACTAAAGATAAGTGGTTATGAAAGTGCAGCAATACTGTGTGGAAGAGAATGAGGAACAGCACTGTCACAAAACAATGTTCAAAGCAAAACCTTAGAAAGCATCCTGCATAGAAAGATGCCTAAGAAGTTCAGCACAGAGTATTATAAACAGAAAAGGAATTCTATTTAAATAAATGTATGCATTTCTTTCTAGAAGTACAAAGTGTGCAGGTGTCAAATACTAGGAAGAGACAAAACAGTGTTATGCTAGCCTTTTCTAGAATGAAAGAAAAAAAATAGCAGTGCCTAGATTTGCTAGAAAATACTTACTGCCTTTCTGCTGGAGTTTATAGTCTTGTTGTCTGAAGTCTTACTCAGTTATTACAGCAGACTTGCAGAGTTCCAGGGCTACCATACACCAAGGTTTCCATGCAGTTTAGCCTTTCTTCCTGGCAAAAAAGAAGAGTATACATTTATCTGGGCATTCATAACAGGTTACTGGCATCTTTAAATCCTAAAAAAATGGGGACAAGACATGCACAATAGAGCTGACATGTCCTGGCTATGTCTGATTCTCTTGGTATATACTATCGCATACATGCTTACATATTACTTTCTTGGAATCCTTTGTTAAATATGACAGCTGAGTCAAACTCACACTACAATAACATTGTGATTTTAATTATTTATTTTTCCAACAACTTATGAGTTAAAGCACAGGACAGACAAGGAGGAAAAATGGTCAACTGCTGAATTTCTTAGATGCAAGAATTATTAGGAATATAAAGGAAGAGTTTATTCTCCAAAAAGATTATGATTTAACTGTCATTCCAAAATATTGGTGCAATAATATGTAAGACTGAAAGGTAAAGTTTCTTTAAGAAGAACAGGGAGGGTTAAAAAAAAATTAGCTGAAATGAAGAGGGAATTGGACCTAAATATTAAATTATTTGGGTAATAATAAAAAGGAAATAGAAAAGATACACTAGCGGGAATCTAAAACAGAGAAACCAGGAGTAACCGACATATTGTTCGTGACACAATAGGATATTTTAACTGTTTAGATATCTCAAACACAGCAGATGCAGATCAAAGACTGTCCATGAAGTTTCTGGAAGAATTCTGAAACAGAAGGTAGGCAAAAAAGTTACAGAGAAGGTTCTACTTTATCATTACATTTGATATCCAAAAGCTGAGGTTTTTTAAGTATGAGTTAGCATCTGAAGATGGATTGCAAATTCTGTAAAGGTGACCATGAAGTGACAGAGTTCACGATTCTTAGGAAAAGAGGGCAGGTAAATAAGAAAACAGAAAACAGAAAGCTTCAAGATGTCATATCAAAATAAACTCAAAAATTGTTGTGTAAACTTCATGGGAGGCATGGGAAGGATAATTCAGGAGAAGTGGTTACTCTCTAAGAAATGAGGCTAAGGCCATAAATTAAAGTTACCCCAAAGATGAGGAAGGATAAGTGTAGCAAGAACAAAATTGTGAACTCTTCATTGACTTCATACACAAGAAGGAAGCACATAACAAACAAAACCAAATTTTTGTTATTCAAACAGGTATAAAATAGCACAAAAACATACAGGGTTGCAAAGGCCAAGTCAAAAAGGTCAAGTTACAAAATGTCATTAAGCAAGCTGAAATCTACCAGGACATGTTAATGACAACAGGGAAGCACTTTCTAAGTACATAGAACCAAAAAATTGAAGTCTTATCATATTTAAAAATGGAAAGTTACTAAGAAATAAGGGTCAGAAAGTTGAAATGTGCTTTGGTTTTCAACATTAGTTTGCACTAAGAAGATATTTATGAACAAGTGGCAAACACAATAAAATACGAAAGTAGTATCAGAGATTGTAGGAGAAAAACCCCACATTTTAAGAATCTGGGAGATGACAAGTATAAAAGCTACAGCCAACACAGATATGTGGAGAACAAATCATGTCAAATCAGCCCGATTACATCCTGTGTCACAGGGAAGAGGCACTGGCAATCAAATCAGTTCTGACATATTGATTAAAAGGTTTAACACAAAGAAAAAACATTAAGACCATGTGCAATGAATACTCTCAAGAGCTGAATTGCAGAAATGCAGACTGAAGGACAACTTGTTGAGCAGTACCTCCTAAAAAGAAAGTCTAAGGATTATATAAACTGTTGAAAGTGTTAACAATTTCAAGAAATGACAACATCATCCTGTGAGGATAGCCCAAAAGATATGTGAAATAATCCCTCTTGCTGTTCAGAACTGGAAGAGCCTTCACTGTAGCATTTTGCCAAGCTTTGAGCTGTCACCTAAGAAAAAAATACGAATCTCTTCAGGGAAGTTCAGAAGAGAGCAACAAGAGTAATCAGACACCATAACTCAAAAGAGAACTCGACTGGATAAAGCCTGTCCGGCTTTGAGAGAAAAGGTAGAACAATCAATGTTCTCAAAGCATGTAGTAGAAATCAAAGAGAAATGAAATAGTATTTTCTCCTTTGCAAGATAGAAAAAGAAGTATAACGCAGCAAGATCAAGGTTAGATTTCAGGGCAGACTGCATAAAGAAAGAAAAGGACAGCAAAGCATAGAATAAACTGTCTGGAAGTCTTCATCTTTACAGGTTTCCAGCAATAGGCCAGATGAATATCTGCCAGAAAGAAAATAAGTACAGCTAGAGAAGTTAGAAGACTAACAGTCCCCTTCTATTTCATTTTCCTTCGACTTTGTTCTACTGAGCCTGAACCTCAGCCTCCTACACCTGGTCTGGTAATGAAACAATTTTAAAAACACCTGAGGTTCTACCACAGCTCTACCTCTAGTTGCAGAGCACAGCTGTGGACAGAGCACATCATTCTCTGGGAACATTGCTGAACAGTAAGCTGGTTTGTTCCCATTCGCAATAATTAGAATAAGAATTTGGATTTCATTCTACTAAAATGTAGAAACTATTTATCTGCTTTCAGTGTTTATGAGGAACATAACCAAATAGCTGAAAAACATTCACCTTTTCTTCTTGAAGTCTAGTTAAGTTTTCATCTAGTTCCTGCTGTCTGTCTTTTCCAGGTTTCCACATTTGCTACGTTGTCAACACTAACAACAAGAACAATAACCCTTAACGTTGTAAGAGTATCACGTGTCTACAGTCGAGTTTGTGTTTATAATTGATTTTCAATATATGTACATCACTATATAACTTCTAATTTTTCAACTTTAGCACTCTGGCAAAAATAGGACTTTATGAAGGTAGAATGGAAAAACATCTGGACAGTTTTATACTTTTGTTCCTGCTTTTAGAAGGATGAGCATACATTTCCACTGACACCAGAAATCTGTGATTGGAAATGACACTGGAAATCATGAGTGACCAGAATCATCACCTGTTCCCAAAGTGAAGCTTGGCTTCCTAGACATCCAACCCTTTGGTGAAACTGTATTGAAATCAGCAGAGCTATCCTTCCTAAAGCTGGACTAACACCGTAGAGTCAGAATGATTCACAAAAAAGGATTTACCACTAAATAGCAATGCCTTAAACAGCTTTAGCAATTCTGACGATTCAGTATTCCTCAGCCAGGGTTGTGTAGGATAAGGACAATCATATCTGCATGATATATTATTGCACCATTAAGTAGATGTGAAGCATCCATCACTGGCCATCACTAGAACAGGATATGGAAATCACTGAACCATTATTCTGTTCTGGAACAACATTTCTTATGTGCCCAAGCCCTCGAGCACCTGACCTTCAGCAAACAGTTGCATAAACAATAAACTCATAAGTAAATGATTGCGGAAGTGGCACAGAAGAAAATTGACAGTTTTGGTGACAAATTTCCACTCTTTACTAACATATAAACATGTTTATAAACATAACAAACTGAAGCTTCAGTACAAGCTGCTATTATAAAGCCTGTCTTCCTGAGGATTTTAAAATAGTTTTTGCTTATTAACATAAACCAAAAGAAGTGAACACTATGTTGCTGTAATGTGTTGTAACACATTGCAGAATAATGTGTTATTGCACAATGCTACAGGGTGATCTCGGACTCTTAATGTGAAATTGCTACTGATGTTATTGAAAAACTTAATTTCCCATCTTAATTCCGGCTCTAGAATGATTTGATGTTCTTCTGTGGTCACAACACACACTGATGTGTTGTGGAAATGATCTCACACTTCTGTAATGTCCTTTCAAAAATCTTAGTAGTACCATGAGATACACCATTCCTAATGGTCAGTGCCTGACAACAAGAATAGGCCTTATTCATTAGATAGGCTCTATTAGTGGATTTTTATTGTTTGGGGTATCAGCTGTGAGTAGCAGAAGTCAGAAGAGAACATTTTCATAGTAAAAGAGGTATTCCAAAAAAGGAAAATTTATTCCCCCAAGCAAAGCTTTGCAATATCATTACCTCATTTTAAGCTTTTATAATTCATTTTGAGTCAAGTAATTATTTACATGAGTTCAGATTTCATATAGAACTATAGAGTTGTTCTTCAGTTGTCAGGTACATTTTTAGGCGTTTTCCCCCTTTCAATTTTCTCAAAGTTTGAGTAGCCCACCTCAGAACCTTTACAATAAGATAAAGAGGGAAGAAAATAACCAGCACAGAACAGGTGAAATTTTTGAAAGTAGTCCCTGTTGGGTTTACTCAGCTCGCACAGATGAGTTATCTCAAAATGCCTTGGAAAATCAGGACTTCCTTGAACTTCAACAATGTCTTTTACTTATAGGTTAGTCATTCACTGACAGCAGAAGCATTTACCCTCTCAACGTATCCTGACTGTTCTTGACTGATGGAAGCAGATTTTAAATTTTGCTGGGAGTTAGATAAATCTCCTGGGATCTCCTAAATCAAGGGAAAGCAAATGTGCTCTCCACTTAGTCCATAGGTTCACTGAATGTGTTTTGCTAAAGCTAAGGATTTTGCCAAATGAGTGAATCTTAACTGTAAGTGCCACTACCAACCTAACATGGCTGCAATTTGTTCCTACTGTCAGAGGGATATTCATAGCATTGGCTCTCTACATTGGTGCAAGAAAAATACAGACTGGCTAGATAGTTCAATATTTATTTAATTTTGTCATGCAAAAACTGTGGGCCCGTGGCACGTATAACCTGCATTTACAGAAAGAGAAGCTGTTCCTCTGGGCTTTTAAAAGTTACTCCAGAAATCAAAGCCAGTCTTGCTTCTTTTGTTGTTAATGAATCTTAGCAACTACTTAAATCTTGTGAAGTAAATGCAATTTCCTACCTTGCTGTTGCATGTTCTCTCCAGTACATATTAGCATTACTGACTTCTGAAGCAGAACAAAAGATAGTTAGACAACATCACATAGAGGAACTTAATTTTGCTTCCCATCTTTCACTTGCCTCTGGCTGTGGATTGCTGAAACTGTACCTTAAAATCAGTATCAGAAAGCTTTTGTTCAATTTTCATATTTAGATTTTATAAATGTTCTGAAATGATTAACAAATTGATTTAAGTTTCCACGTGATCTCTGATTATTTTCCTAAGCTCCTTTCCCACAGGAATTGAAGATGAAAGTAATAGATGAGGTACTCTTCAAATTGAATTCCACTTTCAAAAAAAGCTTCCAGTGAATAAGTTCCAAACGAAAATACAGTGTTACTATTAAATCCTTGGCTTTCGCTGACATATATGCTTCTAAAGAAATGAAATCAATGGGACAAGTATCAAGGCCTTATAATTTTGTTATAGAATTTGTCCTCCATTTCCATTGTATTGTTAGGTTATCAGTCATCTGTTTACTAGTCAGACACCAGTAAAATAAAATAAATAAAATTAAAATAAAAATAAATAAATAATAAAAATTAAATAAAATAAAAAGTAATCTTGAAACTAAAAGAAGCACAATGCTACCTATCTGAGGATTTTTTTTTTCAGCATATTTCTCTTTTCTTAGCCTCATTTTTTCCCATTAGTGATCCTAAATATTTTCAAATTTGATTCATGGATTTCCACATGGGAAGGCATTTGGGCTTGTATAAAGCCTCATTAAAGTCAATAGATGTCCCTGGGCATACTAGATTCTGTCTACATCAAGCTCCTTTTTGGATTAGTTTCTTGGAGCAAATATCAGTGTTTTCAACTTTGTATGCCTAAAGCAAGTCATTTATATAAAAGTGGCACAATTTCCAGGACTGACAATGAAACACATCCAGGAAAGCTGATGTTAACAGCAAATGATTTTGAAAAAGGTGGGCATTATGTATCTGCATGATCACCAGTGAAAAAAAAAATTGAGTACTGCAGCTCATTCTGATGTCTGCACTTTAGAAGGGAGATTGACAGACTGAAGAGGAATCACAGAACCCCAAATATTAATTGAGGTACAAATGCAAAGAGATGAGATAATTAAGGAGCCAAGTCCATTTACTTAATCAAAAGAGAAGCCTGAGATTATTTAATTAAAGTACTGGAATACCTCCAAGAAAATACAATACCAACCTTCTTTAATAATAGAAAAATAGTACTTTAATAGAAAAAAACCCAACAACCCCTGCTTTAAAAGTCTGGATACTAAATCCACACAAATTTATATTAAAAATAAAGTCACACATATGTCATTTGGAGAGTGGTTAGTGAGTCAACCTTCAAAATAAATTACTGAGGTAAAGAACAGTTCTCTATTTCTTGACAACTTCATTTCAAGACTGATTGCCTTTCTTTAAAATATATTTTAGCCAAACAGAAATGTGGCAGTTTAACACATGTGTAACTGGAGGAATCTGTGTGGTGTATGGTTCTATCATCAGATCAGATGGACATTTCTACCTTTTAAAGTGTACAAATCTGTGACAAGCTCTCAGTAGAAAATCACAGGTGTTATATCCCCACTTTTGAAAATTTGCTCTTTAGGTAGAATAATGAGTGATAAAGTATAAAACTAGTGCACATTTCCTAAGAAAAAAGTGCAATGACATTTGGGATACTAAAAAATAAATAAATTTAAGCGATAATTGAAGTATGTAATTTTTGTTTAGGTACCTAAATAGAGCTCTTTTTGTTAATGATTTCTTTTTTTCATTTGAAATATATTTTGAAGGAAAAAAACATGATGAAGTTTTGGTACATGAACTTAATTCCCTGAAAGGTTTTGTGGTGACAACAGTGGAGAGGAAGTTTGACATTTACTCCTTCATTGCATGTGTAGTCACATTAAACCTCCCTGTAAATCACCTAGCCTCAGGGCTACTTAAGAGGGACCACCCCCATCAGAGAAAGCCTGCTTCAGTATAGGAGGCAAGGTCTGTGAAGGGAGGTAATACTTTTATTAGACCAGCTTAGGCTTGGAATGAATTCAATCTTCCATGGAGACTGCCAATGAGGGAGTCAATTAATGCCTGCTGTGATGATGGTTTCTGTGGAGTGGACAACCAACAGATCGCTACTGTGCACCTCTCAGGTCTCCTTCCCCTCCCGTCCTCCTTTTCCTAGAGGTAAACTTCAGGGTGATTAAATTAATGGTCATGCAGCTTAAGTGCCTTCTGTGATGCACGATGGGGCAAGGTTAAATCCCCTGTGGACTGCAGGCAATCAAATTCCCAAAATAATTCTCTGGATAGAAACAGCCATATTTTCAGCTTCTATTTATTTAGAAACTATACAGCAGTTTCAGGGTTTAATTGTAGATGCAAATAACCTGACAGATGCTTATTATTCATGCCAGGCAGACACAGTGGGTTCTGTATTGCTAGTGAAATGGGTGCTAATATGAACAGGAAGAAAACCAGACATTTTTAGGAGTTTGTCAGAGTTAATAGTCAGCCATTACAGTTCATATGAAATGAAACATTTTCTGATCAATCAATGTCGGCACTAAAAGTAGCTTGTTTGCTCTTACTTGCTACTGCATGGAGTATTTTCTTGTGTTTCTTTTAACAGATTTTATTTTATTGAAGGCATTATTTTGATTTCATAAGCAACACAGAAATTAGAAAGTCCTAATTATCAGGGGCTTGTTGAAGTCATTCTGTCTAAGCGTGTAAAAGCAGCTTAACCAAACTTTTGCTGCTGTAGGTCCACTGACATCAGTAGGGCTTACACCAAGAGTTAATCCTGCCTGATGAATGTGCACAGCACATGTGAACTAGAAAACAGTATCTTAGCTGAAAAAAAATGGCTGTGAGGCCATGTCAGGTAGAATATGCTAACTGGTCCCTTGTTATCCTGCTCCTAGGCACCGTTGAGAAAGAAACTTCCCTATAAGCCCATGAAAGGGAAGTAACTCTTTTGCCTGCTTGTAAAAGGGCTTTTTCCCAGATTTATTGTACTGTACTGTGCATTCACAAACCATGCAAGAAGAAGGACCAATGAGTTTTCTGCTGTTCAGCAGAACTAGGTTGTTTCTTGTGCTTGTGCTCTTCTAGCTGTGAGGAAATATTGCCTCTAGACATGGGTACTGCACACACCTGACACCCACGGGCAGAGAGCAGCCAGAGCCCCATCTGCTTCATTTCACAAAGGCTTTGGAAAGTCAAGATGGCAGGTGTTGCTAAAAGGGGGTATGAAATATGTGGGGCAATAGCTTGGTGGGTCTGCTGACTTACGATAAAACACTTTAGAAGATGTACAATATCCAAGAGCAATAATATTCATCCAGAAGTTTACAGGCAGAGACATAGCTACCCTTTCCTATCTTTATCCTTGGCAAAAGAAAAGATATTAATTCATCTCTCTTAGCTTCCTCCATGGATTTCTAATCCTCTTCATTCATTCCCCTCCATCCCAGAGAATTTAAAAGAGGCTCATGACTTCTCCTGAACACTTAATTGACTGTTCCTACATTACTGAGAAACCTGCAGCCAAAAGGGCTGGTGAATAAATGGGCTGAAACAAATGAGATACTTTTGCATCCCTTCCAGAGGTCCTGGGAGAAGAAGATGGACCAGAGAGAAAGAGAAGGAAATATTTCATAGAATTAAGTACAGGATAGGCAGAAGGTTACCGGAATGAAGTATGCTTTATTAAGCATAATATTGCACCATTGCTATTAGACCTGGTTCAGAAATGCAAAGCTACATATTTTCCACTGTGAGGGAGACCAGTGGTGTAGTTTGCTCTGGGGATCGTATTCCACAAAGAATGGTGAAATAATATGTTTTCCTGGAGGCCAGGATATTTTCTAGCCCACTGATGCTGCTTTAGTACATTCAGGAATTCCCATCAGACTTTTGTCATTGCTTCACTTCTCCCATGGGACACACTCTCTGACAGGTTGGCCCCCTCTCTTATAGAGAGTCATCCCTATGAATGCTACCTTCACACTTCTCTGAATTCTCTCCAGAAGGAGAAGAATAAAACCTATCTTTGCTGTTGCCTCAGGTCATATCATGTTAGGAGAAAAATATCAATACAGAATGCAATTCAGAATTTCATTTTTTCCAGACACTTCCATCCTCCTTAAAGATGTAAAAAGAAATAACATTAGTCATGATCATAAAAAAAGTTCCATGTTTTAAAAAAAACAAGTGTCATAGAGCAGGCTTTTTTCTATAGTAAAATAAGTCTGAATGCTTCTTTGAACTCAAAATTTAATTAAAATCTACACTATGATATTTTAGTTTTTAATTACTTCAGATTAAAGAATGTGCCCAGTATCAATGTCACAGAAGTCAGTAAAAGTCCCTTTTCTTTCCTTAAGTCTCATGCCACACATGCACAGTTTTGGATATTGACACTTTGCAAAGCTCTATTCAAACCAGACACTGAGTTTCTTTGACACATTGAAAAAACTTTGTTTAACCTCATGTGGGAAAAATGTTGTTTTCTTTCTCCTAGCAGTAGTTCTTGAGGTTGAGAAGAAGCACGGTGTGGGTGGCTCACTGAGGCACAGAGCTCTCCGCTGTCCTCAGCAGCTTTGTGCCATAGGTAGCAGCCACCCATCGGACGTCAGCTCAGATACCAACAGGGCATTACTATTCTGAAGAGAAGAGCACAGAGGGGCTTGCAGAGCTCCCTGGGAGCAGTGACACAGACGGGTGGGTAACAACCACAGCTGGGTCTCAGATATTACAATGACAATGAGCTCCAGCATCATCCTAAACTGCATCATACTGCACGTTTCATATTCATAACTCACCCTTTAACTCTTCTTCAGTTCTGTAAAAATGATCTCTGGTATAAACATGACCTAGTAAGTCTATTGTTTAAGATTATCCATCACAGGCAGCTTCTTTTTTAAAAAAAATGAACAGCAAGTTTTGCTTACTTGCCTAGTGACTGCAATAATGGCAGCCAAAAGAAGCAAAGAAGCAATGAAGGTAACCATAAGTATCCACAGTCCTTCCTGAGTGACTCTTTTTGAAGCTCAAAACAAGCAGAGACGAAGGGAAATTCTACCGCTCCTTCTGGTTTTGGAAATAAAGAGTATTTTGCCCAAGTTATGACTAGAGAAGTCCAGGATATAACTGACTACTTATTACATTCATTGATAGGGACATACTGAAGAGCTAATTGAATATTGAAAATACTTTCTGCAAACAGCCAAGATAATTAAACCAGCAAGGATTTAAACAATTAAAAAGTAGTGCCAATTCTCATAGAAGGACCAGCACTAACTAAGCTCACTAGGAAGGATGGATTTTCAATTTCCTTCTGCTATAGATATTTTATAGATGATGTGCTTCACCGTTTCCATTAGAAATTTGTTCTCCCTGTATTTAAGCCCTTCCCCACTTGGACGCTGTTTGAGAGGACAGTTTTCTCCCTCAGTGGACTAGCAGAAGACAGAAAAATTCCATTCTGGTGAGAAATTAACTTGCTCCTTTGGGAAAAAATCGGCTCAGGAGAACCAAAATAACAAGTTAGTTATATGGCAGCTTCTGCTGAGAAGACTGGGGGAAATCACTTAGGACTCAGGCTGGTCAAGAGTAAAATACTCTGTGTGTCATTAAGCCTGAAAATACTACAGGTACCCACAACAACATGGGCCAGATTTGAGAGAGGATCTTTTTAAAAGGATAAAAGCAGAATCCTTAATTAAACAGTTCAGAAGTCAGCAAGAAGATTAGTGCAATTTCTTAATTAAGTGGTCCTGGTCCAGAGAATTGGGAATATATTGTCTCTCTGGGGATACTAAGGATTCAAGATAAAGAAACTATTATAAAAATCACACAAAAATTCAGAGATACTGTAATTGTCCCAAGAAACTTTGTTCTAAAACCACATTCACAAATAAGTAAGCTAAAATAATTGCCTCCATTTATTCCTTATTTATAAGCTGCACTTGGTAGAAAACAGCTTTTTAAGAGATGTATGACATAAAGCAGCATGATTATTTATAATCTTAGTTGAATTATATTTTCTATATACATATAAGCATATCTGTACAGTTAAAAGTCCTTTTAGAACAACTATTAGTCATTTTAAAACTTAATAAAGTTTGCACAATTTTAAGAACATCAATCAGTTCTTCTTTAGAAATCCAATTCATATTAATGGTGTGTATTTTACTGACTAAAAGGAGCTATTGCTATAGATCCCAGATTCTGGATAGTTTGAAAAATGGCTTCAAGATGTACCTAAATGAACAGCCAAAAACTGTCTACTGCGAAAAAAATGCAAAACAGGCTTTCATTTTTTCTATTACTTTTCAGAGGCAAGTAGCGTTCAAAGGAATTCCCAGAATTTGCTGGTGGTGCAGTCCCACTGGTCCTTTGGTCTGGCAGGAGGGCACCGGGGAAAGGACCTATCAAAACTTTTCCATGGGCCAGCATGACTCCTGCAAGCCTTCCAGCTGGATTAATGACCTTGGTCACAGCGTGCTGGTGGCTGAGGTCAGCTCTGCCCTTACAGGCATCACTGCCCAGCCAAAACAGACAGATGGTCATGTGGGGTCAGGTAGTGCAGATGAATTTCGCTGTCAGTGCCAAACACAGTCAATGCAAAATAAGAGATATATCTTTTCTAAAAGAAGACGTGATTCAGGAAAAGTCAGTTTTCTCCTGAAAACTGCCAAACAGTACATTTCATGTTCTTGGTTTTATTCTTCCATTTTGTGAAATTAGCAAAATATTATCCTTTTTACTGGAAATCAGTTACATGGTGGAAGCAATGCTTTCCCAGACAGGGCAAAAAACTTGACAGAGTCAGAATGTTTATCCAGACATAATTGTGTATGAAAGCTCCTCCTCACAACTTGCCATCTTTTGAATTCCCAAATTTATACAAGAAAGAACATGTGCCTTAAGGCTTTCAGTCTCAACATCTTTATAAATACTAATGTAATCAAAGATTAATTAATGATGAAGAGCCTCTTATCTCTCTTAGTGAGCAATGTCAGAGAGATAAACCACCTCACACTGGCAGAAAGGTAACACAGAAAAGCACGTACATGTACAATAGCCATACTGTAGCTAATATACCAAAACATGTTATGTCAAAGTCCTGTGACAACTTAGAATTTATTAAATGAGTTATATTTTCAGAAAGCAAATGCTTCATACTTTCTAGAAGGCCTAAAAATTCAGTAGGTGTCTTTGAAAATCTTAGTAATTTTGTGTATTCCAGACTTCTGTGTAACAATTTGTAACATGCAGAGTATTCACCTCTACAGACCTACAGTAATCTCCTGCAGCTTGTCTTCCAATAACATTAGAGAGAGAGATGAGGTATTCACTACCTGCTCATTCTCCTCTTTCCTCAGTTAAATACAATTTTTTCCACCAGTAAGTGAGCCTTCTCCAACAATTTTATAAACACACACATATTTTTTCCTTTCATACAGAAACAGGAAAACAAAAAAATCATTCCATAAGCACAGCTTTCTCTCCCACTCACCTGGAGAGTGAATTTTGACAAAGTCTTAGTTATTGACAGCTCAGCATCTACAACAATACCAGCTTAGACAGATAATTGTAGAAAAAATGCTTTCATTCTCTGTTAAGTCAGAATTTGCATTTCTTGCTGTTACTCATTTTTTCAATACGACGCACTTCACAGGGCAGCTCCTTCTTGCCATAAAGTATCTTTCTCTCTTAAGAAGATACCTTGATTATTTTTTAAGTTCTGGATCATTTTCACTTTTGCAAATGCTTTTTTAATGACAAACCGCTGAAAGAGTCAATAGATATTATTACCCTTGTTTTACAAATAGAAAACTGTTACACCACAGTATTGCACAGCTAATCAAAGGTCTTGCACCACAGCTGAGAACGCCCATATCCTCATTTCCAGGGCAGTGTTTGAACATCTCTCCCTCACCCCACTGCCTCTGTTTCAAGAGCAGCTTAAATCAGAGATTGCACTTATACTTCAGTTGATATGAAAGCAGGATTATATATTAAATGTTTTTTTAAGGCAATGTTTAAGGCAAAATACTTTCCTCTCTCAAAAATTTGAAGTGTAGATAAAAAAAGGAAGGAGATTTATCAGACATCCTGAAACTCCTGTTCCATGTAGCCCAGAATCCAGACTGCAGTCGATGGCCAAAGGTTCCCTTCTCTGCATCCCACCTCAGGCTCCCAACACACTCGCTGCCATTACATGATGAGAGGAAGCATACCATAAGTTTCAATGGCATACATCTCACATTTTGAACTTGATAGTGATTCCATATCAGAATTATCTCTTGCATAGCCTGTTACTACTCTTTAATATTAATCTTTCTTGAGAAAAGCAGTGCATTATACAATTTTTTAAAAAAAGCTTAATAATTTAAAATGTTTCCTTTTAAAAATAGAGAAGTAATTGTATTAATCTCTTAAATAAAAGTTCAATATTTGAACAGTCTTTGGTCATTTTTATTTTGACTGTATACCAGGTGGGGTCTAATCACGGTCTTCAGAGGCTATGATAGATCCTGGCATCTGGTATTTAATGCAAATTGACTACGTTCCTTCTAGAGGAACTACTCCTATCTAAAACAATATGCTACAATATGTCAATGCTTAAATATGAAATCACATAGTAATCTTAAAATAAAATGGCACGTGAGTTTACTTTCCTAGATCATGCAGTAATTCAACTGCATTTAAATATCCCATTTCAAAATTTGATCCTCAAATGCTAATTAAATAGTACAAGCAGTTACAAGATAGATCAAATATGAAAGGTTTCAATTGAGATTACTAGCATCTCCACTGTGACAACTGACTTAGTGGGGAATTTCTGATTAGAGGTAAAGCATTTCGGTGCCTGCTGAGTGTGCCTAATCTGTAAAAAAAAAACCCATAACAAAACAAGCCCCTTCATAGCAGAAGTGAAGCATATAAAAAAATTAATCCATTTATAAGTAGAAATTCAATAGAAAATGAGATTAACAGTATTAAAAAATAAAAAAAAATATTGCAAAATATAAACTTTAGCTTGTTGGGAATAAGTAGATCTTTTTGAAAGGCCTGCAGTGTCCTTTGTGGAAAATATTCACTGACATCCAACTTCAGTGTCAAATGTCAGTTGAAGTATTACGGATTCATAGGTTAATAGGCAATTTTTAGGTTTGTCAGCAGGAGAGGTTTGCACTAAACAGAATTTCTCTCTTCACCTTTTGTGAGAATGGGGCAAGAGAAGAAAATTACTGCTAAGGGCATTTGCAAGGCAACAAAAAATGTAGCAGGACTGAAAGGTTTGGTGAGCGTTGCAAGCGTAAGGCTTTACTAAAATACTTATTTAATTATTTGCACCTTGAATATCGGACAGTTTTTATTTTCTTGCAGATCCATCCGTAAAAGCCAGAGCTATTTGTTGAGAGCACTATATGGACAGAATGAACGAGAAGGGGAAGCAAACCATGGTCAGTGAGATACCACTGTCTGTTGGTGCTCCAAACCCGGGAACTGCTGGTGCTCCCTACATCCCAATAACCACCAGAGTTAGCAGTGCTGCCTTGGGCAGCGATGGCTGCCAGCACTTGAGCCTTGCCACTCTCTCGCCCGCTCTCTGGGTGCGGGAGTCGCAGAGCAACCCTCTGATTCATTACAATAGAAACGCCTGGCAATCTACCCAGTGTGCCACAATTTATTTTTTGTGAAATATGGCCTCGAGTACAAAGTAACACATTCTGTTCAGAGTGAATATGCTTTCACATAACTAATGGAGACTTGCAAGATTTATTAGAAGGCAGAAAACTGTTCCTTTCTGTGCTGATCTCACTGGATATTAAACTTTCTGTGAGTCCTATATCATGTATAACATTTTTCTATTAGCTAAAGAAGCAGCTTGGCTGTAATAGAGATGGATTTTTAACAGTGCTGCGAGAAAGGTAGGTTCAGGGATTTTGAAATAATGAAACAATGTGAATTAACATATTAATTGTATTAAAAATTCAGTAACATCTTTTCGCATTTGGTGTTCTCTTAGTGTTGCATCTTCAGGATTAGGAGAAAAATGCATCTGAATCCCACAGTAACTGTTTAATCACCCCATCTTTTGATGCGGTGTGCTGACAGAAAATACACGCTCTGTGGACACGAGCAGAAAGAAATGCAATAAAAGAAATGAGCACATACTTTTGCTGGAAAGGATTGAAACAAAAATAATAGAGGTGGATCTGGCAACAGGCACTGATCAAGGAAGAGAGAAATAATATAGCAAGAGGTTCTGGCCAAAACCAGTTGCTACAGATAGGAGCTTTTGTATAGTTTTCAGTGGGTTTTGTATCTTCCATGTTTGGAAATGCTGTATTTTAGAAAGGAAAGAGACTACACCAGATAAGAGGCATGAAGCCAATTTTCCTTCTATTCCCTCAGCATAAATCCAGGCTAACTCATGAAAGATTTACAGTGGTAGGCTCACGAGCAACATTTGATCGACAAATTAGAAGATATAAACCTGAGATGAAGAAAGGAAGAAGACACCCAGCTAGAGTGTGTCTTAAAGGACAAAACTAGTGTCTCGGGTAAAAGAAAAAAGAAAACTGTCAACTTTCAATGAAAAATAAATATTAACTATATCTAAATAGAAGGAGCAAAGCACGCAGTACAGTTTTGTAAAGTTTCCCAACACAGAGTAACAGGTTATGTGAATATTTCTAAAGGGCTAAGACAAACAAAAAAGAAGAGCTTAAAAATGAATAATTTAGGAGCAGCACTGAAGAAAATAGGTATGTTACTTTACACTCTAGTGAACCTTTCTTGATCTCTTTCTTCATTTGCACTGGCACCCTGATTTTCTTCTCTCTTTCTCAAAGGGGAAAAAAAAAGAGGGGTAAATAACATTATAGGTTATTGATTGATAATTGATTAATTACATAGACTGTACAGCAATTCTATCATTCTATCCCAGCAGAAAGTATTCAATAGCACAGTTAAGACATATAGGTGAAAATGCCTGTGCTTATCTCCTAGCAAAAGATACAGAGCCAGGGTGCTGAGTAGCCCAAGACATAATTTAAGGTATAAGGTATATGCAGAAAGTTCACTTTTGCACTTTCTAAAATATTGTACTGTTTTGTCTCTGGCTATTACCCAGCTATAAATTATAGTAGTCTATATAGCTGTTCTTAAAAAAAAAATTAAAAATGGCCACATATAATCTATACTGGATTAGCAGAAGTGACAAGCCCTTTAATGAGAGAGGCAGACAGTTACAGAAAAATATCTACTCTGCCCTTCGAACCAGGGACATTTTCTTGGTAAGAGATATCTCCATGTCATACCATAGTTTCTTGAGAGTTCAATATTCAGTTATATTCATCAGATTAAGGAAATATTTAGCATTATCAGAAACTCTCATTGACCTTTCCTTATTATGAAAGAAGAAAGGGTCACTCATGCTGTAAAATGCTGATGAGGTTTATTTAGATGTTGCTGTTACATAAAAAAGGACATGGAAAGGCAAAAAGGTCCTGGGGGCACTGCACTTTAAGCTGACTTATATTTGTTCATTGAATCTTTGTATTTTCCTGACTGTCTTTATACATGTGTCGTCTTGATTATATACTTAGTTTCTAAAGGTTTGGCACTTGTAGAAAAATTAGAACAGTAGGGGTCTGGTCTGCAGCTGAGCTTTTGGTAATACAGATGTGAGTTATAATAATAACAATAACACTATCTTGCATGATTATGTCAGTGGTGCTGCTTTTAGTCATAAACAGATTGTTGTAAATAAATATGTAAATGATAAAAATAATCAGATAAACTCTTTGGCTGCTTTCAATTAGCCTGGCAAAAACACCTTTGCTATCTTAATAAAATGGTGATATAAAATCGTTAGTACAGGGTCTGAAAAAATCAGTAGACTAAATGAAAATAGCTTGGTTTCTGTTGAGGTCATAGTATGATTCTTCATCTACCCGGATATAACAAAAAAAAGAAATCTTAACATCTCAGTGACTGTGGATTTTATGTCCATTTTCTATGAGTAGCACAATATTAATTGTCTATGAATATTTAGATCCAAAATGGGTCACCATCAGATGTTTTGACAAGATGTTTTGACATCTGGACATGTTTTGAGACATGGCTCTGGCTCCCCTGCTAACTGGCTATCCTAGGGCATCCGGAGACAAACTGACACGAGACTCCAGTAGCCTTGGAGAAACTGGCAAATGATTTTGCAACAAAATGAAGATTTGTACAGACTGATTCTTTTCCTACATAGGTTTTCTGTTGCTTATGAGGTTTTCCTGATGCACATAGTTGAGGCACTACAAGTAAGAGCTTGGATTTTGGTGAAGCCCTTTTGAAAGAGAATGACATAGTGATGACATACAAACAATGTTTAAAAATAATGACAGTCTGGATATTGTCTTTGTGCGTATGCCATCTTTCTAAGTATTTATATGGACTAACTTCTTAAACTGTTCTGGAAATATAAACACAAAAATCCCACTACTTATGCTACCAAGTATTATATAACTCTGCTTAACCAACTTGAGCTATGAATTTTTCACATTACTGAAGCCATAAATATTCAAAAATTAAAAAGCCCCAATCTCATGAAATAGTTTAAAATGTTCAGAAGTTTTCTTCTTTCTATACTTCACTGCAGCCATGAAAGCTCACTTTTTCAAGCTTTTGTCTCTAACTTGAAGAACTAAATCTTCCTTGGGACGGGGGAGGGGGGTGGGGGAAGAAAAAATGAACAAAGCGAGGCTCACAGCTTGGCCATCTGATTTTAAAAGCTGGATCTCAAAGTAAAGCATAAAATACCACTGTTAAAATCACACAGTTTGATACAATAGACTTCTTTCATAAAAGCTATTCTTCCCAATTATTAAATTAATTCACTTTTGTGTGTTAAATCAAACTGTAAACTCCTCAGGGCATGGCACAATTCTTTTTCAATACAAAGCTGAATACAGAAGAGGCTCATTCCTAATTGGAATTCTTCAGCTCTTCTGTAATATAAATAAAAACCATAATTAGAAATGTACTAAGATAAAAAGAAACAAAAGGTCCTGTAAATACCACTGAATGTTTCTATTATCCTGTGGCAGTAAAAGTTCACTGCTCATTTTGTTACAGAGCAATTAAAGGCAGGCACCTTTCAAGGCTCAAAGGGAAAGGACTGAAGATTTCAGTATGTACATTCTCTTTCATGAAGCCAAGGACAAAACCAGATACAAGACCTGAGCCGAAATCAAGAAGAACACATTAAAATCAGTCTGAAGGGTTGTCTTGAAGTATTGTGAAACTTCACAGAATGTAAAGGCAAATTAAATTTTAGTCATATAGTGTGTTAATTTTATTGAGGGAAATAAGTTATATGAAAACAGCATCTCAATTGTCAAAGACCAGTGCTTAACCAGTTAATGCCTGAGGAGGCAGGCATCTGTCAGACAGAAATGCTGGGATTAATCTTTACAGACTGGAAGACAGAATCACATATTAGCTACTTCCCCATGACAAGTGAATAATTAAAGCCTTTTGCATACTATAATCACTACAAATAAGGCAAATCTATCCATCAAAGGGTAGATACATTGAACATGGCTCTCTTAGCTCTTTTCCTCTAACATAGCTCTGAAATTATACTACAGGCAACAGAAGGCATTTATTTATCTTCCAAACACAAGGCTATAAAAATGACAGTTTAGAAGCAGAAAAAACTATGCAAAGAAATTTTCTATCTGGCTAATGTTAATGCATAACCAGCATTTGCTTTATATACATAATGCAGTGAGAAATAAATTAAATGACAGATGGCTTCTCCCTCCCGCCTTGTATGTTGTAGCATGACTAGACAAACAATCTAAATCACTGGCAGATATGTGCTATGGAAACACTGTGCAGAGGTAGTTAGTTACTCCTGTCAGAGAACAAAAATGCAATTGCATTATTTATTTTGAAATTACAAACATGGTAAACTGTGAAATAATCATTACTAACATAAAGGTAATTCCATGTTCATCTCTGGGAATAATCAATAAATCCATGATTCAGTAATTGACATCTCTTTATAAGTGAAAAAGAAGTGTCTAAGTGAAAAATATTTATAGAAGGTATATGAATGCTGCTGACATGAACCAAACAACATTAATAATTATCTTCTATTTAACTAGACTGTTATGGAGGTATACAGAATACAAAATGTATTCTCTTTTGCAACAAAAGAGGGAAGCAAGTTAAAAACTTCAGAGGCAATCCAAGCATCAATAAATGACAGCTCTCAAGTTTTGGGGGGTAGTTACATGTACAGATTGGTCTTTCTTATAGTCTATGTTTTGCTATACCTCTCTTGGAGATAGAGTTGTCACTTACTACAAATAATGTATCTGTTTCCTAGTCATAAAAGGAAAAAAAAACCACCTTCAGAACTGAGTTTAAAAAAAAAAATCTTATGCTCACTTCTGGTTGATTTTCTAGTTCAGTACTAATTCTTCTCCTTTGATGGAGGAGTAGGTACTGCTGGAGCCACCTGTATTTGAATCATAGAATCATTTAGGTTGGAAAAGACCTTCAAGATCATCAAGTCCAACCATCAAACATGCCCACTAAACCATGTCCTGAAGTACCCCGTCCACTCGCTTTTTGAATACCTCCAGGGATGGTGACTCACCCACTTCCCTGGGCAGCCTATTCCAATGTCTGACAACCCTCTCAGTAAAAAATTTTTTCCTAATGTCTAACCTAAATCTCCCTTGCCTCAACTTGAGGCCATTTCCTCTCGTCCTATCTCCAGCCACTTGACAGAAAAGACCAGCACCCACCTCACTACAACCCCCCTTCAGGTAGTTGTAGAGAGCGATAAGGTCTCCCCTCAGCCTCCTCTTCTCCAGACTAAACAGCCCCAGTTCCCCCAGCCGCTCCTCATAAGACTTGTGCTCCAGGCCCCTCACCAGCTTCATTGCCCTCCTTTGAACATGCTCCAGCAACTCAATGTCTTTCTTGTAGTGAGGGGCCCAAAAGTGAACAAGGTACTCGAGGTGCGGCCTCACCAGTGCCAAGTACAGGGGAAGAATCACCTTCCTGCTCCTGCTGGCCACACTATTTCTGATACAGGCCAGGATGCCGTTGGCCTTCTTGGCCACCTGGGCACACTGCTGGCTCATATTCAGCTGGCTGTCAACCAGCACCCCCAGGTCTTTCTCTGCCGGGCAGCTTTCCAGCCACTCTTCCCCAACCCTGTAGCGCTGCATGGGGTTGCCGTGACTGAAGTGCAGGACCCGGCACTTAGCCTTGCTGAACTTCATGCGATTGGCCTCAGCCCATCAATCCAGCCCGTCCAGATCTCTCTGTAGATCCTCCCTACCCTCAAGCAGATCAACCCTGCCTCACAGCTTGGTGTCATCTGCAAACTTGCTGAAGGTGCACTCAATCCCCTCGTCCAAATCATCAATAAAGATATTAAACAGAACAGGGCCCAACACTGAGCCCTGAGGAACACCACTTGTGACGTGCCACCAACTGGATTTCACCCCATTCACCACAACCCTCTGGGCTCAGCCATCCATCCAATGAAGAGTACACTTATCCAAGCCATGAGACGCCACCTTCTCAAGGAGTATGCCATGAGAGACAGTGTCAAAGGCCTTGCTGAAGTCAAGGAAGATAACATCCACAGCCTTTCCCTCATCCACTAGGCGGGTCACGTGGTCATAGAAGGAGATCAGGTTGGTCAAGCAGGACCTGCCTTTCGTAAACCCATGCTGACTGGGCCTGATCCCCTGCTTATCCTGGACTTGCCATGTGAGTGCTCTCAAGACAAACCATTTCATAATCTTCCCCGGTACCGAGGTCAGGCTGACAGGCCCGTAGTTCCCCAGATCCTCCCTCCGACCCTTCTTATAAATGGGAGTCACGCTGGCAAGCCTCCAGTCCTCTGGGACCTCCCCTGTTGACCAGGATTGCTGATAGATGATAGAGAGTGGCTTGGCAAGGACCTCTGCCAGTTCCCTCAGTACTCTTGGATAGATCCCATCAGGTCCCATAGATTTCTGAGTGTCCAGATGGCGTAGCAGGTCCCTAACTACTTCCTCCTGGATTAAGGGGGGTATGTTATGCTCTTCATCCTTACTTTCCAGCTCAAGGGGTGGAGTACCCTGAGGATGACTGGACTCACTATTAAAGACTGAGGCAAAGAAGGCATTAAGTACCTCGGCCTTTTCCTCATCTCTGGTTGCTACGTTCCCTTCTGTATCCATTAAAGGATAGATATTCTCCCTGGGATTCTTTTTACTGTTAACATATTGTAAAAACATTTGTTGCTGTACCTTACAATAGTGGCCAGATTTAGTTCTAGCTGAGCTTTTGCCTTTCTAATTTTCTCTCTGTATGATCTAACAAGATCCTTGTACTCCTCCCAAGTTGCCCGCCCTTTCCTCCAGAGATGATAAACTCTCCTTTTTTTCTTGACTCTTAGCAAAAGCCCCCTGTTCAGCCAGGCTGGTCGTTTTCCTTGGTGGTTCGACCTGTGGTACATGGGAATAGCCTGGTTCTGAGCCATTAAGATTTCCTTCTTAAAGAATGTCCATCCCTCCTGGACCCCTTTGCCCTTCAGGACCATCTCCCAAGGGACTCTCTCAACCAGCGTCTTGAATAGACCAAAGTTTGCCCTCCGGAAGTCCACAGTGGTGGTTTTGCCAACCACCCTCCTTGCCTCACCAGGAATTGAAAATTCTATCATTTCATGGTCTCTAAGCCCAAGACGGCCTCCAACCATCACACCTCCCACCAGTCCTTCCCTGTTTGTAAACAACAGATCTAGCAAGGCTCCTCCCCTGGTTGGCTCACCCACCAGCTGTGTCAGGAAGTTATCTTCCACACACTCCAGGAACCTCCTAGATTGTTTACTCACTGCTGTGTTGTATTTCCAGCAGATGTCTGAAAAGTTAAAGTCCACCACGAGGACAAGGGCACACAATTCTGAGACTACTGCCAGCCACTTGTAGAATGATTCATCCATCTCTTCAAACTGGTTGGGTGGTCTATAACAGACTCCCAGCACAATATCTGTCTTATTGGCTTTCCCTCTCATCCTAACCCATAAACACTCCACCTTGTCATCAGAATCGTGTAGCTCTGTACGGTCAAAACATTCCTTAACATAGAGAGCCACCCCACCACCTCTTCTACCTTGCCTATCCCTTCTGAAGAGCTTGTAGCCACCCATTGCAGCACTCCCGTCATGGGAGTCATCCCACCATGTTTCCGTGATGGTGACTAAGTCATATCTATGCTGCTGCACAATGGCTTCCAGCTCCTCCTGTTTATCGCCCATGCTGCGTGCATTGGCATAGATACATTTGAGCTGGGTTATCAAATCCACTCCTAACATCGGCGTGCTGCCCCCAGGCTCATCTCTGGTGCACCTAGTTTTATACCTTACCCCCTTCGAACCTAGTTTAAAGCCCTCTCTATGAGCCCTGCCATCTCATGAGTGAGGATTCTTTTACCCCTTTGAGATAGCTGGAAACCATCTGTCTCTAGCAAGCCTGGTGCCGTGTAAACCTCCCCATGATCAAAAAACCCAAAATTCCACCGATGGCACCGGCCTCTGAGCCACGTATTAACCAGGTGTGTTTTCCTGTTCCTTTCAGTGTATTTCCCTGCCACTGAAGGGATTGAGGAAAACACTACCTGTGCTCCCGATCCTTCCACTAATCGTCCCAGTGCCCTGAAATCCCTTTTGACTGCCTTTGGATTTCTCTCTGCAGTCTCATCACTGCCAACCTGCACAACCAGCAATGGGTAATAATCAGAGGTCCGAACCAGACCAGGGAGTTCCCTGGTAATGTCTTTTACCCAGGCCCCATGGAGGCAGCAGACTTCCCTGTGGGATGGGTCAGGTCTGCATATTGGGCCCTCTGTCCCCCTCAGAAGGGAGTCGTCTACAACAATTACCCTCCTTTTTTTTTTTTTCAGAGGATGTGAGAATGCGTGGGGCTGCCTGACTGGGCCTAGGCACCTCCCTAGATAGGACTTCATCTACACCCTGATCTTCACTGGCCTGGTCCTCAAGTTCCAGAGCCCCATACCTGTTGCGTAGGGGCAACTGGGAAGGTGAGAGAGACTGGGAGGGGATTCGCCTGCCTCCCCAAGCAGGGGCCTGTATCCATTCCCCTCCAGCTCTCAGGTCCCCTCCTGCCTGGTGGCAAGAGGGCAGGGGAACCTCCGCTTCTTGCAGAGCCTCCATCTGCTGCCTCTGCCTCAGGGATGGTAAAGTGTGGGCCCACCAATCTGTCTCCCTCTCACACTCCCTGATACTTCTCAACCTTTCCACTGCCTCCTTCAGCTCTACCACCAGGCTGAGCAGATCACTCACCTGGTCACACCTCACACAAGAGGCGTCCCCGCTGCCCTCCGTCATCAGTGACAGACTCAGGCACTCCCTGCAGCCAGAGACCCGGACAGCCACACGTTTACATGGCACCTCTGTCTGCGTTGCCACATTTTTCCTGACAACGGCTTTCACCCAAGCGGCAACCATACCTGGGTCTCCCTCCGGGCCGACGCCCACCACTTGAGTCGCCTTCTCCAGTTGGGAAGAGGAAGACGGGGGCTGCACTCCCTGCTGCGCGAACTGGCACGCCACGCCCTCTGTGACACGCCACGCCCTCCGTGACACGCCACGCCCTCCGTGACACGCCACGCCCTCCGTGACGCACTCCCGTTCGCCGGCGCTCCTCGGGGCCGTTCGACTCTCCCGCGGTTGCCCCTGGCAACGCCCACAACGCCCAAGGTCAGCCTCTCTCGCGAGAGCCGCCGGCTCCGGCCGGTCCCTCCGCTCTTCCCCGGCGCTCCTGGGGCTCGGGAACCTCCCGGTCCGCCTCAGTCCGGCGCTCAGACAGCCACTGACCGTTGCCTCTGCTGGGCTCGCCGCTGACTGAATGCTGCTGACCGTTAGGCGGCGTTCAGATCTCATTGAAGACGAGGACGGACCTAGCAGAGGATATCCTCCTTTCCCCCATGATACTCAGGTGACGTGACTGGCTGGGAGACTTGGTACAGACCCCGTTGGGATGGAGGAGGGGCGAGGGATGCAAAAAGTTTTTTAACGTCTAAGGAAACTCACACTCTGATAAAAATCCAGATGAGAGAGAGGGCAGCAAAAAGCATTTTGCCAATTATGCTACCTATTGGTCACTCTTTCAAGTCAAGCTGTCTATGTTATACATTAAAGCCTGTGTCATTCCTTACTGCCAGAACCCTGCTCGACGCACAGTAATGGACAAGAAAAGAACCAGTCTCTTTATTTTCTGTACAGGTATTTTCATAAAGATAAAAGTGAATGCTGGAAATTGAAACAGAAATGGTGAAGAAATACATGGTGAACGTATATTGCTTTTAGAGTCTTACTTGCCAACCATTTGTGCATAAATGTACCCTACAGCATATGTTTTCACCAAGCAGGATAAGAATATGTTTCTACAATGGAGTGAATAGTATTCTATTAGATATTTTTATGATTACATCAGTGGGAGCTTTCAAATTGAGAAAAAGAATATATTAAAGGTAGATGGACTTTACACATTGCTATTAGTGCATAAAGCAAATTATATTAGTGTCAGCTACTATGGTTTTAAAAGCCACAGGATCGGGGAAGAAATTCTTTAGTAAGTAATTTACCTCAGCTTGGTCAGACAACTGTTCCTCAACAGACACTGCTGTATGTAAAGCAGAGGCAAGAATGATGATAAACAGAAGCTATGAATCATTCCTGGAGCACGTTCTGCATTTTGCTCACTGGAAAGAATTGCTGTCTCCATACACGCAGACTCCTAATATACAGGCTTACGCAGTCTGGGACTCCTTGCCACCCAAAGAAACGCACACTTTGGTTTATATAGTGACAGAAATAGGACAGTATTGACAGGAATCATCACCTCTATTAACTCCACTGTACTAGCTACATCTGTAATTCAAACTCCCTGTCCTGTAGTGAAAGCCTTCCAATGAATTATCTCAAAATACTAAAGCAACTGTCTCTATAAATACAACAATTATGTTCCCCTGGGCCAATGAAACTGCTGACTATTGGGGGAATTTGAAAAATAGTATTCCACTCAAAATGACTGTGAGATTTATTTAATTTTAATTTGGTTTGGTATTGCGAGGAGTTGCATAGAGGAGAGATATATGTGGACATGATGGTGATTCCTCTCCTTAAACATACTAAAAAAGTAACTGCACTTTGAATGGTCATGATTTTTCAGGTAGTGTGCATTTACTAGCAATTAATTAATTTATTCTGGTAATCAGAATATGGTTATTATTTTACACTTGTTAAAAAATGAGGGGGTTTTTCACCTTTGGTAATGGCCCACTTGAGAATAATTTATTCATCTTTAGAAAGCTGCAACAGAAACCCTGCCACATTTGTGATTATAAGAATACTTAGAATGGAGATAATGATGAAGAATTGGGTCTCCATACAGATTTTACAGAATCCTGCAGCTCTCAGTAGGGCAAATATATCATCCAAAATGCACCCCACCAAGAAAAAAAAAGAACATGCTAATGAGAAAGAAAAGAAACAGCCATTTTTCATTTGTAGTCCAAGTGTTAACCTTAGTCTCTGAACAGGACAACACAAGGTGGTGAATTGTTAGTGTTGTTATATTAAAAAAGACAATGGAACAAAATGAAAGTAAAAAGAGTTCGTAAGATTTTAAGAAGGAAAGTACGATAATCTCATTGCAATTTAATAAGAACTGGTCTTCAACTGTTGTCTTAGAAAAAAATCTCTGAAGAACAAACATCTAAGAACTAAATGTGTTGAGAGAGCAAGGAAGAATTGCAAATATATACAACATTCCAATGATATAATATTTGTATAATATTAAGCTTGAAACTGTGTCTAATATTCAGTTTCATTATACCACAAAATCAATTTTCCTGGGATTGGTCACAGTCTGCTGTTACTCTTTTATATAAAAAACTAATTCTCACTAAATGAAATTTTGTGTTATTGTCTTAGCTATTTGATACCTTTTAATAAAAGTGCTGGTATACCTTCATGGACTCACTAGCTGGCCTATCTTCATTTCCTATATGTCTATATTCAAAGGAAGCCAATCCCTTAAAAAAAATCCCAACTGACAAATCCAGACCCAAAATAGGCTAATTAATCCCTGCACATCTAACTAAGAGTTAGTATAAAGCTTGTTCTTGCTTTTCTATAATGCTAAATTCATTCTTCCTGCAAAATATTTTCATTACCTCAAGAAAAAATATGCCTCTATATCAATAAAAGCATATTTGTAAAAAGGTTTGGAGGAATGCTTTTCCTTTACATACTTCCACACCAATAATTGCCAGGATTACAGTTTTTCTAGCAGAATTATGGACTTAATGTAAGCAGGCTTCCAAGATCATCCTTTAGAAGACTCAGGGTCAGGTTGGTAACTACTGGGGTAAAGATGTGGCATGGACTGTTTAGATGTTTTCTTTAATATGTTTTAGAGGTGAACTACTGAACAAGACTACGTTGGGCAGAAAGAGTGTTTAAGTGAGATTCGATTAAGCACAGTATGCAAATAACATACATTTCCCTGTGCAAAAAGGATGGAGGTAGGGTCTCCTGCAGCCAGCCAGCTGTGGGAATGCTCAGTCCCATGCGAGCTGTGTGATGGGAGCTGCTCTCGCAGCCCTGCATGCTGAGCAAAAAGAAGATACAGGCATGTGCTTGAGTGCTTATACCTGGCTGGGGAGTTCTGAGTGCTTATACCTGGCTGGGGATTTCTGAGTGCCTCCTTCTACAGTGCTCTCAAGATTTGATGGTTCCCTGAGAACTGTGTCAGAAAAATGGGGAAAGAAACATAGCAAGTGAGTTGGGGGGGATTTGACTTAGTCCTGTCTTCCCTCCCCACCCCTCTCCCCCAATAAAAAAAAAATACAAATACAAGCTCGTGGACATTAAGATGTAATCAACAAGCTTAGAAAAAGCTTCTCTTTCCTCCTTCTGCCCTCCCCCCCCCCCCCCCCCAAAAAAAAAGTGAGGATTTAAGAGGGAGAAATCATGGAAAGCTTTTTCTAAAGTTTACTTGCAGCTCACTGCAGTCCAGAGAGTAGAACTAAACAAAATGATAACTGACTAAGACTAAAGTCCCAACATTTTAATTCTCCGAAATGTTTTTTAAGATCTAATTTCAAGGAACATGGCTTATTGTAGCTACTGTAAATAAGTTTTCTGACTACGGTTATGAAATAAGTCAGAATGTATGTAAACTCCTTCACAGAGCCTATCTGTACCCATGTTGGAGAATAATGTATTCTACTAGAAATCCTGGGTATTGCATGTATACTTCCTGTACACGAGAAAAAAGAAAGCACATCTGAGAGTTTGGAAGCACATTTTAATATAGAATATAAGAATGAACTAAAGAGTGACTTGATAATCTAAAAAAAGCAAAGGAAAGTAAATACAATACATAAGGGTAATAGGAACAGAATTCTTTCATACAGAAGATAATAAACATACAGAATAAACTGTCAAAATTGAAAGTCTGGATTTTGCCAGAAGATAGATGAATTTCACACACTAAGCAGTTAAGCTTTGAAGGGAATGTATCAGAAAATTGGAAAGGGTGGATACAGCAGTTCAAAAAAATATATGAGCCCTACAGAGAAAAACTTCAACTCAAGGCTAAAAAAAAAAAAAAAGAAAAACAAAAAATAACTGCCTGTAATGCTGGTATTGCTGTTCTGTGCTGGAAGGGAAAGGCCTGGGGAATTTCACATTTGAAAATGAGCAAATGAACAAAATCTGTGTTTTGATCATAGTGTTTGAAGTCTGAGTCCTAAGAAAAAATATCAGCTCGAATTCCATATGTTCAAAAAAGGAAGCAGATGATATATTTTATTAATTTACAAGAGAACTTCAATGATACTCAAAAATCTATAAATATGAACATTTTGAAGATCTTAGAATTCATGAAAGAATTTAAGAATTGTTCACAAATATTGCTTTTAAGAGAAGAAGAAGATCTCTTGTTATATATAAGTGCATAAAAAAAACCTTTATGAAGCTTACCACAAATAAACGAAGCAACGAAAATTAAGACCAGTCAGGAGACTACATGTGAGAACCCAAAACTTAGGAGGTTACCATGAACACTGAAACAAACAAGACAGTTCTTCAGACATATCATTAAATAGAGAGGAATAAGGAAAAAAAGTAAGGTAACTACATCGTAAGGTTGGTTAGAGACTTAAGATTCCAAAAATTAAATTAAAACTGTGAGTTTGATAGTTCAGTGATTTGCACAGTGTAGAGCCACTGTCCACACGTCAGACTCATTATTTAATGCACTAGCGGAAGTATCTGAAGTATATAGCAGTAAGTGCTTGTCCTGGTTTCAGCTGGGTTAGAGTTAATGGTCTTCCTAGTAGCTGGTACAGTGCTGTGTTTTTGAGTTAGGTGTGAGAAGAATGTTGATAACACACTGATGTTTTCAGTTGTTGCTCAGGAGTGTTCAGTCTAAAGTCAAGGATTTTTCAGCTTCTCATGCCCAGACAGTGAGAAAGCTGGAGGGGCACAAGAAGTTGGCACAGGACACAGCCAGGGCAGCTGACCCAAAGTGGCCAACGGTGTATTCCATACCATGGGACGTCACATCTAGTATAGAAACTGGGGGGAGGACATGGACGGGGGGATCGCCACTCAGGGACTAGCTGGGTGTTGATCAATGGGTGGTGAGCAATTGCACTGTGCATCATTTGTATATTCCAATCCTTTTATCATTACTGCTGTCACTTTATTAGTGTTATCATTATCATTATTAGTTTCTTCTTTTCTGTTCTATTAAACCGTTCTTATCTCAACCCACGAGTTTTATTTCTTTTCCTGATTTTCTCCCCCGTCCTACTGGCAGGGGGGCAGGGAGTGAGTGAGCAGCTGCATGGTGCTTATTGCTGGCTGGGGTTAAACCATGACAGTGCTACACAACATCCCTAATTAAATGTCAATAGAACACTACTTGAGACTTATTATATACAATATTAGGCATATACTGACCCTCACAACATACATCTCATTAACTGGAATAGCTGGCAAGACTTACAGTTTGAAGATCTGGTTGCCTACAAACGGCAGTTGGGTCATTAAAAACACCTCCTTTATAAACACTGTAAATTACTTCCCAGTTATATTCAGGAGTTACATTTTGAAAGAGTAACTATTATTTCATGGAAAATAATTAGCAGTGCTGCTAAGAATGGCACGCTGACGCTCAGCACCGGCTCCTGAAGAGTGAGTTGTACTGACAGCTCCTGCAGCTGTACTGCACCGCTGCCCGGGGCCAGGAGGGGCTGACCGCCTGGGGCAACCTGCCACCCCTCTGCTCCGCAGCCCTCAGCCAGCTTGCAGGGATCTCCAAAGCCCATGACTAGCCCCTTGCTTCCACATCCAAACGTAGAAGTTCACAGATACAGACATGGCGGTGGCAGGTCACTGGAGTAGCAACACAGGAAAATAAAAGAGAGTAGACACCTGACCTAGAACCTGGATGGAGTCTTGCCAGTTTAGGAAGACTAGCAGAGTCCCAGAAAGGAGGCTCATATTTTTTGCTGTCAGCATTGCATTCTTTTTGCTGTAGAAAAATAAAGGATTTCAATTCCCCTGGAAGTTCACTGGGAAAGGTGAGAGGATGTAGGATGGAATGCAGTACAGAGATGTGCACTATGAGATGCTCAGAAACTGAATTTAAATGCAAGTGTTACAAAGATTAATGTGATAATGGGCAATATAAAGTGTATAGAGGGATAAATAAGAAGTCTGACCATAGGGACCATTTTGTGAAAGTATATAGCAGCAAATAAATAAATGAGAACAGAGCATTTAGTAGCTGGGAGAATGAAAATGAGGGACTTCCTCTTACGACTGCAAAGCAGGGAAATTTGCATGATTTCTGGCATACTAATCTAGTGCTTGCAGAAAATATAGATAAGTTCAAGACAGTCACAGGGCACAATATTGTCTTCTGAAGAAAAAAATTTTAAAGCAATTCAGAACAAAACAGAAGTAACCTGTGAACTAAGAAATTAAGGCCTTTCATTTTGTGTTTCACTAGCATATCCCAAACTCTTATGTACTAGAGGTGCCAATGCTTTCTTCATTGAATCCATCCTTTATTATCTTGATGTTTCCTTCTGTCTCTCCCTCTTCTAGCCATTTCCTGATTTTGAAATTGGGAAGGACAGGTTAGTTGCTATTCAGTGAGGTTTTGTAATTGTATAGTTACACAAATAAAATGCTTTTCATGGTTGCATGGTTTCAACACAGCAGTAGAGCATAAAATCAGTGAGAACTAAAGCACTACAATCATTGTGGCCCCAAATCTGGTGTGAGGAACATATTTGTGCCCCCACTCCTTCTCATAACATAGAACATAATCAGGATGAGCTATTATCAGAGGAGTATAACTGGTTTGTAAAAATTAAAATAGATGCATGAATTTCTCTTCATTTTACAATAAGTTATGCCTATCAGAGGCACAAGCATTTGTATTTTTACGAATATAACCCATAACTTTTTATGAAAAAATAAGATCAGATGTCACCCTTGTCATGACTGTAGCCTGTTAGCAACCTCCAGAGTAATATTACCTTTATGGTATACCCATGTCCTACTGCTCATCTTCTTGGGACACAGACAGAAGGGCAGACAAGGAGGAAGCAAATGTGGAAAAAAGAGGCCAATAATATGCATAAGAAACATTTACCAACTGGCAGACAGTACATACTCAATTCAGCCACAGCACTTACATTAAAGGTAATGTTCCAAAAACACACTCCAGACATAACAAAATATTGAATCATATTTTCTAGAACTTTACATCATACTGTAAATGTCTTACTACTTGAAAGTCACACATCTCTATGTTTTTGGTTCATGAAATCAATATTATCAATCTGATGCAGTAAACCATTTTTTTTTAAATTGCACTCACACAGTTAAATGGCACACTAGAAATCCCTTGCTGTTACAGAAGATAAGAACAATTATCATTTTCAAGAAACTGGTATAAGGACACAAAAACTTTCATGCCAACACTCTACTCTTCCACACACTGCATTTCTAAAACATAGTCACTCTAATGTTGTGGCTGGTGACACTTTCAAAGCCAATGTTTTGAAAACCCTTCATGTCATCTAAAGTACATAAACTGCAATTCCAGTACAATGTTTGAAGACTATTGTAATTTTTGTTCCAGAAAGTATGAACGTCAACAAAACTGGAAGGCTGACATGATGTACCTGCGAAATATATCTGTGATAACTGAATGCAAATTGATTCTCAGATGTTATAGGAATGTAAAAAACCTGGATTTGCCATGAGAAGATTACCTTTTTTCTTTTATGGATTGCTCTTCCCTGTTATATCTTCTTCTAAGAACCTAGCTTACCCATAGAAGAATTTCTCCTTTAAGTCCCACTTGGTATTTATTGAAGTAATTTGAATACTGCCATTAATTTCCATGGCATTTATTCTAGCTGAATTAATTGATTTATTTGCAAAGAATTGCACGCTCATGTTTACAAAATCACCTGCCTAAAAGTTGTAAAATTTAACAACACGCAACTTGCTTTCAAAATGTATTTAAGCCTTTGCAGAAACTAGTTCAAACATCGGCTTGTGTAGCATTTGTAATTTCAGATAAGTCCTGTGTCAGAAGGTGGGCTGGGAAGAGGCAGCAAAAGATCAAAGGATTGGTGCCTTCCTACCACACACTTTTATTCTCAGTATAGATACTGTATGAGTACCATGTGGCATCCTGAAGTCCCCAGTCTACAGCTTGTAAGCTATGGGTACATGAAAATAAGAGCTGCGTCTTCTAATATTTTGTATCATATATTTCTTAAACATTGTTACACACAGACCCCAAAATGACAGTAATACTGGGTTCACTCTTCATAGCTTACAGAGAATATATCTCCTTCTTGTTCTTAAAACTCATAGAGAATGAAATACCTGCCTTAATCCCCAACTTGTTTTTCACGAATCAGATAAAGCACAAAAACAGAAAGGCAAAATTTGTCCCATTCTCCAGTACGAAGTTATGTCAGGGATGAATTGGGTCCACTGTCTACCTGCAACACAGATTTATTGGTCACGCTGTGATGGTTTTTTAGATATGGCTTTCCCGCAGTATCAGCTAGTGAGCTGTTCAGTGTGGCCGCTGTGCTCTTGCCAAAAAGGCTGATTTGGAAATCCAGTTCCCAAACTGAAATAGACAAAAAAATGATCCTTTCTTCAATGATATGTGAATGTCTTTGATCCCCATAGAAGTCTTTCTTTAGTCTTTTAACTAATCATTTAACCTAAAATAATCTGATATTTTTACATTAAATGTAGCCAAGGTTTCTTTGATACAGGTTGTAATAAAATATAATTCTGAAAAATTAATTTTTGTAATAAAAATAGAGAGGAAATTATATTAAAAAGTTTAGATAATGGTATGAGCAGATAAAAGGCAATGGGCTGAAACAAAAACAAATAGGAAAGGCAGCTTAACTTCTCACCAACAGAACAGCCTCTCCTAGATTTCTCCTGGGGGTTTTGTTGTTGTTCTTTTTAACAAGATTCTTTCTATAGTGTATTCCTGATTAAGTCATACATATTGCACTTGAATGCTAAAAAGAAATCTTAGCCAACCAAATATAAACAACAAAACAAAGTCACAATCTGTATCAGAAATTAATTTTCCAGTTGCTCCACTTGAACATGTGTCTGACAGTTTATTGACAAAATATGCTTCCCAGTTATCCCAGTTTCCCATCTTCCCAGATTTGTAAAAGATCTGCCTGAAATGTAATGTTTTCTTGATCAAGTCGTCAACGGATACTAAATATCAACTTGCCTCCACTTGAAACCTTTCTTTTGTTGGCTTTTAACATTCTATGATGAATCAAAAATTGCATTGCTAGAATCAGTTTGGAAGATAATCCAGAATGCTATTTTCAGGCATGCACTAAAAATGCTCTAAGAAAACTCTCTTCTTTAACATACATACATATGTAATAACTTTTTTGTTGTTTTATTAGAGAGTTCAGAAAAAGCAAAACCAGAAAAAGTACATGTGACTTTCAGTGAGGAAAAGAAGAGCGAGAGAGAATGTTGCATTCCGGTGCTATTACAGGATGAATTATTGCCAAGTGCTTTCTGTAAGAACTGGTAGGAGTGGCAAGAGAGATCATGTAAAAAGTTATGGTTCATAGTCTCCTTAAATTTCCTGAAAGCAGGGGACACTTAAATGCATAAAGTAAAGCACATATGCAAGTTCATTAGTGACTTTCCTTTAGCAACAGGAAGTGTAAATTTATGTATCTTATATGTTTAGGGTTAAAAGTTTCCTTGCCCAAGGAAGAAATCACCTTTGAGCTTAAGGAATCCAAATGTTACACCACCAGTAAAATGAAGCAGGAATAGTAAGAGGAATTTTGAATAGAATAGCTCTTGCATTTACTATCCTCAGGAAAAAAAACCAAAACTACAAACATTAGTATTCATAAAAGATTTCTGAAGATCAAAGAGGATCAGAGAGGAAAATCAATGTTTATTATTTTAGTCTTTCAGACTCTTTCTTTCTGTCTTCCATGTCCTGCTTTTCTTTTCAATTTTTATGTTGTGTGAATTATTGATACATGTGTCTTTATCATTTTATGACTTTCAGTAATCCAAAGGATTGAATCAGATAGTTAGAATTGAAATAAAATCCTTGTTAGCTATGACCTGAAAAGCAGCAACAGGAGTAAATACACAAATATGTATATTCTAACACAGCTTTTGTATTGCATTGTAATAACACTCTGCTCTTCCACTTCATTACCTAGTACCAGCAACAGTAGCTCCGTGTAATTGATACTGCTGACTGCTTGATCTGGAGTAAGAGTCAATTTTTTCCATGTTTAGTTTGAGTATTTTTCATGTCTCCATTTTATGGTCCATTCTGCAAACTCTAGAATAGGAGTTACAGAAACCCAGATAAATGGTTTTGGCATGCTACATGACACTGAAGAGATGAGGTGGTCACAGACATGACTGGTTGTGTCAGATGGAGGGGGAAGAAGTCAAGAAATATTTTGAATGGCTTGAAACTAAAAATTTCCTGAAAGGTGAGTGAGTTTCTAACAATGTGGGTTTTTTCTTCCGTCTCTAAGGATTGAGACATGCTTGTAGGTTCCTTAATATTTCATGCAAGGGCAAACAAAATCCTGTTTTAGGAAAGGTGAAGCACAGCCTTTTTTTCATCCATTACATTATGTATTTATCTTCAACATTTTGCAGAAATGACAGAGTGTCTAGAAGCTTTTAAATACATTACACTGAAAAAGCATTTAACAGTGATACCAGAGTTAAAAATAATAATAAAAGAAAATTTAAAAGAACGACAGAGAAACTCCCAGTATAACTCACTAGCCCAAACCAGGAATTATTCTGGAAACAGAAACAAATAAGCTTTTTTTGCCTCAACTTTCTGCAGTTGCTGCTAAGATAAAATGAAAGGTGTTTAAATTTATGTAATCCAAACATGCATAGAGACCACAACCTCAGCTGCAGATACAAGTTCTGTGCATTTTAAGAAAGGGAGTGGAAGACTAGCTTTAATCTAATTTTCCAGTTTTCTAATGCTTGCTATGACAGAAGCCATTAAAAAAACAAAGCATAATTCAAAACCCCCTAGAAGGTGCTTTAAAACTAAATTTGTTTCAGAAATCTCACAGAGCCCTGTGCCAGCTGGGAACAGGATGGCCATGACCTCCAAATATGTAGCTTTGAGGAAAAAACATGATTCCTAGAGAACCACGCTGTTAGGAAAAAGCTCTGTTTATGAAGAGCGTAAAACTCTTCATAAAACTCTAAAGCTTGACAAAACCCAGCCTGCCAGCTGCCAGTCTGCAATTTGGGTATCACACATTCATTTGGATACTGGGATAGTTATGGAGCACATGGAAACTCTCATGGTGTGAACAGCTGTAACTGAGACCATGGTTAGCACAGGTCTTCACCACAGGATCTGAACATTTCGATTGCTAAGGACCATTAGTGCAAACTTATCTCCGGACTCTCTGCCACCACCTGAAGTTTTGATACATGGATGGGGAAAGATTCACGCACAGCTCAGCCTTTTGCGCAGATCTTAGGGCACCGGGAGACAGAAATAAAGGGGAGAAAAGAAGAAATACTTTGATTTTTGGTTACATTGCAATTCTGTTTCTGTGTATGTCTGAATAATATACTTCCCATAGTATAATAACCCCCTAGCCTGTTTTTAGCAGTCTGCCTACAATAGAGAATGAGCAACAAGATTAGAAACATCTTTATTACAATTTTATTCCCTCTCTGCGCCATTTTTCTCAGCACTTTACTGCTTTCCCACTTCTGTCCAGAATAATAAAAGAATGGGATACCTCTCCTCTTATCCAACTGTTCAGCTGATATTGAGAGGATAATAAAAGAATGATTCAATGTCCATTTGGAAAATCAAAGTGGATTTTGATCTATTCTCAAAGGTCTACAAATCAGCTGAAAAAAATCATTACATAAATCCAGATTCACAGTCCCTTTCAATAATATGGATAGATGCAAGTATACATGACTAGATTTTAAGGGAATTTACAGCTCTTAACAACAGCCATCAAATGAGATTTTCAAAGGTACCTAAGTATCTAATTCTCATCGGTGCTAATCTGCATCTTCATAAGCCTAAGTACTATAAAAAATCCATCCTTTGATCATCATCAAGTGCATAAGGAAACTCTCAAAAGCATGTAAATAGCTGACATTCATTCAGAGGAACAGAGGTAGGAGGAAACAGATAGAACAGAATAAGTAATTCAAAAGAACAGGTCATTTCATAAATAATCTACATTCTCTTTGTGTGTCAGGAACAAATGGCTCAAGTAAGAAGTTCTAATATTTTCATTCTCCCCAAAAGTCTTTAGTCTTAGTCTGATTTAGGCATAGTCCTCAAAGCACGGTCTATTGTAGCTTATATTTTCCAGTCTCACTTATCCTAAAGAAGAAGAAGAAAACAGAAAAAACATATTTCTGATTCTATTCACTCTTTTCCAGGAAATTTAGGCCACTGCTGTTTAGGATGTAAGCATCTGCCCAATCCTTTAAGAGAGCCAATTATTTCCTTTACAGGCCCTGCTCCTTTATGTTATATTTTTGAGAACATGTTTATCTCATTCTGCTTTTTCACAGCAGAAATGTTATTTCTTCTCATAAGAGAAGAAATTGTTCTGCCAAAAATTCAAATAACTTACTTTCTGCCAAGAATTCAGCTAACTTTGTTTAAACTCCATTTCTTCTGGAAGATAGAAGTGTATCTGTCTTCCAGATACCATTTGATAATTACATGCAAATTCTTGCATATTCCTTAAATTTGCAGAAATGAAATCATGTTTGCCACTGAAAGCATTCAGAAGAAAAATGGAAAGCAAGTTGCTTTTAGGTCAAAAAAAAAGTTTGAATTTTCTTGAATTTGTATTGTGCAGTCATGAAACATTTCTTTCTCAGGACTCACCACGTCTGTTGTCTCTGTTTTATTGCTGCGGCCTGTAAGAAAAAAGGCTATATTCCTTTTCTCTCTCAGTGAGGTTTTACATTTTTTCTTTCTTCTTGGCTTCTGAAAGTTATTCCTATTTAAAATAGAGATGCTTTTGTCTAGTCTCTATGTAGACAAACAAATAAGCACCTCCACCAGAAGTGCAGTTTCTGCATTTCCTGTGCTCTAAGGAAAACAGGGACTATTCACCCTTTTTATCTTCAGGAAAAAGCATGAATGACAGGCTTTTTTTATTATTATCTGATAGAGTATAAATGCAACAGTGCCATGTCTGTCACACGAGCTGGTATGACTACAGAACTCTGTTCCACAGAGTTCATTTACAAAAGGCATTTCCATCGCTCAAGGTTTTGAATGATATATAGGGAGTACAAACTACCTCTAAATGTTGATCTACATTGCTTATTTAGAATAACTTGTTAATAACTGATCGATACCTCCAGCTTCCTCACTAGTGAAGTCAAATTCAATGATATTTCTAAAAAATTCAACATAAATAACTGATGCAAATGAGCATGTGTTTTCTCAGTTCAGCAGGTGATAAACTGTAGGGAAAATGCTGTTTTTACCAAAATTCAGTATCTTTTAAGGCAACCAAAACTAAATTCATGGCAGCGTGCTAGAAAAGGGAAGAAAATAAGAACTGTGTTTGATAGCTTGCATCAACAAAGTTCCTATTTAATCTGCATTCTTATCATGCAACTCTAATGCTTTGTTTTATGACACCTGGATGCTGATTTTGCTTGGCGAACAAATTTTCTGGCTGTGTAAGTGAAAGAAATGACTTTTTACAGTTAGTGTGCAGAAATTATGGTTATGGTGGTAGACAACAGAAAATAAAGAGAGGAAATGTCTGAACTCATCACTGAGGGGATACAGAAGCCTTTTAATTACTCAAATTCACAATATAGCTATCATCATGGATTCCAGACATCAGCTTCCTGGTGCATAAATCAAAACCAAAGCTGGATTCCATTGCTCACCTATAAGAACCTTGTGCCACATGGGATATGCTGAAACATCAGCATGAGGTTGGCAGATACAGTGCAGGACCTGTGGGAAACTCCCTCCCTCCGGGAGGAGTAGCTGGAGACCCAGCAGCAGACCCCAGGACACCTCAGAGGGCACTAGGCAGCTGTGCTCAGGCAACTGAACAAAGTCTCAGGAGCCTTCAATGCTGGCAAATGCTACAAACTTTTCCTTCTGACAGGAAACTACAGCAGTGCATTCAACTTGGGATAAAACCTGAAAGTCACGCCAAAGCTTTAATGATGTCAGAGGAGGCGGAAGAAACTTATACATGGGTAGGATTTTTCTGAAACTAAATGAAAACTTCTAAAAACTGACCCAAAAGAAAGAATTTTTAATGAAATGTTGAAATGTTTCTGATAGCATCTATAGCAACTTAGAGAATCAGTTTTGGTTTTGTAAACAAGTCAGGAAAGATCGAAAAAAAGACTGAGAATAAAATAACCCTCAGATAAATAAGGTTAGCCTTAAAGACTGAATAAAACACTTTTCTTGGGTAGACAGCAGAACAGAAATTCTACATTTCCTATATTTAATTCTATGATGAGAAATGCAACATTTTGCATAAAAAGAAAATCAATAATAAAATATGGAATATTCAGCTTCATCTCTGAACTGTCTCTTTTTTAAAAAGAAGTCTTTTTTTTTTTGAGGTCATTGAGGCCTGATCTAAAGGCCTAAGCTTAGTCATTGATGGCAAAGACACAAAACCGTTTGCTCCTTGTGCTATAATGGGATGATACAATCCATTGTTATAGGATTAGTAGAATTAGTGATGGATTAGTAATAGTAGAATTAGTAATGAATTTGTAATTGAAGAATGTTTTTAAAACATTTGTTGCCATATTTAAATAACTGATTCTCTGAAGATACTGTCTCTGACACTGACTATGTAAAGCTTGTGCTCAGGCTACGAGACAAATAGAAAGCCATGTTTTTCTATCATTGTACATAAAGCTTCTTCAGTATCTACTTTACTCTGCATGTTTTGCAATCCAAATTTTGCAGTTTCTCCCATCTTTTACTCTTTAACGATGCATTGTTACAAAGTACAATGAAATTATTATTTTCCACCTTTTTTTTCAACCAAATATATTACTTGAGATTACTATTATGGTGCGAAATACTAGTCTAACTAGCAGTGAAAACAAATTAAAGCTAACCTTCCATCTAAATCATCATCATTATAGACTTATTTTCAAGAATATAAAATGCTGTCTACATTAAACTTTCAAAACTTTGAACTGGAAACTTATTTACGACAAACTGATAAAAAACCTGGGGAGGAAAGATATGTCTAGATGTGCACTGCCACCAGAGGATAAAGGACAGAATCTGCATTAATTTAAAAAACAGCAGGGCAAAGGAACCAGAAAAAAACTCCAGAATACATGACACTTTGCACCAGTAGTATACGTAAATTAATCGGACAGATAAGTTTTATCAGCACTGGCATAAATTATCTGATTTTTTTTTTTCTTACAGATGAACTAAAAAAGATGCTAACAAACCAAAATAGCTCAGCTAAATTGACATTCTGGGGCGAATTAATTCATGAGGTGTCTTTAAATAGAAAATATATTTATTTAAGTGACCAAAAAAACCTTTCCAGTGCTCGTGGTACCTAGCCAACCTTTTCTGCTTCAACTGCTTTTAATGTCTGACTAATTGATAGTCAGGGGCAAAATGAGGGAGTCTCACACTCTGCCTTGCCAATTCAAGGCATACATAAAATGTTGATTCCAACCGAATAAACCACCCCATTTTACATTAGAGTGATGTCACAGTCCTAGGCCATTTCTAATAAATAACTCCAGCATTTACAGTGAAAGGGGAACAACGGCACAATAACAATTTGTCTGGCATGAGTCTGTTCAAAATTCCTTCGAAGGCGCGTTGAGAGGGAAGTCTGCAGCGCGGTCCCCCAGGAGGCATTGGCATCTTTCATTGTGACAGACCTTGGCAGCTCATCAGTTCTACTCAGGAAGTGATCGGCCCCTTCCAGCAACCAAGCTAATTTGTCTCTTATTCCAGCTTTTAGATTCTCCACCCTCTGGCCTCCTTCTTTTCTCTCCAAAGCAACCAAAGCAAGCAATCCCGTTCCAACTAGGCTCTGGGCTATCCAAACCAACCTGAAGCGAAGGGCAGAGGTGTGCCATGCCCAGCATCACCTACTGTGCTGCTGTCTACCCAAGGACATGAAGGGAAGAAGGATGGCAACCACTTTTCCCTGGTGATTAAGGATTTTTCACTAAACTGCATAAACATCTATTAAATGGTTTTAGAGGAAAGCATGCTTGACAGATATTTTTTAAGGTTGTTTTCTTTTAATGAAATTTGTCTCTCATTAAATTCATTCAGATCACTTTCCAGCCTTTCAGTGCAATGAGCTTTGAGTTGCCTTCAGAACAGTGCTTCATGAATGAAGGGCCCTGATATCTTTCTTCATTTAAATTTTGATCAGTCTGAATATCATTTCTGTGATGCTTCCTTAGCTGCTGTTCTGAATTAAATTACATTGATTTGTTTCTACTTGGTATTATGTATGCAGGTGCAATTAAGCCATAACACTCTAAGTTTCCATACTGAAATAAGAAACTTTGCAGAAGTAATCCTTCACTGGCCTTGCCACAATGGAAACTGCCTGCTTTTAGCTGAACAAAAACCCTGAGAATGCCCCCTGAGAACTGTTTGAAAGTCAAAACATTCCTGTCAAAAAGGACAGGAATCCTGTCAAGTCCTGTTTTCCTTACTTAGTAGAATATAAGAGCTTAGTTCCTGGGATAACCCATTCATGGCAAAATCCCTGTTCCAGAAAAATCAGTAGCAAATGCTTGTCCCCGAGACTAGAATTTTATTCCAGCTATTTGTATGTTCTCTTTTTCTTCTGATTAATTCTCATGGATTATTTTTAAAATAGCTATTTATACCCAAATATTATAGATATAACTATGAGAAATGCTACAGTTATAGTTCATGCAAGAATACTGGTCACTATTAGTAATTGTTGTTGGAAGTAGCTAATGGGCTCAATGAAGGTGATGGAGACTGTACAATAGATCGTATCTCATTTCTGTGATCTGGGAATGAAAGCTTTTGTGTCACTACTGAACCTTTCTATCATTTTAACACATTAGGGTTTATATGTTGTTTGACTGCATCTTTTATAACTGCATTAAATATAGTCACTGATAAATGTCTGGACTGCGTCAAGAAGAGAATTGGACAAAGAAACCATTAAAATTCACAATCATGTAGTGTTTAATTTTAATCTATCAGTGCAGTTGTAGCCATCTGCACAATTAACTTGTCTGACCAAAGAAAGGAGGAGGAGGTTTAGCTCGAATCCAGGCTTGAGAAAGGAATGTGATTCTGCACATGGGTGAAGGATTTTCTGCCAAAATAAGATCAACTAAAATGGCAATCCCAGGACTATCTTTCTCTTGGCATCCTGATGATCAAGGAAGCAGACACAACTGGTAGATAGTTGCCGTAATGACTGAAAAATGAAACAGAAGCGTATGATCTACTATGTCTGGTCAAGAATTCAGCAGCACTTCACCCAGGCCCCAAAAAACTCCTCTTAAAGGTGATTTTGGGTGACATGGATTTTAAAAACCTCAGCTAAACTGTAGAACCTACCAAGCCTTATCATCAATGCTTTTATTTTTCTTTTTTTCTCCCTAAATATCAGGCTTATTGATACAGGTCTCTGAAACTGAGAGCTGCCCAAGTCCGCGTGAATGCCACAATCATTAATCATGAACATAACAGCAAAGCTCCTTGGAGCATGGCTTGTACCTTCCTCTGTATGCAACGCAGACATGTCAATGAATAATAGACAGTATCACAAGTCCTAAGTCTTTTGACTTCAATATATAATTGTTCCAGGTACAAATGTTGCCTAATAATCATCAAACCATCACTTAATTGTTTTCGTTTTTTTTTAATTTATGCAGATGTACTTTTACCTTCCCTTATAGGGTCTTTGTGGCTGGAATTTTTTAAGGAATTCAGGAAATGAGACACTTAGGTCTCTGAACTTTGAAATCTCAGCTGAAATAAAACTTGTAATCATTTACAGAAAATATTTTTCACCAGCAGTTCATTTCTTTCTCTACTAGCATCCTTCTACTCTGCTCTCAATGCAGCAACAGCTTGCTTTGACACAGGAAACACTCAAAAGGAAAAGATATGTCAGAAACAGAAATGGCAGCAGCAGCTTAGCTCACACAAAGCTGCATGCTTTGGGATAAATGCTTTTATTGCTCATAGGCGGGTGCTGTGAACTGCACACCACCCTCCACCCTCACTATGGTAGTGCCATCCTTAACTATTAGAACACCATCATTAGGAGTCCTGGTCTTTGCATCCTCTTCTAAAGATCATATCTTTTTAAAGAAATTTTCCTAATTTAACCAGCTTTCCTAATATTTGATGCTTCATTTTAAATTCAAATAATGTATTTAAATGTCTAAACAAATGCATCAGGATTCAAAATACTGGCCTGTGTTTCTAAACAGTACAATGGTCTCCAGCTTTTCTCTTCTTTGATAAATGTGACAAACCTTAACATGATGAGAGGAAGCGAGACAGAATATAATAACATGATCCAAGCAGTGACAGGAAAGTAATAGTGTTGTGTAGTTACTATCAGTGACCAGATTTCAAGGGAAAGTTCTCATTAAATGTATGAATCCAGTTAGAGCATATTGGCAGAAAGAGAAGATTCCACAGAAAAGAAAATCTCAGAGACTTGTCATTATAGACAGAGCATCAAAACTCTGAAAAACAGAAATGAAATAATAAATCTTACTTATTTACAGGTATGTAGAATCTCCATATGCAGACAGTTGTCAAGATAGGATTTACATATTGGGTTATATCACATTCTTTCAGATCTCAGTTCTTCAGAAAAAAAATTCTGTAGCTGTCCTTATAACTCATGTAGATTTGGTTATATAAACTGATCTCCAGTCATCTGTTTTCTATAGCAAGTTCCTACATTATAATAACTAAAATAAATGCTACTCTTGCAAAAAATATAAAGCTATAAAATATGCAGTAATCTCTTTGTACCTTGCTCAAATCTTGATCAAAACACGCTATGTTACCACATCCCAAATCTCATCAAATATCCAACCTTGTTAAACCTGAAACTGGAGAGACAGAAACAGCAGTACTCCAAGAGATCTGAGTTTTTTTCACAGGGTATTCTGGCAGCTCAGCTGAAGGGACAATGGCTGTCTACTGCCATGGAATCAAATGCAGCTAAGCTAAATTTCACTCTGCATTAGCACTTTCTTCATTTATTGCCAGAAAGACTGAAAGCAATTAAAAAAGTTTCAAATTTTATTTAGCATGGTATCAATCCTGGCTTTCTTTTGAAATAATTGCTTCTTTATCTCTGTGTTGAAAATTAATTCTGAATGAAAATAACAACAATCATTGAACATCTTGTCAAACATTTAGGACTCCAGAATGAGGAAAAGGTCTATAGCTCTTCTCAGATTCTGGGATAACTTTCCACCTCTCTCACAAACTTTTCCATGACAGTTTTGACTAGTCATTTAGGTCTCTATTCATTATGTGATTTTTTTCATCGGGGCCATTACCTTTACTTGTCCTCACTTAACCAACATAAAATGTAGGTAACAAAATATCCTTTCTACCTCAGATGCGTTTTCTGACTGTATGGAATGTTATCAGGGAAAGCATCTCCTCTGATGCTATATTATTACAGTGCACCATACTCATCCAAAAAGTCGACAGGGGAGATTCACCTGATGTGTCAACAGTCTCCAGCTGTGTTGTTCCAAACTCTATGACTACTGTGCAAAGCACCAGATCATATAAAGTCTTATTGGATCTCTAATTAAAATGTTATCATAAAGCTTTTGAAAATGCTTAGATTAAGGAATTTGTATTAAAACAAACTTCCATGCATTGTCAACAGCTTTGCATCATCATGAAAAATACACTACTATCTCAATGTAATTACAACACCATCATTGAAACCTTTTCTGGTTTTCAACTTAACTCCTTCATCAGTCTAGCTCCGTCCAGTCATCACCTCCCATGACCTCCCAGTACCCAGGCCCGCAACCTGTGAGTTATAAATTCCTCCAACAAACAAGCTGTAATAACAATCTGATTTTTGCCTGTTCATTGCTTCTTTCTCCTAGGTTACAGTGGAGTAAATGCCCAAACCTTGACAAATAGCTCCCCATCATATCAACACTTCATTTCAGTGACACGCATCTTGTTCTCACTGAGGTCACTCAAAAACATATTTTTAATCTTCCTGGTTTGGTCAAACCATCCTCTGCTTTAATTCTCCCACTAGTAACAGCCTTGTAAAGTTGATACAGTTGCCTCATTTTTAGGATCTTGAATATTTTAAGACTTGCCTACATTTTCACCCTTGTCTCCTCTTCACCTATTTTACCTTTCTTTCTATAATCTCACAGTATCCAAACCCCCCTCTCTTTGGCAGTTGATCCATGCCATCACTCTTGTTTTCTTAAAAAATTCTCAGCACTAACTTCTATAGAAAATCTTATACAAAGAAAGCAATAGTAACATTATACATATAGGCACAATTTTTAATCTGCACGCATGTACACAAAAATTAATCCAATGATGATAAAATCTTACTTAATTCCTTTCCATGCACCCAATCCTTATTTTAATTCTTTTTCTTGTACCAAATCTAAATTAGATTTTGCAGTTCTTTTAACAAGAGAATCACATCTAAATAGCTGCTTTATGGACTTTGAAAAACAGCAAGCTGTTTGCAAAATACAGCTAATCATATTCAGATTAGAAATAATGCACACACTTTAAGAAAGTGATTAGTATATGGAACAGATATCTAGGAAAAGAACACTTTCCAATCATTTTCCATGTCTAGAAATCTTCAGACAGATTTTGGTACTCTTCTATAAGCAAACATTTCAATCTGCAGTTCATATGTTGCAAGTTAGAAAAGGAATTACACTACCTAATAATTGATTGTGTCTTTTACTTAAAAAAATTCTAGCGTGTATTTCCTCTCAAAATGTAAACAGTATGCCAGTCTGCATATAGCAGCTACAGTCATGAACAATTCAAGGAAACAATGAACTAGCAATTGATTAAAAGTAATAGATTCGATGGAGCTCACCATGCATAAGATACATAGAACTTCTTTGAACTTAATAGAAAGACTAATTTATTTCTGTCTTTGGATAAAAGCATCAAATGCCTATTAATACCACAGCTATTTAAAATGTGTGAATTCAATGGGGTTTTCATTATAAACAGTTCTTGCAGGGTAAAGTCTTTAACTGCTGCTGGCAGTAGAATATTCACAGAAGTTTCAGCAACAAAACCAGCTGGTCATATCTAGGGGAGAGAGTTTTCAAAGTAGTTGGCTTCAGGACTAAGCTCAGACATAATTCTGTAAATTTTATTCTATCTGAAGCTTCAGTCTCTCCTTTCCATTGGTAAAATAAATGGAAACATAAATCAAACTTGTACTAAATATCTCTCTCATTATTCTTGAATCTAATATCTAGAGAAAAGGCAAACTATAGATTTCTGAAGGTTATTTAAAACTTGTTTGTGAACTCTGAGCTGGTTTTTTTTTTTAGTTTCCAAGCTAAGTTCTATTGTACAGGTACAATGTGGATAATGTGGATAACTGATAACCGTTTCTTTCTTCCGATACAAAAATAACCTTTCCCTCCCTCCTGTGTGATATTTCCAATTTATCAAAACAAATAACAGGCTTCTATAAAATTTATTTTGCAGCATGTTTTTTCCAGTACCATAAACTACCAAATCAGAGAAAATATAAACGCTGTACACATCTTTTAATGTCTTTCAAGAACAATAACAATTATATTTTGTGTCAGCTTTGCAAGGTGGCTTTCACCAGGCCCAGTGTTCCAGCATGTAGTTATGTCATTCAGTTTTCAGTTTTGTTTTCTTTTTCTTTAGAGCACTTGCAAAAGCAACACCTAGGGAATTTCACAGCTGCTGGAGTCTTGGCCCTAAGATGGTGAATCACAGAACCCTCACTGATTTCAGCTGGGCTCAGAATTAATGCCTTTCAAAAACTACTATCCTATTAAATTAAATATAAAAAGGTACATTTAATTAATAGTGCTTTTCCAAAATCTTCAGAGAAGCACAGCTCCTGACTTTCATTTCTCAAAGGCTCAGAAAGGTCCTAGAACTACTCAGATCAATGGCAGAATCCATATTACCTCCCCTGCCTTTGGGGAGAAACGGCAATATTTTATGTAATAATAGGCCTAAACCTGTTATTTCATTCAAGATTATGCAAATAGTTCATTTTCAAAGAAAAGAAAATATTCAAGAAGCTATCAAAGAATATTTTTTTTTCACTTCTATAAATAACGAACTTGATGGCACAAACAGCTTGGCCCCTGAAAAGTCAAAATAGTGTTAAATTCATTTGTAGTTTTTGGCAAAAAGTACTGAGTATATTAAGCTAAACTTTTTTTTCTGAAAAATCAGACTATGTGTATTCTCCATTAGATTCATACCTTAAGCACCTGAGACCTCAGCTGCTGAAATTTAGACTCCCACCTCACAGATAAAATCCCAGAGAATCAGCCACTGTATTTTCTATTGTATTTATCACAGACAGATTGTCCATGTAAGAAATCTTTTCTCATGTTATTTCTTTCCTAAAAATCAAGAACAGTCTAAGTAGTAAGGGGAAACATTTATGGAGTGTATCATCAGTAAAGCACAGTGTAGTTAGCACCACAATAAAACAACAAAAAAAAATCAGCTGCAGGTCTAAAATAAACTCATGTGTCTAAATCCTACCCTGTGCATAGGTGCACTGAGGACCGGTGATGTTATGTAGAGGCTTTCCCCTCTAGTCCACCCATATAAAGTAGCTGCAAGGCAAATTTCCTGTATGCCCCGAAGCACGCAAGCCCACAAGAGACTAGTGAGAGGAAAGCTTAGCTTCTCATGTCAGTCAAGGAAATGATCTTGCTACTGCCTAGGAAACATAACTATCCCACTCCTAGCATGTTCCCTACCCTGGGAAGCAAATATTTGCTTCTTTTTTCGCTAAAGAAGAAATTACTTTGGTCTTACGCACCTTCGCTCCTCCATCACTTAGATTTTCTTACTCTGAGCCCTTCTGTCCATAAAGAAAAGAAAGACTCCTGGTCACAGTGTGAGCCACCGCTCCTCACTGCCACCTGCTCTTCAGCGCATTAACTCTATGTGCAAAGCATAGCTCGCGTATGAAGGCTGGGTTTCCTCTCCCTCGTGCTCGTGTTCCTGCTAAAATCCTCCACTGTATAAGTGATCCTCAACTTAGTCAGCACCTACATATGGAGGAGGATTCCTTTTCTTTTCTAGTGCCCAGCCACTCATCTGGCCTGTGGCACTGCTCCTTTCAAGGTACAGTAACCATAAAGCAAAATTAACTTTTCCTGACTCTAAATTTGGGGTGCTGTTCTCATCCAGCTCTGATTTTTAATCATTTGTAGAGGCAATTATTAAAACTTACCACTGAAATAGTATAATTACATAAAATAAGACATAAAATTAACACAAGAAACCATGCATTTCTCTCAGACGTTTTGCTGATGGATACCAAAACACTGTCCAAATACACTTTCTAATTAAATATTGTCAACATATGTGTAGCTGTTAATTGTTAATATCTTTACGTAGGTGATGAGACACTCAGTACGTAAGACCATTAAATACTTGATCAAGTAAATTGCTTGGACAGAGATAAAACCCAGGCATTCCAGAGTAGCAGGCTTTGTCTAACTACTGCTCAAATGCTTTCTCAATGAAGTAGAAGAGTACTTTGGAGGAACACAGTAAATAACTTGTGGTGCCAAAGCAAACCTCTCTACACTTTGCTGCTGAACTCTGCCTTTAGTTGTGGAGCAGCAAAACATATGCTTTCCTAAAAAGAAACTTTGCAGTATCTGCTTTTCAGGTCTTGAACTATTTATCTGATGTGTTGTTGTTGCCATTGATTCATTATTTCTGTGGAGCTGCATCCAGTTTTGCATTCTTTATTTTACCTGTTCTGAACTAGAATAGGTCACAAGGGTCAAAAGCTCTTTTTTTTTTTTTTTTTTAAGAAAAAGTCTCCTAAAAACAGCCTATGAGATAAGGCTGTACACAACAGCATTTGATGTATTACATCTCACTGGTATCTGACAACCCTTACTCCCTGGTGATGTAATTCTTTTCTAATAATTTAGTCTGAGTCTATTAAAAGACAATTACAGATAATGCATCCAGGCAAGTGGTGAAGGATGTCCAGAACAGCACTTGCAGAAAGGTTATCAAAACACAATTCTCAAAAAAGAAGTGTGCTATTGATTGTTTAATCATTTCAGACAGAGACTGTTATATAGATTTTCTAAAGGACTGAACATAACTAGAAGCTGGAAATGGATTTCCCCTTTGCTACTTCATATGTCATAATAACAGATTTTTTTTAATTCATTTACCGCTAAGTAAAGAACATAGCTAGCCGTTCAGAAGTCATCTTATGATATCGAGACACTTGATAGACTTTCAAATCTGTTGCTATTTTGAATGTTACCAGATTCCATATTCCATACAACTCCAGATGAACAATTATTTCCATATTATGCATAAATTAATACAAAATCAGAAGTAGTATTGGAGTTTTTCTTCTGTGCTGTTGCTATCATTTAGGCTTTCAGTTATAAGCTGGCCACAGAGTAAAATAGAACCTTTAATAGCATTCTGCTTCAGAAAACATTTCTGATGAAGTGGGTTAGGTTGCCATTCAGAATCTAGAAATCAGCAAAACTTAGAGCATGCTTACCTTTTTATTTGGATAAGGATGGGTTTTAAAAGTGTTTTGCCTAATTAAGATACACAGTTTCTGAGAGTATTTTACAGACTTAAATAGAAACCATTTACTAGGACATCTGGTGTAATAACTGTCTGCCTATCTATATGGTCCCCATGACAACAATGCAAGATGCAGGGGGCAAGTACTTCACAAGATACATCAACTGAACACACACAACACTGGAACTTAGCAAAATAAAGCATTAAAGCAGGCATTGTACTTTAAAAATTTTACTTTCAACATTTCCATGTTGGGAATGAAGGGAAATGGGATCAGGAACAGGGAAACCCTGAGGTTGTCCCTAACATTTCCAAAAATGATTTGACATTTTTAACATTCTTTTGCAAATCTGCTCATTGTAGACTATTGCTAGTTTTCAGGCTTAGAATAGTAGAACATAGCAATAGTTTCCATTTCCTCTCTTCTGTACTGTAAGTTCAATAGCCCTTTTACCTGATGCCACAGTCAAGATGGCAGTACGAGATAATTCAAGATCAGATGACTGGAAATTACTTAATACCCATTAGCTTTGTTAGGAATCATGGCTGTCACTGCAATGAGAATTTGAAGTACACATCAAAGGATAAGAAAGCAAGCCCTGCTGAGTAAATCTCAGAGGTGACAAAGGTACCGCCACCCCTTTGTCTTTAACCACATTGGTCACCTTCTCTGTCAGGCCCCAAATGGGCCTTTTTCAAAAGGGAAGCTGCTCTGATGTGTGGTATGATCTGTATATAAAAGCTTTGCACAGTCAGCTGGATCTTCTTGCCCAACACGTTGGCATATCACTGGAGAAGCCAGTGATTTGGGCCCGGGTGGCAAACACCCGTAATGGCCGTAAGCCAGGTGTGCTTCAGGAAGCAAGGAGTCGCATGCATGGCCCATTGCCTGTTGCTATCTACTACCTGCTGGACAAAGCAGTGATTTTAAATCAGTGGATTGTAGTCTCTGAAATGTATTGAAAAACTTTTAAAACAGTACTGTCAAGCTTGATGCAGAGGTAAATCTAAACATGAATGCATGTCTGAGCAGGAATTGGTCAGGGAGCTATATAACTGCACATATAATTATATACAAAGGAGTTCACAGACTTTTACTGTACTTTTCTATCCTAGTCCTATAGTCCTATTAAGGACTATCAAATCACTGGTATGGCAGTGTGTCTTATAAGAAGCCTTAGGTTTCAGGGAATCTGCCTCTTTGTTGGATTTCCTTCAGGTGGGCAGAGGAAAGGACACCAGGACGATGTGTGTATGAACAGTGACAGCATCTCCACCACGGTCTTCAGAGATAAAGAGAAGACTCCAAGAACACCCAATTCCAGGTTTCTGCATTTCAAGAGGGTTAAACAGGACATTTCTTTGTGGTGCTCAGCCTCTATGCTGAGCCCTAGAGGTTACCCTTCCCTTATTCTGAATTTAAAGTGTTGATCTTAAAACTGGAATATGCTATAAAGTCTTTACAAATTAACATATTCCTGGATATTCTGTTGACCTATAAAATATAGTAAATAGCATGTAGTTTTGTTACAGTAAGACTGCCCTGCCTATACAGCGTAGCTAAAAGCTCTTCATTTCAAAAGCATTTCTTAGCACACACATTCATAATGAAAAAAAAAAAAAAAAAGAAAGTGTGTGATTTAAAGCACAGCCATGACCACACTAATAAATAATGAAGTCAGTTCCACATCTGAGTTATGGAAATGGTATCAAATGTACCACTTAAACATGCTACATTCACCACTGTAACAGTGCACTAATGATGTCTAGGACTGCTGTGAACATCAGATGTTTACAGTGTCCTGACAAGGTTGTCTGAACACTGTCCCAGTGCTTCCTGCTAGGTTACAACATGTTGGCCACAGGTGACCTAGCAACCATTAGTTTGGAGAACTGCATTATAAATCTCACATAAACATTAAGTTTATTGTTAATGACTATGATTCTGCAGTATACAGTGTAAGTGTATATGCTGATGGCTCCCTCTTCTGGATAACCCACACAGAAAATAAGAACTACCCATTTAGAAGTGAAGAAAAATACTAGGAAGAATGATAATAAAGAAGGGCATGGAAGGAGCAAAATGGAAAAAAAAAGACATTTTAAATTAATGTATTCTTTAGGAAAATAGACTCAGTTTCCTTCTCAATCTTTTTCCAAATTTTATTTTTTACATTTCATTACTATTTTAACTTGAAAGTATAATTTCAGCCACAAAAATGTTGTGAAGAAAGACGTCATATACATTGTTGTCAGAAATCTACAGTCTTTTAAGTCTTTTTAATTAATCTCTTACTAAAATGCATAGCAGTGGTGTCAAATAATCTGTAAGAAACTGAACAAAAACGAGGACAGAACAGGTTGGAGCTACAATAGAAAATGTATGAGTGGATTAAAGAAATCAAATATTGACATAAAGTAACTCAGATGAGTAGAGAGATGCATGCCATTGTTAATAACAGAATACATAAGAGAGGAATGTGGCCCATATTCATAGGGCCTGGGCAATTAAACAATGGTTAAGCCCACAAGAGCAGGTCAAAAACATCAACTGAAACCAAAAATAAACTTAGAAACATTTCTTCTGAATAAAATACCATATTTATGACATTTTAGTAAACAATGAATGACAAGCTTTTACAAGAAGCCAAAAAAAGAGTGGTTTTATTTTTTCAAGTCAGACGGAAAAGTTTCTTTTGAACAAAGTTTGTTTAGTTTAAACAGTTTGATCAATATATTCCAAAATACATTTTTATTGAAAAATTTAAGTACAAAATAACTGTTTGTAGTCTGTATATCTGAGGAGGGATACAATCAACAGGATAAGGCTTAGAACAATCTCATTTAAAGGCAACACCTTTACATTCTTAACTTTGAATATGAGGAGCTGAAAAGGTAAACAGAACTAAAAAAAAACCCAAATCATCCCATTTAAGTGGTTTAAATGAAAGGAGATATTAAATGGATATTTCATAACAGATAAATAAAAATAATTTACTAGTGGAATAAGAAGGGGATAAAATCCATCTCCCTGATCCAGCTTAGGAAGATGAATTAGTAATATAAATTAGCTTCAACTGCAACACTGCATTCTCATTAGGAACATAATTTCTTAAGAGTGTTAATAGCTGAAGGATTTAAGCAGATGGACCAGAATTTCCACCTCATATAAGCCCTGAGAAATAGGATATTTCTTTTGTGCTTTTGATTGGCTAAGCCAATGTAATTTATCAGGCGAGGAAAACCTGCTCGTCAGTACTGTCTACACATAGTTTTCACAGAAGAAAAGAAAGAGCTTATAACAGATTTAAAGGCCTATCTTTAGGCCTCAGTTTTCTTTTTAATTTAGATCTTTGGATTTTCAGATTTCCGTAAGTTACTTTGTTTTTCTTTCATAGATCTAAGTTCTCCTTATTAGAATGTAATGCTACACATTAAGTTAAGGAGAGAAAGGCAGCTAGTTAGAAAGGAGATTGAATATGAGATTAAATCTTTGAATTTCCTTATTTCATTCCTTACTTTAATTACAACAATAATATAGACATTCCTTTTTTTCTTCACAGAAAATATGAAAAAATAAAAAAGTAATCCAGTCTTTCTCAAAGAGAAGTGGTGTCCAGTAATTCACAGTGAAACTAAGCCACATTCATTAACTTTTTAAGGGCTGCTGTGCAGACTTAGACAAAAACTAATAAAAATACAGAACATAAAAAGCATAATTTAACAGTGAAATACAACTCTTTAGAAAAGCTGAAAATGAAATGAGAACTGCTCCATAAGCAACATCAAAATATTGCATGATGATGGATAAAGATGACATTTACAAGGTTTGGTAATGCAAAATGGTGAAGTTTACAGGAAATTAATCTAATACGGTAGACATATCATTTCTCAAAGAGGCTGGATCATAATTCAGCTGTCTTCACCTGACAAGGTCAAAAATTACCACAGTGTACACTAGACAACTGTAAGTTGAGGAGGTTTCATCACATCTTAAATCAGTTTCTGCATAATTTCAGACATAAAAATCTAATTCTGTGACAACCAGAGGATCCATTCCTGCTATATTAAAAGGAAACTCACCAAAAGTTTTGATTAAAATATAATGAAGAAAGAAAAAAAAAACCCTATCTACTTAAAAAGCCTGTTCATAATTAATTTGAATTATCAGCAAGCAAGCGAATATACAGTTTCCTAGGAAAGATAACACACAAAACAAACCCATTCATTTCTTTCAGCATATCAGTTTTGTTGCAGACTCAAGTTTCATTCTGATTAAGGTGAAAACAATATGATCAATTTAATAAATACAGACGTGCTCTTTAGGGTATAGATTTCAAAATCAACGTATGCTGCGTATATTAAACCATAACTACAAATTCAGTTCCTGTCTATTCTTATGGATTCTTCTGAAAGCACGATGCAAAATAAATCAGATTCAAGACTAATTTTGTATTGTATTCAAGTAGAAAACATCATTATTCTTGGTAAGGGCCCAATCATAAGACCAGTGAAGAGACTCTTCTGAATCAACATTAATGACCTCCAAGCTCCTAAAGCATAGCTGTAACTTTTGGCATTGACCTATTCAGTAAACTACTCACACATATTTAATGGAACCAAGTATTGAAGGACTAGATAATTGTAGAAAATATTATTTTTATTATGTATGACTCAGGTCAGTTTATTATGATTTCACAGGAAATTACTGGCATTCCAGAAACCGGACCAACTGCTTTCAGTTTTAGGCAGGTTCTTCATTTTTTTTATAGACACATTATTATTGACTACTCCAAAGTCTGCTTCTCCCACCAGCAAGGGCCCAGGTTCACAAAATTAACCATGGAGTTGATTCAGAACCTAATGCAGCAGTTAGGTTTCTTTGGTATTCAAGCAGTACGGCAGGCACCTAGCAAAACACTACATAGTGGAGATCACAGTGGGATATGACAGTCCAGTTGTCAAACTCCTAAAGGATCCAAAAAATCCAACTGTCATACCCAAGTCTTAAGGAACTAAAGCACAGCTGCCTTCTGTGTACTTTTAATTAGTTCTTCAGACATTGTTTTATGCATTTTTACCAATTAGTATTTTTCTATCATGTATCTATTGAGCATTTTAATCAGCAGGTATACTTTTCCTAGGTACTACACACACCTAAAAGTACTGAACTTTATCATCAGATAGCATAGCCTATGTGCGATGTACCTGGGAAAATCAGAGTCTGCACAGATTTCCAAACTGATTTGTGCAGATTTTCATTAGTCCTTTTGTGGACTACACACATGTATTTGTTCTTCATTCTGCATATCTAGAGCTGCTGTCAAACCTATTTCTTCAGTTCCAGACCTGTAAGTAGACTTCAGGCCCACATATCACTGCTCTAGCATATGTAACACACACAACATATAGTAAAATTGCATCATCACACACAGTATATAGTACCAGTTCAAGAAAAAATTAAATACTTCCTTTACTGAAGCAAAACAGCACGCAAGATCAAAACTTGTGGTATTTTTAAGTTGTAGTTTTCTGTTAAAGTAATCCAGTAAAGCTTAACAGAAAACTACACAGCAATGCATAGCATTGATTCAGAAGTAGTCATGATTTTCCATTATCTGAGGTTCTTATAGAGTAATTATTAAATGTGCATAATCATATTACATAGGCATAAAACTGTACAGATTCATCCTCATTAAATACTATAGGATTTCTTCATTAAGGAGGTAGTAAGTTGACTTCTTACAAACCTGGATAGGTACCTCTAATTAATTTGAATTGAACTAATAGATTTTAAGGTCTGGAGGAATCATCACAGCCATCAATTCCGACTTGCAGCATAAGAAATGCCATGTTATTTAATAAAGAAATTCCTGCATCAAGCTCATCATTTCTGAACTAGTTTGGACCCAACTTGCTAACTGTCTATATTGCCTTGTCTGTATCTCACTCTTAGTAATTTCTGCTGTGTGAAAAATAACAACATAACCTGCCTTGAACTCCATATTATTTTTCCCTCTTTTGCTCTGCCATTTTGTTAGGAGAAACATGGATCCTGAACAGAATGGCAAAGTTCCTCTATCTGTTTTAAGAAAAAAGACCCATGACTGATTTCATCTCTGGAACTTCAGCAAAGCCTCCAAGCTGCCATGGAGCAGTGATAATTAGACAATCAAGGCAAAGCAAGTGCTGCAGACACTCCATGAAAATCACCAAATCCTTTGAAGCATTCACTGAAGCAGGATGAAATATCATATCAGGGTTTGTGATGATGAGCTGTTCAACAGATTCCTCGTCACATAGGCACTACACCACAGTGGCTTCTTTACCGATTTTCTGAATTCAGAGAGGCACGCTGCTGGAATCATGTGCCATGCTTACCCAAATTTCCAAAGAATAAAAATTAAAACAAGCTAAATTTTGACAGGGGGACACTGGTTCTCATGCTCTAGAGTTATGATCATATTCTAGAAGGCTTCAGGGCCAAAAACTTGAATTACCTGATAGCCAAAAAGTTCGGTGTGTAAGGAAATCTTTGATTTATCAGTCATCATTCAGTATCCAAGCATATCTAGCCTCACAAAGTTATTATTCTAGGTAACAGAAAAGCAGTCAGCTAATCACAGTATAGCAGATAACAGATACATATACACCCCTTCTCAAATCCTATCAGCTGTCCTTTCTGCCGGGAACTGAAACAAAAGAAAGAGGTACTCATTTACAGCTCTGCAAGGAGTAACAAATCAGCGAATGCTCATCTTAATGAGAGGAGGAATGTTTTTCCTGTGCTTTTCATCTCATAGGACATAAAAGAGTAATGACGTGAAGGTGTATGGACTGGTTGACTCCCAACAGTATGTTTAGTAGGCAGAGAAAGTAGGTAGACATGGAAAAGCATTTCCCATTGCTGTTGCTGCATATCATATTACAGACATTTGTAAAGCAACAGGGAAAATGCCACTAGCAGGAAAGTAGAATGAAATGAAAAACCTGTTCACTAGCTCAAGCAGCAAGAGAGTGAAACAATTACCAGAAACCCACCAAGGTACAACTGAAGCAGGCCTCCAAAAAATGCAATGTGGGCTGGGGCTTAAAGGAGAGATTCCTTTTCGAAGTTAACTTCTCTCTTTCTTGATGTTATGACAGAATATTTTAACATATGGGTTTTTATCTGTAAATAAATATGTCTCAGAATAAGTCACAGCTTTTTGGTTTTTTAATATTCCAAGATAAACACAGCATGCTTCATATATTGAAATATTCTATCACAGCCTATTGTCTCTCTGTGTAACAGAGGATGACCTTGGTATATTGTCATTACACAGCTTATTAGATATCATTATTTTTACTACAAGCTCAAATGTAACAGTGTGGCTACCATATTATCAACAGCACTTTTTACTACCTTACTCAATTAATTTTAGTTTTTATAATACTCCTTGAGTCTACACAGCCTGCACATTCCTTGCATAGCCTGCAAGAAAAAAGTAAACCTTGGCAAAAGTCATTCTTTGGGCTACTTTTTAGGAGTACTCCATAGCAGAGCAGGTTAGGTTAATTCATTGTTGTTTCAGCTTTTGAAGCTCAAGACTGAAGCATGACAATGAAATACAATGAGGGGATATGCTGTGTGAATGTTGAGAGATGGTGCCTTCAACTACCCCAGAAGCATGAGCGCAGAGTGCATGCCTTTGATTGCCTTATTGATGTTCCAAAATTGATTTGTATTGTTATAAAGTAGACTTTAAAAGATATTTTATGAAAGAATTAAGTCAGTGATTTATGTCATCCTAATTTCTTTCAAAAGCTGTTCATAAACTCCTGCTGTTTTAAAGACAGGTTGGGTATGGATTTGCTACAATACTGTATGACATCACAGAGTAACATCGAGCTTGATGATTTCTCTTTATTTCATTATTTTGAGGGAAAGGTGTAGAGGTTAGGAGCAGAGAAATGGCAAGCAAAGGTGTAATTTTTTCTGCTTTTGATATTCCTTATCAATTATATGCCCTACTGTACTTGGGGTGGTCACTACACCATTTTTTATTTAGATCACTTGAGTTTTACAGCTTGATCATCAGTGTCTTAAAGTTTCTTTGGGTTAAATGTTTTCCAACTGCAAAAATTTCCTTTTAGGAAATTTTCAAGAGCGAGCTGAATAGCAGGCAAAAACCAAAGAGTTTCCAAGTGGTATCAGTAAAAAAAAAAAAGAGCTAATTTTATTATGTTTTAAAGAAGATGCTTCAATGCCAAATGCAAAGTCATACAGCTAGGAAAAAAGAATATTGGATTTGGGAATCTAAACTAGAAAGGGGGCTCCTGCATTCCGATCTCTGTTCCCAGGACTGTTTCCGTACTCCATCCAGTGTAATTTAAATTTGCATCTCACTAAACCAAAAATAAATTTAAAAATTGAGCATAAGAACCACATTTCAGGATTAGAATCTAATTCTATTTAGAATTAGAATCACCGCAATTTATTTTTAACAACACATCTGGTATTATATATCTGATATTCAAAATATCCAGAAGCAGCTGATCAGTTTACCTGATTTTATAACGTCAGCCCTTCAGCTCTTTCTTTCACCTTAGTCTAATTTTTGCACTTCTTGTCTATCCTAGTATACAGTTGTAACCACCACTTCTGAGTAAAAGAAGCAGTGGGTTAGTAAAATGATTGCAAAATGCATGGTTAATACTTTGCAAATTTTCTCTACAGACAAATATTCAGTAAACAGACAGACTGTTCTCTTTGGTTTTCATTTTTGGTTCATATAATTGCAATTAGTTATTTGTGTAATCCGTCAACAAGTTACACATGTTTATTCAACTTTACAGCAGTATGCTGTATAACTGTATAAATCTACAGCTGGAATAGATTTCTTGAACATAACAATTTGAAAGAATCAGAAAATGCAGAGAAAGAGCAGTTAAGTATCTGATTTGTAATACTAAAATATAACTTTATAATTAATTTTAATGAAATTCACACAGAAGCAGCGACTTCGCACAAGTTCTCTGTTTAAAATCCCTTTTTTTCCTCCACTTAAAGGTGACTATGCAAAGGTCTGCAGTGAAGTTTAGCGCAGGGGTGGATTTCACCAAGAGCACTGATCAGTGACCTCAACAGGTGCTTGGAAGGAGTCTAGCCAACCTGCACAATTAAAACATCTGTTTTCAGTAGTGAAGTTGCTATGGACAGTAGCAATTTGATTCTAACATGTCTCTAGCAACTATTATAGTTGTCATATATTGATTCTGTGAGTTGCATTTTTATATTACCCTGTGCTAATATTTACTGTCACATTCACAGCACAGCAAAATGGAAGCAAGATGTCACAAAGATTTTTGAAGGCTCATGTTTCTTAAATAAATCACAATTTCTCATATTAATAGCATTCATCTGTCTGTTGAAAAAATTGTTTGTCCTAACCTCTTTCTAAAAGTCTGCCTGTCATTTGATATATTTGCTGCAAATTGGAATTGCATTGCAGAAAATGAATGGGTTTAGTCAAATTAAATAAAATTACATGCCAGCTAGCTTTCATGTATTCTAAATATGGCAAACCTATTACATACATACTAATTGTATTTATGTAAAGCCTGCCACTGCTTCACATGTGAAAAGGCAGCATTAAGGGAAGAGATTAAGATACATCAAGCAAGCAATATGTCACTAAAAATATTCTCAGAGATCCAGAGGTTGCCTATCATAAAAAGGCTTGCCAGTGTAGCCTGCTCTCTATTACCTATTCTGTAAATAAAGTCAGCCACAGATACATGCAGTGTGACACTACACAAGTCCCTCTCAGGGCTGGCAACACTTGTGAGGGTGGATAAGCCTGATGCTCCTTCTACAAGCAGCTCAATGGCAATTGTTCCCATGGCTCAGGAGGCAGAGACTTCGCAGACCACGAAGGAGAAGTGGTTGCAGAGCAATCTTCTGCCTGCCAAAGAAGTAATAAAAGATGTTGGAGCTGTCATGGATGCACAGGTGCATCATGGTTGTTCTCTTTCCCTTCTATTCATCCTATTGGAAAACCTATACAACAGTGGAATTGATTTTGAAGCTAGAAAGTACCATTAAATCACATAACATGACCTCTTCTGGCAATGCAGACAAAGATGTACATCCATCTGTACTGAAACCAACAACTTGGATGTAGCTAAAGAGTAATTTCCAGTTCTTATTTAGAAAAGATACAGAATTAATCATTTCTCTTGATAGTTTGTTAAAATGCTTTATCACCCTTCCCATGGGATATTTGTGCCTATTTCTAAATTGGCCATAAGTTCCAGCCAGTGCTCTTGTTATTTCTTTCTTAGCAGAGTCATTTTTTAATGTTACTCTTCAGCAGCCTAGAAAGTTTAAAAAAGCAAATCTGTGACACTCTTATTTGATCGATTTTCCAAGTCACTTTACTTTTTTGGCATGTTTCACTCGAGGCTGTAGTCAGTTAAAATGCTTGTTCCCTTATTTTCCTTTACAAGACTATCTTTGTTCAGTCTCTGCTCAGCTTGTTCCATGCAAAATATATCAGCCAAGTAATTTTGAAATAGACGTCATGGATTTTAAAATCACTCTGTAATTTAAGACAACAAAATTTATAACTAATATCTCTTCTACTTTAATATAAATCTAAGACTTGCCCCTGATAAAAAAGCCAAGCAGGTTAATGGAAGACAGCAAAATTCTCAGGATTTGCCTTAGCTGCACATCTGTTCCTCAGATAAATTTCAGAACTAGAGTAACACAAACAATTACTTCGTTTATGGATTAGTAAAGCAGCAACTTCACTGGGCTGCTACTGCCTTCCCTCAGTCTTTAAAAGTCTGTGCTCCACTGCCATGCTCTATTGTAGGATGGACAGTCTTTGGGGACAGGACAGATCCCAGTGTTTTCCAAATACAGCCAACAATTTCAGGACAGTGAAGTCACAGTCATTACTTTTACTCCAGATATAGTCCTCATATCCATTGGTAAGTTATAACACCATTTTCTCCTTAGAGAGTGTCTGTCAATACTCTTTGACATGAGGAAATACTGCGAAAATATCCTTATATGCATTCATTTGAATAAAAACTATGAATTCAGTTTGACACTGTTGAGAACCTTTTCCATTTTTTTTAAATATCTAAATAGGTTCTTTTATTTCTCTTGTCAGAAAAAAAATAGCCTTGCAATTGCTGTGTGTCTAGCTCACAATTCTCCGTGTGGCTAGCAGGAAATCTCATTTAACCTGTTATGAACAGAAGGGGAATCAATAACAATACAGTAGCATTCACTGCAATTGTGCTACAAAGACACAGGACTTCAAAACAAAATCAAAACAAATAGTTCATGAATAACCCATAACCTGATATGTTTGTATATAAGTGTTCAGTGAATAAGTTCCAAAACAAACATATTTATACAATTAGAATATTTTTGGTTAATAATGTATGAAGAGAAACATGGTAAAATTTGCAAACGTTATGCACTGCAGATAGGCCGTCTTCCACATAGAATAAGAAACAGAGGAAGGTAGGATGAGACAGGAGGTATGAAAGTATTATTAGCTGTCAACCAGTAAAATGGCAACTAATCATGGTAATCCCTCTCTTCAAAATTTATGGGCACAGGAAAGCACTGGAAAGATTCCCTCAGGAGATGTTAGATTAAATGTGATGCACCCTCACCCAGCAAACCACCTAGAAAAATGGTGTAGGGAGAACATATTAAGATGCTTGTGGCAGCTGCAAAGGCAGCTAATAAGTGAAGGAAAATGTCATCATCTTTGGCTTTTCTCCACCCACTACTGGTGGGCTGTGTACTCCAGTTATGCCCTGAACCTTTTTAGGTCTTTTCACTTCAGCTCCACACTCTCCTCCCTATTTATTCTTTCATCTCTTCACTTTTCCCCCTGTATGTCCTCCCCTCTCCTTCTCTTCGATATACTCTCCATTATTTGTTATGTGTCCTCCTAAACAAGCCTTACCAAAGGAAATATTGCTACCATTAGTATGATCTTTCTGCCTTTCATAACATTTATTACACACTATATGTAACACCATTTTATATATCCATTATTTGTGTTATCTGAAAAGATCTTCAGAGCATTAACTGTCTTCTTCTAGTTATTCACCTAGTGTTTAGGAAAATAGAGCTAATCTTGTTTGGTTTGTAAATATAACAAATAAATGGAGTGTACACAGGAGTAAAGCTTATTTCTAACTAGATCTTTTACTGTATTGTATTACATTTGATGTCATGAATTCTGGTTAAGAGAGACATTTTAGAGATAGGACTTTTTAAAAAATGTAAAAAATGTGGTGTTCTCTGAAACCCTTCAGTGCATATTCTGCTTGATCCTGCTCACCTCCTTTGGCTCCCAGACCTTTGGCTTCCACAGTATCAAGGAACTTAGTACCAACCTAGATTTATACACAAATTCAAATCATAACTCAAATATCTGAGCAACTTCTAAAATCAAAGAAATTATAATGGATGATAAACTTTTGTTCCATCATCTTGTCATACACCTTAGCAATACCTTGCTGGAAGTCAGGGACTCCCAGTTCTCTAGGTGATAAAGCACTCACTCCCTGTCCTCTGGCCATGTATTTATCTGTTTAACCAATTCAACTTTGGAGTCTGTGTTCAGCTCTTGGCCCATACCATCAATATTACAGCATAAACTTAGCAACATAAGCATAATTGTGTATATCTAGCTAAGAAACCTATTCCCACCACTTCCCTCTATTGTGTAAAACACAATCTCTACCCTTTGAAGAACTGAGACCAAAAGATGAAAAAAGAAGAAAGATGACAAATTTTTCTATTGAGGGGTTATTTCTCATGTGCTTGTGCACATTTACTGATGCTGGAATGAAATCAAATATTGGCAGATAATGCAATTACAGTTCAGTCATTGCATTTAGAAACAATATTGTTGATTGTATACCAAAGAGCCGTGGAGTGGAAAGAACACTGTATGCTACACCCAACTACAGAATATTAAAATCACAGAAAGCTTTTTTTTTTTACCAAAGGAACAGTAACTTTCCTTATACGTGGTAAATTTCAACCCTATGGGAAGCATTCTATCCCTATTGTGTCTCAGTTTATTAAATAGTAAGCCAGCACTTACCTCAGTGAGTAAGATCTAGAAATTTAAGGCTTTCTGGGGAACAAATTCTATGTAAATTGAAACAATGCAAGGATATTCTCAAGTAAATCACCCCATTTATGAAGAAATTTTCAACCTGCAATAAATTCAGTGCAATGATACTTTACACATATATATCTTCTCCAAAAACACTTGAAATATGGCTGTAGAGTTTCCCACTAATACAGCAGATCAGAGTGTAACTATTAATGAGAAATTAGCCCAGTATTCACAGTCATCACAACACATCACAGTCCTTCACAAAGATGGGACGGTTTGTCTTTGACACTGTCTGTGCTGTTCACTGTTCCAGTTTAGCTGATGAGCTTTGATGTCACAGAGAATATTTGCTGACACCGAAGGATGATCTTTGTCTTCTGTGTTGAGAAGATGATGCTGCACAATTCTCCTAAGAACATCTCTGCAGTGTGTCATTTGCCTACCTCTCGGCCACTTGCTAAATGTAACTCATTATATAAAATAGCCTCTGGCAGGCTGCTAACAGCTGCTTTCAATACCCAGATCAAGCTCAGTTTGCAGGGTAACATTTTCCCTCTATTTGTTGCAAGCATTTGGTGGCCAATGGTGACATCCAACCTTGTATTAACTGTTGATCAGATGAGCAAATTGCATCACACATCAGTCAAGTAACTGACACTGAGCTATGAAAAGGCATTCATAAAGACGGTATCAAGGATATGTTAACTTTTGATTCATTGTCATCCCATCATCTTGCTCTAGTCATCTTTTTGAAATATTTGTCCTGGTGATAATTGCCTAGCTCTGATATATTAACAACATGGGTTTTCCTGACATCACCATGATTATCTTGGACTACACCTTAAGATTCAACAACTGCCCGCTTTAAAATCATCCAGCGAGATGAATTTGTCATTTGGTGGAATGGTTTAATTATTGAAATCCTAATAGGACAAGTTTTTTACCTTATAGGTACGCATCAGCTGGTACCTTGGTTTTACTGTATTTCATCTTAGGACTTGCACAATCAATTATAATTGCATTGAAGTGTGATCTGCAAAGCAGATTAATTGCAAAGTACTGCTATGGGAGTATCATAAAAACCAGGCTCATAAACAAGAGGTAGTAAGTGTTTTTCACATCTTGCATCACTGTCAAGACATGTTACAGCCTGGAAAGTTTGCAGTCTTACTGGTGCTGAGCAGGTTGCTTGGTCAGCCAGAGAACACCATTGGGATGTAAATTAAGTGAGTGACTTTTCTCCTATTTTCACAGGTGTGGGTGAGAAACACCACCTTTGGTAGAGCTGCTCTACCATTCTGAAAGATGTCCTTGTGACCCAGGAGGAATAGCAAGCAACCAGAAGTTAGAATGATTGAAAATTATAAGCTTGCACTCAAAAAGACACATGAAATATAGGGAGAAATTGTCCACTGGCAAGGATTATAGAAGGGAGCTGAAAATTATGTTAGATTTAGCTAAACATCTGAGTATGGGTGATAAACATGTTTGAGCTTGCTGTCAAAGCTTTCCTTCTCCTTATTTAACTTTTGTTAAAGAACAAAAAATACTGCCGAGTAGCCCGTTGTAGCTGGTACTGTTAGTGGATCTGAGGAGCTGCATACAAACTTTATCCAATCCCAAGTTTTTTTAGAGCATTAGAGAACATTTTGTTTCCGTTTTAAAGAAGGGAAAGGAAATATACTTGTGACAAATGACTTGCCCAGGGTCAGCAGCTCAGAGACAGACCACACAGATCAGGGCTCCTGATGTCTAGTTTGATGCCTATCCTCTGTAAACTGCCCAAGTTCATATTGGTCTTTTGGCTGCTGTTCAACAATGCAAACTCATCACATTTGTTTTCTGGTAGCACTGCCAGGTTTCCATCAGCTTTTTTTTCTTCCTTCTTTTGAATACATTTTTCCACAGGCTGTATTATATCTTGCTGTTTTATTTTTCCCCTCCTCCCAAAAGTGAACCTCATTCCAATGTTTTCTAACAATTTCCTTAGAGTAGCAAGGAGCCTGGAGCAACCCCCTGAAGCTAGTGCACTTTGGAAGACTGTAGCCCAAAGCCCTAATCCTTTACAGACTGAATAAAGGATCACAACTTGTTTCTTGTGACTGGTAGGGGACAACATTACTCTCTAGGGGGTCTGTTCATCAGTTAAGACATCAATCCTGAAAACTTCATGACCGTCACAGAAGTAGTATGTACAAAAAATATTAGACTAACAACGACTGTCTGAATGCATACTAAACCTTTAACATTTCACAGTAGTTCTAGAATTTTGAAAATGCTTATTTTTTTATCACAAAATATAGACCTGTTTAAATAGTTCATTAATATAGTGACTAATACATTTGCTAAGATTTGACAATTCAGATATTCAAACACTTTTTAAACTACTGTTACTCCATTTCCTGCGGTATAGTCTGCCAGTCTAAGAACACAGAATTTTTATTGCTCCTCTTAAACTGGTGTAGTCTCTACCTGTATTTGATTAAGTAATTGTTTTTCACTGCATAAACTTTATTTATTCCAATTTATTCCAATTATTTTTTCCAATGCTATTTTAGAGAAATGTGGGAATCCGCTGGGATGAAAGATCATTAATAGGTGTGTTTGCACTTTTCTATGATGTATGTATTTACATTCAAATTTGTAAAGGGCCTAGATAATTGTCTTAAATGTACTCTTTAGAGTTTCTGTTTTCGAATGAGGACAAGTTGGTATGTATTTTACCTACCCTTCTTTCTTTTGTCAATATTAATATTAATATTCCCAGGACCTTTGCTTTTTGTACGATGCCTTTCCTACATGATAATCAAGGAATCCAAGTCATCATTTTATCAAGACACAAAGATTCATCATCTTATTGCCATGATATTTACTGTAAGATCACTTGGTTCCCAGTGTGAGGCACAGACATTTACGAGACATCCACATAAAATGATTAAATGCCTAAAGGGTTAGATTTACAACAGAGGCACTTTTATGGAGGAAGAACACTCTTCAGAAAAGCACAACAGAAAACTCTTTTGTTCACAGGTGCTTATTTATGAGTCTAGCACCTTTTCTTTATTGTTTAAGTGACCTGGGTGCTTTCCCAAGGTACTTTCCTAGTATCTTAGTAGCAAAAGATGACATGCTGTATGTAAAACAGTTTTCACTTATGATTGATAACACCCAGCTTAGATTTCAGTGGTAAACAGTCATAAATTCTGTATTCTGAATTACAGATCTAACAGCTCCAGAAATTTCCATAAAGCCTCATGAAGTGACTATAGCTACCATCCACCCATATGTACATTTTTGTGATCAGATTACAATAATATTTAGATTGCTGTTTGGTTTTTTTCATCAAAGTGCTGCTGTACCTCTATCCACCTTGAGGATCCAGAAACAGCTGCACAACTTAAACTCCGCTACACAGTTATGATGTGGTCATTTATTATGAAATGTTGTTTAGCCACAAATGGCAAACAAAACCCAGGAAAACTTTCCCATGTTATTACCAGTTACTATATAAAAATGGTCCATTATCTATAGATGGGGATTTATGTATTACAACAAGGTGAATGAGTGCTTTATAAAGGGTAATAAGGGGTGATAAGGAAAATAAGATGTGATAGATATATATATCTTCAAAATGGATTTGCAGGTGTCAGATGGTTGAAATGAGGTAGAGGGCAGAAAGAGAATATGACAACCAACTCAGTTACAAATTTCTATAACAAACCAGACCATATGTATTGTCAAAGAGATTTTTCCCTCAAGGTTCTTCACAAACCAATGGCCTATAGGCATTTGTCTCACATATGCTGATGTTCAATAACGCTGTTTTCTCTGAGAACCTCTTTCATCTCATCAGACTACTTTGTGCATTTTAAAGCTAGGAAATTAATGCAAAAATTGAATACTGAAACTGTCAAGCAGGTTGCAATGTTGCTAATGTTTCAGCCTATTTGGTATACTGGGTTGTTCACATTTTTCTGTATTTAAAAGATGAAAAGATTATTTCTAATTTGACGTGAGATCATAAATTAACATATTTCTTACATTCCTTGAGCTATAATGTACAGGGGTTTGCCCTTTTATGATTATATTTCATCCTACTTAATGGGGCTAATAAAATATGCTTTCATTTTATTGCTGAAAACCAGCTTTTAAATTTTTTAAAGCAAAACCCTTTCATCTCTGTATCCTTTATTATTATTATCACTACCACAAACACTACCTGTCAAAGGTAGTACCTACAAGAGGTTTTGTGGGAGCAAGGGGATGATTCTCACCACCAGGTAGTATGCATTCAAAGGCATACTCTTCACATATGTTTTGTGGTTTATGAGTCACGGAACACAAATTAGTGCTTGTTGAAGTCGGAGTTAGCTGCTAAACTTACCCCATCTTTAGGAACTAAAATGGCCAGTACTAATCCATATTATGTTGTTCAGCAAACAAAACCATTTTCTGTGCTTGTAATACTTGTAATAGTTCCACAGGGCTCAGTGTTGGCTGTAGTTAAGTCAACAGGAGTCTGGATGCCAAGGCATTTTTTTCTAACACTCTTCTCCAACAGATACTAAGAAAACAACTATGCTACAATGTGTACCCGTGCCATAATGGGCCAAAGGAATACAAAAGCCAACCAACTCAAAGATGTATTTTATATCCTATAGTGAAGAAACTGAGATTAATGAAGCCTACTTTGGCCTAAGTGTAGTTACAATAATGAGATACAGCATCAACATTTAATGGTAGGACTGGAAAAGGATTTCCTAGTGGTAATTTTTTCCTAGTGGTCAGATTTTGCAGTCTGTTTGTTTGTTTAAATTCCTTGTTTTATTGCATTTGAAGGACAGGCAAAAAAATGTTGAAGCTTTAAAAGGAAAATAAGTTAAGTCTTCTGTTGACAAAGATAACCCCACAGTTGCATTATAACAAGCATTGTATAACACTGTTCAATATCCTTATTTCTCCAATCAGAAAGCCTAGAGGCTTTTGTCTCTAACGTTGAAAAGAAAAGCACGCCCATCAAATCTGAAGCATTTTGAGTATGGATAAGTATTGAAAGATCTACTTGTAATTGAGTCCCAGGAAGTAAAAATATCTATTCATATAAACTCTTTTTCCTTTCTCACCCCAATTCAGTAATACAGGTGAGTTGGCAAATGCAAATACAGAGATTTTTCTATGAGGAACAGAATACAGCATCTAAAAAGAATAAAGCAGTAATGGGCCTGCACCATGAATCTTCCCATGCAACGAATGTTGGTTTGGGAATTTTTCTGTTCAAAACAGCATAATTCAGCAAATGGATCCTCTTTTGGAACTTCTTCCTTGGGGCAATTCAGGCCAGCCTGAGATGCATTTCTTCTGGTGGATTTTAATTATATCTGTCCTACTGTAATAGAGAAAATCCTACTCAGATATATTGCTTTTCAGACATAGAATAATAGAGTCTGATCACAATGTGTAAATAGTCATTAATATTTTATTAACATAAATCATTTTGATACTTTCCAAGTGTACTTTAATATTTTAGAATGTATCCTAGCAATAGGACAATACATAGATTAAAAATAGTTTCTACACATGATGAGATGAGTTTCTTTTCATTATGAGTGGCAAAAATTCTGCATAAATGGACTCTTCTTAGTTATTTAAGGTAGGCATGGAATATTGGAAAAATGTATCTCTTATTTGAAAAAAATCTCTTCAGAAAAAGTCACAAAATTAAGACCTCAGCTTAACAGTAATACAGTAGCAAAGACTTACCTACTGCCTTTTAAATCTGGGGAAGACTAGTAGTAATTTAACCTTAATACTTTACTATCTGCTCTGAAGTGGGGCAACCACAATATTGAAAGTTTCACTCACTTGAGTAGTGTCAAAACCAGTATATTCCATTTATTTCTGTGGAGGTCTGGCACTCTCTTTGAAATACAGATTAAATTTACATATTTTATTTAAATTTTGTTCTTCATAATCCACCTAAAGGAAACTATTATTATAATGCACTTTAATTTGACCAATCTGTTGCATTACATAGCTGACTGCATATCTTGAAACTTATAGTTTTGTACAGTACATAAAGAGGGTGCTTCATGCAGATGAAGCAAATTAAACTGTCTTACTGCCTCACTGTAATTTCTCTGTCTTTTGACTTTAAAGCTATAGTGATGTAGAGAAAATTTTTTCTTGTACTAGTAAGAAAGTTAACTTGATTTCTAGTTTTCCTGTACTTCAGAAAATTAATTTGGCATTTAGCAGAGTTA